>NC_134126.1:7062101-7711646 GCF_040939455.1 Microcebus murinus | reverse complement strand
GTTTCATGGAAGACAATTTTTCCAAGGAGGGGCTGTGGGGAGCGGCTATAAATACGGATGAAGCTTCGCTCTCACCCACTGCTCAACTTCCACTGTGCAGCCACCTCCAGACAGGCCACAGACAAAAACCGGTCCTTGGCCAGGGTTGGGGACTGCAGGTCTACAAGACTAAATAGAACTATGAATCTGTTCTTGTGTTTCTCAACTGAGGTATAGTTTACTCCACCTGTGGAAATGCCTGCATTTTTCCATGAGAACAAACAAAAGAGTAGATCTGCTACAGTTTAGCATTAACTTTCCAGAAGCTGAAACTCACCAGAGTCACAGACAATGGTCACATCTGATATTTGGGACTGTGGCAAAGATGACTTGTCAATGACTTGGTTAATCAATTATGTTAATCAATTATAAACACAGTTTATAATGTTTGCTTTTAATTTTCATGAAAAATATATACCTTATATGATCTGAATTATTAATAATTAATATAAAATATTGTATTAAGAAGAGGAAATATAGACTAACAAACATTTTTAGAATATGCTGTTTTGTTTACTGGTTAACTCCTAACAGACTGAGAAGTTAGGAATAGTGTTCCAAATTAGAACTAAAAAAATAAAAATTAATTTTTATTCTATTACTACCCTTGTCTACATCTTCACCTGCTCTCCCTAGACTATGACAAATCTTACAGTTGTTTTCCTTGTTTCAGCTGGTATTTGCTCTCTAGTCCATTCTCCTCATGCTGCCAAGAGACTTCCTATGAAGTAAATCGGATCAATCCATTATACTCTGATTACAAACTTCCAATGGGCTTCCCTTGCATCCAGAATAATTCCTGAACTTAACTCTGCCGTACAAAGGCCTCATGATCTATTAATAGTTTCCGGGTTTCTTGTAATCTCATCTAACGTCGTCTTCCTTGCCTTCCCAGGGCTTCCAAGTTCTTTTTACGATGAGTGATTCAGCAATTTCCTTTGCCTGTAATGTTTTTTTCCTTTGTGGCAGCTTTTATAAGGCCCAAGCTCATTTTTCAGGTCTCAGTTCAATATCACCTATTCCTAGATATCACCACATGCTATTATCACTTCTATTCCTATCCCTATTTTTATTACCTCTCTTCCCAGCTTTCCTCTTTCAATTTTCCTAGTTTATTTCCCTAACAACAATGGTCACAATCTGAAATTCTTTTTTTACTATCTACATCTCTATCTAATCTACCTATATACCTTATTCAAATGTCTTCTGAACTCCAATTTTCAAATGAATAGCTAAATATCAATCTAATAATTGCTCATTTATATACTTTTACTTTTATTGCTTGTTTACTATATAAAGGCTATAAGTTTTGGTCATGATAATTAACATGTTAATTTTTGCCACTTTAAAAAGGTGAAAAAGAGATATGTGCTTTGTTAGAAGCTGAATGATATGCATTCACAAACATTTCTATTCTGCTAAAATGATCATGAACAGAAAGTTTTCAATTATATACATGCTAGTTTTCTGTAAAATAAAAGTTAGTTTGGTTAAAATTATAATTAATATAAGTAATTTATACTACATTAGATGAAACAGTGACAGAGAAAAACAACTATACAATATATATGCTATTGTTTTTCAAGGAAAAATTAGTTTCACCCAAAGTAATAGTTCTTTAGGTTTTCTTGTTGCTTTTTAAGGGTTTCTTTTGTTGTTTTTAGCATGAGATTCTTTACACTTTTGGGACTTACTGAGAATCCCAAAGAAGTTGTGTCTATATAGGTCATAATGATAAATAATAACTATACTAGACATTAAAACTGAGAAATTTTTAAGTGCATATTTATGGATTCATTTAAATATAGATAGAGGAATTCATTTTGTATCAATGTAAATAACATCTTAGTATTATTATTAAATTAACTTTGACCTCCCAGAAGCCCTGAGATTTGTCCTAAGGTTCCAGAATATGAATAAGCATAATGAAGATCAAAATTTGGAAAGTGAATTTTATTTGCCTTGGTTTATAATAACTAAACCTGAAAATTTATGAAACATGTTAAATATTTGCCTAGTTTGCTCAATTTAATGGACCTTTTTCCAGTTCACTAAATAATGCCTTTGCTGGTAATGTAAAGAATATTCATATCTTCTAGGGAATTTGCCTAGATAGCAGAGATCCAGAATGCTTTTCTGTGCTTCATGTAGACTTTATTATACTCTTGGTTATTTCAGATTAAAAAAAATAGCAAAAACAAACTTTTGTTTGTTTTTAGAATGGCCCTATTATATGTATGATGCAAAAATAAATTTGTAAGTGGAATTTTTCTTTTTATGAAACTTCATCAGAACTTTCACATTTGGAAGTTATCAGTAATGGATTAACAGCAGCCATTTTAAATCTCTATCATCTACAAATAGCTTTCATTTATTCTGATGCTTGCCTAAAGAAGATACTACAAACCACAAGCCAGAACTTGTGTCTTTAACAAAAAAGGATAGTCTCAGAGACGTGTGGAATAAGATTGAACTAGATACTTCGAACTTTCAACACTTTAAAAAATAGACATTCGGTTAAGGTTTCTGAATAGAAATCACTTACACAACTTTCAGATCATATCAGTGGACTGTGTCAGGAATTCTAGAACCCTTTACTATCATGAAGCAGATAACTTCATGAGAAAGATAACCGAAGATCCCGCAGACCAAAAAATAGGAATAAATGAACAGATGAAGAAAATACTATTATGGTAAATTGCTTAGAATTATTGTTAATTTTGTTTTAATGTTTAATTTTCTGGATAAGCCATCCAGCTCACAACAATATCATAATCTATATTTTGTCAACTAAAGTGAAACATTTTTAAATGACATGTGATTCTCACTGACCTCCCCCAATTCAGAATTTGTTATTGTCTCCTTGCTTTTAGTGCAATATAATTATTTGTAGAGGTCAGTACAAACCTCTAATTAGAAATTAGTCCAAAAAATCAATTGTACAACCAAAACCTGACCTGGAGTTTCATATTCATAGTATGACAAAGTTTCTTGTTTAAGAAACAAGGGGTGGCTATATTTATGGAACTACTTCCCACACAACCCACCCAGAAAACTCCCTAGCACTTGGCTTCCAAAGTCCCAGCCTTATGGCTGGTAAGGAAAGTCTCTTGTTGGCAGGCTGAGAACTGCAGGTGAAATCTGGTAGAGAGAGTTTCTTGGACTTGGTGTCCTAGTTTGGGGATAGTAAATAATAGAAACTTTAAAATGCCCAATTCAAGATTTTTTATAAAAAATTCTAAACAGAAATTAAAAACTTAAAAAAAAATTTGACCAGTGGAACAGATGTGAGAATCCTGATATAAAACCACCCTCATATAGCCATCTCATCTTTGACAAAGCAGACAAAAACATACGCTGGGGAAAAGAATCTCTCTTCAATAAATGGTGCTGGGAAAACTGGATAGCCACCTGTAGAAGACTAAAACAGGACCCACACCTTTCACCTCTCACAAAAACCAACTCACGCTGGATAACAGACTTAAACCTAAGATATGAAACTATTAGAACTCTAGAGGAAAAAGTGGAAACACTCTCCTAGACATCGGCCTGGGCAAAGAGTTTATGAAGAAGTCCCCAAAGGCAATCACAGCAGCAACAAAAATAAATAAATGGGACATGATCAAACTACAAAGCTTCTGCACAGCCAAAGAAATAGTCATGAAAGTAAACAGACAACCTACAGAATGGGAGAAAATTTTTGCATCCTATGCATCCGATAAGGGACTGATAACTAGAATATACTTAGAACTCACGAAAATTAGGAAGAAAAAATCAAATAACCCCATTAAAAAGTGGACAAAGGACTTGAACAGAAATTTTTCTAAAGAAGACAGAAGAATGGCCAACAAACATATGAAAAATGCTCAACATCTCTAATCATCAGGGAAATGCAAATCAAAACCACAATGAGATATCACTTAACCCCAGTGAGAATGGCCTTTATCAAAAAATCTCCAAACAATAAATGCTGGCGTGGTTGCGGAGAGAGAGGAACACTCCTACACTGCTGGTGGGACTGCAAACTAGTTCAACCTCTGTGGAAAGCAATATGGAGATACCTTAAAGCGATACAAGTGAATCTACCATTTGATCCAGCAATCCCATTGCTGGGCATCTACCCAAATGATCCAGTGACACCCTACAAAAAAGACACCTGCACTCGAATGTTTACAGCAGCACAATTCATAATTGCAAGGCTGTGGAAACAGCCCAAGTGCCCATCAATCCAAGAATGGATTAATAAAATGTGGTATATGTATACCATGGAGTACTATTCAGCTCTAAGAAACAATGGTGATATAGCACATCTTATATTTTCCTGGTTAGAGCTGGAACCCATACTACTAAGTGAAGTATCCCAAGAATGGAAAAACAAGCACCAGATATATTCTCCAGCAAACTGGTATTAACTGAGTAGCACCTAAGTGGACACATAGGTGCTACAGTAATAGGGTATTGGGGAGGTGGGAGGGGGGAGGGGGGCGGGTATATACATACATAATGAGTGAGATGTGCACCATCTGGGGGATGGTCATGATGGAGACTCAGACTTTTGGGGGGAGGGGGGGAAATGGGCATTTATTGAAACCTTAAAATCTGTACCCCCATAATATGCCAAAATAAAAAAAATTAAAAAAAAAAAAACTTTTAGACAAATTAAATTTGCTTAAACACTGCTTAGCTCTAGATTTGCAAAGCTAATTTAAGAAAGTCCATTTGAAAAATTAACATCCTTGATGTACCTATATAAATGATCAGGCCAAACCAAACAGTGCCAGCTTTCCTTACAGTCAAGAGTCTCTCATTGAGATTTTTCATAGTCACAAAATAGAAGAAAAGACAGTGTAGGAATAAATTACAAATAACCTTGAAATAAAACAAAAATATGCAATGGAAACATGGCATTGTCCAAGTACACCTTCCATAGTTATTTTAATCTATGGGACTGCCCTTCCCTTTGAGCTTTTCACAACTGTGTTAATATTAGATAACTGCTAATAATGCATATTTTTTATGTCCATAACAAAATAGATTTTGTATGGTAGATAGACAATTAACTTTCCTTCCTGCCATGGAATAAACTAGTTATACATCTATTTGTAAATATCTCAGTATTCCTGATTGAATTTTCCTTTGAACCAGTTATAACTTCTTACTGGTTCCTTATTAAAAAGTTAAATAAATTTTTGTACATGTCTATTTTATATTTCCAGGAAATTTATGATTAAACCCTCTTTTTAAAATTATCTTTTAACACATGCATGCATTTGGGGAAATTATTTTCTCTAGTTAGTTACAGACAAATGGGAATTAAAATATCATTAAATCAGAAGAAGTTAATTTTTTTGTTCTGGTTAGATTTTAGGTGGATTGGCTAAAGTTCAAGGAGAGAAGGATTAGTGTAATTGCACCACTCCATAGTCAATTCAGAGCTAAGAATCCTAAAATGTATGTGGTCAACAATCTTTCTTAGGAGTCCAACAATCCTGTGGTCTCCTTAGGAAAAAGTCGCCAATACCTTATGGGATAACCTTGCTCAAACTAAATTATAAGATCCAAAAGTAGAGCAAAAAGAAGATCCAAATGTGCATCCCTTAGCATCTCTTTTCCCCATTCTTTATTTGTATGTATTCATGGAGTACCAGTGCAATTCTGCTATAGTGATATGTTGATGTGATGTGATACATCATTGAAGCAACATACATCGTACCCACAAGCAGCCTCCCATCCCCAACATCTGTGGATTACAAATGACAAACATATGGGACATACAACAGTGCATAATGGTTCATTTGAAAAATGATCATACATATAATTTTCTGTTCCTAAATTATCGGAATCATTCATCTCATACAATATACCAAATGATTTAATGTAGAAAATATGTTTCGTTGAAAAGCTTATCAAGCAAGTAGAATCATGAAACTCAGTTGGCTCAATTGGCCATGGCTGAAAACAAGCGGATGAGCTGGTGTGAACTACAGATACTCAGTGTGTCTCATGGAAGCTTTTATTGCATTATTATTGTATTTATTGAGCATGTTATGCATAAGACTTTGTGCCACATCCTAGAACTATGATAATAAATACTCTATTTACTCTTAGGAGTATATGAGTATATTTACTATAGTCTTGAGTAATACTGTCAGAAAATTAAGCAATTACAATATAGGTTAGAGTAGCATGAAAGTAAACCTTCACCCATGTGAGCACTGCTCAAAGCATTCTGCATAAGCAGTCTTGTTTAAAGTAGCTTCTTTTTTATCGTGGTTTTCATACCATCACATTTTTATTAAAAAGTTTAGGTGATCTCAATGGGCTTCTTTAGCAGTAAGCCAAGGAGGCACATTATATGTGACAACACCTGTGTTCTAGTCGTGTTGTCTACCATGTACATACAAGACCTTCAACAATTTATTTAACCTTTCTGGACTTTCTTTCATCTCCAATGAAACCACAGAGTTGTGAGACCTGAACCGTTTTGACGCAGATAGCTTACCATCTACATTAACATCCTCATCAACATAACGTTACTATTCTAGGAAATTTTTGGTCAGGAACGTAAGTTTCAAAAAACTTTATTCTTTATTTGAGAAGCTCTCTGATAGACTTACAGACTCTTCAATAGAAAGCGTCACGTTCAAATAATAGTTTATTTCCAATACTCTTTGAATCCCTGGAATCAAAATCCTTTCTTTGCTCTTTCCAATAATTCTAAACTATCATATTCAGGATTTTTATTAAATGCTAATCAAGACTCACACTGCCCACAGTCACAGATCTGCCTTTAACAAAACTGTAAAATCCCAGGTAATGCTTCAACGTTCCTTCTCCTCTCTGAAATACTACTAAGTCTCCGTTACCGTGATGCTCTCATGTATAGTGGTAAGAATAAAATCAGCTTTGTCTTATCAACAGAGAGCCTTGGTAATACTTGAGGAGTCAACAATTCATTATTTGTTTAAACAATTTTTATGCTTATCTTTGAAAATGTTTAATGATTTCTTGGTATACAATTTATTTAAAAATACAAGGAAATGCAAATCATTCATTACTTTTACATTAATAGACTTGTAGATTATAGAATGAATATTTCAAAAAATAATGCTCCACTGGATTTTTTTACAAATTTTTCATTACAAGTTATGTATCATAGTATAATTACAGAACTAATTCTAAAATATCAGTGGGTCATATTCATTTAAAGGTGACTTTGCAAAATTATAACCTTCACTCCTCAAGATTTCATAGTAAAATCAAAACTGTAAAGTGAAAAGATTCTAAATTAATAATCCCTAAGATCTCCTCCCATCCCAAAAGTTATTGTAGAATCACTCTTTGATCAATGTAGAATATTAAATATAACCTTTGCATATTAGGACAAAAATTATATAAATAACTAAAATATATTTTTATTCCCAAACCATATAGAAGAAAATCTGAGATATAATTTTTAGGCTATATTCATTTATTTAGACATGAGATGACCCTATGACATTAGCAGTCTTTCTCTCTGTTTCTCTCTATCTCTATCTCTTTCTCTTCTCTCTCTCTCTTTCTCTCTCTCTCTCTCTCTCTCTCTCTCATCACCTCTCTCTCAATATGTAAACTATGCTAATATAAAGACAATACAAGTGTTTATTTCTGTATCAACAATATTTTCAAAACTTCCTGACTTTGGAGAAACTTACATTTTAGCAATGGAAATCCATTGTTAAGTTAAGCTTATAGCCTGTTTCATAAAAAATCCATAGGTACCTTCATATTTAAAGCTATTGGATGATTTCCCATTCAGGGAATGCTCATATACACTAAATCCAATTTCATAAATAGTGTGTGAACAGCAAGTTAGTCTGAAATATGTCCTGCATCAGGCAAAAATGCAAAGATAAATAGTTACCCCTGACCATGAGAAGCAAAGCACTAACCAAGGAAGAATAAATGTTTTCTCTCAAGATACCACAACAGTGATATACTCCCAGCTATCAATGTACATTAAGTGACAGAAAGAGTAAAGGATAGGTTAATGTCAGCCCTACTGTGGAAGTTACTAGTTCTCCTTCACAGGATCCAATTTCAGATTCCAGAGAGAAATTCCACTGGTATTTTCAAGTTTCCCTATATTCATTTTTTTCCTGGTTGCCTGTGACAGAGAAGGAATTGAGGGGGTCCTTTCTGATTTGAATGTACTCCTCCTGTGTACTCTATTTAACGCTGTCCTTTTCAGAGTTGTATGTATGTGTGGGAGGTGACCCAAAAAGAGAGTGGGATGCAGGCCAGTATGTCTCTTCCCTTTTGACTCTGAAATCGTGCGGGGCAACAGACATAAAGGCAGAAGTAATTTATCCTACACTCATCTCTTCCTCTCTTCCTAGGAGAGTAAAAGTGTTGTTCAAGGAGGCATAAAGCTCACACAGTAGGACAATAAGGGGAAATTGAAGAATATCACAACTGAAGTTGGATATATTAATATAAAGTGTTTCCTATATAACCCCAGTACCCTAATTTGCTTTGAATCTCTAGTTTTATTTTGAAGTTCAAATAACAAAAGCATGGTCAAAGAACCTTTTATATTTAACCAAATAAGACATGTGTTAAAAAAAATTTAAATGATCAGCATTTACTCCAAGGCAGAAGACATTCCATTTCATTATTTTTTTATATGAAGATCTGTGAGTGTATGCATTTGTATGTGCACATGTGTATGTGGGTGTTTTGACTGAGTCAACAGTAGAAAGATGTTGAGCTGTGTCTTGATCTAACTACTAAGTATCACTGAGGCCAGAAGTAGAAGACAGATGACCTACAGCTTAAACAGTAAAGCTGAAAGTGTGAACAGTGCCAAGAAAGAAACCGCAGTATGAGCCTGATGCTGCTGCTTAAGATGCCAGAAATAGATGTAGAGAATCTGAGTATTTGAGAAATATAATATTCACTTCCTTTAATATCAACTGTAAGTTCTGTTTCCTGTAATAAATAAAGAAAAAAACAGAACTCAAGATATAAGTTCCTATGTCATGGGCAAGTTCTTTTATTTTCATTTTGAAATTTTTTATTTGAATGAAAGGAACGAAAGCTCACCATATCTTAGTTTTTATAGAGCAATACTTTGAATAACTGCTTTAATCTGACAAATGCTAACATAACATACAAGAATCTTACTAGACTGCATGTCTTCAGGTAAATATCAAAATTCGAATTTTTAGAAAGCTAATATATAATGTAGAAACATTCATTGAATAGTTACAGTTCAATTACAAAAAACAACTATTTGAAATTTTTGTAAAATAAAAATAAATTTATTCACAAGATTTGCTAAAACTAATATATACGGCAGCATCAAGAATGAAAATTTCTATCTGATATATTTAATTTTTATTAATGTCTTTTTCATTTTTTAAATATTTCTCCTTTTGAAAGAAACTAAGCTTTCTTATTTTGACAAAAATTGGTATGAATTTTAGATATTATCTAGAAAATCTGAGATCTTTATATTGTGCTCAGTAAAATTCTTCCATATCATATAACAATTGACTTCAGTCAATAAAACACTTTAAATTGCAAAACTATACTCAAAACAATTCAAATATTGCCCCTTAAGACCAAAAAAAACAATAAAACAAAAACAAAAAAACAAAAAACCTGATGTCAGTTCTATGGCCTATTTACAAACTTTTAATTTCTACATTATGAAATAGATTCTGTCAGAAAGATGACCAGCAAAAACTTTGTTTTCATCCCTGTAATCCTTGTTAACTAGATGAGAACTCAAAAGCACAGAGGGCTGATAACATTTTACACATTTGCACAAAGAATAAATGTAGATACAAACATGAAATCTTAGTTCTATAGAGCCAACTCATCTTCTTTCTACCCTACTGTTGGTTGGCTTTACCTCTTCATTCTAAATGAATTGGATTAAGTTAATATAATGCCAAAAATAGGTAATTTCATTCTGTAAATTATCAACTGAAAAAAAAAAGATTAAATAACTTTTTAATGGAGTATAAGAATTAAAAGGTCACAGCCTAAATAAAGATTTGTGAAATGCTGATGAGAAAATATTTTTGATGAAAAAATAATTGAAATTTTTTAAAATATAATTTTAAAGTTCAAAATGGAAAAAAGTGTCTTAGGTTTTATTTTTACCATTGAAAAAGTTAGAAAATAAAACTAAAAACAAATAGTGAAATTTACTTAATTTCTCCTGAGATGGAATTGCCAGACTAGATCAACAAAATCAGTCAATATTCTGAAAAATAGCTGGATATTGCTGAAGCATTTAATATGGCAAAAATAACATCCTACTGGAAAAGCTAAAGAAAAACCTGTAAGTGGAGTCTGAGGCAGCAAACCATAAACAAAAACACTGGTATCTTTGCAATATAGCAAATGGATATTTACATTAAGTACAAAAATAAACACTATAAATAATCTCACATATGTCCTGTTCAGGGCAGGTTTCAAAGTCAAATATATTAAGAGCAAATAGTTTATTTTTAAAGCTTTGGGGGTTTGCAATTATAAAAGGTTTTGAACCTGTGGAGGGTATGTCATGATGTAATTGAGGGATATATTTTTACTGTTATTTGCTAAAATTTTTATCAGTAATGCAAATGAATATATAGAAGACATTCTTTTGAAATGTGTGATTTTGAAATAAACCAATATGTTGGATTATAGTATTAAAAAAAGAAAATTCTTGACAGATCTGTCAAATGGGCCAAATATGTTTTTGTATTACTTCAAATAAGACAAGGACACTTGCAATGCTCTCGGCAATAGGAAAATCAAATTGTTCCATAAAAGAGCATGCAATAGAACAAAAATATTATTCAATAAAAGAGAAGATTAATGTAAAGCCGGAGTGCTATTTGTTGATTAAACAGTGAAAAGGTAGGATTGGGAGTGCGCTTAGTAGATACAAACTCATAGATTAAGGCTCTTCACAAGGAAGACATTCCTCACAGTCATCTGCATTCACATGGGAATCCGGTTATCTTGAGATGTGAGTTCCCAGTCATTTGAAACATTTAAACACTGGGTAGAAGATCACTTGACGGTAATATTATAAATGGGAATTAGATAGCATGAGTTAAACATCATTAGTTTGAGTAGATGAATATTAAAGTCATTTTCAATCCTTAAAATCTTTGATTTTCCTTAAAAAAAAACCCTCACTCCTAAAAAGATCATTTCAAAGAAAGTTATTATCCATATTTTATAATTAACATGAGTATTATGAGTGTTAAATTTAGTGTTGTATTTTAAAAATTTACTTTTCATGTAATGGTTAAGTTTTGAAAGATTACACTTTGTGAGACAGTACTTTATAAATTTTAATGAGGTGTGTTTATTTAAATCTAATTTTCTATTCGTTTGGGGAAAACAGTTATGTGTGTCTTTAAGATAAGACAGTCAGCACACAAGGCCACAGCAAAACAGAGACTTGACTCATTTTTTTTAAGCTTTTGCTAATTTCAGGCTGACTAGAGAGGTAGTTTAATTAGTTAGCTGCTAATATCTATTTAAGTGAGCAGCCAGGAAAATGTCTACTATAAAAAGGATATGCAAAGGCCAGACCATTCTCTTTGCCTCTTTTCAACTGTTTCAAAAGTGAAAAGAATCAGTAGCTTAGACATATGGGGAAAAGAAAGGGAAATTAAAAAGTGGGGGCAACTCACAGAAAGCAATCATTTATATATGTTCTTCGTAGTTTGAGGTATTGGTGCCTTAACAATAAACTTAGACACTTATTGAACTACTTTCAAATATTGTGAAATCTTTCTGTATCCCTATAATCAGAGTTATTAGCTTTTACACTTAAACTAAAATGGTTTATCAATATTTTCCTAAGTTTGTTGATTATACTTTTCATATTGTCTTTGTTTACTAGGAAATGTGGAGAAATACGTGAAGAGGATATTTAAGAATATATGTACATCCATTGTACAAATATATTTCAACACACACTTGTTGAACATCTATATGTAATTATTTATCTCCAGTAAGAGAGACAATAACTATTAATAATTAATTAATGTAAGACTCTTCTCTAGGCCAAATGGATTTTACTGGATAATTCTTACATGCTCGAGCAGATTATGGAATTATGATTGAAAATTATTAAAAATAAGAGGAAATTTAAAAGTTCATAGACTAATCTCAAAAAATTATAAAACTTGCTACTTCTATAAAAGAATGATTTCATTAAAAAATTGTCTAATTACAGGTATTGGATAAATAACATCTATTTTAAGCCATAAATACTCAGTAAACATTTCAGCTTTAACTTTGCAAGTACAATTTGAGTTAGGGTCTAATCTTCTACTTTTATTCATAGACTTTATCAAAATGATTGATTTTTTTAAAACTTGAATTTTTTAAAGATTACAATTAACACTGATACTTTATTTTTATATAAAAGCAGAAAGGACATCATAAATGTCATTTTAGGACTTTTTTAACTTACAGTGAGATAACTCATAATGTAAATTACTTTTTCTCATTAAAATTCATTCAAATGTGTCCACACTGTAAAAAAAAAAAAACACCTAGAGGAAGTGTTATTACTCAGTTTTTTTTTCTCTAGTTTTAAACTTTAAATTTTTGGAATGGTGCCCATTAAAAAAATACACATTAACAATACAAAAGCCCCAGAACAGTGATAACAAAAGAAAACAACAGTAATTTTGGCAATTTTACTTGGAAGAAGACCACAGAGAGATAATGACAGTGAAGAATTGGAAAGCTTGGTGAAACGGAATTAGATAGAGAAAAATAATCAGATAAAGTATTTGTTTAAATGCCAAAAAATCATAATTGTTATTTCCTCTTCTGTAAATAATTGTGTGAACTAGTAGTCTTGTTCGTTTTTTCATTTGAATAGCAAAACATGAATACACTATTAAACTAAAACATATTACTTATAAATTCTGTTAATTATTATAAAAATATATCTTTTTGATTTATAATAAGGAGATTATATACAATTGTCATTGAGAACTGGCTCTTCTGAAAGTGGATTATGATTTCTAAACTCTTGAATTAATATTTCTATATTATTTCTAACTAAAATTTTTTCAATGTCAACTGAAGGATACTTGAAGTATAAATTCGTATGTATAGTCCAGTTGTGAATTAGAATTAAATAACAAAATTTAAAATATTTTTACATGATTTAATCTCAAAATTAGAGATGAATGTAGTTGCAGAATAAATATATTCAAATAATTTTGGTTATTTATGTATTCTGATTATTATTTAAAATCTCTACTTATAATACTCTCCTTTATTTATCACTGCACTGCAACGTGTACTAACAGAATAATATAATGGTTTATAGTAAATCAAACAACTGGGATAAATAGCTTTCTTCCTACTATAGGCTCTTCAATATAACATACAAGAAATAGAAAACAGTTGGTGTGGTGAGGGAAAGAGAAGTAATTACAAAATTTGTTTGTTTGAATATACAGGAACACAAAGAAGTATAAGAGTCTTAGATATTACTTTTAAAGAAATATTTGCAAGTGATTTTTGCAAAAGGCAGACAAATGCAGATGTAAGAATTAACAACAGTTGATTTTTGTTTTAATGCTTATCTATTTGTTCTGATGCTCCCATTCTGCTTTTGAGATCAGAAGCATTGCACTTTATAGCTCACAGTTTTCTACAACCTGTTGCGGTATCCAAGTGTGCATGTGTGATTACTTTACTGCGTGTGTATCAGGGGAGGGACCATGAAGAGGTAATGTCTCCCACCATATCTTCAGGATAACTATTTACTTCTTTTGCTCTGACATTTTAAAAATTTATTCCTTTCTTCCTCCAGTAAGCATGGTCTCCCTGCATGTTGCAGTCCTACTGCCACATACTGTAACTACGAACCTGCTATTACCATTTTATTTTATTTATGTCATGTGAAATAAAGATAACACCCAGATTATAAAAATAATACCTAGATTTTGCTAAGAGACAGAGCATGTGAACTATTTCCAATTCACTCTTCGGTTTGCTATGATGTGCACTGACGTGCACTGGTTTGGGTTTGTCAGTGTATAGCTGAGGCAGGATTTAACCTGATATTAATTTCTCTAATCCTCTAAATAAAACAGTCCATGAGAACTACATGGACTACATTCAGAGCGCTCCCTCTCTCTGTTTGTAATTTACTTCTGAAAATGCTTGTCAATGATACATAATCATCAATATCAGTACTTATACATTTCCTTCTAGGGCTGCCAGATTTAGCAAATAAAAATGCAGAGCAATGAGTTAAATTAGAATTAAGTTAAACAACAAATGACCTTTGGCATAAGTATGTCCCAAATATTGGACAGGGCATCCTTCTTTGGCAACTTGCTTCCAACTATATTATTCTTGGAAATAGTACTGTCACCAAATATGAGGGTGGGCGAGAGACAGAGCTCATTTGTACTGTGGCTACATGGCAAAACAGCATCCTGCTGTAAGGACAGCGAGCTGCAGGTTTCTATTAAGCACTAACTCTGGGTTTCTGAGTAAGTAGCTGATGGTAAAGCCCCCTTCTATATTTAGGGTAAGTGCCGCCTTTGTCCAGAGTCCAGGGGTCCTCAAACTACGGCCCGGCCCGCAGGCCGCATGCAGCCCGCTGGGTGTTTCTACCGCTGCTGCCTGTCCTGCTTAGCAGCCCCTCCTCCCCTGCCCACAGTGCGCATGTGTGGAATGTGCACCTCACTCTCCCATGGCCCTCCAACGGTCTCAGGGACGGTGAACTGGCCCCCTGTTTAAAAAGTTTGAGGACCCCTGGTCCAGACTATTAGGTGTGTTCTATCTTAAGCACTAAAATATGCTTTGCTAATCACTGAATCTTATAACTATTTATTTAAAAAATACCTCTCATATTCTGGCAAAAAAAAGTTATGTATCAACCATAATATTGTGTTGCTATGGCTTTTCATTTTCTTTCCTGCAAAGTCATGGTATTTTAGTACAAAATTTAAAGGGATTTTGTCAGAAATTGCTATTTAGAATACATCTTAAACCAGAATCCCCATAGTTTTTATTGTAAAAATGTATATATTCTTAAATGAATAAGCTTTTTGTAAATGCTATCATCTTCATCATTTCATATTATTTATGATAATCAATAAATACCTGTCCAGTTCTTATTCCTGATGAAGAATATTCATAGACTTTATTAAAATAAAAGAGACAATGTCCTATCTTAATATCATGACTAATTTTTTAAAACTTGGATTTTTCATTCAAGTTGAATGTTTTAATGCTTCATACCTTGTACTTTAAGAAATCTTTATCTCAATATCACGAAGATATTTTCCTCTATTTTCTTCTTGAAACTTAATATTTTTTTCTTCATTATTTAGATCCTTATTTCATATAAAATAGATTCATGTACATTATATGAAGAATGAATCTAATTTCTGCTTTTCTTATACGGATACTCATATTGAAGAAAGTTCACTCTTTTGCACACACTAATATAATATAATTCTGTTATATACTAAGTGACTATATATTTAACTTTTTCTAGACTATCTTATCCTTTCTATGTCATTTTTTAAATATAATTTTTTTCAGGGAACATGACTTTAAAGACCAGAAGGCACACCATCTCAATTGTCTCCTGTTCTCACTCAAATTTGGACCATTCTTTGCAACATTGCTGTGAGAGAGCACGCTAAGTTGTAATAATACAACACAGCTATATTTTTTTTGAAAGATCGTAAGAAAATCATCATTTTCCCATGATTCACTTGTACATGTGGTTGATCAAAGAATGGTAGAAGTTAGGGGGGAAAAAGACTTTTATTTTGTATCAGGATATATGAAGATTTACATATGTGAAATGTTTCTTTCACGGGATTGAAATCGCCAGCCAATGACTGCGTGTGGTTCCAGACAACTGCATCTAAGTTTGAGTAACTAAAAGTGAGTGCCTTGGCTAGAGCTCCTGTAACTTATTTAAAGGACGAGGATTTCCACAGCCTAAAGAAAATGATACATATCCTGGTGGACTTACTGACTGAGGGTGTTTCTAGAATATAACCACAAACACAGGCTGTCAACTTAGTCAACAGCTAAATGTGCTCCTGTTCTATGCTTCAGAGGTGGACAAAAAATTTTCCAGGCATAACTCATTTTCTAAAAGTGGGGACACGTACTTAAAATGCCCTATCCTTAGCTGCTGTTATCCATTTGTAGATAAAAGGGAAAGATAGCTGGAAATCCAAGTTTTATAGCTGACTGAATAACAAGTTACATTTCAGCATTGTCATTCTAATTCCTCCAACTCAGTGACCTACCCATAAGTTAATCATATTTTATTTTAAGTCATAATGTAGTTTCAGAAGTAAAACTTGAAGATAATGTATATATACATTAGTTTAAAAATACAAATATAAGTCCTGTTAGTTAACAAAAACAAATTTTTTCAAAGTAAAATGGTGATTTTTTTTTAATCAAAGCCCTTCTTATGATCTTAGAAATCTTTGATTGTTGTAATCTTGCTGTTCTAACATTTGGGATGAAAGAAAAATATGTTGCTGGACAAGACGATGAAATGAAAAAAGACAACTGAAAGAGATTTGACCTAATTATTTTAACAGGCATAATATGTTTTACATTCATAAGGAACACCTTTCAGAAACAATGTCAATGAAATATGCCACATGAAAGTGCTTAGGATAGTCATAAGAAGTATTTAGTAGACTTTGGATGATCACTTTAGGAAATTACATGATCATATAAAATGATAAATCAAGTACTTAAATATGAAAAAATTATTTTCTATGTGTTTTAAATATTCACAAATTCTGTATTTTAGGGTAAATATTTATGAAATATGAAGTCTCTAATAATTACTTTTTGGAAGTAAATATTAAAGACATAAGCAATAAACAAAATAACAGAGAGCTATTCTAATCCCTGAATTTGAGATTTTCTAACCTCTCAAAGATAAAGGTTAACTTCCTGTGGAAAAATTTGGATCCATTGAATAGATAGGTAGATGTCATTCTCTGAAATTTAAGAAAGTAATAATTGGACAAATGCAATACCTTACTTCATGAAGTCTAAAAGAATCCTAATGAATAGACTATTTTTAATAATCTTTCATCTCCTGATGTTTTATTATGAAAGTAAAATCATGTAGTTATCAATGTATCATAGATGTCTTTAATAAGTAGCTGTTTTTTCCTCTGATAACATAGATAAAAGTCTTCCTCCTAAATGTAGTAGAATATGTATGACTTTACTTTAAAATGTTCTTAATTTGCTTTTTAACATAGCAGGATCATTAGAGAACCAATACATATATCTGTAAGAATATGTATTCCTAAATGCAAATGCAGTGAAATGTATACATCAATGTAAAATTACATTGTTTATTATTATATATTTATATTTTAAAATAAGTGAAATATTATATAGCATAATTGTTTAAAATTTAGCGACACGACATAAAATAATTAATGATCTCACTCTGCAGATACTTTATGCCAATCAAGTATATATTGTTCATTTATAGCAACTGTCAATGATCATAGGATCATTAGAAATGTTTAAAAGTTTTCATAAGAAGTTATAACCTAGCTCAGAGATAAGAGGGAACTTCATAATCTATTTTTTATAAATAGACTTAATATCCATATATGTTATTCAAACTACAAAGGTAAAGGCATTGGAAAAACGAAGAGCACAGAACTAATGAAGGTTTTCAGGAAGAGAATCTCATAAAAACTAAACAGAATGTATGAGCCTTGCAAGCAAACCTCAAAGTATTATTTTCTTTCATTACCTTTCACTGTTATGATCCAAATAATGTCTTTCATTCAGCCCTGAACCTCTAAAAACATGTCAAGCCATGTTTGCAACTCACAGCTGATCGACCGATAAGCCAAACCACAGCAGTAACACATAAGACAACACCTCAGACCTCCAGATAGAGATGCCAATAGATTGCCGAGACAGGCCGTGGCATCCGTTTGTTTGACAGACAGTTAAAAATCCTCTTGCAGAATGCTAAAATATAAGACATTCTTACAATCTTAAATTCAAGTAGCTTCATACAATCTGTGAGGAAAACCTGGCCAAACCAACAAACACATATAAAAATGAATGAACCAGAAATCATAAAATATTGACTGTTTCTGCTGCATTTCAGAAAGAAAATCTTTAGTATTTCTCATTTCATTTTTTTTTTTACATAAAATAAATCCTTTCTTTAGACTTGTGACAGTACTTTGGCTGCCTGGACTAAGAAATTTCTTATTTTTTAAAAAAAACACAGCAATAATCATGTGATGCTTCATGCAACTCGTTCAGGAAATCCAGTCTCTTCTGTAAATATATATTGCTGATAGGATTAATAAATTTCTCATAATGTTATATAAAAGACTACAGACAGACCTGAAGCACAGTGCCCTCTGGTGCACATACAACATAAAATAAAATATTTATAGAACCATATCTACCTAGATACACACACACACAAAAATACAAAACAAAATTTGCTTCTACATAAATGCTAAACTAAAACCTGGAAATTATAAACTTCTATTGCTAATAATCAAACCGAAATGATTACTTTACATAAAATATTCTTTATGGCATAGATCAATACAATCTACTCTATTCAGGCAACCACTTGTACACTCACTCCTCTACCAATGGATTCACTGGACTTTAGGACAGCAGGCAGCATTGGTTGGATTCAATATACAACTCTTTGTGTAGCATATTTAGCTTTCAAATATAGAAGAGTGACAAAAGTTAAAGGTCATATATCTTAACCTCCTCCTTTTCTTTGGTCTTTGCTATCATGTCCTGTTTATCTGCTATTTGTTTTATTCCATTGCTGTTTCCTTTAGCTTCTGAATGCACAATTACCTTTCAGATAAAAAAGGATGAGGTGACTCGACTTCTCAGTGACTAGTAGAAGGTAGCATTGTCATTTAGGCTAAAAAGGTAACATAGCATGGTATAAGGTAGAAAGAGAAAGTGATTTAAGCAAATTCATTTTTAAATTTTGGCTATTTAAAGTGAGAAACTCAGCCTCCTGGTACATTGACATTTACCTTAAGGCAGTGTAGCATTCTAAAATTTAGGAGTGATACACAAGTGGTCATCGTTATCTATTTTTTTCATAATATATTACATATACAAGAAATATTTTGAAATAGCAAGAAAACATTGCTCTGGTGCATGATAAGTAATAACCCCTCTGATAATAACCCTTTCCCATCTGCAACTTTCCCTTAGAGAAACTTATTTATACACAACCTTCAAGGATGATATCTCTGTAATTGCTTTCCCTTTGCTTCATACCTGTATATCTTGTATCTCGTGCTAAATCCCTGCCGGCTTCTGTCCACAAAATCTGTGTATTCCTGTGAGCGATGGAAGGGTCCCTTATCAGAGAGGAGCCAGTCGAAGGGGCTTGTGGCATGCTGGTCCGAAACAGCAGCAACCGCTAACACCCAGCAGTGGAGACTCAGTGCTATCCACTCCCATAGAGCCATCAGAGAGAGCAATTCAGCACCAGCTCTGCGCCGCCATATCATGCTTCCACTGGGGGTTTAGAGCCTTCATTCTCTTAGCTTTCCCTCAACACCTAGACAAAATACACAGGCAATTAGTTAATCCTTGGAAGATTCTTTTCTATCAGTTAAGGGGCTGAGGCGGGTAATTTTCTAAATTTTAATCCAATATCATTATTTTCAATTAAATGATAGTAAAGGAAAATAAGATGCAAAACAAATTTTTGACAGGTGTGTATCTTTTATACTTTGCACTCTTTTTTTATATTAATGGAAAATAAGGTCCTGAGTCATTACAGGTCTTGTCGTGACAATGTCCTCCAGCAGATCGTTAAAGCCTATTGAGCAACAATCAGAAGTTTCAGTTAATATTCTTTTTTCACCTTAAATGTTTTACAAAATTGGACACCTTTACGGCTGCGTGCGGAGGCTCACGCCTGTAATCCTAGCACTCTGGGAGGCTGAGGTGGGAGGATCGCTCAAGGTCAGGAGTTTGAAACCAGCCTGCGCAAGAGCGAGACCCCGTCTCTACTAAAAATAGAAAAAAAATTAGCTAGACACGGTGGCGCATGCCTGTAGTCCCAGCTACTCTGGAGGCTGAGGCAGGAGGATCGCTTGAGCCCAGGAGTTTGAGGTTGCTGTGAGCAAGGCTCACGCCACAGCACTCACCTGGGCAACAGAGTAAGACTCTGTCTCAAAAAAAAAAAAAAAAAAAAAATGGACACCTTCAACCTAAACATTTAATATGTTTAAATATTTCATAAATTTTGTCACTGATGTTAATACTAAGTATATTTAATTGTTTATTTTATAATTATTTTAGATAAATGCTTTAAAAATGAATTAAAGACATCCATGTAGTTATTTCCATAATCTAGATAAACTTGAAGTAAAAATGTAGGTCTAAGAACACATAAATGTATAAATGTATGTGTGTGTATATCTTCTTATCTATCTAGATATCAAGATAGAGAGATAGATCATAGAGCCAGATCGATGAAAGGACAGATGTGGGGGAGGCGGGTGGAAGTGTGGAGTAGTGTGTTTGCCCAAGTATTTTTTTTCCATTATTTTCTTAGGGACGAATAGCTCCACTGATTATTTAAACAGAATCATAATTAAATTGTCTCCAAGGCCTTTAGAAGATTTAAATGTGCATCTCTGTTTATTCATGAGATACATACTCATACCTGCAAAATTCATATTTATACACATAAACTAAGACAATGCAGATTATTCATAAACTATGAAACTGCATACATTACATTATAACCATCTCAAAATAAAATAACAAGATGTGTAATCTCAGTATGGTATGGTATAAGGAACTTTATATAAAGCTCTTGATGCAATGCCTATATGCTACAAAAAAATTCTAAAAATATTTTAATTTAACTTTACTTTCCATCCTCATCACTCTTTTCAAATAGTATTATCCATACCACATAGAACTATAAAGCATAAAGATTCTGATTGAGAAAGTTTTAGTTACGAGATATTTTAGTCAGCAAAATCTCTTAAAAAATCAAAATTCACAGTATTGAGTAAAAACTTTCAATTACAGTAGCTACCATATTTCTCTGGAGTTTGGATAGAGAACTGATAGTTTTAACTTGCTTCTCTAGATATAACACTACAATTTGTAATTTAATCCTAAACTATTCCTATATGAGAAATATACAGCAATTATTTTGCAACTCTAAAATATCTCAAAACAGTGATTCAATGAGTGACCTAGATCATCAGACTCACATTTTACTTACTACAAAATTAAAATGACATTACCCATATACTATATAATTTGCCCCAATCATAAATTGGTCCACTATGAGGATTAAGAAATGCCCTCTATTGTAAACAATATAGGAAGTTTTACAAGTGAAGACATTTTAAAGTTAATTTACCATAAGAAGGAATAACATAATATAATGGAAAGATTTTGGACCTCCATCAATTATATGTATAAATGTAACACTGTCAAATGATTCAACTCATAAATTCATAACTTTCAAATCTACTGAAAAATAGCATTTTTTTACATATTGTTTTTCTCATATTGGGACTATACTGTTTATCTTCAAAGGAACATAGTTTATTACATTTATAAACTTAGAATTATTCTTATGTGTATTGGTAAAGCATAATCCCCCTATTATTAATAAATATTGCTCATCTCTGTTAACATCTCACTCACATTTTTATTCTGCTGATCATATACACATTCAAACTAGCAAAATTTCGTCGTTACAAATAATCATATTTTCTAAATTTCAATAACAGTTATTTTTATTTCACAAAGAAGGGTAGAACAAATTATTCAAACCTACTACTTGTTTTAAGTCCATATTACATATCTAATCTGAAAGGCAATAACTTTTAACTCAATGGAACTCACAGTAATACCATCTGAGTAGAACTATTTTATTACCAAACATAAATGTGAACAAAAATGTGACTGAAAATAATTAAACAAAAATTATTCCACCCTTCCTAATTAGTAACTTGGAAAATAGTTATTTGAAAACAAAGTCAAATTTTCTCCAAATCCAACAACTAGTAAGTTTATAACATCAAGAGACAGTAGAGATAGTGTTCAAGAGATCGGACTCTGGAGCCAGCCTTCCTGTGTTAAAATCCCAGCCCCTCTCCCAACTATGTAGATGTTTGAACTCTGTAAAGTTCAACTTGAACTTTCAAGTTGAACTTCAAGTTGAACTTTCTTTGTGCCTCAGAATCTTCAACTGTTGTAGAAGATCGCCTCATAAGTCTGTTACAAAAATACAATGAGTTAATATTTGTACATCACCTAGAATAGTATCTAGCATATGGTAAGGACATGACGTGTTTTAAATCATATTTTGTACTGGTATGAAATCATGCAATTCATATCATAAAATTAAACCCAACTCTTTATACTCAAACACATGATTTTGTAATACACAAAGTGTTATATAAAAGTAGGATAAAATTGACCTAGATGGCATTTAAGAGTCTGTTCTAAACTTCGATAATTTTTCAATAGGTAATTACCCAGAACCACGGTTTTATCGTCTTTTTTTATAAAATATATTGAGGATGCTCATGGTCTTCGTACCCCCTCATACTTAAACTATATTGTGTATATTTAAGGTATAAAACATGCTACAGTATGGTTACTGTAGTGGAACAAATGAACAAGCATCATCGCACATAGTTATCCATCTTAACATATGGAAAGGTGGGAAGGTTTTCTTAAATTATGTGTAGGTAACTACTTTAAAATATTACTCAGTAATTGCTACCTAATAATTAAGTTTTAGTTATTTCTGTTTCTTCCACTTCTGATTTGGGTACATTTTTCCACTGCTGTTCAGAAATAAATTTTTCTGAAGAAAAGTTTAACACATAGGAATATCAACCCTATCCAAGTTTAAATTAATTTGGGGGATCTCTTGAAATCATTATGTTTATAAGAACCTTTTAAAGAGAGTTATAATAACTAAACTAAGATGTTCCACAAAAATTACACTAAAGTAGTCTTCTTTATCTCACTATGTGGTATTTCCATCTATTCAACTCTTTAAACCTAAACACTACTTTTACCTACCTTCTTATTCATTGCACATATCCAATCAGTTCAAAAGTTCATGCATTCTTCTTCCTAAGAACTGAACCTGTAACTATCTCTCCACCCCCACTTTACTTGACTTGCTCATTCTGTACCCCAGATACTACCACCACCACCTCTAAATGGGATGGCTGCAATAGCTTCATAACTGGTTTGCCAAAGACCCATGTGGCTCTCTTGAATCTGTTATTTTCACTACAATCAGAATTATCGTACTAAAAAGTTAAATCTGAACATATAATTCCTTTACCCACAATTATGTCATTGCATACTTTCCCCTCTGAGTAATATTAGAACTCTTTAAAATAATTTATAAAATTATCTTCCCTTGTTTAACTCTTCATCTACATCCTCCCTGTGTGTGTATGCCATCACCATTATCAACCAAATATCAACTACGCTTCAGACTTACTGTATATCTCAAATTCACCTCACTTTCTCTCATTACTCAGGACCTTTGCTTATGTAGTTCTGCCTGAATCATTATTTTTACTTGGACCTCTTCACCTGCCCATCTTGACCTATCCTTAAAACTTTAGATTAGATCATCACTCCATCCCATAAAGCTTTCTATGACCCTTTAAGGCTGGTTACTAATGCTTTATGCTCCTGTTCCTTCCCATATGATAGAACATTTGCACTGCATACATATGTTTGGTCTATTTCCCTCAGCATCTCCCTTCCCCCAGTTAGATTAATTTTGGGAGGAAAATAATTGTTCCTACTTTAATGACAATGAAACCATTACCAAAATGCCTGAAATAAAATGTCTAATAAGTATTGGTAGAGTGAATGAAGAATATTGATTAAATAAGTACTAACTTAAGAAATAATTAATATTGTATGGCAGGAAAGATTAGGAAAACTCCTTCTGTAGGGAAAGAAAAAACAAAGACCTACAGAGAATTTTACATCTGAGCTAAGCTTCAAGATGACAATTGCTTTGATACTTGAAGCAAAGGAGAAAATGGAGTTTTGAGGTAATGTTTTTTATATCCAAATTGTAAGCATAATAAATAAATGACATGTTCAGATAGTATCAAAGCAAAACATTTTTAATATTAAAAACATTTTAAAGACAAGGATATAAGCACATCCTTATTAATTATTAGCTTTGAGCACAATGATAAGAGACTATTATGATCATGCATAATTGTGGAAAACTAAGAACTTTTTCACTTATGTTCTATTATTCATAGTTTCTAAAGATAGAAACTATGTATGAAAGTCAAACACAGATCCTAGTCAACAGTCAAACATAAATCCTCTTTTAACTGAGGAACACAATGCATGTTGCACTGTGCTGTTGCTCTTGAGTTTAAAGAACCATAACACAGAAATAGCAATTGAATAGCCTGTTTCTCCCTCTTCAGAAGGTCACAGCCTAGGGATAACTTTGAAGGAAGTCCTCCTAACTCCATAGGGAAAAAAAAAATAGTTCTGATAAAATCACATGGCATTTTCTTCTTCACAACAAAATTAACATTTATTGAGCCCTTTTCATATTCCAAACATTTTACTAATATTTTCTTATTTCACCTTCCAGCAGGAAAATGTGGTATACATTGTCCCCATTTGTTTAGAATACTGAGGTTCAAGGTGAAAACATTCAGCAGAGCAAGGATTCAACAGCAGCAGTCTTGAAGCCAAACTGAAGGCCATACTCTCCCTGTTGCACCATACTCCAACCGAAGTTGCAATTAGGACTGCAATTAGGAATGATTGCAGATTGAAAGTTATGTATTAGTATTTTTGTTGTTCCTTTGGACTAAAATAAAAATTAAAAATAGAAAATATCAGAAATAGGAATAAAAAGTGAAATAAAAATTAAAATGGAGTAATATTATCTTAGGCTATTATAAGCAAGTGATCTGAGTAACTACATATTATGAGTTTTCATAGAATGTCTGCTTGTATAATTTAATGTTTTCAATGAAGGTAATAGTTTAAATCAACTAAATGTGATTTAATTTAATATCTTTTAAAATATGTATTATAAACTCAAAATTCAGAAAACTATTTTTTCCCTGATTATATGTGTTATTTATTGGGTTGAAAAGTCTAACTATGGTCAAACTGATTTATCTCTTCTTCAGAGAAATTATAAGATTAATCCAATCAGTTTGGATTGCTTAGCGTTATTATAAATTGCTTTAGAGTACTACTAAAAAAACTATTCAAGATACATATAACCAACTTGGTGTCTCACAATAGGAGACATAATAAAATTTTAGTGAAATTAAATGACTTGTATTATTTTCCTGAAATGCAATCATACAATTTTAATTAAGGCCAGTTTCCTCATGTTCTCAAACATTGCAGATAGTGACAAGCATGTAAGGGGCATTTCTAACAAGTATTATTTTAAGGGACAATAGTATAAAAACTCAGGACTACAGCTAAAAAATTATAACACAATTTGGCAGGAACGATCCTTAGGTGTAAGAAAAACAGTTTTAAAAGCATCACTTTTCTATGAAGGCAGTCAATACTCAAGTATTAAATTTTATGAGTATATTAAAAATATATTAAATATACAATGAAATTCATCATCTTACATGCATTTACATATGGATTTTCATTTTTGAATGTTCATGACCTGTGTATAGTCTATAGTCAGATTAATAAAAGAATAAGCATTTCATTATTTACTAATTTACATATTTTAGTAATAATTTGTAGTTTTAGATTTCAAATGACCTAAAATTATTCTTTCTTAAACTACATATTATTTGTTTAAAGGTATTGAATTTTAAAATAGCCTAATAACGTAGAATTTGGTATTTTATTATATAAAAATGTCAAATAATTCATCAAGATATAAAATCTTGCATACTTTATACAATGCGGGCCATTTTCCATATAAATAGGTAGGATTGTGTCTTTCTCTTTCTATACTCCACCAGGAGTATTGAGAAATAATTGCTTTATCTTTGTGCATCTGTGGAAATAAACATTAATATGTAAAAATAGGAATAAAGTCATTCTGACATTTAGATATACAAATTATCACTGGATATGCCTAAGAATTATAAGAAAAAATACATCTTTCAAAAAGTAAAACAAATTTGTAAGAAAAGGAAAAGCAAACTGAAAAGTAGTGATAACCCCTAAGGCAAAATGGTATCATTCAACTCCAAGCATCACAGCAACATGAATTTATCTAAAACTACAAAAATAAATGTATGCATACTTATTTGAATTAGCAATTCCTTTTGAATGTTAAAGAAAAGTGTCCTTGAATATAAATAACTATCTTTTATTTCTTTTGAATAAGGTAGGATGGAAATTATTAAAATAAGCATAGACTGGATAGATTTCCTTTCATGAATATTCTAAAATTTAACAATATGCTGCTGTTTTCCTCTTCAACACCTTGGTTCATATGACCATATTATGAGAGATTTGCTGGCTGGTACTATCTGTTAGCAATCCCTATGGCTCTTGACACTTAACATACTATCTTGCACATAGTAACTTTTGGAACATCCACTGAATTGAAACTTTTTTTAAATAACATTATAGATTGTTTTATTATATCTGCTTATTCCAGCAGGGGATTGTCATTATATGAATTTGTGAGTAAAGCCTTGTTATTGTATTTTTTTGCTTCTCTCTTTTTTTCCTTTTTTCCTCAAAAGACCTGAGTTTCCTTCTTTTAAATCACACTGTACAGTTTGAGGCTGACCTTAGAAATGCATTCTTCTAGTCATTTTACTCTTCTAAACCTGTGTTCCAGAGAGTTCTTCTCCTTATTTATTTTAGCTGATCAGGCAATACAGTGCCTCTGAATTACAGCTTTAAGTCTTTCCATCTTAATGAGGGTTAGTATTCCTCTGAGGAGTATATACTAGGAAAGAAACTAATCTCCTACCTGATCCTGTCAATACAATCTTGTCCTACCAATAAAGAGGAAGTTAAATGCTACTACCTAATGGTAGAACTGATTAGAAAAATGAAGAGAAGGCCAGCTCCATCCCTTAATTCTGTCCAGCACACTGGGAAAATTATTCTTAAAAGCCGAACGTACAAGAGTCACTGGATTATCTGATAAATGTAAAATATCATGATGTTTCAACATAAGTGATCATAGAGCACAGTTATCTTTGTAAGATTCAGATGGTATTAATTATAATTTATAAGGAAAGTCATCAGACACTAAATAAAGTTCAAATGAAAGATGTTTAGAAGGTATGTTTGGAATGAAAAATCTAGTTTTAAAGTAAAATTTGAGGAGTGATTTTTCTCCTTGACCCATCTTTTAGTCAGGCAGGCTCCTTTTCATTCTTTCCTCAGATAAGCCCTAACCTTTGGGCTCTGTTGTTCATCTCTGCATTGTCCCATTTTAGCAAGAATTCTGCTGAGTCAGTTTTAACAGAATCCCAACCCTCCATATAAGATCCCCCTAGATATCCGATTGGGTTTCTCATCTTCCACCATCCCCCAGGTGATGTCTGACACCATGACCTGTCTTCACCAAGAATTCTGTTAGGTCAGTTTAGCCAGGACACCCTTCACTCTTAGTAATTTTCTATCCACTGATTTCCACCCTACCGCTTGGCTATAAATTCTCACTTTTCCTTATTATATTCAGAGATGAGCCAAACGTCTGTCTTCTACTTACAAGGTCCTGTTGTAGTGATTCTCCCTTGGATAAAGTCTGTTTCCTTAGTCTTTAACAAGTGTCATCAATAATTTTTAACAATTTCATAAAATGTATCATTAATATCTTTCATTACCAAAACAGTGAAACATAAAACAGGTTAAAATAAAGATTAAAAGGATCTACAGAAATGGAGTAGAAATAATGTTTGCAGATACCAAGATCTAATATTGTTACTGTAGCTGGCAATATAATTTTGCCTTTCCTAGTATAGTCTAGTAATAAAAAAAAGGATTTTAGTTTGTGAAGAGAATAAAATATTTTTTGCTATTAAAAGAAATTTGTCATGTAAATGTCAATTTAAGAAAATTTGAGGAAAAAAGTTAATTCAAAAAATTTATTAAACATATACTATGTGAAAATCTATGCAAGTACAAAGATAACTAATATTTTGCCCTTGCCTTTAAGGACAGTATCCTTAGTTTCAATTTTTTGCAATGTTTTTTTTTTTTTTAATAATAATAAGCCTGAATAAAAACTTAAAGTATAACACTTGTTCAGCCAAGGGATTCATACTGTTATGAATAAAGGCTTACTAATATAATCTAAGAACAACACTCAATAATAGGATAAAGTTAAGAATCTTGGAGTCTGGTAACCAAATGGATGATAAATGTCTTGTTTTATAACAAGACCAAAACTTAACCTGCAGTTAACCAGGCCCACAAGGTGAAATGAGATTTTTAATCAGAACTTATTTTATTGAGAAGTATAAATAAGAGTATGTCTTCTAAAGTTACAGACAAAGGCAATAATACATTTATGGAACTTTCAAAAAAGGTTCAGTAAATGTTTTTTTTTAAAAGTTAAAAAGAGGTCCTGATTACTGAAGCCATAGGAAAAACTTTTAAAATTTCAAAATAATAATCTTCAGGTCCTTTTTATTCATCTGTAAAAAATGAAAATGTTCAATCTTTTTTAACTGAGGAGTGTGTGGTTATAAATATTGCTGGTAGACCGCTAAACTTGTCCTCTTCCTGGATACAGATGTCATTCAATTTACAAGATAATAATTCCACTGTAGTTTAGGCAACGTGAGGCAAGAATTTGTGTCTGTTTTATTCATCGATGGATCTGTATCACACACAAGAGATTCTGGCATGTAGAAGGCACTCAATAAATGAAATGTATTAATAAACGGGTGAAATAAGAAAATTAAATTTGTAAATTCTTATAATGTTAATCTGATTTTTCATCAATTATATTTACAAAAATTAAAAAAATAAAGCCTTTGAAATATTTTCATTTAAAAGAGACTAACATTTTTTGGGGAAAACACAATAAGATATCAACTAAATCACCACTCTGAGAATTATTATTACTATTTTCAGTCCTGGTTTTTTCATTTCTTTTTAATAATTATCCACTAATACCTTGCATAGAAAATATTCTTTATTGACCTTTCTTCAAAACAAAGAATTAGACAACCCTGTTCTCTCTAAGAGAGTTATATTTATAATATCAAAATTGGACATGTGTGAAAATAAAATGAGTGGTCAAGCATTAAATTTGATCTACTGGATTAATTAAAACAAAATGTACTCCAAATAGCAAAAACCCATACACAATTTATGAGCAATGGTTGTATCTTTTCATGGCTATATTCTCAAAATTTACCTTAATGTTCACAATTCATCAGATATCCAAAACATATATTTTTTAAAAAAGCCAAAATTAACAACAAAACGGAGGTGACCCACAGCAAGCAAACCAAACCAGCAACAAGTATTTAAATGTTTATCTGCTGTTCTCCATGTCTTGTGAACCACTATCTAATAAAGCATGTCAGAACGCTGGTGTTTCTAATTAAAGAATTCTTCCTTAGCAATGAACCTTAGCACGACTTACCCAGTTGACAGAACGGCTGGGATAGCCCATATTTTTACATGTACTTGGCCTTACAATGCCTGGTGTTCGTAATATATTCTGGCTTGTTTAACTAAGCTCTTTTTCTTACAACAAGCCTTTGTTCCCATCACTGTTCTACAATCTACAATTTTGAGAACACGGGATATTTCCATGGCTCACCCCTGTCAATATACTAATTTAACTTCTAAAATAGTCCAAACTTTCTCCAAACTCAATAGTTTATTAGATATTATTTCAAAAGAAATGCAAGGTAAATATTTTTTTTAAATCTATATTTTTGAAGACAGTCTTTATGTGAAAGAAATGGCCAAATTTTGAAGGAAATTATTATATAAAACAGGAAGAATAAATGAGATATTTACTCTGACATATAGAGACTATTGAATATTAGTTATATCCATATCCAGCATTCCAGGTACACACTCTGTGGTAATTTTTTAAATCACACTGTCTGAACTTGTCAGAAATTATCTTCTGAATGATAATCACAGGAATCACTATTATTTGCACCAAAATCTGGTTATAGATAAATTTTAATGGACAGTTAATAATTGTCTGTTTTCAAATGCTGATCAAATACATTGTCATCTTTAGCTAAAATTTATGTAAACTTATATCGAAAAGATAGTAAATCATGTCGAGTTGTTATCACTTTTGTGATGAAAGAATAATGTGATAATAGATTAAACTTTTATATATCTTAATTACTCAAGATCATAGAATAGAAAAAATATTTTAATAGTTAATCACAGCAGTTTATATTAGAGTTACTGATTTAAGAACTCTGAATCAGAATTGATTTTATTAAATATCAGGTTTAAAAAGCAATAATGACATGAGTGATCTTTCACATTAATTTTGGCCCATATTCATATGATTATGATTTTTTGCTTTTTGTCTTTCAAATAGGTTGGACAAGAGACACATTAAATTTCTGCATGCAACGGCTCGATGAAAGAAAGATACAAATGAAAATCTGCCAGAGTTCACTCTAAAAGGAAACACAGATGCTCTGCATTATTTTTCCTATAGTTATGTTACTATACAAACATAGTTATTCTTACTTTTTAAGCCAAAATATAAAGTTAGCTATACATTACAAATGTCAATAATATGTCTTTGATGTAAAAGTTCTTAAACAAAGACTAACGTATTGTAAGAGTGTGTGTGGTTTGCAGGGGGAGGCTAGGAGGAGGGGAGGCTTGTAAATCTGTAAGCTATGACTCCACTCATCAGGGAAATGCAAATCAAACCACAATGAGATATCACCTAACTCCAGTGAGAATGGCTTTTATCCAAAAGTCCCCAAACATCAGATGCTGGCATGGATACAGAGAGAAAGGAACACTTATACACTGTTGGGGGGCACTGCAAACTATTAATAGCATAGCTTCTGTGGAAAGTAGTTTTGCGATGTGCCTCAACTAAAAGTAGAACTACCATGTGATCCAGCAATCTCACTACTGGGTATTTATCCAAATGAAAAAAAAAAGACATTTACAAAAACACTTGCATGTTTATAGAAGCACAATTCACAATCACAAAGATGTGGAAACAACCCAGGTGTCCATCAATACATAAGTGGATTAATAAAATGTGGTATATGTATACCATGGAGTATTACTCAACCATAAAAAAGTGTGAACTAATACCTTTTGTAACAACATGGATGAAACTGGAGGTCATCCTTCTAAGTGAAGTATCACAATAATGGAAAAACAAACACCACATGTACTCACCACTAAATTGGAACTAATTGATCAACATTTATGTGCACATATGGCAGCAAAATTCAATGGAAGGGGGGATGGGATGGGTAAATTCACACCTAAAGGGTATAATGCACACCATCTGGGTGATGGACACACGTATAACTTTGACTCAAACTATATAAAAGCAATTCAAGTAACCAAAAGTTTGTACCCCCATTATATTCTGAAATTAAAAAAATAAAAATAAAAAGTGAGAAAGATACCTAAAACATTAATCAAAAAAAGAAGTTTTAAAATTAATTCTGAAAGATATAGTGACTGTCATTTAACAAATCCCTCAGGAATCCCTTTTGCTTAGCTATATAGTTTATGTTTCAATTCACAGAGAAGATTGGATTCACCTCTATTAGTTCACATTCGGAAAAACAATAGTGTTGCCTTTGACTCTCTGCAATGACAGGCTGAAACCTTCAATTAATAGAAATAGATATATTTTACAAATCCAGAAGTATATATTCCATCATAACTGTTTATTCAAGAAAGTGTTTTTAAAGAAAATCAACAAGCTATTTAAAAAGCTCCCTTGGAGGCCGGGCGAGGTGGCTCACGCCTGTAATCCTAGCACTCTGGGAGGCCGAGGCGGGAGGATTGCTCATGGTCAGGAGTTCGAAACCAGCCTGAGCAAGAGTGAGACCCCCGTCTCTACTATAAATAGAAAGAAAATTAATTGGCCAACTTATATAGAAAAAAAATTAACCGGGCATAGTGGCGCATGCCTGTAGTCCCAGCTACTTGGGAGGCTGAGGCAGCAGGATTGCTTGAACCCAGGAGTCTGAGGTTGCTGTGAGCCAGGCTGACGCCACGGCACTCACTCTAGCCTGGGCAACAGAGTGAGATTCTGTCTCAAAAAAAAAAAAAAAAAATAGTTAAAAAGCTCCCTTGGGAGTGATATTAATGTTTAGGAACAAAAAATAGACTTTCTAGTTGTTGTTACTATTGTTAATTGATAATTGGTAGTTTTTAAATTCTAGATTACTCAATTTTGGACCTATAGTCTTCTTCCTTATCATTCCTGGGTATAATCTTAAAAATATTATGTATAAAATAAATTTTATAAATGTGTTACATTTATAAAATGTACCATGATTATATCTTTGTATATTAGTGACTGGTCTAGATGAATAATAAGAAATTCTATTACTAAACTCAAGTAGAGCCATTTAATTTAAATGTTTTGAGTAAGCTAGACTTGATCTCTATATTAATATGTTTGGTGTCATATAGTAAAATGTTGAGAAAAAGATGCATTAATTATCTCAAGATAGTATTTTGTGCAAATTTGCTGCATAATTTATTCAACCTTTCATGATTTTTCTTCTAGAAATTTAGAGTGTGTTTATTAGCATTTGAGAGGTGGGCACTTCTGAAAAAGACAATTACCCATGTCTCCATATACACATTTACAGGGCTGATTTTTCAACCCATCAGAAATGTTACCACAGTAAAGACATGAAAGCCACTTGAATATATTATCTATCCCAGAAACTTCCTGATTTCATTAATTTTTGTTCTATATTTACTTTAGTTATACCAGAAATATATTCCACACACAGTATTAAATCAAATATCTAAAAGCAGTTATGAAAAAAACTTATGATATTAAAAGTATATATATATATATATATATATATATATCAAAGCTATTACACAGAACACAATTATACTCAACCTGCATAAACATATGTGATTTTTAGTATGATACTTGAATAAACCCATGCTTTACTCTCCAGATTTATTCTTTGATTTAATTTAATCACTCGTTTCCAGACTGGCTTATATTTATGGACTTATGGACATCATCTGAAAGATTTTAAAGAAAATATTTTTCATTGGTGAGAGTCAGCATTAAATGGATCTATAAAGTAACAGTATAGTTATATACTGGGCACTATTTGACACTGAAAAATCTGAAATGCATGCTTACTCACTTCTGGTCTTCCCAAGGCTAGATTGTTTTTTAATAGTGCAATATTTTAGAGATAGCTTTCAAAATTAACAAAATGCAACAGTCCAGAAAAGTTAATAAAAAACAGCTCAATCCTGATGAGCTTGGCTGATATTCACAGAAATCAGGAAGAATAAGTCTATCTATAAGTATTGTTTCACAATAAGTCTATAATGAAATTTAAATGAAACACACGATAATGAGAGAATAATTCTTACATAGCAGAGAGTTACAATACATTTGGATATAATGTTCACATATTTATTAATTTAATCAATAAATGTGTATTTTATAGATTTAATTTGCTGGAACTATAATATGGTAGCTACTTTATTAGCTATTAAAGGGAATTTGTTTTGCTTTGGGTGCTCTTAAAGGCATCCACATCTCATCTGAGTAAATTAGGATTTAGGCATTAAAACAAATGCTTCTGAAAAAATTATAAGTAAAAATAGGTCATACTGAGGATAAATACTTTTGTAACTATAAACTTACAAATAAAATTTTGAGAATTAGTTGTGATTATTAAGAAATAACAATGAATATAGGAGAATGAAAACCTGTAAGATTTCTCAATTTAGTAAACTGAATACTATTTTTCCACATTTCAATTAATACTATCTTGTTTAAAAATAAGCACATAAAAATTAGCACAACTATTTATTTCATGATAAATCATTTAGTAATCCAATCAAATCATTAAAAATATATTAGTTATATCTTTCAATCTTGGAGCAAAAGAAAATTTTTAGTGAATCATAATTGAGTTTAGTTTAATTAATAGAGCATCAAGGCCGGGACGGTGGCTCATGCCTGTAATCCTAGCACTCTGAGAGGCCGAGGCAGGCGGATTGCTCAAGGTCAGGAGTTTGAAACCAGCCTGAGCAAGAGCAAGACCCTGTCTCTACTATAAATAGAAAAAAATTAATTGGTCAACTAACATATATATAGAAAAAATTAGCTAGGCATGGTGGCGCATGCCTGTAGTCCCAGCTACTCGGGAGGCTGAGGCAGGAGGATCGCTTGAGCCCAGGAGTTTGAGGTTGCTGTGAGCTAGGCTGACGCTACAGCACTCACTCTAGCCTGGGCAATAGAGCAAGACTCTGTCTCAAAACAAAAAAAAAAAAATAGAGCATCAAGTAGTTACCTATGATTAGTATTTTGAATATAAAATTGGGAAACACTCCAGAGCTGTTTGCATAAATGTTTTATGTCAAACATTATGTATAGAGAAATGGATTCATGGCTTATGAAGTAACTATCTAGGAAGACTTTGGAACTGGATAGGTCTGCAAGTGGGCAACTGGATATAAGCATCTCAATAGCTCATCAAATATGCTTTGAAATGATAGTGCTAAAAGCTTTAAAATATTATTTATGAAGATATTTGATGCCCAGTATAAAATGGTTACAGTAGCTATATGATACTCTTAAAGGAAAAAAAAAAAAAAAAAAAAACTAGGATAGAAATTCCAGGTACATCTTCAGTAGAAAGGTTATTAGTGTATTAGTGTTCATGGTTAAATTTCATCTTCAGAGAGTTATTTTCTTTTTCTAGAACAGAATAAATATTATCACAGTATCCCCTTCTTTTAACAATTACAATCATACGTTAGCAGTTAAAAATATTCAAACACATTTTTTATTTTTCTCTCCTTTAGAACTTATGAATAATAAACATGAAAATAATAAAATCATATAGTACTACATGGAGAAACTGGTCAGAGCTATACTCCTAAATGTCTAACTAAAATTATCCAAGTAGTTGCTAAATTAAAATATCAACAATGCCAGATGTGACCCTAATTAATTCTGGTAAACTAAATATGAGTTTATAAAAGATGTTAGAAAATAAAATCTGGCATTTTGTAAGTTTCTACATTTTGAAGTTATTACATGAGAATATTTGAGTGTGTTTTCACTTAAGAACAGAGATCATTAGGTTGACAATATAAATCTTCTAAGAAATCACTTTCCTCTTACTAAATGACAGTGAGAAATCAATAAAGAGCAACTGTTTTGTAAAAGTGACTATTCTCCTAGAACTGAATTAAAGCAAAGGTAAATATATTGTAAAAAAAGAACTAATGTGCCTCAAGAAGTGTATAATTTCAAGTTTTTTTAAAAAAATTATACAATATCAAAACAAAGGAAATGCTGATTAAATTCATTTGGCGCCATGACACCATAGACCAAGAGCATTTGATAGTGGTATTAAAAAATGTTGAGTCAACATAACTTCTTATGTGGAGATACAATTTTAACAAAAAAAGACTAATTAAAAAATTCAAACTTAAATGATACCTTTTGAAAAATATATTTTGTTTTCATAATATATTTGTCCTTTTAAAACACCTTCATCTCTTATGTCATTTCATCTACAATGCTCTAAAGTAGATATTATTTTCTCCTCATGAGAGATGAGGAAAATCAATAAAGAGTGGTCAAGAAATCTTACTAGGTTCACATTAATCACATACAACTAGAATTGAAATTCAGGAAGAAATCCTAGATCTATCAGCACTCTACTTTTCCCAGTAACTCACAATTAGGAGGTGAAAGAGGAAAACATTAAGAGTCTTAGAAGAGTACATCATTAATTATAAGCCATAATCATAATATCCAAACACCCTTGGGATAATTTTTTTAAGAAAAAAATAAATGCTTGCTAAACTCATCACAGATTGGTGTCATATTTCCATTTATGTCTGAACTTTTTAATACTAATATCCAATTTTCTAAATTACTAAAATTTTTAGACTCTTATTCTAGTCAGTAACTGTTCACTTTAAAGATAACATAAAAAACTCTATAACAGAAAATATATGAAATCAAATCATATGTTAATAATGAAACATCAAAGTTTGGAAATCTCACCAGTTGTTTTCTTTGCACTTATAGAAAGAAACACACAAAAGCATTATTCTGAAAAGAAATTCTACTTTTATTTAGGAACACACAAATCTAGGAGTCAAATTAATGGTAGACTCCTACAATTATGTATGTATAATATACATACACATACACACACATACACACACACACACTTTGAGTCCCAATGGTGTCTTCCTATTTAAGTTTGATTTACTTAAGCATGATTTACCAATTATTTTGCATGAAGGAAATCAAGATGTACTATAGTTTATACAAATGTACATTCCTATTATTATGGAGAATTGTTTAAAGGAAAACATTCTATAAGAGGATGAAATCCCATATTATCTGATGAAAAGAAAATAAAATTGATTATTATATGGTATCATGTCTATTTCATTTGGAAAATATTTTTAAAACAACATATATTTCAAATAAATACCTTCTCCATCCACCCAAAAATGAGTTTCTATCTATCTATATATTAATCCACACATATATATACACAATGAGCATATTTACCATGTACTACAATAAAATTCCAGAGGATAAAATGCAGAAGAATTGAGGAATGGGAATTCATCAACAAATTACTTTCTCAAGTGGAGTAAAAACTACCTTTTGCATCAAACTAAGAAAAGCACCATAACTTTGCAACTTTACAAACCAAAGTTGCAATTATCTTATTTCTTCAAGATTTTATTAGTGAACCTTACAAGTAGAAAAATTATTGATCAAGAATCCACATCAACAAGTGTAATTACTAAAAATATTTCCACAGAAAATTTAAAGAATACAATTTCTTAGAGAAGAGAAAGTGTTGTTATCAAGTGGAATAGCTTAATGATTGTGTCTTAGTAACATTTTTTGATTCACTGTGTAGAAGCTCTAGACTTCTTCAACATGTGAGCAAACATATCAAAACGGTATCAATAATAGTAACACAACTTATTAAAATATTCAAAATTTGATTTATCATTTGAGTCAAATGTGGTTGTAGAATAAATCTATCAGTTGCTCAATCTACACATGTACAAAACTTTGAATTTAAAAAGAGCTTTACTTTGGGGAGAGTCCTCATAATTTTCTATATTTGTTCTGAATTTTTTTTTTCTCAGTTTTCCAACTGGTGGAAAGCCCAGTGATTTCTGTCCTGGGTCACACAAAACCCTGCCACTGGGCAATCTCTTCTTTTTTCATTTTATTTGACAACTCACTCCACCCCCACCACATGAATTTTTTTTTTCAAGACTGAGAAAATAACATGAAAATACCTACAAAACATTTGTCTCAAGTAGTCAAAATTACTTTGCTAGTGCAAGATGCCATTAATAGTTCTCCAGTCATCCTTTTGTATATTAAGGTTTGGGATCTTAACAAGAAGCAATGTTTTCAACGCATGTCTGCAACTGCCATCTTCCATATTTCATTAGGGTTATACATTCCTTCCTCTAACTCTTTCTCCTCCCCATTTCTTCCTCTCACCTTGGTCTAATTTATGACTTTTGTAACCTTGCTAAACATTTAAATAAATCCACTCTAAACAATTAAGTGAATACACGTTAAACATTTACATGGTTTTAAACCTATTGATGACTGTAAATATTAAGTTATGCATCTTATCTGGGCTATCTGAAAATGCATATATTTCATCTCTTGCAACAGGGAAAAATCAACACAGATGGTCACACACAGATTATATGACTGTCAACAAAATACAGCCATTCAGTCCTTACCTGCTTAACTGCATGATGACAAACATATCAGGATAGCACGCAAAAGAAAGTCCCCCAAATCTGAATCATCTGTCTTCAAGCTGCTGTGACAGTTTTATACCCTGGTGCTGTCTGCTTTGCTTACATACATTTGACTGGCTGGAATATTTGTAAGGGACCCTAGGGTTAATATGCAACCCCAGCCACCTCTTCCTTTTACCAAGCAGCTGGAAGCGTGCACCGCATCTTCAGAAGTAGCGCCTGCCCGCGTTCCTCAGCAGATTCCCATCAGAAGGCAGCTCCTGCTTTAAGGGGTTGATCACGTTCTCAGCCCTTTACCGCGAAGTGAAAGGCGGTTCGATCTCGGGGACTAGGTCTAGGAGGCCAGCCTCGGAAGCGCCAGGCACAAACTCTGCGCCGCGGCCGCGGAGCCGGCAGGAACCCGCCGCCCCAAGCACCACCCCTCTCGGAGCACGCCCGCGGGCGCCCAGCGCGGCCCTCCACCCGCGCCCTCCCGGAGAGGGAGATTCGAGCACGAGCAACTTTACAGCGGGCAAGTGTAAGCCAGACGCCCAGCCCTCACGCTGCTCTCAACTTCACACGTTATATGCCAAGCTCCAGCTCCAAGTTCAAACCCAACTCTCCCCTCCTCGCCGCCTCCAGGTTCTGGGAGCTGGGGGGACTGGAGGCCGGGGGACGGGGGGCCGGGGACGGGGGGCTGGGGGACAGGGGGACTGGGGGACGGGGGACAGGGGGCCGGGGACGGGGGGCTGGGGGACAGGGGGACTGGGGGACGGGGGGCCGGGGACGGGGGGACGGGGGACGAGGGGTACGGGGAACGGGGGACGGGGGGACGAGGGGTACGGGGAACGGGGGAGGGGTGACGGGGGGACGGGGGACAAGGGGAACGGGGGAGGGGTGACGGGGGGACGGGGGACGAGGGGTACGGGGAACGGGGGAGGGGGGACGGGGGACGAGGGGAACGGGGGAGGGGTGACGGGGGGACAGGGGGGACGGGGGGACTGGGGACGGGGGGACGGGGGTCTAGGGAACGGGGAGCCGGGCAGCAGCAGGACCTAGCCCGGGTCCAAGGAGCCGCTGAGCAGCCGGACCTCGCTGGGCCGCGGACGGGCCGCGACGGGGCGGGCGCAGGCACCCGGGAGCGGCCCCTCACCCGCCGGGGTGCCGCTCGTCAAAGACAGCCCGTAACCCTGAGAGACGCTAAAAGATGACGGAGCTCGCGGTCTGTCCTCGTTCGGGAGAGGTTTGCTCGAGTCGGGCCCGAGGCGGCCAGCGAGCGAGCGACCCGGAGGCACGAGCCGGGCGCCCCTCCCTGCCTCCCTCCCGCCAGCCGCGGGCGCCGCAGCGGGCACGCGTCGCCGGGGTGAGCGCGGGTCGGCGCGGGCCGTCCGCACCGCGCCCCGCCGGCCTTCGCCCCTCCTGCCGGGCGCAGGCGGCTCGGGCGCCCCTGGGCGGGGAGGGCCCGCGAGTCGCCTGTTGATAGCCCGGCGGACGCCCTGGGCCGCGGGTCCCGCAAACCCGCCCGCGCCGGCTGCGGGCTAAAGGCAGCGGGGCGCACTCACCGAGGCCCGACGCCCGCGCCGTGAGGGGTGGGCTGGGCTGAGAAGAAAAGAGGTGACTGCACCGAAAGTTCTGTCTCCCCGCTCCAGCCCTGCGCAGCACAGCCTCCCCCGAGGGCGTCTGGAGGGGCGCCTCTCTCCAGGCCCAGCGGGCCGCGCGGGGAGGCAGGGCGGGCAGGGCGGCCCGGGGAGGCAGGTGCGAGCTGCGCGGTCCCGGCCCGAGCGCCCGGGCGGGCGGGAGCCCCGGGAGCCCGAGACGCGGTGGGGGCGCTGCAGCCGAGGACTTTATGTCTGGGAGCTAAAAGGGCTTTGGGACGTAAAAAGCGTGGCTTGGCTTGTCGCGTCAGCCATCAATGATGACAGGAATAGTTCTTTCCGAGAAATTTAAAGAAAGAAAGAAAAAAGAAGGAAAGAAAGAAAAGCTTGAACAATAGGCTCTCATGTCCATCCATCCTAATTATAGGAAATGTAGAAACCACGAACTTGTCCTTAATGTGGGGGGGGGTTCACAGAGAAGCCCTCGGGACATGTTAGAGACGACTGGCACATGCAGGCTTGGCATTCAGTGGACACCGTGCTCGTCTCAATATATGTCAACATGTGAAGCAAAAGCAAAGATTTTAAATGTTTCTCAACACAACTATACTGAAAAGAGAGGTGATAATTCTGTCAGTTAAACCCAAAGAAATGTTCATAAAAGCAAAAGGCACTGACCATATTAACATACCTCTTAAAAACAGAGAGTGGGGGTGGGCAAGTGTGAAGAGTGAAGCAATTAAATTTTTCATGAAAAGTCTGTCCCTGAATTTCAATTTAATAGAACCAAGATAATCAGTAGTTTCTTCTGATAGCTTTTTTTTTTCTGAAATGGGTACTCCCTGTCCAATTAACTGTTCACCAGCTAATTCTCAAAATCTGAAATGTCCAGCCAAACACTATGCCTGAATTGAAATACAATGCCTAAAATAATGTGTTCGTGTGTGATTTAAAACGTTGTAAGAAAAAAAATGGTGCCCTCAAAACTCACACTCCTCTTCCTACCACTCAGTGGCATTTTAGTGCTTAGGATTCGGTTAAAATGTGCTTTACAATATAGTCCTCCCCCAGTCATCTAATTGTTTACTATGAACAAATGCTGACCTGAACAACCTTCTGAAGATCAGAGAGGCTAGTGAACTTTCCCAGTCCCTGTGATTGTCAGGTCTCTTTAAAGCTGCCTCTTAGATAAACATATAAAATGTGACCTTTCAAATGGCACAGGAATAAGTGCCAAGAAGGGTTAATGGGAGGAAAAGGAAGTTAATGTACATATAACCTGTAATATAAATGAGGACAGAAATGAAAAAAAAAAACCAAGATTATGAAAGGGGTGATTCACTACATAGGATATATCTCAATAGTGCAATTGCAACTAACATACTAATTCATAAATATGGTCATATAGATCTCTGAATTCTGAAAGTAGCAAAAATAAGACACTTAAAAAAACAAAGCTCATTAAAAATAACACTAGTAATAAGTTTCTAAAAACATATAAAGAGAATAACTTACCAGAGGAAATTTCAGGAAGCAAGATGACTGTGAGAAAAATACATCCAAAATTCAAACAGATATTCCATGATCTTCCAAATCAAGATAAAGTAGTGAGCCGCAGGGTGGTGGGACTTTGAAATAATCAGCAGTTCCTGGTGGCATGTAACCAAGTGAAAGCCAGTTACACGGAGAGCCACGCGCCCCCAAGGAAGGAAAGCAAAAAGTGAAAGAGGAGCTTTTTATTCTGGGGGTGGCGAGGGGGCTTATTTGTGGTGGTCCTTAAGCCGCCAAAGTGAAAATTTACAAACTACACACCCCGTCCAGGGGGGAACGACGGAAGCTGTTTAAGCGCAGCGAGCAGGAGGTGGACCACAGATACTCTGCGAGAAGTGAGGGCTGTGGAAGACAGGGCTGGAGAGGGAGCTGGCGCCGGCCGCAGTCGCCCTGACGGAGCCGCCAGAGTGATCTAGCTGCTGGGGAGGATCCAATGGGGATTCGCGAGGGCGCCGCTTCGGAAATCCCGCTCTGATCCTCCCACTCTCGGTTCTCTAAGAGTTACCTGCGTCGGGGACATCGTTATTAGGATTAATAGTATTCCGTCAGCGCATTCACTAGTCTTTCCCGTGAACGCTTCCGCTCGCGGCAACCGAGGGAGGCGTAGCGAGAAGCCCAACTCCCCCAGTAAACCACGCCGGCCGCTCACTCGGCGGCGACCCAGTCGTCCGCGATTCGCATTGGGGGGCGGGGGCGCGGGGGCGGGTGCGGGTGCGGGTGCGGGTGGGGGCGGGGATGGAGGGCTGCAGACCGGCCGAGGCCGAGCGCCGGCGCTCTCGGGGCGCCAAGAGGGGTGTTGGGCTCGGGCTGGGAGGGCGCCGGGGGTGCTGGGGGGTGCTCGGGCTCGGGGGGCTCGGGGGCGCCGCGCTGGGGTCTCGGGGCTCCGACTCAGGGGGGCTCGGGCTCGGGGGCGCCACGCGGGGGCTTGGGGGGCTCGGGGGACTCGAGGGGCCGGGCTCGGGGCGGGAGCCCGGCGGGCGGCGGCGGCGGCGGCGGCGGAGCAGCCCTCCCGGCCCCGCGCCGCGGCGGGCTTCCGTCCGAGCCCGGCTCCGGGCGCCCTGCCTGAGCGGCGGACGCGGGAGGACGCCGCCCGCGGGTCGCGTGCACGCCGCACACACGGCCGCCGACCGGGGGTAAGCTTGGCTTCATCCGCGCGCCCCTGCCCCGCCGCCCGGCCCCCGCCGCCCGAGCCCGAACCCCAGCCCGGTCTGCCCCAGCTGCCCTCCCCCGGGTCGGGCGCCGGCTCCCGAGGCGGCTGCGAGGCGGGCTGCGCGCCGCGGCGAGGGCGACCCCCGCCCGGCCGGCTCGGGACCCGCCGCCGCGCTTCCCAATGGGAGGGCAAGGCCGCGTGCAGATTGACTCCCTGCGGAGACCCAGACCTTTGCCCTGGATGAAAATGTAGGTAAGTGACCTTATCCTGCGAGGATGGAGAGGGAGCACGCAGCCTGTCGCCCCACCCGCGCTCCAGTCACCCGTTCCTCTCTGCGTGTGCCCCCCGATCGCGGGCGGGGGCAGTGGGGATTTTCTTTGCCTCTTTCCTGGGAGAGTAGTAGCATGTAAGAGTGAATTTCAGGCAGAAGCCTTTCAAGAAGACAGTATGAAAGCTTTAAGATCTTTTATATACTACATTAAAAACCCAAAGACAGGTAAAGCAGGTAGATCCCTGTTTGCTTGCCAGCTAATGGAGGATGTAAGTATTTCCCTTATTTCGTACTTTATTTTCTGAATATTAAAAAAAAGTAGTTTGGAGTATTGGCCCATGTCCGTGCTTCCAGCATTCTTTGGCCATGTTCTAGAATATAATATTGTTTTAATTTCAAAAATGGGAATGATTATTTTTCACATTTTGCAGGTAAATTAAAGATAAACCACTTACTGAATGTGCATCTTGGCTTCAATTCTTGTACCAGATACAAATTAGTAGTGTCCAAAATGGCTATTTGCATGTTGAGATGATACTGTAAATTCATAACGCCCTCTGGTTTTGCTTGAGTCTATAGCACCCCCAGCCTGTACATGCTCATAATGTGAAGACTGGGTAGGTGTAGGAGTGGGACGAGGCCAAAGAGCTCTTGACTGGGCTTATATCATGTCATTAAGTGTGGAGAATAACAGGTTTTGCAAATTGTGTGAACTTCGTTTTCAAGTGTAAGCTGACCCTTTGGATGTAAGAAAATAATAATAAAGAAGACTTGCTCTAAGAGAAATCATCGCAATTTTGAATTATAAAATTTTTTTTACTGGTGAAATATTGGTACTAAGCTTTTTTTCTCTATTGTTGTCAATCCTGCTCAATTTTAACAAGAAAGGATAAGATAATTGGCACAGAATTTATTCTTGATGCAAACAGGATGGCCTTAACCTCATCTAAAATACATGATATTAAAATTCCATTGATAAGAATAAATTCATTTTAGATAATCAATATCCTAGAAATCACTAGTATAAAATCCCAGAAAAAAGTGGTATATTACACCATCAAGGCGAAATTTGGATGTGTTCAAAGTGTCTATAGTCTTCATTACCATCAACATTGACAAGGGGAAAAAACTTCAAAGAATATATATTATTATAACCTTTTTTTTTTCTTTTTCTCCTCAGGCTGTTTTCCAGCTCTGATGATGTCTTAAAGCAGAAGTTTCTCTTCAGTTGTCTCATTTTACCAAGAAGATGGTTTCTGTACATGTTTGTTTCAGAGAGCCTGACAAATGTTGCTAGGAGGATCTGAGGTGCACACAAGGAGAATGAATATTCGGAATTACATTCATTACAAATACAACTTTGACAGTTGTGAGAAGCAGAGAGCTTACTTTTCCTATAAGACCTCAGTATGCTCCCTAAAGGATTGAGGACCAACCTGACTTAAATTAGAACAATCTAACACTAAAATTTTTATTTTATATGTGAAAGAAATGGAGATTGTTCTTAAATATTTTTTCAAAAAGGGCAAGATAAGAAAAATACTAAATTTTTGACCCGTAGTTCCCAAACTTTAAAATAGTTTTTATAGCATTTAAAGTTGATTAAACAATATAAATATTAGAGTACTATATTAATTCATATGATTGCATTTGATCAACCCCAAAATTGAGCCATAGGCTTTATCCTAGCTGGCCTCTACTTTCGGAATAGATCTTGTTTGTGCTTAGACAGATCCAAAATTTATACATTTTAATATTATGTTGAGAATGTCTTTTCTTGGATAATCACAATGCACATCTGCAGCCAGTACTTTAGTGCATTTTGTATTATTGGTAATGTTTTTGTTTGCTGTCTTGGCACGGTATGCTTCCAGGTTCTGAGAGTACCAATTAATATATCTTACCTGTTATCCCTCTAAAATTTCTATTCTAAAAGTAACATTCAAGATACATTTTATCACAGCAATTATAAAGCAAAATATTGACATGCTTCAGATGATTTTAACCTTAAATCTAACTTATAATAAAAATGAGTTATTATAATATAACTAAATTCAGATTGTTCTTTCCATATAAAAGAAATTCACACTGACACACACATTTATGGATATACATTACCTTCATTAAATATTGAAAATTGTCCATTTTCCTTTCTTTAGTATGTTTATTTTGTTGTTACAGCTTTCTCTTTGAAAGCGTCTAAAGTTTCTTAGATACCTGTATGTGCAGGCGTGTTCACATCTTACCTTACAAGATCAATAAGCTGCTAAATAAACTGAGTCAATATATTTATCTCAAAAAAAGTATACTGGAACTTGAATGGTCTTTAAGGATCAATCTTACCCCTTATGATGATGAAAAAGTTGACAACCAGAGACGTTAAATGAATAGTGTAATCATAAGCTAACTAGTAACCTTAGGATTTTTAAATGCAGGTTTTGTAACTTTTTAGCTAGCGTTCATTCTACATCAATTAAATTCTTTTACCAAGACAGGCATTGTAAAAGATTGGGATAGAGAATAAGTGAAAAGAAGAGAAAGTAGTACAGAGAAGAATACATTGCAGCTAGTCTTCCAAGAGATTATATTGTTAGTAACAAATACTCTTCATTATAGAAAGTTTTTGTTTCCTGCCTTACTTTATCCCCCAACCCACTGCTCTCTCGTGATTGGGGAAGATTTCTTGATGTAATTTTACTTTCTCAGCAAATATCCTCAGTTTTCTTTTATTGTACATGAATTGGGTTGTTCCCTAGACTATTTTTCCTCAGACAATAAACTGTAGATAATTCCAACCATCTGCAATATCATGCTCCATCATGTCACCTCTCTGTTCGACATTTCATATTCCCTAACATTATAGAAAATGGGATTGTTCCAAGAGGAAACCTGTCATTTCAAAATAAGATGTGTAATGAAACCCTGATATGTGTGTGAAACTACATACGCACACACACCAATAGAATGTGGAAAAAAATGCAAAGACTAAGATGACTGAGAGAATGCTTTGTGATGGAAGCATTATCATATATATGAGATATATATTATATATGTTACATATATATATGTAAACACCATGCATGTTCCATTAGGAAAAAGGTTTTCTAATTTAGAGAAAAGCCACAAAATTTCAGCCATTTTCTGGAATGGTTTAAGCTGTACCAGTGTTCTTTTATATACATCAATATTTGAGTATGTAAAAATGCAAGCTATTTTTAGTTTTTGAAATGGCAAATCTAAAAGGCAAACATCAACACTAAAATCTACTTAGTATCGTTATTTCAAAAAGGTTATAATACCTGGATTAAACAAGACAAAAATAGAATCAAATTAAACATTTTAAGTGTTCATAGTGTGCTCTTATAAAATTAACATTTTTTACACTAATCTGAAAAATTAGTGCTTTGTAGAAGCTTGAGAGCATTTATTAAGTTGTATTTGTATTGTGTTCAATTTTTGAAACACATAAATAATAAGTATGCAAATATTCAAGGGAATGGTAAGATACAACTTGCCTACAATCTTCCCTTATAACTGGATTTCAATGTGTATGACACAAACAAAAATGTCCCCACAAACGTCCACATCCTGATTACCAGAACTGGTGACTTGTCTACCTTTTATGGCAAAAAAAGATTTTGCAAATGTTGTGTTAACCACAATGAGATGTAGAAATTACCCTAGATCATCCCTATGTGCCTGATGTAGTCACAGGCAGCCTTGCAAGAGGGAAGCAGAAGGTAATAGAGGAAGTGGTGTGAAGACAAAGGGGCAAGAAATGCAGGGAGAGTGTCCTCTAGAATCTGGAAAAGGGAAGGAAGCAAGTGCTTCCAGAGGAAAGGAAGAACTGCTGACCCATTTTAGACTTCTGGCCTCCAGAACTGTAAACTAATAAATGTTTGTTTTAAGTAATTATATTCGTGCTAATTTGTAAGCAATAGGAAACTAATAGAGCCAGTCATGAAGAGAGTTGAAAAACAAGTAGTGTGTTCTTTCTTCTCTAGGAACTTTATGTTTTAACAGCAAATTCTTGCTTCACAGTTATTCCATTCTTCCAGGTACTGAACAAACTACCAATGTTCATGAGTCAGGAACCACCTTGTTTACATGAGGGATGGATGGAATTAGGATGGGGAGGACTAGATATAGCACTAGGCTTCCAGAAATAAACTAATTAATTTAGGTTATATAACATACTTTTATTCATTTAGAATATACTGCCTGGCATAGAGCTTTACACATTTTAGCCCCAGTACATGATGACTCAGGTATAACAAATATTGATCTAAGTGTGAGAAAGTGAACAAGATCCATTAAATTTGAACATTGTGTGAAAAGTACTAACTTTGCTATGAAGGAAATACTCTAAGCACAATACAATTAAGTGAAGAAGCTGGTGAAAATTAGCAAAATATTAAAAGAAATTTGAGTTCTAAAATGAGACCTCAAGAGAATGACTGACAGGGAGTGGGAGGATTTTTATTTTCATGGAGAGATTGAGATGAAGCAATTTGATCTTTTTCTCCTTATATTTTATACAGTATTGCAATCAAGAAAAGGAAGTGAACATTTACTTAATTAGGATGCATCATTAATTTTAGTGTCTCATGAACTCCAAAGGCCTTTCACCCTTTAATGAAAATAAAGAAAACTAAGCTACTTGATTGCCAATTCTCTTGGTATCTCTAAATCTCTCTAATGCTTGCACTTCCTCTTCAGAAGAAATATATACTCTGTAGGAGGATGAAAAACAATCCTTCACATTGATTATAGAGTTTTGCCTCTGAGGAGAAAATATAAATTTATAGACAAAAGTAATTTTAAGGGACTACATAAAGTGAATTCATTTCATATTTATGGAAAGAAACCAAGTCTAAAAGTCAATTCAACAAATATTTATTGAGCATTTATTCAACAATCATTTATTGATAGTATTATATATATATATATGAAGCAAGATTTTAAATGTTATAATATGTAAAAATAAGTAAGCTACAGTATAAGGGGAGTGTACTGACAAATATAAAGGTCTTTTTAACTCCATTCTATATTTCATTTTCATCTTCAATCTTCCTTTTTAGAAAGAAAATCAAATGTATTGATTGTCATCTATGGTCCAGGCACTTCTTAGAATAATGCACTGAATAAGAAAACCAAGGCATGGACCCCAAGTATCTTACAAATATTAGCACAATCATAACAACAACACAAGAAAACAGCAAGCCTAGACTTGAGTGATTGCTGCTGTTCTTAGCCCAGGCATAAGATCTCTTCAGCCATACTTCCAGCATGCTTCACTCATTTACATGACTTAGTAGCTTCTATAAGCATGTGAGTTTTTACTTTTTATTTGTAAGAATGTAAACTTGTTACCTATTGCTTGTATTTATTGGCAGGAGGTGTTTGCATAGAGTTTCAAAGGCAGCAGTTAAATGTTTTAGTCCATATAAATTAAATGTTGTAATTAACACCTCCAAACTTTATTTGCTTAAAAGAAAGTTTAATTTGTGTTCATATACAGTTCCTATGTATCAGAAGGATGTATGATGATCTGATTCACAGCGATTCAGAGACCCAGTAGACTTTCATCTCGTGGCCCAGCACTCCACTAAGTCCTTAGATGTTCTTTATGAATTTGGTAAGTGGGGGAAGGAGACAGTGTGGAAGATCACTTAGGGGATTTCTGGGCCAGGTCTGGAAGAGGTCCATATCACTGCCACTCATACTCCACTGACCGTAACACAGTCTCATGGCCCCATCTAACTGCAAAGAAAGCTGTAAAACGAAGTTAAGCTTTATGTTTAGGAAGAAGAGGATATGGATAGCAATCTGCTCCATTGATATTCTCAGACAAAAGTATTCTTATACATCACTATAGCATCAGACTGTACACTCAGTGTAGGCTGGGACCTCAACTTTCCTTGCATGAAGGAATCAGAGTAGGAAGTTTGATAGATGGTGCCTTGCTAAATAATTGGAAGAATTCCAGTCCTTGCCAGCAACAAGAATGGACTCTGCACATAGTCGGTGCTTAATAAATATTTGGTAAGTGAATGGATATCTATGGTCTTGGGTGCTCCCATAAAATATCCCTGTGCCAGAACTTGACATTCAAGTGGATGTATACATGCAAAAAAAGTGAATTTAGAAGGAGTTCACAAACTAACTCAAAATGGATCACACATTTAAATGTAAAATACAAAACATAAAACTCCTAGAAGATAACATAAAAGAAAATCCAGGTGACCTTGAGTTTGGGTATAAATGTTTAGGTACAATACCCAAAGCACAATTTATGAATGAATAATTTACAAAGTTAGACTTCATTAAAATTAAAAATTCTTCTGCTATGCAAAAGACACTGTTAAAAGTACAAAAAGACAGGCCACATGGGAAAATATTTTCAAAGCACATATCTGACAGAGGATTGATATCAAAATGTACAAAGAACACTTAAAACTCAACAATAAGCAAATAAAAACCCCAGTTTAAAAATGGGCAAAAAATCTGAACAGAATTTCACTGGAGAAGATGCACAGATGGCAAATAAACATATGGAAAGATGCTCAATATTATATGTCATTAAATAATTGCAAATTGAAAGAACAATGAGATATAACTACACATCTATTAGAATGGCTAAAATCCAAAAAATTGACAGTAGCACATTGTTAGAGGATGTGGAGCAACAGGAACTCTCATTTTGCTGTTAGGATGCAAAATGGCATAACCATTTTGATAGACACTTTGGCAGGTTCTTACAAAGCTAAGCATACTTTTATCACCTACTTCATTCACCAACCTCATTCTTTGGTGTTTAATCAAATGAGCTGAAAACATATTTACATGAAAATACCTGCAGCTTTTTACTTAATTGACCAAAACTGGTGGCAACCAAGATACCCTTCAAAAGGTGAGTGAATAAACAAAGAGTGCTGTATCCATGTAATACAATGTTATTCAGTGGTTAAAGAAGTATGCTCCCAAGTCACAAAAATACGTGGAGGAACTTTAAATGCATATTGCTTAGTGAAAGAAGCCAGTTTGATATGGCTACGTTATATAATTCCAACTACATGACATTCTAGAAGAGGCAAAACTATAGACAGTAAAAAAAAAAAAAAAAATCAATGGTTGATTGGTGGTTGTGTTTTGTTGGCAGGGGTGGAAGGTGAGGGCAGGATGCATAGGTGGAGCACAAGCGATGTCTAAACTAAACCAATGGTCAATTCTTGGTTTTCATCTTTGGTGAATTAACAGCATTTAATTCTACTCTTTCACATAGTTTCTCTGTTTGCTTCCAGAAAAATCCCTTGATCTTTGTTCTACATCTCTGCTTTGCTGCTTCTCAATCATTTTTTATAGTTTTATTTTCATCATATTGAACATTTAAAGCTTAAATTCTCTAATGTTCAGTTCTTATATTTCTTCATATTTTTATCTATACTCAACCCCTAGAGGATGTCATTCATTTTCATGATGTCCAATATTATCTGTCTACGGATTACTTCCAAATTTACATCTTCAAGCTGATCCTTTTTCCTGGACTTTTCAGAGTCCATACAACTTAATATTCAACAATTTTACTTGGAAGATTAATAACCACACTAATCTGAATTTGTCCACAATTCAGTAGCTGAACCTCAATTCCTGAAATCTATTCTACCTCTATTCTTGCCCAGTTCAATTAATGATAATTCTTCTTTGCAAATGGTCAGGTAAAAACTCTGAAAAGACCCTGACTTCTCTCTCTCTCAGAGCTCATACCCAATTTACAAACGGTTTTGACTCCACCTATGAAATAGATCTAGCATCCAACTGCTTCTCACTCATTTCACTGCTAACCTATTAATCACAGTCACTATAATCTCTCACTTGGGTTATTCCAATAATATTTTCTTTACCCTGCTTTGCCTTCTCCATGACCCATCTTTCTATCCTTAACACAGGAAACAGTGTAATACTGTTAAAACAAAATTTGATCAAGAAACTCCTCTATTCAAAATGTGCAGTGGGTTCCCATTTATCTAGAACACACACCAAAATTCTTACCATGACTGCCAAGGCCTTAAAACATTTAATCATTTTTTTTTCTCCTAGTCTATTATTACTCTATCTTTAGTCACTCTCCTCCATCCATCCTGACCTCTTTTCAAAACTTACCCCTTCTTTAGGTCATGATATTGAGAGGAATTCCCATTTTATGCTTGTCTGGTCCTGAGGCCAGTCCTCATTGGATCCCCAAACAGCTATTAGCATGTTCTCTCTCTAAAAGACTTGGATATTTTCCATAACACACCCAGTCCATGAGAAGCGCAGCGGTACTATTTCAGGCCCCTTCTCTTTCTAAAATGCCTCAATAAAATTTTTACTACAGAGTGGACAGCACCTACTGAGAGTTCTTCTCTTCCAAAATTCTAGGAGAAAAGTGGAACAGAAACCTCTCTCCTTAGACTTCTAATTATTTCTACTCACATTGATCCTCTATCTTGTTCCCTTCTTCCTCTCCTTCTAATTTTTTGCTCTGGCCTGGAAGAACTTTTATTAGCTTTTTCTAAATAAACAAAACTACCCCTATATCTAATGCTTTAAACAGTAGAGTAATAATTCTCTAGAGTAAAAGTTCTCTAACAGAGTAAAAATATTCTGCTGTCAATCCACTGAGATCTGATTCTCAAAGGGAAGCTTTCAAAATTCATTTCCTTTAATGTTAACTTTTGCAAACAAAGAACACCTTGGTTTCACACCAAATAGCCAGTTAGACTGAAAAACACATTCAGCACTTTAATTCACATTGCTTTCTCCCTAGAAACAATGAAATAAAATATTCTTGAATTAAATAATCCCTAAATTAAAATATCCAAATATTACCCCATTGCATTAGACTAAAAATGAACTTATGTAAAACTTTTGCAAGAAAGACAAACACGGAGTAATCAGTTTGAATCCATCTACCTGCAAGGATATACCTTTATTTTAGTGCAAATACTCCTCCTTGGTCTTCTCTAGACATCTTTCCATTATGCTATTTTAATATGCTGAATACCTGATTCAGGACAGCTTCTGCCCCTAAGAGCCAGATGCCTCCACTCCTGCCCTTGTCATTGTATTGACTACACCTTCTATCTGCTTCCCTAATTTATTATTTTAAAAATCCAATATCAAATCGGCTCTGAAATGTCAGGACTAGGTCCCTTGCCTGTACCACACTACAAGGGAAGGCAAAGGGGAAAGTAAGTTTGAGGCTGAAATTTTCCTAAAAATGTATAAAGAAGGCACAAGGAAGCTACCTGCATCGCAAATACCTAACAGCTTGTATATAGGTTCAGTAGCTACAATGTTATAACCTTCATAGGTGACAGGGGGAGAATAAGGCAAAATAATGACGGCCTAAAATTAGATTAAATTTTAACTGACAGATTATCATAAACTTCTTATAAAACTATAGAAGATTATTTGTCATGCAAATGTATTTGAAAGAGGTTTGAATTTTAATCACCTTATTTTTTTCTTTCTCACACAAATTCTGTCTTTTCAGCTGCCCTTCAACTCCCAAATCAAATATTCAGTTAAGAAAAACCCACAAATATTGTTCTGTGTGTTATTTACTTGCATAAATTCTACTTAAGTTCTAGGAAGACTGGTAATTGAACTAATGTAACTGTTCATGATTTTACCCATAATATTGTGTACTAATAAATGCATTATTACACATGTGAGACTATTACTTATTGGAAAATCCTTTCAATTATATTGTAAAAGGAAATAAATTTTAAAATATTTAGAGAAAGGGAATTAATTTTCTTAAATATTATCAATAAATATATAGATTAATAATACTTAAAATAAAATATTGTATTTGTACATATGTGCTATAGTCTTCTCAATATATTTGCCATCCTCTCACAAGTCAATGAATAATCCTTAAAGACAAAACACAAAGTATCTTAAAGTGATTTTTTATATATACAACATTAGCAGCCCAAAAGATTTCATAGTTAAGTAAAATAAACATTCAATTTTTTTTCAAGATTTCATTATATTTTGTTTATATGTCAGAGAGGAAAAAGAAACATAATAAAAACCTGAGAGAATATATTGGGAATGAAAAGTATAAATTTTGATCACAAAAAATATAATCAAATGTCTCTTCTAAAATAAAATTTCTTTTAGCAATTATTGCTAAATTCTTCTTACAAAACCTTAAATTGCTTTTAAGCAGTTCATAAAAAAACTTCATTTACTCACAGAAAATAATACAGTATTTGTTGCTGAGCATGAGTCATTACTCTTGAGCATGAGTAGATTTTTAAAAGTCACCATTGCTGTGAACAAGTATCAAAGATCAAATACATATTTGCAAATTAATATGTGTAATAAAAAGAATGTAAACCCTTAATAATTCATAATTCTACATATACCACACATGCATTTTAGCAAGTTTTAGTGTATTTTAGTGATTTATTTATTGACATACTATTTATAAAACGTTTTTCTAAATATTCTCAGTAAAACATTCTGTGTAATATATAAAGAGTTGGTTTATATATAATAGTGAATACAATTCATTGTTACATTAGAATTCAGAAAAATTAATTTATCTATATTATATGTAAATGTTACTATGTTTGCTTTAATACAGGTCACTAAAATTCTACGTATTCATGGAAAATTCTTCAAACATTATTATGATATTGTACAGGTCTAGAGGCACCCCTCCATTATTCAACCAAAATTAGAGTACAGCATGGTTTGTTTGCTCACATCTTCCTGAAGCCATAGGGAATTCAAAATTGGTAAAGGGTAGAGAAGATGTCAGTGTGTCACTCTGCTCAGGGTGCTGTAACAGTATGCCATAGATTGGGTGGCTAAAGAACAGAAGTTATTCTCACAGTGCTGGAGACTGGGAAGTCCAAGATCAGGGCCAGCATGGTCAGTTTCTGGTGTAGCCTCTATCCAGACTTGCAGACAGCCACCTTCTCTGTGTCCTCACATGGTGGAGAGTGAGCTCTGGTGTCTCTTCCTCCTCATATAAGGGCACCAGTTCCATCAGATCAGGGTTGACCTTTATGACCTTATTCAATCTTAATAACTTCCTTAAAGGCCCTATCTCCAATATAGTAACATGGCGGGGAGATGTGAGATCTTCAACATTGGAATTTGTGGGGGTGACGTATTTCAGTCTATAGCAGATAAACTCTGTCTCAAAATGAGATTCTTCTCAGTACATCTTTAAACTCACTGTCTGATTCTTTTTAACCATTAGTCTAGACCAGCAGCACTTTCTTTCTGTCTTACCAGAGGTAATAATGCTCTTATGCAGAGGATCCTCTAAAGAGAGCACTCATAAAATACAGTGTGGGCTATGCATAATTCCTCACTAAACTCCGGCATGAAGGCAATCATAAAAGGAGAGACCTAAGATATAGAATCATTCCACAAACATCACAAGAAGAAAAAATTAAGAAGAATCCCAATTGATACTTTCTGAGACATTTTCTGCCATATGGGAATAATTACATAGATGACTTCTAAATAGAAGTATTCTCATTTTCTTACTTTATACTCTCGCTAAAAGATGTTTTAAGAATCCAATACATAGTATAATGACTGGAATGGACATTTCTCATAACATCCAGTTGCTCACAGTCTGAACCCCATTTTTATGGGTGAGGAATTCTCCACTGAATGAGACTGACTGGTGTCAAATAAGCTACAGGGATCCAGTTTTCCAGCACAAGCGTATGCTCTAGGTTGGGTAATCAGCGGCACATCTCTAGCAATGGAAATGTCCACCTGAGAGCACTATCACAAACAGTGATGATTCACTTTTGCGTTGGCAGCAGGCACAGGGCAGCCTATCGTTGGCAGCTCGGGACGCACCTGCAATGCCTGCAGCGAGGCGGACAGCAAGGCGGGGTAGACAGGTATCAGTGTCTTCACCATGCGAGCTCTGTGGGGCGACTTTGCTTTGATTTGGTGACCTTACTGTCTTCGCTTTTGAGTATTTTCTAAGCCCAGTTCTCTGACCACATTTAAGAATCCTTCAGCTAATAAAAATCCTTCTAATAAATTCACTCTTCTGCTTCAATGATCCACAGTTGTTTCTATTGCCTGTTTATGGAAAAATCTATTTGCAAATAACTGGAAAACGTGAACTGTTTCCCATATCTCTCTTCTGGGCTTCTGATTAATGAAGACAACTGACCATGAAATATCTCCCTGTTAGAAGAATGTCACAAAACATTCCAAATTAATAAACTTAAAACTGAACTCATCATCTTTTTCCTCAAACCCTAATCATTTTCCTGTATTCCCATTTTCAGTGAATGGCACCATCATACTTCCCATTGTGTGGATCAGTCTTGAATCACTTGCTTACTCTTTCCCCATATTTGATCTTCAGCAAGTATATTTAATACCTTAAATTTCTCAATTCTGATCAATTATTTCTGACTCTACCATGATATACCTTGCCCAAAGTTGTCATTATTTCTCATTTGAACAACTAAAAGGACTTCCTGACCGCATCAAATCTGAATTCTGTACACTACAGTTAAAGATATACTTTCAAAGCTCATATAATTGTCATCCCCCCACTTATGGTTTTTGGCTCTTAGGATAGCTTCTACTGTTCTCAGGATCAATTCATAATTTTTCAACTTGGCTCATGAGCCACACGTCCAGGTCCCAGCCAAATGTTCCAGCTTCAAGCCATATAAAACTCTTTCTTACTTCACTCAAGACACTTCTTTCATTCCCTTCTATCAGCCATGCTTGCACTTACCTCATGTCTTTTATACTTATTATTTGTCTGCCTGGAATACGATTCCTTTTCAGCTGTAGCTGCTCAACTTCTATTCAGCTGTCATCTGACAGGTGAGGTCCCATGCTCGGGTGGGCATTTGACATCTCGAGCTAAGAAAAATCCCTACTATAGGCCTAACATTTTAGTTATGGTAGTCATGTTGCATATAGTAATCACTCATTATTTATTGTATAAGAAAATAAAGACAGTTTTTAAGTCAACATAAATTTGTAAGTGTGTTAGCTGCCCTTATATGTGAATATTCTTATTTCCAAGACCAGTACACAAATGGCAAGATATGTATAAACAGATAATACTATCAGCTTTCTTTATATTTTTTATAAACATCACTTGTGACAAAATAAATATTAAATGATCTCCAAATATCTATAAATATTGAAGAAAAGGAACAGCAAGGCTCAACAATAATATTGGCCATTCTAAGTAATGTAATTAACCTAAACAACTGACCCTGATGTTCTTAAAATATATGATATAGCTTATTCAGAAATGGCTCTTAGGAAGTTGAGACTGTGAAGCTGTCTGTTTCACAAATAAGGGCAAATTGGCAAGCACACGAACCACTGGGTCTCCTATTAAAAGAGCAGTTATTAGAAAAACTCACAGATAATGGCAGTAGCAGGTGTGTGGGTCCCCTATTGCCCAGTATATACCCAATGGCCTAGGAAGGCATAATGCCACAGGGAAGGAGAGGGATTATGACCCTTAGACGGCGTGCTTCTTTAAGCTTTCTTTAAGCTCCTTTAAATGATAAAGTGCCCCATCTTGGTGTGATGGGTCCAAGGCACAACAGCAACAGAACAGGGCAGAACTGTGGCTCCTGTCCTTCCTGCCAGTCCAGTGTGTGTGGCCGAGAAGGCACAGGAGCAAGCCTCTCACCGCAGGATCAGAACGCAGGGCCAAGGCTTACTCTTGCTCAGAATTGATTGCCTGAACACTCAGCTCTGACTGCTTTCTATGGGACTGGCCCCCACCTTTCCTGGAAGGTCAGTTTGTAAGAGATCAGCTTTGGACAAGTTAACACTAACTTTTTACTAGTTCAATTAGAACGACAAAGTTTGAAGTAACTCTAATTATTGTAGCATTTTGTAATTATTTTCAATATTATTTATTAATGCTAATGGAGCTGATGTAGTAGTATTTTCTCTCCGCCTCCTTATGTTTCTCTTTCTGCCATCCTAGTGTTTTTCCATGTCAAGATAAATCCATTTGACTCATTTTTGTTGTTGTTGGGCTGCTGTTGTGGTAAACGTCTACATTCTACTATCATTCACATATATAGGTTTGGCATAGGATAAAATTTCAATTCCTCACCAATCTGTTTTTCAAAAGAACTTTTCCTTCATATGGTTTCTTCAAAATTAGACATATTGAATATATAAATCACATGGCTCCACATCCACCCTGGGGATATGAAGATCTCATCACCTTTGGTTTAAAGAAATATGTACATTTTTCCTCTGGACTTTGGGTTTTTAGAAATGCATAAAAATTTTGCTTCTATTAATGCTCTACTCTTTTAAAAGCAAATTCTTACTCCAGTTGTTATTTGTGTATCAAATATATATTAAATAATTTAATATTTACATTTTCTCCTAAGTATTATAACTTGAGTGCTATTAGTTAAAATGTATAAAGGTCAAATTTTGGTGCATAACACTGTTTCCCCCATTTAATCAGAAATATAAAATACCCTGAAAATTTAAAATTCTTTATTGTACATAATCAAATTTAGAAGTTATTTTCAAGATTTTCATCATGGTTCTGAATTTTGAATTCAATTTTGAATTATTAGTACTAATTAAGTTTTTCCATTAGAAACTAGCCATAATTTTAAACTCAGAAGGAAGCAAAATAAAGTCATTTTTCTGTATAGATTCTGAGTAAGTTATCTTTAAAAAGAAAAAAGTTTTTCTAGGAGAAAAAAAATGGAAAGCTCAAATCTCTTTTACTACTATTTTTCAAAATCACTAATGACCAAAAATAATGTCCATGAAAGGATGAATGGATTGAAAATATGGTATATATAAAAACGATAGAATGTTATTCAGTTGTAAAAAAGATATTGCATTTGCAACATGGATAAACCTGCAGGACATTAGGTTAAATGAAATAAGCCAGGCACAGAAAGACAAATACTGCATGATCTTGCTCACAAGTAGAATCCAAAAATGTTGCTCTCCTAGAAGCAGAGAGTAAAACGATAGTTACCAAAGGCTGGGGAGCAGGGGAGCGGGAGCCAGGAGAGGCTGGTCAAAGGAGACATAATTCCAGTTAGATAGGAGGAACGCACTCAAGAGATCTATTGTATGGCAGGGTTAGGGTCACCCTAACCCTAGTTAATGACAATATACTGTATTGTTTAAATATGCAAAAAAGTGAATATTGAGTACTCTCACTACAAAAATGATAACTGTGTGATATAATGCATTTGTTGATTAAAGTTAACAATCTCATAATATATATATGCACCTTGAAACATCATGTCATACATGATACATAAATACAATGCTATCTGTCAAATTAAAAAAAAAAGTTTTAAAATTTAAAAAAGAGTAATGTATTTTATAATACAAAAGCAAAGCTGAAAATGTTATATAAACTAAAAACACTGTATTATATATAATTACACAAATATACATATATACATATATGTATATATAAAGGTTATATATAAATACATAAAACACTATTATATATAATGTTTCTATAAGATTGTTAAGTACTTTTTGTGATTATTTATAAAAAATTAACATTGTGCTTTAAAATAGGAGGAAAAATAAATGGATATATAGACAAGGAAGCTGTGTGATTATTATGATCTAAATAAATGACATTTTGATAACTATTAGTTTGATACTAAACATGTAAAAATAAATACACAATTATTTCAAATAAAGATATTCATTTTTTAATTGTATGGTGACTTTTTTGCATGTAAAAATTGATATTGATTTATCTTCTAAATATTTTAGTGTGACACTGACATTTTTGCTAAGTTTTAATGGAAAATAGAAATATTTCAAAATAGCTATAAGATATATACCCAAAATTTGCCGGGATAATTTGTGATACAATGTATTAGAGAGTGGCAATAATGCCTGAAACTGTGTATTTCGTTTTTCACCCCTAGAAATCATGAGCTCCAGCAATGATTTCTATATAGTCAAGGAAAGGGATAGTGGATACTGCCTTCAGATGGAGATAAATATGACATACGGGATCTCTGGAGCAGATAAAATGGATGAAGAAGCCCAAACTTTGGAAGAAGAAAATTATAAAAGTAGATAAAACAAGCAGTGAGAGATATCGTTATTTACGATTACCCAGTTCTGGGCCAAAGTTCTTGGGAAGGGAGACCTGTTAGATTATGTCAAAGAGGGAAATGAGAACATATCAAGAAATCTTTAAATCCATCCTTCCTTCCTTCCTTCCTTCCTTCCTTCCTTCCTTCCTTCCTTCCTTCCTTCCTTCCTTCCTTCCTTCCTTCCTTCCTTCCTTCCTTCCTTCTCTATCCCTCCTCTCCCTCTTCCTGTCTCTTCTCTCTTTCTTTTGCTCTTTTCTTTCTTTAGTCATCTTTATTTCCTTTTCCCCTTGCTTTTAAATTTTTTCACACATTTTAGATTTATAGAAGAGGCTAGCTTTCGAGATGGATAATCACTAACATTGCATCATAACAGAACAAATTGGTGTCAAGTCATGGTTCTCATGGTGGAAGTTATCCCAAGGTTCTAGCATGGTCTCTGAAGTGACAGGTTTCATAACTAATGAAGCCACTGAATGAACTCACTAGATGATTCAATGCAATGAGGCAAAGTACTCTTGTAGAAAAATAAATAAATAAATAACTACTGAAGGAATAAACTCCCAGGTAAAGAACTGAATGAGTCACAAGCAGTCCTCAAGGGTACATAGCAATGAGAGAGGAGATGGAGTCAAATCAGCCGGAAAGAGACCATCCTGTGGGCAAATCCAAAACATTTTAAATTCCATAGCTGTACAACAGAAGCCTACAAAACATGCATTGAACAATCAAACAGGAGACATTATAATAGGCCCACTTATCCATGGGAGATAAATTGCAAGACACCCAGTGTATGCCTGAAACTGCAGGTAGTACCAAATATTATATATGCTATGCACAAGTTTCTTTTTCCTTCTTCACAATTTCATGGATAGAAGATTTGTTCTTATCTTAGGTCTTAGTGACTTCAGCATGCAATTTTTTTCCTTCACATATTAAGTCAAGATCTTTCACCTTTTCACTTAAAGGAAGCACTTCATGGCTTCTCTTTGGCATATCCAAATTGTCGATATTATTACTCTTGCACTTTGAGACCATTACAAGTAAAATAAGGGTTACTTGAACACAAGCACTGTTATGTCGGGCAGTCAATCTGATAAACTAGAACAGATGGGGGTACTTTTCATCTTATAAGGCCTCATTAATTTAGCTGTCATCAAATAAGGCTGCTTTTAAGAAACTTCAGTTAGATATACAATAATGTATTTTTAATGTATATTAAAAATGTACATTATTTTGCAAAAATCTAACTACTATGTACTTAATTTCAGAAAATGAAAACTATTTGCTAATTTTAAAATTAACTAACCTTTCAATGACTTTGTTGTGTCTGCTTTTGTTAAAAAGCAGCATGGAGATCTGCAGTTTTCAGTTGACCCTTTAGATGGTTGTCCGTCATTTGTGGCCTTAAATGCTTCTTGATTTGGGTTAGGTAGGAAAATATAGCTTCACAGAAATAAGTGATGGAAAGGCAAGAAAGCATTTTTCAGGCATGTTGCCAAAGGCATGGGTATTCTACTGCATTTTTCCATATTTCAATTGGATCTTTCTTAGCATCAAACAATGACTTTAAAATGTCATTTACTGAGAGCTCAATGGATTCCTTCTGTAGGTGCCTTGGTGTTATCAACCAGCTGAGGCAAAAATGCTAATTTGAATGTGATGTCATGATTCTCAAAATCAGTGACACTTTCATTATAGTCTCCAATTAATATTTATCATCCTGCTCATCAATGACCTTTGCTAATTGGGGAATTTTCATCTGAAATTTGCTTTTGAGTAAGTGTTTTTTAAAAAAGATAGCTTTTTCTGAAATGCTTGTTTTTTTGTTTTTTTTGTTTGTTTGGTTTTTGGTTTTTTGCCAAATATCATACCGAGATTTGGTTTTACCTTTCAAAGAAATATTCAAGTCATTTTGATTTGACATGATATCACACAGAAATGCTGCATGCCTAAGGAAATCTTCTTTCAATAATTCACATTGTTGATTCTATTCTTCAAAAAATGTAACTATCTGTTCTCACAGAGATGAAATTTTGGCTAACACCTGTGCCTGCGATAGCCAACCCACTTTAGAATGATACGTCAAATCCATACTGAATACTTCATTGTTCAACTTTAGAATGTGATGTAACTGAAGATGATAAGGTATTGTATTTGCATAAATATAGTTAACAATATTTATAATTTGTTGCAAAGTGTCACTTAAAATGGTAGCTTTAGCACAGAGATTTTGTTGATACAAGATACAATGAAAAGAAATGAGAGCATCTGGATCTGTTAATAAATGTGTTGACCAGGATATTGTAAAATTAAAGCCCTCAGACATTGCTGTTGGGATTGTAAAATGGTACAACCATTTTAGAAAAAAAATGGTTTGGCAGTTACTCAAAATGTAAATATAGAGTTGTTATATGACTTAGCAATTCCACTCCTAGGTACATATTCAAGAAAAATAAAAACATATGTTCACCACAAAATATTGTACATTAATGTAAATACTAGTCATAATAGTCAAAAAGTGGAACCATATAAATTTCCATTAAATAATGAATGGATAAGTAAAATGTGATATACCTGTGCAATGTAATATTATTCATCAGTAAAAATAAATGGAATAACTTTAAAAATATTATGCTAAAATAAGACAGTGGTGATTTTTGTACAACTTGTGAGTATACTTAAAAACACTAAATTGTAAGTTTTAAAAGATGACTTTTTGATATTTGACAAATAAATTCAATAAAACTTTTATATATTTTTAATATAAGAACATGGGAAAGAAAAAAAATAACTGTCACTTTTTTTTAGTGGGTGTTGTGGGGTAATGGTAGGAAAGGAAGAGTGATGTTGTGAGGAGAAAGAAAAGATCTAGCAGAATTTAACTTCTATCCCATTCCCTCCTTTGCTCTTCTGCAGAAAGTCAATTATCATGAATTTTTAATCTCAAGTGTTTTAATGCCCTAAGTCCAAGGTGGATCATTACAGAATGAAGCTTCTTCCACAACTTTCTAGATGTGGGATTTGGGCAAGTTTCTCGGTTCTTTTCACTGTTTCATCATATATAAAATGAAGCTATACCATCCACTTCAGGGTTGTTATGAGAAACGAAGGAGCATACTTAGTTTGTGGTCCATGCTCTAGGTAAGCCAGTTATTAGTTACAATGATTCATTTTAGAAATTACTTTTTTGTAGTATGTACAATCATTCTTAATTTTTATCCATTTTAAAAATCCACATTTTCATTTACTTATCTGGATGTGCATAGAATCTTGTTACAAAACTTTCTGGTCTGGCTCCTCTTTTTTTTTTTTTTGCTGCTGTGCTTAGCAAACTGTTTTTCAAAAATATATGATTTTATGCCATCTTAGTTTGTGACCTTCTCATGATGAAGAAACACTTAATACTTATATTACTGTCATGTTGAAAGGAGCCAGGTTTCATTATGATTTCACAAAATTGAACAACCATCTATTCTGCTAATCTTGCAATTTTCCTTATACTAGTGGATTTGGAATATTAAATTTACAAATATAATGAATAAGTACAAAGTAAGAATGCAGACTTAAAATGTGCCTTTTCTGATTCTAAATTTAATTAGATGTGAATTTAACCAATTGTCTTCATGTGTTTAGAGTTGCTGGGTAATTTATAAAGAGAAGGGGTTTACTCGGCTCATGACTCTGATGGCTGGATATTTCAAGATCAGGCATCTGGCTAGGGCCACGGGCTGCTTCCACTCACGGCAGAAGGCAAAGGGAAGCCAGTGACCCATGCAGAGATCACATGGCAAAAGAGGAAGCAAGTGAGATTGAGGGGAGATGCCTGGCTCTTCTTAAGAAAACAGCTCTAGTGAGAACTAATAAAATGATAACCTATCATATATAAGAGGAGGGCAATAATTTATTCACTAGGGATCCATACCCATGAGCACCTCCCATTAGGCCCACCTCCAACATTGGGGATCTAATTTCAACAGGTTTGGAGAGGAAGAAAACTCAAACCACTGCACTGACACTAAATAAAGAGAGAAATATATTTTTCATACTTGTATGCCCCAAACCTAATATAGTGTCTTGCTCATGACACAAAATAGAATAAATACTTGTTAATGCATCTCTCTCTCTCTCTTTTTTTTTTTTTTTTTTACCTTTTTTTCTTTCTCTTTCTATTTTTAATACCAGGTGGAGTTTTAAAATGTTTGATCTAATTTTTTATCATTCTTATTTTACATTGCATAATATCAAGAGTGCTTTCACATGCTTCAAATATGCTATATACTAATTTCCTATGGCAGCATAGTATTTCATTGGATGTATATTTGTAATCAACTTCATTCATTTTTGTATATATTAAAATGTGACCACTTAAGCATATATTTCAAAAAGTTTTAACAAATTTATATACCCATATGACTTCCACTTAAATCAAAATATAGAACATTCCCATCACCACATCAAGTTCCCTTGTGTTCCTGTTCATACAAATATCTCCACTCCCCCATCTCATTTTGTCACTAGGAAACAAATGATCTCCTTTTGATCATTATAGATTAGACATGTATTTTCTAAATTTTGATGTAAATAGAATTCTATACTCTGACATTTTTTGTTGAGCATATGGTTTTGAGATTTATTTATGTAGTTGTTAATATCTATAATTCATTGCTTTTTAGTTTAGTAATATTGCATTGTACAAATATAACACAATATGTTTGTTTATTCATGAGCTAATGAATACTTAAGTTGTTTCCCATTTTCTGCTCCTATGATAAACTTTTCTGAGCAATCACGTGAATGTCTTAGGATAAGTAAAGGTTTTCATTTCTCTTATGTATATTTCTGCAAGTTAAATTACAAATTGATATGATAGATGTATAGTTTAATTTTGATAAAGTCAAATTACTATTACTAAATAATTTGTTTTTTAGTTCCCAAGAAATTTTTTGTATAACCAAGATCACAAAAATTTTCTTTTATGTTTTCTCTAAAAGGTTTGTAAACTCAGATTTTATATTTTAGTATATAGTGTATTTTATTTTATTTTTTGTATTTGGTATATGGTAAAAGTTGAAGTTCAGTTTTTTGCATGTGAATATCTAATTCTTCAAACACCATTGGTTGAAAGGATTACACTGTCCTAATTTAGGGATAATGGTACATGTATTGAAAGTCAGTTGTCCATATGTGTGTAGCTCTGTTATGCTTTATTCACATATATGTCTACACTAAAAACAATTCAAACATATTGTGATATATTGTAGTTTTATTTTAACCTACTATGAGATTTATCCTCAAATATTTTATGGTTTGATGCTAACTGAAATGTCATTTAAATTTTTTTCAGCCTGAACAACATAGTGAGATCCTATCTCTACAAAAAATAGAAAAATTAGCCAGGTTTGATGGAGCACACCTGGAGTCCCAGCTATTTGAGAGGCAGAAGCAGGAGAATCACTTGAGCCCAGGAGTTGGAAGTTGCAGTGAGCTATGATGAAGACACTGCACTCTAGCCCAGGCAATAGAGTGAGAACCTGTCTCAAAACTGCATATGTGTATATATATATATATATATATATACACATATATATACCTTTATTTAAATTTAAAAATTTTAAAAGATATATATATTTCTAAATTTCCGATGTTTCATTGCTTTTGTATAGAATTACAACTGATTTGTGTATTCTGACATTATATCCTATGCTCTTACTAAATTCATCATCAGTTCTAGTATCTGTTTGTAGAATTATCAGGATTTTCTACATCTTGTCATCTCTAAAGAGTTTCTGCTTCATGCTTTACCACCTGTATAAGTTGTATCTATTTTTCTTTCTATTTCACTAGTGAGGATCTCCAGCATCAGGTTGTATAAAAGTAGTGACAGAAGACATCTTTGGCTTTTTGTCAATCTTAGAGGAAAATAATGTTAAATTTTAGCATTAGATTTTTCATAAGAACATAATACAAATTGAGGAAGTTCTATTGCTAGAATACTAGATTACATCATAATTAGATGCTGAATTTGCTCAAGTGATTTTATACATCTATTTATATTTCATATGGTTTTCTCCTATATTCTGTTTATATAGTGATTCAAATTGTTTGATTTTTAAATATTAAACTAACTTTGTATCCCAGGAATAACCATTAATGGATGGTGCATTATTAGTTTTATTTATTGCTGGATTCAGTTTGCTAAAACTCTGTTCACTATTTTGCATCTATAGTCCCAGTGGGTAATGTTTTATTTGTGTCAGGGTAAAGCCATATTTTATTTATTTATTTATTTATTTAAAAATATTACAGGGATATAAATGTTTTTGGTTACAAGGATCAATTTTGTAATGCTCAAGTCATGGTTATAAGTGTTTCAGTCACTCAGTTAGTGTTCATTGTTCCCATTAAGTAGGTTTTTGCCCATCCTCTCCTCCCTCTTCCCCACCCCATTGATTTCCATTGTGTTTACTTCCCTCTATGCACATGTGTGCTCATCAGTTAGTTCCAATTTAATAGTGAATGCATGTAATATTTGTTTTTACATTCTTTAGATACTTCACTTAGGATAATGGTCTCTAGTGCCATCATATTGTTGCAAATGACATTAAGTCATCCTTCTTCATGGCCATCTTTCTACTTACTGTTCAGTCCTTTGCATTATGAACATTATAGTCTGTTTCTCATTGCTTTTCCTTATATCATGTTATTCTTTTTGCTGAAATGGCCTCAGTTGTGTTCCGTGGTTTACTTCTACATTCTTTAAGACTTAAGTGTTTCCCAGACTAGGCCACCCAATGACCTACATGTGCTTTTATATTTGACCTCTCTTTCACTGTTGTTGTTCAGTTGAATGTTCATGTCCTGTTCTCATTCGCTAGAGTCAGAGATCATTGAGATCATAGACCTACTTAGTGTTGTTTAATCAGCAGGGCAAGAAGATGGTATTAATTAAAAATGAATGAATGAATAAATGAATGAATGAATGACTTAGAGTTACTAATCTATAGGAAATGAGAATTTGATTTGATGCAAGTCTAAGAAATTTTTAAGAAGTTTCAATTATAAGGAATATTAAATTTTATCTGTCAGACAACTAAGTGATTCACAATAATATCAATTTAGGATATTACATGTTTCTAATATAAATTATTTCTGTATTTCACATAAAAATAAAATGAAATTTTAAATTCATTTGATCTATACACTTGTGAAATTCTTCTTAGAACAAAAATATTTCCAGAGAGATTTGAAAATCTAAAATAATTTCCTGTTATTATCAACTATAGGTTCCTACATTTAGAAACCTTTTTGTAGAGCTTTTAAGAATCAAATTACTTTTAAAGATACATTTGTGATTTATGATTGCTTTTATTCTACATTCTTTTCTCCTTTTAAATCTCCTGCTCTATTTTTAAAATCTATTGGTAATTTGATTACTCAAAAAACTGAGCTGAAGATTGAAATTTATTTCTATACCTCACACAATGTTATTTGCATATATTAATCATTATTCTTTTAGTTACAATCATAAATTTTCCTATTATTAATGTTAATGTATTTTTTACTTACCTTCTTAAAACTATAGTAAGCTTAACTCCAAAATACTTTAAAATTTTTTTCTTTTCTCCTCACAGTGCCTCTCAAATTTTTTTCATTTGGTGTATGTTTCACAAAATATGTTCTGATCCTTGTGCATGTAACAAAATGTGACTTACTGATTGCCAACCCCAGAGTTTTCTGTCAGTCTTGATTCTGCTCAATTTAACAATGGCCTTGCACACAATCAATCACAATGTTCTTGATACTTGACTTCGCGGGGTAGCAGCGCTTTCTCATCTTGCATCTTATCTTTCCAATCACCCTTTCTTGTCTGTGTAGCAGAGACACTTCCTAAGATTCCTAATATGCCACTTAGAGCATACAATTAGTGGCCTGTGTTGGTTGAAGAGCCGTGGGGGCTCCTTACTCTCTGCTGTGTCTCCGCACTCACAGTCTACGCAGGACTTAATAGCTATAGATGCACGGGGAGAATTCTATAGAGAAATCACAATGTGTCTCTTCATACGTGTTCCATGATCAGAATTCTGGATTTTTGTTTCTAAAGCAGACAGTAGTTTCTATTATAGGATACATTTTACATTTTTAAAAAGGAAAGAAAGAAAAGACTAGACTTTTCCTTCAACTGGAAAATCTTTTAGAATAAATAAATGCCAGATATTAACCAATTTAATATAATAAATACATTTATCCTATATAAGACAAGGCAATAAGTTATTATATACTAAGGATGGATGTGAAGAAAAGTGTTCAGAGAGACTTTCAAAGCATGTTGAACCAAAAAAAAAGTTAATTGTAAGATTTTGTACATTTTCTTTTTTAATAAAGCATATGGCAATACAAATGCAATCTTCTATTTTCAAGTTTGTCTTTGAACTGAAATGTACTATCTAAGCCAACATCAATAGTTCAATTTATTCATCCAATTTCTCAGGATTTGCCCAGGCACTTTATATCTGTTTTAAGTGAGTCAAATGTTTTTAGCACATATGATTTTATCGACAATGAGTTAAATAATTAAAGGCCCAGAGATATTTGGTTTTACCAGCTTTGCAAAGTCTTTGAAGAATGAAATAGAGTGATATTGAAATTTCCTCTTTTCTGTTTGCTATTTTCACTTATTAATTCAATCAATTATCCTAAAGCACTGAATTTCCTGGCCTGTCTAGTCCAGCTCATTTTAAAAATTTTATTGAAGAATTTAGTATGTAAGAAATATTTTGGAAATATAGCATTTATGAGGAGTAAAGGACAGAGTATAGACATTAGGAGAATCAGGTTTCAATAATGATTCTTCCATATATCAGCTGTGTGACCTGGTCCCAAGCATTTAAATTTGTGTGCTTGGCATTGAGAGATGCACAATAAATATAATAATAATTGGGAAACATAATGAATCTTTTTAAAGACTATGTGTGATTTGTTGTGATAGTTCTTTGGAGCTATCATGATAGAGCAGAAAGCCTAAGGAATTCTCCTGCTCCACAGCAACCAGACCTGCATTGAACAAGATTGAGGACATGATGAAGGTAGGAATGGCCTTGAAAGATTCTCAGACAAATAAACAAGCAAAGATAAGCAACGTACTAGAGGATTGACATCAGACTCTCCTGGTCTAGGGCCAAAGATGGAGCAGCTGGAAGCAGAGACAAGAGCAAGCTGGGGAGGATGCCCAGCACTCGGAAATTGGGGCCTGAGAAACTGGGGCAAGAGACCTCTGCAGTGCGGAGATGTAGTGGCAGAGGGCCAGATTGTAGGTGAGCATCCTGGAAGAGCAGGAATCCAAAGGGGCTGATTTTCCCTGAGAAATACAACATTACTGCAAGATTAAGTTTGAACAACATGAATGTTGAGAATCTGAGCCCAAAACCCTGCTGAGGCCTGCAATGGCTCCTGTTTGGGGCACACTCTGGCTGAAGCAAACCCTTTTAGGAGGAAAGACTCACATAGTACCCACAGGGTAAGCCTTACATATATGTACAGGAAAAAGTCTTGCCCATTTGCACCAGTAAACACTCACATAAGTGTTTACAATAATACTTTGTAATAATAATAAAAATAATACTAAACCTTTAAAAATACCCCATTGTCAGGACAATGGAAAACAAACAGTGGAAAATTATATAGCAGTGAGCACTGCTTGTCTCCACCTATGTTGATCATGCTGGCTAAATCTTACCAATGTAACACTGTAGGTGGTGAAGGATCTCTTTCAGCAAGGACAGCCTAAGTAATTCAGACCAGCGCTCCTACCGAGAACAATTTGAAAAGCTGTATGAACAGTAAGAATCATCTGCTGAGGACATCTAAGGGCTTGCAAAACAGTAAAGATTATAGGGATGGCATCCACCAAAAACAACACAAGCAGCAAGAGATCTGAGCCTAGCATTTGTGATCTTTTTTTCCACTGGAGCATCTACAAATTCTGAAGTAAAAGGCTGAGAGACTAAGAAATTACCCAGAGATTTTATATCCTTTATAAGAAAACAAATAAAGAAAGAAAAACAGAGACAGATACAGAGAGAGCCAAAGAGGACAGAGAAAGAGAAAGAGAGAGATAGCGTAGAGAGAAAGATCTGATGAAACTCCTGATTAGATGACCACTCATAACATACACCAACGTAGAAATTTGTACCTAACTGAAAATATCCTCCAAACAAAAATTGAATGAATGTTTGACCAGCAGAAACATTCTAAAGTGCTTCTAGGCAGAAGAAAACAGGCAAGAGGTGGAAGCTTCAAAACACAGATAGACATGAAAAGAAATGGAAAATGAAATATGTGGATGAATCTAATAACTATTGAGTGTAAAACAATTGCAAAGATATGAAATCAACCTAAGTGCCCATCAACCAAGGACTGATAGGAAAATGTGATATATATATATATATATATATATATATATATATATATACACACAGCATGGAATTAGTACTACTTAGCCATTAAAAAGAATGAAATAATGTATTTTGCAGCAACTTGGATGGGACTGGAGGCCATTATCCTAAGAGAAGTATATCATGAATGGAAAACCAAATACCTCATGTACTCACTTATAAGTGGGAGGTAAATGATGTGTATACAAGCTACATGGAGTAGTATAATTGACATTGGAGACTCAGAAGGGGGCGCTGGAGGGGAGAGGCATCAAAAATTACCTATTGGGTATGATGCACACTGTTCAGGTGATGGGTACACTAAAAGCCCTGACTTCACCACTATACAAATCATCCATGTAACAAAAACCACTTGTACCCCCTAAATCTATTGAAATAATACAAAATTATAAAAAATTATAAATGTTCTTAATAATTACAATTCTAATAATGAAGTTTGTTTCTTGTTCAATGGTAAAAAACACATTTTAAAATAAATAAAGGACAAATTTTGTCAAAAATTATGTGTAAAACAATAAATATTAAGTGTATTCTAAATATATATACAATAAAACAACAAGAGTATGTTAACTATGAGGGAAATAAATAGTTAACACATTCTAAGGTATTTTCATAGGCAAAGGAGAAGCAAAATGTCAATATTTGGTACATGAAGAATGTACATTGTAATTTCTAGGATAACCACCAAGGATAGAGTGGAAGAGCTGACAGCTTTCATATTTTTTTATTTAAAACAAAGTAGAAAATGTATAAATAATCAAAAGAAGGCAATTTCAAATATCAGCTACTTACATGATATGTAGGTGAAACATACAGCATCAAAAAATTGAACATAAAATAATAAAAAAATATACAATACACTATATAAACCAAAGGAAAGGTAGCATAACTATCTTACTATCTAACAAAGTAGACCTTAAGGCAATATCAAAAAGTATTATTAAGGATAAGAAGGACAATTTATGGAGATATAATTTAACTCACCTGTGGGATATAATGTTTAACAAAAAATTATTCTGATACTTGTTAAAGATGATAAGGAAGATTTTATTCAAAGGACTACTACGATGGCATTTTGTAGTACTGAAGAGAGATTTGGCTCAACTCTGAATGCTATAAGAAAACGTGGGGATTTATAGTGGTGGTCAGTGGATGGAAAATTACTGAGAGGAAATCACAGGTGAAGGAGGAATTCTTTCTAAACTGACCAATGAAATTCATGCTAAAGGCAGGCTAGGGTAATAGATAACACCTGGGGATGGTGCGAAATCAAGACATTTGATTAGATGTCCAGGATGGGGAATTCTCACTAACCATACTTAGCAAGATTCTTGATTTAGAATCAGGCTCAAGACAGGCTGAGTCAACAAAAGGGCTTAGAGGAGCCTAATTAAGGAGAAAGCCTTTGTCCAATAAAAATTGTAAATTTGTATGCTATAAACACGGAATGAAGAGGAATGACCAGGAATTACTAAAATTACATCAACAAAAAGGGGAAACAGAATGGTAAGTAGTCCAAAAAATGGAATTTCAAAAAAATAAAATATAAGAAAATAATTATAGTGCTTAATTATAAGCATTAAATAGTTCATTTAAAACCTTTTTTAAATAGTAAATCAGTATACTATTTTAAATTAGTCTTTAGTCCTATGATGTCCTACAAAACAAATATTCACAAATGCACAAAAAAGACAAAATATACAAGAACAGTATATGCTGCTAATTATGTATTATATATTAAATATAGATTATCAATGTCTATAGGTGGCAAGCTATGGCTTGAACATCTGAACCCTCCAGATCTCATGTTGAAATTTTATCCCCCATGTAGGAGATGGTGCATAATGAAAAGTGTTTGGGTCATGGGGGTGAATCCTTTACGAATAGCTTGGGGCCATTCTCATGGTAATGTGTGAGTTATTGCTCTCTTAGTTCCGGTGAGCACTGGTCACTTAACCACTTTGGTATGTCGCTCACACGGGACACCTGGCCCGCAGCGGCACTCACGGTCCGCACGGGTCTGCGCTGCGCACTGACGAGTCCGTTTTGCTCTTGTGTGATGAGGAAAGCTCGAAAGCACTGAAAGCTCGTTCTACTTTATAGGCAGCTTCACTTGTAATGTAAATCAGAACAGGCAACACATATGTATATGTTTTCATTATCTTATTTTTAAATGTTCACAATTTTATTTTGATAAATGAAAAATTAGAAAAGTCACATCTGTGGCTGTCGAGTACCGTTGACGCTGGTCGCGCAGTGGTTAAAGGAGGCTGGCACCTCACCCCTGCCCGCGTGGTCTCCCACAGACAGGCTCCCCTGCCCCTTCCACCGTGGTGGAGCTCCCTGGAGCCCTCACCAGAACCCCGTGCCGGTGGAGAGCTTCTTGTACAGCCTGTGGAACTGTGAGCCAAATAATCCTCTTTTCTTTATAAACTACTCAACCTCAGGTATTCCATTTTTTAATTTCAGAATATTATGGGGATACAAGCATTTTGGTTACATATAATGTCTTTTTTTTTTTTTTTTTTTTTTGAGACAGAGTCTCGCTTTGTTGCCCAGGCTAGAGTGAGTGCCGTGGCGTCAGCCTAGCTCACAGCAACCTCAAACTCCTGGGCTCAAGCAGTCCTTCTGCCTCAGCCTCCCAAGTAGCTGGGACTACAGGCATGCGCCACCATGCTCCGCTAATTTTTTATATACATATCAGTTGGCCAATTAATTTCTTTCTATTTATAGTAGAGACAGGGTCTCGCTCTTGCTCAGGCTGGTTTTGAACTCCTGACCTCGAGCAATCCGCCCGCCTCGGCCTCCCAGAGAGCTAGGATTACAGGCCACGCCCAGCCAACATATAATGTCTTTGCCTCGCCCAAGCAAGGCTACAAGCGTGCCCTTCCCCACACAGTGCGCTCCGCACCCATTGGTTGTGAGTTTACCTTTATAGCAACATACATGGACTGAGACAGGTGTTATCTGTACATAATTATAAAAAAATCTATAGAGTATTACTTCTCATCTATCTAGATCTATATCCATTTTGGTTACCTCATATAATGCCAAATTTAGTTCAGTACAAAATCCTTTATTTTGTGTTTTAAAACTCTTTAAAGAACAAACTTTGTCAAAGTTAACAAAATACCAACTTTGCAACTTAAAATTATTGCAGCATTTTATTTTTAAATTATGTCAAAATATGACATAAACAGATAAAATGTAGAAGAAGTTAAACTAATCCTACCATACAAAAGATATTTGAGCTTTTAGATATTACCTTTGCATTTTTTCTAAATGCATAGCAACACTATTTATAATAATGGTAATGTTATCATTTGATATATTGTTTTCCCTTTAATATTATTTTATCAAATATTTACTATTTTAATATGTTATTCATTTTATGTTAACTAGCAAATATTTTAATTTTATATATAGTAACGTGTTAACCTTTCCATTAATGAATATTTGAATTTATTTATAAATAATGTTTTTTTTTTTTTTTTTTTTTTTTTTTTTAGACAGAGTCTCACTTTGTTGCCCAGGCTAGAGTGAGTGCCGTGGCGTCAGCCTAGCTCACAGCAACCTCAAACTCCTGGGCTCGAGTGATCCTTCTGCCTCAGCCTCCCGGGTAGCTGGGACTACAGGCATGCGCCACCATGCCCGGCTAATTTTTTTTTTTTTTTTTATATATATCAGTTGGCCAATTAATTTCTTTCTATTTATAGTAGAGACGGGGTCTCGCTCTTGCTCAGGCTGGTTTCGAACTCCTGACCTTGAGCAATCCGCCCGCCTCGGCCTCCCAAGAGCTAGGATTACAGGCGTGAGCCACAGCGCCCGGCCTATAAATAATGTTTTAATTAATGTATTTTACATAATTTTAAAATTTTGGTGACTGTCTTCCAAAGGAAAATTCATAAGACTAAGAAATTTGTGTATAGAGTGAGTACAAATATGATTATTATTGTACAACTTTCTAAAAATGGTAATCATAAGATGGTACAAGAGTTTCTGTTAAATATGTGCTCTTTAAAACCCTCTTATTCTGTCAAATCATACACTATGATTAGACTATGGTGACAATAGATTTGGTGTCAATCACTCAAAATTTAAGGACTTTGCAATCAGAGCCCTAATAAAAACAATAACACTAGCCCAGGCAACAAAGTGAGATTCTGTCTCAGAAACCAAATACCAAATAATAAATAATAGCAATTCCAATAAAGATATTATTATAGTCAAATCTCTCGTAGAATTTGCACCTGGAATGAAGCTTGATACATCAGAGCTTTAAACCATGAAACCTGTGCTTTCTATAAATGAAGATTTCAGAAGACATTTATTTTTGTCTCCAGATAGGGAAAATTTTTACCAAAATTAATTAATATAAGCTAGGAAGAACCATTTTCATTTATTTTATTTTAAAAAAGGAAAATAGGGCCTTAAAGCTTCCCTTCTACACTTGAAGATTTCAGAGATAGCTTAATAAATTTAGCTAAGTTTAGCAAAGTTTAGCAAAAGTTTAGAAAGTTTAGCAAAGTCGTGTCAACTATTGAATCTTATACCAAAAGAAAGTGCTTCCGTGGGGTTTTCAGTGTTTCAAGCATTGCTTCAAAGCCCAAACAAGCTGAGGAAAATCACATATAAACAATCATGTCCTTACTGATATCATTCTCCTATTTACCCAACATATATAATTTAATTCACATTTCAAGCATGTTAAAAAACACAATACATAACAATCATTCCTTTATTTCTTTTCTACAGTAGAGTTTTATCACAGTATTTTTTCTTTTGCATACTTTTGCAGAGCCATTTGCATTTGGAAATTTTGAGCTAATAAACCTCTTATTTTTGAGTCATTTAAGACTCTTTCTAACATATATTTATATGTAATATTCAAAACTAATGTTTGCTTATATTGTATCATTTGCTTATTTGCATAGTTCACTGTTTAAACTTTCTAATTAATAGTGACCTTATAATTAATTAATGCCTTTGCCTCCCGTTTGTGTATAAGTTTTTAGTTTAGCCTTCTAAATTATATTTTGTTGTTTTTCTTTAAGTAACACATATGGTAGTAACATTTATTGGGTGGCAGGCAGGTGGTGGGGGGAGGAGGGGATGGGTGTATTCACACCTAATGGGTGTGATGTGCACTGTCTGGGGGATGGACATGCTTATAGCTCTGACTCGGGTGGGCCAAAGGCAGTATATGTAACTCAAACATTTGTATCCCCATAGCATTCTGAAATTAAAAAAAAACAAATAAATACATTAAATTTCACATGCACGATTTGATTTCCCCTTGAATGACATTATAAAATGGTTTACATTCACATTTGTGTAGAAAAGTACATACTTTAGTAAAAACAAAATTATTAATAATATTCTGTAAGCACCAGCATTCCTAATTTTAATATGGAGTAAATCAGCATATGCAATATATTTCACATTATTACAGAAAATAACTATTTTTTAAATTCTGTAAATGTTCTATATTTAAGAGGTAGAGATATTACTAGTTAATAGCATATTTAGTACCTACTCAAGGCACTTACATAATTATAAAGTTTACCACTCTCCCATTCAAGAGCAGAATTTTAGTTTTCAGATTATAAAATAATTCTATCTCTGACCTAATCACAAACATGGTTTCTGTTCTCTCTCTCTCTCAATTCCTAACACTTCACTTTGATTTTTTTCTGTTTTCTAGTTCTTTTTCATTGTGCTATAAATTAAATAAGACAGAATCCAGATGGATGATGCTTAGAAAGCAGTGGCTTTATTTAATCAGAATAAGAGAACCCTTAATAATACAGCAATGTTGAAAGAATTCAAACCATTTCAGGCTGCTTTATAATTAAGTTTCCACTACCAAACCTCAAAATTAAAGAAAGTATTGTAGGGAAAAATCTCTTTCAGCCTATGTTAGTCCTTTTATCTCTAATTTTGAGGCTTGAATTTAATATTAAGAATATTAACTGTTTGTGTTGGAAAAATCAGTTTAACACTTAGTTATAGCTGTAAATATTCCAAAACAGTATTCCACAAAGGCAAATTTTTCAATTTATTTATTCAGAAATTATGTATTGAATTTATATACCATGTCACCAGTGTAAGGAGAAAAATAGGACCAAAGATTTAACCTGGAGAAATCCTGACATTCAGGGGGTAGATAAAGGAAGAAAAGCTAGGTAAGGACTGAGAAGAGCTACTGAAATAGACCAGTGTCTCTGAAGGTAAGGAAAGATAGATCAAAAGGAGGAAGTTGTCAACAGTGTCCAATGTTGTATAAATATATCAGTTAAATATGGATTGAAAAGTATCAGTCCATAGCATTCAACTCTATCCAGACAAGGTAAAGATGACCTTCTCTGAAGGAATTTGATAGCATGTAAGAACAAAAGTCAGACTGCTAAAAGTGAATGTGAAAATAAATGCACATAAAAATTATGAAACCCAAATACTGCCTGTTGTCTAATTAACAGTGTTGCACCAACGTGAATTTTCTTGTTATGATGTTATGTTATATTAGTAAGCTGTTACTTTGGGGAAAAGCTGTATGAGGGATATACACAGGAATCTCTGCATTATTTTTTGCAACTTTTTGTAAGTTAATTAGTATTTCAAAATAAAATATGCAAAAAATGAACGTTTAATTCAAGTAAATTTGAATCTAAGATTTTTACTCTATACCTTCAGTGAAGAGAGAAAAATAATAGTACATAATCTTGAATTCTACTTAATAGTTTGTTTTTTATAGTATTTTTGGTGTACAACTCCTGTGACCATTTGGGAAGTGCTGTAGGATTGAGCAAATGAGTATAAATATGTTGATTTCAGGAGCCAGGTACTCATTATAGAAGAAGAAAGTAAAACGTGGAATAAGCAAAGGCCAGAAAAGAAACGGTGTTAGATTACAATTAGAAATATGAGTATAGAGTTATAATTTCAATAAAAAACTATATCTTATATGTTCAATATGTAGCATACTTGTAAAATATAGTTAATAAATATGTGTTTTATGTGAAAAAAGGAAGATAAAAATATGAAATGGGGTAAAGCATGGGAAATTCTTGAAGTTAAGATTTCATATAGGACTAAAGGTACTCACTATAGCTGAGGATTCATTGCTTCTAGGCTTATCCAGCGGGAAAAAACAGAAAAGTCAATTTTGTCTTGTTCAACCCAACTAGAAGAAAAGTACATGACAACATGATATACAGATTGGTCAAAAATGTTCTGGAATGTGTGTGTGCATGAGTGTGTGTGTGTGTCTGTGTGTTAGAGTAAAAATGAATGTTAAAGCAAATGTGATAAAACATTAACAACTGGCAAATCTGAGTGAATAATAAGATTATGAATAATAAGAATTATTCTTATATAATAATAAGAATAAGATTATGAATAATCTTAGTGATATTCTTTCTACTCTTCTCTGAGTTTGAAAATTATTACAGAATAAAAATTAAGAAAGGGAAAATGTAAGGAAAATAAATAGAGATGGTAAACATAATTAATATTTTAAAAAATATATTTTTGAAAGAAAGAGAATGTTATTTAGATTAAAGGGATACATATAAGGGTATTTTTAAAGTAGTAATAATAACATTCAATCATTTTTGAATGATTGCCATCTATCAGCCATTTTCTGCATGCTTTTCTTACATTAATCCATTTAATCCATACTGAATCCTGTGGTGTTATGTACTGTTTTCCAAGTTTTACAGAGGAGGAAACTGAAGCATACGGACTCTTAATTAGTCTAGTTAAGGTGACACAGATGTCTGCTGGAAACACTGATTCAGGTAAAGGCCATCTAATTCCAGAGCCAGTGGGATCAGCCATCATTGCTGATGAAGTGAACACTTTCACACGGGTGATGAGACAAGCCCAGTGCATAAGAAGATGTTGAAATCACAAAGGAAAGACCCCTTCCCTAGAAGGGATTGCATTTGAAACAGCATGTGGAAAGGTTGACCTCAAATAAGATAGGGGAAATTTTTTTTTCCAAGTCTGGGATTTATTTTGGCAATTGAACAGGGTGATTAAGATAATTATTGAGATAATTTATGTAAAAACTATTTATATATTTAAATGGAATCATATTATATATCAGCTTGATAATATTATTGGTGATGATTAGAAATTTTAGTCTACTTACCTGTCATGGACCAAAAGTGGAGATCCTTTTGTAAACAACTGACTGGTTTTCATGTTTACTGCAATGATCTCTTGAGCTGAAACATAGCACCTAGCACAAAATCATCTCAATGGAAATATGATATTAGTGTAAAGAAAATATGGCAATTCATTGTTTTCAAATTAATAGTAGAAATAGTTTGGTACAAATCACATAATACAAATATACTGATAATCCCATGTGTTTGGTTATGCATATTTTGTTAATTGCTGAGAAGCAGCACTGCTATTCTTATGCAAGATATGTGATGTGTGCATATGATATATGTGTTCATGATGTGTTCTTGTGAGATAACCAGATGATTTGTTTTTATTAAGTGTGTATGGGGTGTGTGTGTGTGTGTGTGTGTGTATGCGTGTATGTATATGACACAGAATGTGCACCATTATTACCAAAACTCAGTGAAAAAACTCAAATTATTTCCACCAAGTACCAATTTCCCTCTCTGCTAATTTTGTGACACACTTTTGATTATTATTCTGGCTCCTTATTCTCTGTGTTCCTACATATTTCCAATCCTGGTTTGGGAAAACATTCGGACTTTTTTTTTTCTTTTTTCTTTTGAGTCACCTATGTGACATACAATCATGACATCTCTTTCCTTGAAATCTTTTAATAATTCCATTTATCTATAGAATGTTATGTATCGTTCTTAAATATACTCACAGTGTTATTTTTATTCTATGCTTTCCCTCCACAGTACATAGTCTTATGTCCAGTCAGTACTAGTGATCATTTTATTTGTTTCATCTGTGTTTTATATAAACTCTAGAGTGTATGTATCACACATATGATACAGCAGTAATGACTATATATATCTCCTGATGTTGAAGAGTTTAGCCTTTTCTTATTCAAATCTACAAATGGAACCAAATGCCAGTAGAGACAAGGCTGGTGAAGATGGAAAGGTGGCGAGTGATGTATTGAGAGGAGCTGCAGTGTGAGGACTTGGTGGGTCAGGACTTGGTGAATCTGGGCACTGCCAATCCTTGAGTGGGGGTGGGTAGTCCAAGAAGATGCATCATGTACCCACTTGGTCAGAAAGGTCAGAAGATTAAAGGAGGGAAATTCTCAAAGACAAAATTTGTCTTTAAGGGCATAGAGAATTCATCACAGGGAGTAAGTCATTCTGATTGAAACTTAGTAACTGCTTCCCATTCCCAGTGTTCAAATTTTAAATCCAAATTCAATCCATTTTCAATTGCTAAGTGCTTTTCCTTAACAGAACTGATAATAGAGTGTGCAGATTTCTAAATACCATTGCTTCATTCTTTTCCCATCTAATTTGTATCAATGACTCTCTTCTACCACTGTGGTGGGAGATACATTTTAGTTTATATTATACTTAGAAAACAAATTTCTTCTGTCCTTTATGTACTACAGGATTAAATCCAGGTTATTATACTGCTGTATGGATCCCTCCAACAAAAAAAAAAAAAAAAAGGAAAGAAAATTTAGCATTTAATACCACCTGTACATATTTATAAATAAAATGCATGCACACATTTTGTTATTACATACAATACTTGTAGCTCCACTTCAACAACAATATTTTTTTTAATTTCAGCATATTATGGGGGTACAGATTTTAAGGTTTCAATAAATGCCCATTTCCCCCCCTACCCCCACAAGTCTGAGTCTCCAGCATGATCATCCCCCAGATGGTGCACATCTCACTCATTATATATGTATATACCCGCCCCCTCCCCCCTCCCACCTGCCCAATACCCTATTACTGTAGTACCTATGTGACCACTTAGGTGCTGTTCAGTTAATACCAATTTGCTGGTGAGTATATGTCATGCTTGTTTTTCCATTCTTGGGATACTTCACTTAGTAGTATGGGTTCCAGCTCTAACCAGGAAAATATAAGATGTGCTATATCACCATTGTTTCTTAGAGCTGAATAGTACTCCATAGTATACATATACCACATTTTATTAATCCATTCTGGGATTGATTGGCACTTGGGCTGTTTCCACAGCCTTGCAATTATGAATTGTGGTGCTATAAACATTCGAGTACAGGTGTCTTTTTTGTACAGTGTCATTGGATCTTTTGGGTAGATGTCCAGCAATGGGATTGCTGAATCAAATGGTAGATTCACTTGTATCGCTTTAAGGTATCTCCATATTGCTTTCCACAGAGGTTGAACTAGTTTGCAGTCCCACCAGCAGTGTAGGAGTGTTCCTCTCTCTCCACATCCACGCCAGCATTTGTTATTTGGAGACTTTTTGATAAAGGCCATTCTCACTGGAGTTAAGTGATATATCATTGTGGTATTGATTTCCATTTCCCTGATGATTAGAGATGTTGAGCATATTTTTATATATTTGTTGGTCATTCTTCTGTCTTCTTTAGAAAAGATTCTGTTCAAGCCCTTTGCCCACTTTTTAATAGGGTTATTTGATTTTTTTCTTCCTGATTTTCGTGAGTTCTAAGTATATTCTAGTTATCAGTCCCTTATCAGATGCATAGGGTACAAAACTTTTCTCCCATTCTGTAGGTTGTCTGTTTACTTTCATGACTGTTTCTTTGGCTGTGCAGAAGCTTTGTAGTTTGATCATGTCCCATTTATTTATTTTTGTTGCTGCTGTGATTGCTGTTGGGGACTTCTTCATAAACTCTTTGCCCAGGCTGATGTCTAGGAGAGTGTTTCCAAATTTTTCCTCTAGAATTCTAATAGTTTCATACTTTAGGTTTAAGTCTGTTATCCAGGATGAGTTAATTTTGGTGAGACGTGAAAGATGTGGGTCCTGTTTTAACCTTCTACAGGTGACTATCCAGTTTTCCCAGCACCATTTATTGAAAAGGGATTCTTTTCCCCAGCGTATGTTTTTGTCTGCTTTGTCAAAGATTAGATGGCTATATGAGGATGGTTTTATATCAGGATTCTCACATCTGTTCCACTGGTCAATATTCCTATTTTTGTGCCAATACCATATTGTTTTAATTACTACAGCTTTGTAGTATAGTTTGATATCTGGCATACTAATGCCTCCCATTTTGTTTTTGTAGCCTAGAATTGCTTTTGATATTTGGGGTCTTCTTTGGTTCCATACAAAGCGTAAAATTATTTTTTCTATATCTGTGAAGAATGCTGATGGGATTTTAATAGGTATTGCATTGAATCTGTAGATCAGTTTGGGTAGTATAGATATTTTAATGATGTTGAGTCTGCCAACCCACAAGCATGGTATGGATTTCCATCTGTTTACTTCCTCTGCTATTTCCTTCCTCAGTGTTTCATAGTTCTCCCTGTAGAGGTCTTTTACCTCCTTGGTTACGTATATTCCTAGGTACTTGAATTTCTTTGTTGCTATTGTGAAGGGAATTGAGTGTTTGATTTGGTTCTCAATTAGATTGTTGTTGGCGTATATGAATGCCTCTGATTTCTGTGTATTGATTTTGTATCCTGAGACTTTACTAAATTCATTGATAAGTTCCAGGAGTTTCTTGGTTGAATCTTTGGGGGTTTCTACATATAGTATCATATCATCAGCAAATAGTGAAAGTTTGATCTCTTCTGCCCCTATTTGGATACCTTTAATTCCATTTTCCTGTCTGATTGCTGTAGCCAAGACTTCCAGCACTATGGTGAACAGAAGTGGAGATAGTGGGCAGCCTTGTCTGGTTCCAGTTCTAAGTGGGAATGATTTCAGTTTTTCTCCATTCAGTATGATGTTGGCTATGGGTCTGTCATATATGGCTTGTATCATTTTTAGGTATGTCCCTTCTACGCCTATTTTCTTAACTGTTTGTATCATGAAAGGGTGCTGAATTTTGTCAAAAGCTTTTTCTGCATCTATAAAAAGAATCATGTGGTCTTTGTTTTTGCTTCTGTTTATGTGGTGAATTGCATTTATAGATTTACGTACGTTGAACCATCCCGGCATCTTTGGGATGAAGCCCACTTGGTCGTGATGGATTATTTTTTTGAATAGCGTCTGGATTCAGTTAGCTAAGATTTTGTTGAAAATTTTTGCATCTATATTCATTAGGGATATTGGTCTATAGTTTTCTTTTTTTGTTGCATCCTTTCCTGGTTTTGGTATCCGAGTAATATTCGCTTCATAAAAGGTGTCGAGGAGGTTTTTGTTCTTCTTCATGTTATGGAATAGTTTCTGCAAGATAGGTACTAGTTCTTCTTTGTAAATGTGGTAAAATTCGGGTGTGAAATCATCTGGACCGGGACTTTTCTTTTTAGGGACATCTTTAATGGCTGTTTCTATTTCAGCAGTTGAGATTGGTCTGTTCAGGGAATCTATTTCTTCCTGGGTCAGCCTGGGGAGGTTGTGTGTTTCTAGAAATTTGTCCATTTATTCCACATTTTCCAGTTTGTGTGCATAAAGATTTTTGTAGTATTCATAAATTATATCTTGTATCTCTTTGGGATCAGTTGTGATATCTCCATTTTTTTCCCTGATGGAGCTTATTAGAGGTTTGTCTTTTCTGCTTTTCGTTAGCTTAGCCAATGGTGTGTCAATTTTGTTTATTTTTTCAAAGAATCAACTTTTTGTTTTATTAATCTCCTGAATTGCTTCCCTGTTTTCAATTTCATTTAGTTCTGATTTGATCTTGTTGATTTCACTTCTTCTGCTGGGTTTGGGGTTGGTCTGTTCTTCTTTTTCCAGCTCTTTGAGTCGTTTCGTTAGATTGTCTATTTGTGATCTTTTTGTCTTTTGATTATAGGCATTTATGGAGATACACTTTCCTCTCAGAACTGCTTTAATTGTGTCCCAGAGGATTTGATAACTTGTCTCTCCATTGTCGTTTTCTTCATAGAATTTTTTTATTTCCATCTTAATTTCTTCATTTGTGAAGTAATCATTTAGTAATAAGTTGTTTAATTTCCACGTTTTTGTGTAGAAATGTGAGTTACTGTTAGGGTTGATTTCTAGTTTTATTCCACTGTGATCTGAGAAGGTACATGGTATGATTTCTATTTGCTAAATTTCTTGAGATTTACTTTGTGACCTAGGATATAGTCAATCTTAGAGAATGTCCCATGAGCTGATGAGAAGAACGTATATTCAGTGGATTTTGGGTAGAATATCCTGTAGATGTCAGTCAGACCCAATTATTCCAGGGTTTTGTTTAAGTCCATTATTTCTTTATTAATTTTGTATTTGGAGGATCTGTCTTATGTCATCAGTGGGGTGTTGAAATCTCTGGTGATTATGGAGTTACTATTAATCCATTTGCTTAGATCCAGTAAGGTTTGCTTTATGAAACTGGGTGCACCTAAGTTGGGTGCATATATATTTAAAATTGTTATCTCTTCTTGTTGAAGTGTGCCCTTCACCATTATATAATGACGCTCTTTTTCTTTCACTACTTTTGTTGGTTTAAAAACTAAATTGTCTGAAGTTAGAACTGCCACGCCAGCCTTCTTTTGGCTTCCACTTGCCTGGAATACTTATCTCCACCCTTTTACCTTTAGTCTATATGCATCCTTGCAGGTTAGATGTGTTTCCTGAAGACAGCATATACTTGGCCTGTATTTTCTTATCCATTCAGCCAGCCTATGTCTCTTGAGTGGAGAGTTTAAGCCATTCACATTTATTGAAAGAACTGATAGGTAACGTACATTACTGTTCATTCTGTTGGGTTGGATGTTGTTGCTTTGATTTCTCTCTTGAGCCAATGTAATATCTGGCCTTTAATCTTTGGGTTTTGGTTGTTTTTATATTCGTGAGTTTTTATTATGGTGTTCTGTGCATAACACTGTTTTGAGTACTTCTTGTAGGGCTGGTCTTGTCTTGGTGAATTCTCTGAGACTTTGCTTGTCTGAGAATGTTTTTATTTCTCCTTCATATATGAAGCTTAGTTTTGTTTTTTTGTTTTTTTTTTTTTTTTTTTTGAGACAGAGTCTCACTTTGTTGTCCAGGCTAGAGTGAGTGCCGTGGCGTCAGCCTAGCTCACAGCAACCTCAAACTCCTGGGCTCAAGCGATCCTCCTGCCTCAGCCTCCCGAGTAGCTGGGACTACAGGCATGTGCCACCATGCCCGGCTAATTTTTTATATATATATCAGTTGGCCAATTAATTTCTTTCTATTTATAGTAGAGACGGGGTCTCGCTCTTGCTCAGGCTGGTTTTGAACTCCTGACCTTGAGCAATCCGCCCGCCTCGGCCTCCCAATGAAGCTTAGTTTTGCAGGGAATAATATTCTAGGCTGGGCAGTGTTTTTTTTTCAGAAGAGTGAGAATGGGGCCCCAGTCTCTCCTTGCTTTAAAGTCTCATTAGAGAAGTCTGATGTTATTCGAATTGGCTTTCCCTTGTATGTCACTTGCTTCTTTCATCTTACAGCTCTTAAAAGGGCCTCTTTAGTTGATATTTTGGTCAGTCTGATGACTGCATGTCGTGACGTCTTTTTGTTTGCATTGAATCTCCCAGGGGTCCTCTGAAATTCTTGAACTTGTATATCGAGATTTTGAGCAAGGCCTGGGAAATTTTCCTCTATTATATCTTCAAATAGCTTGTCCAACCCTTGAGTGTTGTCTTCTTCCCCTTCTGGTAAGCCTATGACCCTCACATTAGGTTTCTTCACATAATCGCTCATCTTTTGTAGGCTTTACTCTTTTCTCTTGTTTCTCTGCTCTATTTCTGTTGCTGATTTATTTAATTGGAGGGTGTTATCTTCAAGTTTTGAGATTCTTTCTTCTGTTTGATCTACCCTGTTCTTGAGACTTTCCACTGTATTTTGTAGTTCCCTGAATTGATTCTTCATTTCTAGGAGTTCTGTTAAACTTTTCTTCATTGTGTCTATTTCTTTAGTGAACTTTTCTTCTAGGTCCTGGAGGCTTTTTGTGGTTTCTTTGTGTTGGTTATTGAGTTGTTGTTGCAGGTCGTTGAATGTTCTTATGATCCACATACGAAATTCCTCTTCTATCATTTTGGTTTCCTGATTTGGGTTTGTGTCCGTTTCTAGGGGGCTGGTGCTCCTCTTTGGGGGTGTGTTTTCCGTTTGGTTCTTCATATTTCCTGAGTTCCTTCGCTGATTTCTTCCCATGTCGATCAGTTGTTGTTTCTTTCCTTTGGGTTTTTGTTTGGGTATTCACACGCCTTGTTTAGTTTCTGAGCCAGTAGGTGGTGTCTGTGGGTGAGATTCGACCACTCCCTGTATAATGAGTCAGTGGGTGCCGTGAAAAGGCTGTGCAGGATGCCGTCCCTGTCAGTAGGTGGCGCTTGCTTGGAGGAACAGGCTATGGTGTTGTTTTTGTTTCCTGTTATCAGCTCTTGTTCTGGGCAGAGCTGGGTTGCGTAAGCCTGCCCTCAGGCACCACCAATGCCGTTAGCAGGGGTCAAAGTTCTGTTCTCTGCTTCCAGGAAAAGCTGTCAGGGTGGGGCTGGAATGGCCCTGCTCAGCCAGAAAGTCTGGGTGTGGGGGTGGGGCTGTCTGAGACCCACAGTCTGGAGCGGGCCTCGCTTCCTTCCATCCTCCTCAACTCTGCAGCTACTCCTGGGCCTCTGCCAGCAAGCCAGACCACACGCCACCAGGCCTCCCCAGATTGTGATGCCGGCAGGGAGGTTCCCTGCGCAGGAACGCCACCTGGGCTGGGTGCACAGCCTCCCTTTGGGGGGAGCGTTGCTCTCTAAGATGCTGATCTGCCCCTGAAGGCACACACACCTCAGTAGGCTTTCACATATATCCCTTCTGTGCCCGGGGCAATGCTAGACCTGGGTGCACGGGATCTGGTCTGCAGGTCCGACCTCTGGGTCCCAGAGTTCAAACTGTATCCCCTCCAGGTAGAGGAGTTCCGGTCCCAATTCACCCACAGGGAGCCCAAGCTGGGTCTATGTCTCTCAGTCTCTGAGTCGGCACCGTTCTCCTGGGAACACCATGCCAGCATCACCTGGGAGGGCTGGCGGGTAGGGAGCTCACAGTCTGAGTTCCCCTTAGTCAGCTGTAGGGTCCCAAAAGGGAAGGTCCAGTTCCCTGGAGGTGCCTCTGGCTGGTGGCTGTGTTGTCTCTCTGGGCAGCCACGGGTAGGGTCGGCGGAGGGGAGGAGGAGGCAATGTGGCGCTTGCCGCGGCTTGGGTCTGTGCACAGGTAGGTGCCTGGAGGTAGTTGGGAGCCTGGTGCCACGTCTGCTACAGGCTCACCGCTAGCTGGTGCGGCCATCTCTGGGCTGGTGTCCGCAGGTCTCTCCAGCCACTGGGGAGCCCACCAGCAATCCCGTATGCAGGGGAGGGGAAAGGTGACTGATCCACCTACCCTTCTGCTGGTCTCCCGGCTGCTCCGGCAGTCTCAGCTTCCAGTTCTCCTCCGCAGCCTCCTCCCGTGGAGTCTCCCAGGGTCTCAGGTACCCCTCCCTCCAGCCCTCGTCTGCTGTATGCTCGTCTTATTGTTTCTTTTTTCTAATTTCTGCTAGAATCTGTCTTTTCTGCAGAGACACTCTGTCTGGTGGTGTTTCTCATCTGCCATCTTGATCCTCCTCTCAACAACCACATTTTAAGTGACATTTCTCAGAGCCACACTGTAACTATTGTGTCATTAATGGCTATTAAGATTGGACTAAAGGCATTGTTTCAGCCCAACAGTTGCAGCATGATAACTGAGCCAATTGTGGAAATGTTAGTCTCTGTCCACCCAATTGCATACTTTTTTACAAGTGAATGAAGAGAAGAGTCCTTAAAAGTCACAGATTTCATCCCATACCAACCCCACCCCCCATTTTGTTTTGTTTTTCCATTGACTTTGCTGCACTGCCAGAGCAGAGTCATTGGCACCTAGACTTTGGCATGTACGTTTCTGAGGTGTTACACATTCCTGCTGATAGTTACAGGAACAAACACACCCAGGGTGCTAAACTGATGAGGTTGTGTGAATTTGTTAGCTGATGAAGGTTTCTGGAATTCCACCCTCTCTAAGCACAACAGAACCTTTTTGCTTTTCTGCATTTTCTCCAAGTCATTGCACTACAGAATTGTAGAAATCTTTGGTGTTGTTTCAAAAATTAAATAAAAAAGAGAGAGAGAGAGAGAGAAGCACAAACAAAAGCAACCCTTGTTTCTTCTGCTCTCTGAAATGTGATGAATATTTGTACTCTGATAAACAAGGACCTGATTTAGATTACAGGTTAAAACATAAGTGAATGTCTAAAATTATGGTTCGGTCTGCCTAAATGTAGTGGCTTTTTTTGTCTTTCCATTCATCTATGATAATGTACATTACTACCTGGCTAAAGATCAGTCAAAAAAATTGGCCTGCCAATTTTGGTCACATGTAGTTTGAAATCTATAGAAATAATGAGGATTTGAAACAGAGTTAAAAACAAAAAAACCGTACAAATTGTGAGATATATAAGGTAGCTCACATGCTGTTTCTAAGTGGTTAGTCTTTCATTCTTCTTGGAAAAATAAGTGAAAATACCCCAATTTTATTTCCTTTTCTCATAAATTTTAGAATTATTTTGATACTAAGAAATTGGAGTGCAAATAAATAGATTATTGGAAATGCCATAGCAGCACTTCTGTGCCTGGTAGGGGTTTAAATTTTACATTTATACATATTTGATAATAGCACACAACTAAGTAGATCATAGGAAATTCCAAGTACAATTGAGCTTAGATTAAAATAAGTAGATCTTTATTAGAGCAAAATGCAATCATTGCATTATATTTTAAATAATGGAGAGATGTGAAGTTATGACAACAGTGAGCTATATAACATACAGAAGAACAAAATACACAAAAGTAAGCAACTTAAACAAATATCACTTAAAATGACCAACTGTAGTGAAACCTGAAACCTTACCCTTTTGCACCCAAGTAGTACTGTATAGACACAGAAGAAAGTGTCAATGGAAAAAAGCCAAACGCTGTAAAATAATTTTAAAGAGATTTATTCTGAGCCAAATTTGAAGACCATGACCCGGAGCCACTCCCAAGAAGCCTTAAGCAAGTGGACTCGCTGTAGTTAGGTTACAGTTTGTTTTTATACATTTCAGGGAGACAGGGGTTATAGGTAAAGTCATAAATAAATATGTGGGAAGCATACATTGGTTTGGCCCGAAAAGAGGGCCATCTAGAAGCGGGAGTGGGGGGGGCTTACAGGTTACAGGTGGGTTTAAAGATTCTTTGGCTTGTAATTGCTTAAAGACTTGAAGGTTTGTCTAAAGGCTTGTAATGTTTCAACATAAGGAGCTGTTGTCAGAGATAAGTGATCAGGCATAGATTGTTGTGTAAATTGAGGACCTGCAGGTTTGTTTTGCATGCCCTTAGGCCTGTTAATGGGTTACAAAAGATGTCTCCAAGAAGGGAGGGGGCATGAGGAAGCATGTCTTACCTCTCTCCTCCTGGCAGGCAATTTAGTTTTAGGAAATTCCTTTGGCTACAAGGTGGGGTCCATTTAGTCAGCCAGTGGGGTGGGAGGCGGTGAGCCTTAAAATTTTATTTTAGTTCACAAAAGGAAAAAACCAAAGAAGCTGGTCTTGTATTCCCAATAATATCTACAGGGCTTGATTAAGACCTTAGATATTCTATGCTTGTTATTGTAAGTGAATCATGAATGAATGCAAATAGTTATGTTATGATAGATAGATGATAGATAGATAGATAGATAGCTATAAATTTTCTGTACATAATTATAAATAAACTTAATATAAATCCTTGGGTTGTTACACTAGTGTGGACCTTGTGCTGCTCTGGTTTTGCTACATCACATTCTTTTGTTCTCCAACTGATAACTTTTGAATCTGATTATTTCTGTTTCTGGGATTAGCGACCAATAAAAGTAAATACAATTGTGTATGAGTTAGGTTGTCTTGTGACCAAGGTTGAAATTTCAGGGCTCTTTTCATTCTTTTAAATTCAAAGTAGAGCTGTTTTGCAATTTCTATTTCTATTTATCTTTTCACCAAATTCCTTACCAATTTTATCAAAGTTTCCTTTCTACAAGAGTTTTGGTAGAATTGTGAAATAAATTTTAATGGGTATTTCAGAGTTACAAACTCAGATTCCTTAAAAAATATAATCATTATTTTCCATAATTATTAATAGATTTATTTTCTGTTTTGTACCCCTGATTCTGTCTGATGCACAGTGACAAAAAAACTTGGCCATTTCTAGTTAATTTATGTGATTTTACTTATTTCTCAGTCACATCAGATTAAGACTATAGTCATATTCAAAAATACATATTTTCATTTCGATGCTGTCAGTTCTTCTGAATTACTTGCCAAACATCTAGTGCCTTATGAAAGTACAAGCCACATTTGTGGGGAGGGGAATATAAAAGACTCAGTATTGATCGTTCTTGAAGTTATGTTAATAGCATTGGAGATATAATCCATTTGATTTTATCCTTGGATATTTTCCTGTCTTCATTGTAATATTCTAGGGTGCAACCTTGCTTTCTTAAATCTAGCTGGATAGTTCACACTGTATTTTTCGCTGTATGGACACATTGTCCCAACAGCAAATATTGCCACAGGTCTATGAGCTTCCACTGTGATAATTTAAGGCTTTGTATGTTAGAAATTTTTAGATTGGAATGTTCTCTTGCATTCTTTGACCCAGAGTTGTTGGTGGACACTTTCTCTGCCATTAAAACTTCTATTGGAAATTTGTTCCAAATATGTTCCTGATTCTTCTTCCCATTCTTTATGTCTTCACACATACTCCTTTCAATCAAGGGGTGGAAGTTATTTCTGTAGCTCGTGAATCTGATCTGGCTTTGTGACTTGCTGTGGGACATAGGATGTGGCAGAAGAAAGATACGCTGGGTCTGAGTATGGGGAAGGGTTTTTTCTTTCAGTTTCCAGTAACCACCAGATGATCAAGCCCATGTGATTCTTCTGGAAGATAAGAGATCATGTGGATCATAGTCTATTTACCTGAGCCAAGGGCACCATAAATCGAGCAGGCTACAGCTGACTTCAAAATATGGGAAGGCGCTCAGCCAATATGAGTAGAGTCATCTATGCACACTGCAGCCCCCACAGATGCAAAAGTGAGCCCAGGAAAGGCCACAAGAAACGCCCAGCCAATCTGGGGTCTTGCGAGCAATAATAAATGCTCACGGTCTTGAGACACTGACTTTTGAGGTGGTTTGCTGTGTAGGAGAACTGAATTGATAAAGTGCTTTATAGCTCTCAACATTAATGCCACTGTGGCTCAAAGAACACCAGCAAAATTGCCTATTAACAGACTTAAAAATGAGAACTGAGGGGCACAAATATGTTTCCACGTGAATAGTCAAACCTAGCTGTGAATTTTGTTGCTGTCCCCACCCTCCCCAAACTCCCATTTATACTTTTTGGATGTTAAAAAAAATCAGAAAGTATTTAAGGAGGCCTAGGAATTACAACTTCATGGCCAGCAATGACAATACGGAAGTACATAGCCTAGAAAAGTCAGTCAGGCAGACAAAGAACCAATTACCTTAATTCCCCATATTTTAAAATCAGAGCTTAATGTGTTTTAAAATAAAAAAGTTCTTACTCTTGTAGGCTCTTCCCCCCCCCCCGCCCTTTGGTTGGCATATTTGTACAAGTCATCTGTGATCAGCTGTTGAGAGCTCGGAACTTTCCTTGGTGTCACATTCTGGACAAAGAAGATGATTTAACTTTCCCTGGAATTCATACCTGCACCACACACACCCAAAAATTTGCTTAGCATTATTTTAGACCAACCATGTTGTCTTATGAGAAATTACATGCTTATCAACATTTTCTTTTGCATTCCATGGGAAACCAAACAGAAGGTTCAGTAACCAGTCAACTAACCAACCAACCAACCAACCAAACAAACAAAAAACTCTTTGGCTTTTCCAACTTAGATACAAAGTGTTCCCTTAATTTCCTTGTTTTAACCAAAAGGGGACGATCTTTTGAGACTACTTTTTCTTGCTCCTTTTAACTATTCTGAGTGTGCCCCACCAAACACTCCATGTACTCTCGGGTTCAGAGATATAATGAGCATTCCTGTAGCCCTCAACCCTCATTTGAGAATAAATGTGCTTCTGTGAGACTCACACAACCAGAACAGACACACATCTGCCATTCTTTGATATTTTCCTGATGGCTTCTCTTCAATATTCATTGAAGACAATGTTGTTTGGCTTCTCTTTCTAATAAATACCAGCTATCAATCCTTCAGGTGACTTTACATTCATAGAGTTGGCTCAGCCAACACCCTGGGCTCAGTTTCTGGTCTTCCCAGAGACAGTGACTTATCTCGCAACTTTCTTTCAATCACACAGCCATGACAGCACTATCTTAAGTCTCTTGTTCTTTGACAAATTTTTGAAAAGTAAGCTATACTTGCAGTCTCTACTTTCTCACCTATAATTCATTCTTTAGTCTACTTAATGTTTTTTTTTCCCCCTTTTCTATATCATATACAGTCTATTTCCCTCCCCTTGCTTACTCCAAAACTCAACCTTTACTGCCTAGGTCACCAATTAGGTTTAGTTTAAAAATCTCTTTATATATTGTCTTAGTAAATTGGGCTTTATTATTGTAGACTAGGTAGGGTGGCTTAAGCAAGAAATATTTGTGTCTCACAGTTCTGGAGGCTGAAGTTCAAGATCATGGTATCAGCTGGGTTGGATTGTGGTGAGGGTCCTCTTTTGGGTTGCAGACTGCCAAACTCTGATGGTATTCTCAATAGTAGAAAAAGGGTGGGAGAGCCTTCTTGGGTCTGTTTTGTAAGGACTGTAATCCTTTTCATGGGGGCTCCACTCTTATGACCTAATTTCCTCCCAAAGTACCCATCTCTTGATACCATCTGCTGTAGTTTGGACACTTGTACCCAGCAAATCTGATGTTGAAGTTTAACCCCCAGTGTGGCAGCTGTTGGGAGGTGAGACCCAGTAGGAGGAGTTTGGTCATGGGGATGGATCCTTCTTGAGTAGATTAGTGCCCTCCCTGGGGTACTAATTAGTTCTCTGGAGACCTAGTTCTTAAAAAGATCCTGGTGCTATCCCCACCGCCCTCCCCCCACCATGTGACCCCTGCAAGCCAGCTGCCTTTCACGTTCTGCCAGGAATGGAGGCCACCTGAGCCCCTCACCTGATGCAGATGCCCACCTGTGAGCTTCCCAGCCATCAGAATCGAGAGTCAAACAAAGATTTTTCTTCCTTATAAATTAACCAACTTCAGGTATTACTTTAAGGTAATACAAAACAGACTAAGACACCATCATATTAGAAGTTAGTATTTCACATATGAATTTTGGGGACACACAAATATTTAGTCCAATGCATATATCATCTAGCTGGACTTTTCTGTCCCATTAGACACTGTTAATCACTACCCACTTCCTCAAATTACTTTCCTTTCTTGCCTTTTTGCAGCACCTAATTGTATGCCATCTTCATGACCCTTAATTCTCAGCATCCTTTATGGGCATTTCTATTAAATACTATTATTGCTTCTTAAGTATTGAAATTTTCCACATTCTGTTTTTTATTCTGAGCATATTTCAAGTGAATCTTCAGTAGATTTTTAATACCATAATTCCACTCCCTAAACACTCTGCCATACAATCTTCTCTGAGAGAGTAAGAGGTTTCCTTATTCTCTCATCTCATTTAAAAGCTAAAATTAAAATATAACTAAAGAGCTTATCAAAGTCTATAAAAGCCTATTACATACTATCCTAAATAGTATGTCCTTCATTTGTTTGCAAGTCTGTGTAATGTACATCCTATTAGTTGCATCCACATATTTTCTAATCTTAGATGCTAGTCACTTTTGCTTTCCATTATATAAATTGGCAATCAATATCTATAAAACTTTCAATGAACATAAAACAGATGTGCATTCTTACATCCTACTTTATATGCCATTGTAGACCCAGATTCTATTAATAGACACTGAGTTTGTCAAAAAAGTAGGCTATACATTTATATACTGCATAATGTCAAAGTAAAGTATATTATATCCCAAATGTATTAATGCTAGTTCTATAAACATCACTAAACATATCTGTTAGTGCAACAGGATTAAAGAAGAAATATATAGGCTGATGAGAAAATATTCCTTTAACTGATATATATATTATAGTGTATACAAAACATTAATGTATTTACAAATTAAATGTATGACAAAACTGTTATGAGTGGATCAAAAGGTTATACTTTTGAAGAGATCATTAATATCTATGCCTCTTCTTTAAAAAATTCTTTTAATTATAAAACTTGGAAACTCAAAGAAGAATAAACCATTTATGAATCTCTGTAAAGTCATAGTTAAATTAGGGTGATAGCAGAAATGTGGGTTTTATATAGCATAGTTATATTAAATCTTTGTCACCTTGGGAGAGAAAAAAAAACTCAAAGTATCTTGAATCTGGATTTATTTTTGACATTTATTCAATGTTTTTTTCATCTGATATAAATGATCACATTTTTGGTCATGTAACATAGGAAATGAGTGGATATTTTTTATATTATTATTTTTACACTTTTTGTAATACTTTTCCAAAATTTGTGTGATCTCTTATCATTAATGTAGGCTCTAAAATATTGTCTAAACCCACCACCTAAGAAACAATGACTGAAATAGAATTAGGACATATATATGAATGAGTAAAGCAATGAGTGAGGGAAATTATTTTGGGATATGGTTATCATTGGTAATGGAGACAGAGTTTCTGTCTGATTTAAAATTGAAGATCTTACCTGAAATATCTCTATAGTAATGTAATCAACACATGCATTATCTTATTAGATGCTAGCTGTAAAATTCACAGGTTTCCTTGCAAATCCTTTGAAATATTCTGATTATGCTTCCATAGGCATTATGCTAAAGCAATATTTATTAGACAAAATGAACTAATCGCTGGAGAAATAATTTAGGGTACTTGAGATCTGATTGAATAATCTTCTAGGGAGATATTGGTTTGAGTGAAATATGGTAAAATAGCTTCTTATCTAGTCAGACAATTTCAAAGGAAACTATTTTAAGCCTAGTCTGCTGAAGATTTGAAGCTATTTTCAGTGGCTTGATGATTCGGAATGTTGATTGCTAGCCAAGTAATAGATTAAGTCCTTTAGGAACAAAATTGAGTCAGTGGTGAAGTAATAAGCATAATAATGCTTAGCACTTTTAATCTTCAAAACATTTTATAAACATTATCTAATTAATTCTCATATCAATCTCATGAGACAGATGAATATCATCCTTATTTTACTCATGGTAGAACAGAGAACATAATGTACCATTGCCAAGTCACAAAACACAAAATGTTTGTTTTTTACCATTGATTTCTGTAAATTAAGACCTTTAGACTAAATTGCAAATTCAGATTTCTAGACATGAATTGTTTTGATCAAGTATATGATTTCTAGAAGTTTGTAAACTGTAATTAACATTATATAAAAACTTAAAATTCAAATCTAATTGTTTAGCTTTCATTTGTAAAAATCATTTCATTGTACTGTATTATTCTTCCAAATTGCAGCCAAGACTCTGAATTAATTAACCTTTAAATATTTTGTGCTTTGTTGTATTTCTTGTTCAACTATAAGTTTAACATAAAATATTTAAACTTTCTTTACAATCATCCTCTTTGATGATTTTAAAATTAAGAAAAATAACAAATGACACTGTGTAAACTACTCATGAAGTATTTCATCCCATCCCCATCACCCTCATAGATCTGTGCGGCCAATATTCGCGTCTCAGTATGTGGCTTCCACGTTTCCCCTGGCTCATACAAAGATACATGTTTGGAGGGATTGTTTGTTTTCTTGTTTTAATACATTTTTGTATGGAAATAGTAACAGTTCACACCGCTTTTTCTGTCATTTGCCTTTTTTCACTCAACAATAAATCTAAGCTGCACTTTCCCTTTCTTTTGCTTAAATTTAAGCTCCAAGGGCTTAAATTTAAAGTCATTTACATGGTCTGCAAGGTCCAGATGAATCTGCCTCTTTCCCTCTAAGCTGATTTGCGTTTTTCTCCCGTCTCATGCACTGGTTTCCTTCCTGAGATTCATCAAACTTGCTGGTGCTTCAGGGCTCTCAATTGTTACATCTACAGCTCTCTGCCTGGAGGACCTATCCACAGGTATCTTCCTCACTCCTTCACTGTATACAGGTTTCTGATAAAATGTCTCTTTCTGACTACATTATCTAAAACGAAACAAAACAAACCACTCTTTTCTCTATATCATTCTATGGTCTTTACTATGACTTATTAATTAGTTTAGAACTTACCAAAAACTGATAGACAATATTTGTTGATTTGTTGTTGGTTTTTTTACCATAAACTTCTTAATATCAAACAACTGGTTACTATAGATAATTTCAGAAACTACATTTCATAGGCTACTAATACATTAGAGTTTCTTTTCATGCATGTGCAGTCACGCACCACATAACGTTTTGGACAACATTGGAGCACATAGATTGATACTATGGTAGTCTCATAAGATTAGAATGGAGCCAAAAAATGCCTATCATTGGTGACATCATAGTCATTTTAACATTGTAGAGCAACATATTGCTCATGTGTCTGCTCATATTGCTCATGATGCTGCTGTGAATAAATCTACTGTGCTGCCAGTCGTATAAAAGTATATTGTATATAATTATGCACAGGACATGGTGCTTGATGATGATACTAAATGATTATTTACTGATTTGTGCATTTACTATACAAAACTGTACTTTTATTGTTGTTTTCCAATGTACTCCTTCTACTAATAAAAAAAGTAAACTGTAAAACAGCCTCAGTCAGGACCTTCAGGAGATGTTCCAGAAGAAGGCATTGTTATCACAGCAGATGACATCCCCGTGCATGATGATGCTCCTGGAGACTTTTCAGTGGGACAAAATGTGGAGGTGGAAGACGGCGATACTGATGATTCTACCTACCTTAAATAGGCCTAGGGTGATGTGTGTACGTGCATCCTAATTTTTAACAAAAATCTATTAAAGGGCAAAATAAAAGTGAAACATTTTAAAAATAGAAAATATCTTTTCGAATAAAGATATAAAGAAAGAAAATTTTTCTACAGCTGTACAATGTGTTTATGTTTAAGCTAAGTGTTATCAAAACAGTCAAAAGTTAAAATATTAAAAACTTTATAAAGATAAAAGTTATTGTAAGCTAAGGCTAATTTATTGTTGAACTTTTTTAACAAATTAATTTAGTATAGGCTAAGTATACAGTGTTTATAAAGCCTATAGTAGTGCACAGTAATGTCTAGGCCTTCACATTCACTAGGTACTCACACTAACTCCCCCAGAGCCACTTACAGCCATGCAAGCTCCATTGATGGAAAGTGCCCTATGCAGTATACCATTTTTTACTTTTCCACTGTATTTTTACTGTCCCTTTTCTATGTGGAAGTATGTTTAGATACACAAATACTTACCATTTGTGTTACAATTGTCTGCAGTATTCAGCACTGTAACACGCTGTACAGGCTTGTAGCCTGGGAGCAATAGGCTGTACCGCATAGCCTAGGTGTGTAGCAGAATATATCATCTAGGTTGTCTAAGTACACTCTGTGATGTGTGCACAAGGACAAAATAACCTGATGACACGATTCTCACACTACATCCCATTGTTAAGCAACATACAACTGTATTGCCAATAGGCATTTTTTCCTATAAAGTTTTACAATCTTTGTCTGGTTTTCAAAATGTATTCTTTTTAATTTTAAAACTTTTGCTTTTTAAATATTAGCTCTTTTTCTATGATGAGTAAGATTTTTCATTATGTTTTGTCATAAAGAGTTTTCATTTTTAAAATAGCAAAATATATCTTTTTTCCCTTTATTGCTTGCACAAGAACTTCCTTATCCTCATACCGTACATGTAGTCTCCTAGGTTTTCTTGTAAGTTGTTAATAATTAATACCTTAAGTCATTTTGGATTTATTTAAAAGTTATAGTGTATGATAGGAGTCTATCTTTATTTTCTTCTTGATTGGCACCTACTAATCACATTTATAAACTAAAATATCTTTTTATTTCACTTAGTATTCAACCTTTATCATATATTAAAATATATAACATATTTTCCTAGATTATGAATAATATTTCTTATATATATATACTAAAAATATAATGATTTGATTACAATAACTTATACTTTGATATCTGGTGGTGTGTTTTTCACACATTATTGGCTGTTTTGGAGTATAAAATTGTCTATGCATTTAAATTAAAAGAACATTTTGGGATTATGAGTTTAAATGAATTAAATTTATCCCTTCCCTCCTTTTTTAATCTCTTATAATTTAGAATGAATCCTCTACAAACATAGAGCCTGAATAAATAATTAAAGAATGGGCATTTTATTTAAAAGGTGCAAATAGGAGGCAATATAAGAGCAGCAAGAAATGAATAGGGGCAGGGAAGGATGTGAGGCAGTTTCAAGCACTACATTGCCACGTTAGATACTCATTTAAAACAACCCTGCAGCGAACAGAGCAGGCTGTTCCAAAAGCTTTCACTGGATACTCAAGACTTCTCCTACTTTAAAAGAATCTCTTTCTTAGCGTAGGCCAAAGAGTAGGAAACAGGAAGATTTATGTGGCTGGCTCCCACCTGCCCTTGTTCTTTTTCTCCAAAGTTTACTACATGAGCTATTAATTCCACCACCCTCTCAGGTTGTTTTATCCAGCCTCTCCGGCAGTCACTTGGAATCAGAGACACCATAATCTACGGTGTAGTTCTGCATCCAAGTCCTCAGTGACAAGATGAACCATGAACTCCATGCACACAGCTGGTCAGACCAGCTATTAGCCAGGGATTAATGAGAGCCTGGTCCTCCCACCCCATGTAAGTATTCAGCTTCTAACTGTAGCAGCAGAGTTCTTGGAAAGTAAAAGTTTGAAAATATGAGGAGATACATACTGTTTGTTCTGATACAGCTAGATTCGTAAGACATATCAGAGAGCTATTGTTTTTCTAAAATATATATTTTAGACCACAATATCTATGATTTCAAATGGCTGATAAAGGGGCTAGATTATATATACATATACATATATTTTTTCCTATCATTTAGATTATAGACAGAACATAGTGGAAAAGTTGTTTTTGTTTTTACATTGAAATTATGCACAACAGTAATTTAGATATACTCTTATTTGAAGAAGGTGACCTAGGTAGAATAACATCTCAATTCCTTTTATAATAAGCTTAAGAATTTATGAATTGCCAGTCTAAAATAATTTTATAACCACCTGAAAAATAACTACAGATTATTACATTAACAATAAAAATTAAATTTATTTCCAGACACTGGAGAAATTTCAATGAGAGATTTGTGTTCATTTTGAAAGGTAGGATATAGTTAATTTAATAAGTACATATTAAAATGTCTAATTGATTTTAGGATTACAAAGAAAAATAGGAGAAATTCTAGGATTTTAATTTGCTGATTTATCATTATTTCCAGTAATAGTTCTCAAAACTGTCATTGCTGCCATAATTTCCAAATAATTTTGAATCAAATGAGACAGTATAGTAAGAAAGATTAACAAATAATTTATACTAATCATGATATATTTACTTAAAAATATTAAATGTATGTTAAAATTAGATTTCCAAAATGCACTACTCTGAAGGATGTTGTTCACCCACAAGTTGTACCTTAAGTGAGTTTTATATCAACTGAACTCTGTGACTTTATATGAATTCATTAATTATTTTAACACGAATTTCATAATTTTATTTTATATATACTTTATAATAGTCTCATATATTGTGATAAAGTTAGTATTACTATTGTTATAATTTTCTAGTTAATTTCCCTGAAACTTTAGTGTATTTCAGCCGTGTACTAGAATGACTGTGTCTTTGACAAACAAATTTTTTTCTTCCCAATCTGCAATTCTAATTATCATGAGAGAAAGAAATAAAGTCAAGCCTCACTCGACATTTCCTTTATCTAGTTTCAGCCCAGTGTTTCTTAGTAAATTTTTTCTTGCATTCTATATTGGCTTCTGATGCACCTTTCAGTGGCTGCTTCTACCCTTTTCCATAAGGTTCACACCCTCAATCTCACAATGCCTAATCAAAGTGCCCACAGTCACCTTCCAAGACTAAGCCCATGGGATACCAATTCTTTCCAATGTTATTTTCTACGTATCAAAACCTTTATTGTTTCATTATCTGTTTTATTTTCTGACTTCCATGTGGGGTCAAAGAAAGATGCTTCTTTCCTCTTTCTTAAGAACTTTCTTTTTCTTTTTGGTTTCTTTGAAATTTGTCTCCTTTTCTTAGGTTCTCACTCTAGCAATTACTTTACCTCTAATTTGCATTTTAGAGGTCTCTAGTAGCTACCTCCTCTTGGATAGAAATTTTCTCAGGCGTTTCTTAAACAAAATCATGCCAATGACTTTGATAATTTTTTTAGTTTAAAATTATATTTATCCTTTTCCTAAAAATATTAAAAACTTCTAAAATCTACCCACTGCCCTTAAGAATGTAATAAAATTATTTTTTGTCTTAAGTCAGCACTAGCCTAAATATCTACAACAATATTCTAAATTATGTTTGTCTTATTATCTTCACAGTTTGTGATCATATTTGACATATATAGTTCTTAATAACAGTAACTTTTTGGAGGGAAGAGAGACTCCCTTAATAGCATTATACTTATTTTTGTGTCATTTATACTGGTGTCAGTGGCCTAATCATAGCTCATTTTAACCTCAACTTCCTGGGCTCAAGTTATCTTCCTGCCTTAACCCCCTGAGTAGCTGGGACTATAGGTGTGAGCTGCCACGGCCAGCTAATTTTTTTTTTATTTCTTATATAGATGGGGTCTCATTTTTGCTCAGGCTAGCCTCAAACTACTGGCCTCAAGGGATCCTCCTGCCTCAGCCTCCCAAAATGCTGGGATTACAGGTGTGAGCCACTGTGTCCATCCTGAACACCATTTTCCAATATTTACTGCCACCATATTTGCATCATGAACCTATTCATATTTGCATAATTTCCCACCTTTCCCCTCATGACAAATTATTTTACTTAAGTTTTCAAGAATGTTGCTAACATATAGATTATTTTCTATGACTTCAGCTATCATTCTAAGGGAACTGGACTCAGTATATGTTGACCGTGAACTTTCCCCCACTTGATGCTACCCATGCTATCATTAGGCCTCCAATTCCACCTACCGCAGCTGCTTCCTCCACCAGACAAATGTTTTATTTTTTTTTCGATTTCTTCCATGAAGAACATCATTGACATTTTTCAATTTCATCTGTAAAAGGCAACATTAAAACTAAGGCATGATAAGAAAGTTAGTTATTTTTCATAAATCTCATTGATATATAATTGTGCCTACTTGTCTTTTAACTTTTTGAGATTAAGAGTAAGAGTTTTATTCACCATATTTTCCATCTTAATGTCTTTAACTGAGTAAATAATCAGGGAATATTTGATGAAATGCCATTTTAATTCCATTTTTGAAGTTACTCTCATTATAAAAATATGACATATAATGAAGGCTTTCATTAAATAGGTAAGAGAAACAAAAAAGAGAAAAGCCTCCTCACAATGTATTTACAGTATTTCAACATTGACACAATTGTGGGAGGCATAGCTATATCTATATCTATATAATATCTTCATGATCTGTCAGACTAAAACCTGTTTCATGGAGTTTAATTTTAATCTCATTTATACTATTTAAAGGATATTTTTGTAATAATGTAAGAATTTCTAGGATAAGTGATTTTCATTTTTACATTGAAACATTCATTGAAAAATTCATTATGTATATATTTATAAAGGATAGAAATAAAGAGGAAAGAAAGGTCAAAAATGGAACATCCATATCTCTTATGGACAATATGTTATACAGGCTGTAGTTCAAAAGTTATTTTAAATTGATTTTCCTATTCCAGTCTGGCAACTTAGCTAAGTATGACAGCCAGATATTTTTCTCATGTTTACTTTCTCGAAGTTGAACAGAATATCCATTAATTTTTAAGTTATAATTTTTTCAAATGTACTCTATTTATAAATCTCCTATTACCTAGAAATAAAAATTAAAATACATTTTAAACTTGACGTGTGTATATGTGTGTGCGTGTGTGTGTGTATGTGCTGTAGTATATGATGGACAGAGGAATGGGACGTGGAAGAATTTTGAAGGCTGATTAATTTTTCTCTTATAACCTAATATTTACTCTCTTTGGAAAGCTGTTCAAATATTTATATAAAAATCACATTATCTGTCTCATAAAAGCAATCTTAGAAGTTATCCACACCATGTGAAAAATTATCTTTATGCATTTAAAAGATTTTAATTAAAGCCATCTGAATTCTAAACAGATTTCTAAGTAAAAAAATCATATTACTATAATTTGGGGAACTATGATAATTTATCTTATGTTTCTAATACATCATCATCCATTATTATTACATGGTCACTTATTTTAGAAATTATTTTGATGGTTCTAGTTTTAAAAACATGGTAAGCATTGAATTACTTAGACTGCATAAGTATACATGGAAAGAAACTCATCAGGATCTATATTTCTCTTATAGCAGAAAGAACTAAAGAAATCTTTAAATATATATGTCTAATTTCTGAACTTCGTCTTATAAATTTTTTATTCTTGATTTTTTTCTTTCAACATCTCATCTCCAGAGCCCCTTTTCTCTTAAATTATATATTTGAAGCAATCCTATACACCTGTCATAAAGCCGCGAGTATCCCTCTCTTGGCTTGCTCCTGACTAGACTGAACGCAGTGAATATGAAGGCATATTTTGATTTCTAGTCATGCTGAACATGGTAAAATAAACCAATATCTAAATATTTATTTTCTTAATAATTTGTTTATATTCTTTGCCATGTCCTATGAGTTTAATTGAGGAGAAGGTCATAGTAATGAAACATCAAGTGATAGAATAAGAGGGCAGAGAAAAGAGTTAAAGAGAAGCCATATTGAAAATGATCTCACAGAAACAGAAGTTCATTCAGAACTTAAACAACATCACATGGTCAACAAACAAATCTGAGAGAATAGAATTTCAAATAATTATCTTAAGTATATAAAATGAAATTGAATGGAACTGCATCAAATGTGTAAGGCAAACCCAGGACTGTGGTCACTTTCCTATACAAACTAAACAGAATTTGTTGCAAAAAAGGAATTAAAATTGCATATGAATAAAATTAACTTTGGTGACGATAATTAGACAAGAGTTTTCAAGAAATTCTATGATGGTCCAAAAGTATAATGTTACTGAGACATCAAATATTGAATATTATGTCAGTGACAAAGGTTCATGAACAGAGGCTTCCAGAAAGAAATTTAAGGGTGTTATAGAAGAAGTGATATGGTTCCAAACGGTACGGAGAATACTTTTCTGTCATAACTGAACTCAAGGAAAGATTTCATTACAAAAGAGATTTACAGCTCCAATCCACTGATAAAGAGATGTCTAGGCAAAAAAAGTAGAGACTTGGAGGGCTCTGGCTAAAGTTAAAAAAATCTGGTGTGATAGCCATCCCGTAATTCATTAGCAGCCAAAGCAAGTGGTTTAACATAGCAGGGAAAGCAAAAAATGGCATAAAACAAACACAGATTCTGTACTCATAGACAATACGATACTTGTGCTCAGAAACAATACTTGAAGTGTCATTGACAAATGGTGAAGTGATAAACATACCTAAAAGGAGAACAGACACTCAGCACAGTGAACAGGCAAAGTCTGGTTTACAAGGAAAGGGAAAGTCTATATAGGAGTTCTACAGTATGCTCTTGAAGTCCCTGGTTGTGGGTGATCCTTGGATTCTAGGTGAGGTTGTATTGGAGCTTATACTATGTATCAATGCGTATACATGGTATATGATTAAATATCAGTGTCAATTTCCTGAAATGAAAAGTCAGAAAAGCCCCTGACTAATCCCATGACTTACAAATAATTAAACTAATTAAAAATTGGTAAGGGCGTTGGGAAAACTGGGCAGGAAAGAAGTCGTGTAAGTGTGTAGTTTCAAGCTAAGCCTCTTTATCTTCTGGAGAACTCTGAAATCTGAAGGAATCATTGTTTAAAGGATATCCAAGAGGAACTGAAACTCCTAGGTACTTTGGAGCCCGAGGGAAGGCCCCTGAAGGTGCACAAAAGCTCATCAAAGCAGAGAAAGAAATGCCCTGAAAGGTAAAGGAGACCGGAGGGTGTTTTGGTGGGGCACTGGCAATGTCAGCTACGATCATTTATAGCTATTAACGTAGCTGATATGATAGGATTCCATGTTCTATTGAGTACTATTGCTAACAATTAAAATGAAAACTTTTTTTGCAGATTGTAGGGTTAGCAGTTTTAAAAAAATTCTGTCATTTTCGCAAAGTTCAGAGTGAAAGAAACTCAAAAGTGTTGCAAAATATAGATTGTTTATTACGTATAGATTGTGATCTTCAAAGAAGGATAATACAGATAAGCATCTTTCCTTAGCGATTGGACTTAGGAGATACAAGAGACAGATAATGGATCTATCTGAATACAGTCTAAGCTGCACTATGTAAATTTTTTAGAGATTGATTCCTCAAATTTGAATGACCTTTAGAATTTAGAAGAAAAATTATTATTGCTGTTATGTTTGTTTCTAATTATAATTAAAGAGTTCAACCTTAGTGTGTACTTCCTTTCACCCTTTGCATGTAGAGACAACTCATGAATGAACAGCAACAGCAAAGTCTCACTATCGATGCTATTTATCTGAGGGGATCTTGAAAAGCATGATAATCCTTCAGAAAGAAAAAGCAGGAATAATGATACTATATGGTACTGATGAGTACATTTTTACTGATATCAGACTTCAGGGAGGCTACAATGTACTAAAAGGCTTGCCCTCTTAGAATGGTCTAGTTAACTAGTAGGATTTCCTGAATATAAAGTTAGTGTTACACAATCACACTAAAATTACAAAAAAATAGAGCTTTTGAGACTACCATTCTTGATCACGGAAGCTCACCAGATTGCTTCTAAAGTTTAACATTTTTATTGAGGAAAAAGGAGAAAAGCCCATGAAATATCAATTTGATAAACATGAGGGATCTATTTTGTGCCAATATGATCTTGCTATAGGAATTCAGTGAAGAAATAATGAACATTGTTTTTTAGTCAAGAAAGACAGTCTAGTCCAATGCTAGGTACTTAGTTGGTAGGTGGCTATAAAGGATTGTTACAGAAACTGGAGGAGATGTTATCACTGCCCTTAAGGGATTTATGGCCAGTTTACAAAAGCACAACTAATATACCGTAAACATCGTGAAAAGAGTTGGAGTCAATATAAATCAAATGCAAATGTGTTGAAAAGACACAGTGTACATTTTGCTTTTTGGAGGAACTGTTGGGACAATACAACATATTAAATATATAATTAATAATTCAAAGGGATATCTGAGTATATCTAAACTATATGTAAATATTAGTGTATACACATATATCTTATACCATTTCTGCTGCTGTAACAAAATATCTAACACTGGTTGATTTATGAAGAACAAAAATTTACTCTCTCACAGTTCTGAAGTTGGGAAGTCAAGAGGAAGGTGCTGCGGGTCAGCGTGTGATGAGGGCTGCTCTTCTTCCAGGATGGCACCACTTGCTGGGTCCTCCTGGGACAGCAGGGACAGAAGGGCAAAAGGGGCTTAGCTAGTCCCTTCAGCTCTTCTACAAGGTTGCTAATCCCATTTGTGAAAGCTCCGTCTCTATGACTTAATCACCTGCTATGGGTCCTACCTCTTAATACTAGCATGTTGGGATTTAAGTTCCAATATATGCATTTGGAGGGACGCATTCAGACCATAGTGTTCTATAATATCATAATTTATACAATGAAAAATAAGGAACACTAAACAATATCATTGCTAAATTTGGCTTATTTTCCATCATATAAACTAGATCATACTATATTTAATATCTATAACCTGCTCTTTCAGGAAATTATGATTGTGAGATTTATTTATGCTTAGATATACATTCATATAGTACATTAGTGCCATATAGCATTCTACTTAATTACTGTACCACATTTATTTGTCAATCCTGTCATAATGGACATTTGGATTATTTTAATATTTTTATAAGAAAGTTGTTATGAATTTTCTTGTACAAGATTATTGGTGCACATGTAGAAAAGTTTCGCTAAGATATACATCTAAGATCGTCATTGTCAGAATGTATTAACAGAATATATCACTTCAATACTCATTGTTACAAGATAATGACAAATCAATTACTAAGGTTATTTTTACCAGTTTATATTCCTCCCAGACATTTGTTACTTCACAACTTTACTAGACATTGGTTATTGTCAAAATATATTTAGATATATACAGACATACATGTATTAATGTATATGCATATATGTGTGTGTACATGTGTGTGTATTTATGTATGTAGGTATACATTTTTATACACACACATATTTACTGGCAAATGAGTGATGATATTTTCCTGATTACTAATGTAGTAAGTGTGTTTCATAAGGATATTGTTCATTCTTGCATCTCCTTCTCTGAAATACCTATTCATATCCTTTGCTGATTTTTCTATTAAGCTGTTTGGTTTTTCATATTGGTTTTCAGTAGTTATATATATGTCCCCCTGCTCAATCCTTTGTCACTTAATGTAAGTTGCAGACACCTTGTGCAACTCTGCAGCTTCTCTGTTTATTCTTTTCATGGTGTTCTTGCATAAGGAGAAGTTTTTAATTTTCCTGTAGTTCTATTTATTAGTCTCTATGTATTTTTCAGATATATTTGAGAAATCTTTGTTTATACCAATGTTATTAAGGCTGCCCTCTAAATTTATTTTAACAAGCCCTACAATGTTGCCTTTTACATTTGAGTATTCCATCTGCTATTGATGTATAATTTTTCAGGAAGGTATCTCTAATCATTTCTTTCTATAGGAATATCTAATTGTCCCACCACTGTTTATTTTAAAAGTCTCTTCCGTCGCTAGAATTCTGCCTGTCAGCCCTCTCAAATGCTCACATATGCTGTGTCTGCTTCTGTGCTGTCTGTTGTGTTCTGAAGCCTGCGCCCCTCCAGACAGCTCCCTGTATCAAACCTCTCTGTGCTCTGAAGCCTGCACCCCTCCAGACAGCTCCCTGTATCAAACCTCTCTGACTATTAACTCTTAATTCTGATTGATTGGTGATGCTTTGCATTTATTTCTGCAATTTTAAATTATCTTTTATTTTATCTTATGAAGGGCCAAAAAATGGGTAATCTGATTGGATATTTGGACCAGTTAAAATAGTATTTTGTCACCACTTGGCCATGACACCTGACCTTTTATTGTTTAATGTAACTTTAAAATATATTTCCATTTTCTTTTCCATTTTTCTAATGAGTTAAATGGCTCTTTGCTTTTTTATTTGAGTTGCTGGTACATGAATCTGTTACATAGATGGTAGCATAAACTAAAAAAAATTTCTTTTCTGAAATTTATTTTAGAAAATTTCTGAACAGTTCATTTTAATAGGAAAAATGTTGCATCTGAAACACTCAGCTAATTCTCTATCAATATAAAGCAGCACAGATTTTTTTTAAAAAGAGAAAACATATATAAATGTATATCCAAAAAGGCATTTGCCATGTGTTGGGTCCTCCCAGGGGTGTGCTAGTGATGCTCAGTAACACTGCTCTTCCCGGCCAGATTTTTTGTGAGCGTTTCTCTGCCTTGCCTTCTCTGGCCCTGCTGGTTACCCCAGCTCGATTGAATTTTGGCCCGTCAGGAATCACAGTTTTGTTCTTCATTTAATTAAAACTATGCAAATGAGCTGCTCTTCCTTCACCACAGTAAGGCTGTCGTCTCCTTGCTGCTCTTTCTCAGCATCTTATTCCGATTAAATATCATTCCCTTCCCTGTCATAATTCTCCCAAATATGGCAACATAAAAAAATCTCTCCGATTTAGAAAATTTTTTGGCCATGTAATGGTAACTTGGGTAGCTCATATTTAGCCTGATTCTCATCTTTGAATACCTCCCGTTTCCTTGGAGTTTCTGTTTTATATAACTCAGCATTGTGAGTAACTTTAAATACTAATGTCTCTTTTCCCCCTATAAAATCTCCAAGTTTATTTTTTTAAAAAAATCACTGATAACTCTGAGTAATATATAATATCTAAATAATTCTGTCTATATTCTTTATGCCTCAATATTTTTGACTTTCAGTAAGAAGTAACTTTTGAGAGACTATAGTTATTCAATAAAAATGACTTTATTACAGCTGTAGAATGTAATTGTGCCTAATTCAAAGAGACAGAGCTAAAACAATTTTGGATTAGTAATGTGATATTATGTAAAAATTCATTAGGAAACCACATATTGAGGAGGTAAGAAGTTGTTATAAATTGTTTAGAAGGTGACATCAGAAGGAAATAATCTAAAGATGATTAACCAATTCAATATTTTCTTAGGAAAAAAGTTTCCACTGGGACTTGTATTAAAGGTTTCAAGAAACTACAAAATAGACCCATTTGCTTTAGCCTCTTAAGGTCTTTTTACTCTGCGGTTATCAACTTAAAACAACAGTGAAAAGGCCCAAAACCAGACAGCTCAGAGGAATTTATTTAACAGTGGCATGAAGAGGTTGATGACTCTCTTCTGAGAAAAGTTAAGTTTAAAAATAAATAAATAAATAAAACCTTTTTAAGGCACTGAAAACTGATCATTTTCTTTTTTTGTTTGTTTGTTTTGTTTTTTTTGTTTTTGTTTTTTTTTAAAAAAAAACATGCTCTTGAAAAAACTGATCATTTTCCAAAGCAGGCAACAAACTTTGTTTTTGGAAAATGGTTAGAGCTTCAGGGAAGAATGATGTGAGTCTGAGATCGTTTCTTTCTCTCTCCCACTAGCTCTTTGGTAACAACTCTTTTTTCTCAGCATGAGGACGGTAATGAAAACTAGCGGCTTTCTTTAGAGGCAAGTGGACTTGATCTGGGCTGAGAGAGAGAAGTCCATAGCTTTGCAAGCGGAAAGTGGCAGAGTTATAAAGGATGCAACCAATCTGCAGATTTGCCAGCTGAAGGGGTGTAGCCCTAGCCGGAACCTTAAATGGGAGGTGATAAAAAAGAGAGCTGTGGAGGGACTGACATGGCTGGCTGACTAAGGAACTGTGCAAGGGCAAGTGAGACACAAGATAACTTGGTGAAAGTGAAAGCCAAGGAACCCCGAGGAGCTGGTCACCACTGTGAATGTGTTCACCAACCCACAATCTAACTGAATAGCAGAGCATAGAAGCTGTTATGTACAAAAGGCATTTGGGCACAATCTCTGTTCAAATCACTGGCACATCAATTAGCTATGCAGACACAAAGGCAACCTTGAGGGAGATAGGATTAAAAAACACAATACAGTGAAAAAATTTTAACAGTTAAATAGATTCCTGAGCACAATGGGAGAGACAAATTCTACAGTTGAAATGTTAGCAACTTACTTAAATAAAATAGCAATCTTCCTGAAAATATTTTTAAAAATTGAGTTACTATAATGTTAATATATTATATAACATGTTAAAATTTTAATAAAAAATGACTAAACATGCAAATAAATAACAGTATGACTCATACTCAGGAAAAAAATAACCACAAGAAATTGACCATGAGGGATTCCATGTGTTCAATTTAGCAAATAATGACTTTGTAATAGTTATGATAAGTGTTTTTACGAAGTAAAGAAAATATGTGAATAATAAGCCAACATATAGGAAAATTCAACAGAAAAATACAAACTGTAAAAAAGAAAAATAATGGAATTCTGTAGATTACAATTACAGTGACTAAAATTAAAAATTCACTAGATATACTCAATGAAAGATTTGAAATGGCATAAGAAAAAATCAGTGAACTTGAAAATATATTAGTAGAAATTATCCAATCAAAAAAATAGGGAAGACATCAATACATGAGTGGATTAATAAAATGGTGGTATATGCATACCATAGAGTACTATTCAGCTATAAGAAACAATGGTTCCGTTGGGGTAGAAAACAGCAAAAAATAAATAAATGAATAAAAAGAAAAAATATTTAAAAATAAAAAATAAACAATGGTGATATGTGCACCTCTTGCATTTTCCTGGATAGAGCTGGAACCCATACTACTAAGTGAAATATCCCAAGAATGCAAAAGCAAGCACCACATGTACTCACCAGCAAATTGGTATTAACTGATCAACACCTAAGTGGACATATAGGAATAACATTTATCGGGTGTCGGGCAGGTGGTGGGGGGGAGGGTATATACCTACATAATGAGTGCGATGTGCACTGTCTGGGGAATGGGCATGCTTGAAGCTCTGACTCGAGGGAAAAGGGGGGACAAGGACAATATACATAACCTTAATATTTGTACCCCCATAATATGCTGAAATAAAAAAATAGGGAAGAAAAGCTTAAAGAAAAATTTAAAAAAGGGCTCACTGACTCATGGAACGCAATCAAGTATTCCACCATAAAGTTCATGGGAGTCCTAGAAGAAGAATAGATATGAAAAATGACAAAGAAATTGAGGAAATGATGGCTAAAAACTTCTGAAATATCATGGAGAACATGAATCCACTAATCTGAGAAGTTCAACAAGCAGGAAGAGAATCACACCAAGACACACAATAGTCAAACTGCGGAATGCAAAAAACCAAGAGAAATCTCTCAGCAAAAGCCTCTAACTTCTAAGGCACAGGAAACAACCATGTGATTAAAAACAGCTGGCTTATTAGGAAAAATAAGTAAGGCAGTGGAATCACATACTTAAATTATTGAAAGAAAAAAATCAACCAATAATTCTTTATCTAGCAAAAGTATCCTAGGATCCTTCAAGTATTAAGGTGACATGAAATCTTCCTCAGGTGAATAAAATACTAAGAAAATGTGTTTTCAGCAGACCTGCCCCACTAGGAACACTAAAGGAAGGCCTATTAATGAAAGGAAATGACATTATATGCAGTAACCAATTCCCAGGGAAAAGGAAAAGGACCAGAAATTGTAATATATGGGCAAATATAAAAAGACTATATGTTCATTTGTGTATAGTTTTTCTCTCTACTCTTAATTTACTTAAAAGAAACATAATATTGACTCAATTAATAATTATAACAGTGTATTCTTGGGTTTATAAATTATTAATATTTAGATGTTTTATATATAATAGCACAAGAGAGTGGGTATAGAACAACACAAGTACATAGAGATTATATTTTAGCAGAAATAATTGGTATTAAATCAAAGATGCTTATTGTAATTTTTAGAGCAACAATTAAAACATAAAAAATAAAAACACAGCTAAAGTCAACAGAGAAATCAAAATAATACACTAAATATATTTGTTTAACAAAGAAGTTTACAAAGAACAGATGGACAAACAAAAAAATGAGAAATATAAAAACTTAAAAATATGAAATAGCTTAATGAGACCCAAAACCAAACATATAATTAATTATGTTAAATATGTTATCTATATACTAATCAAAAGGCAGAGTTTGCCAAATTGAATTAAAAAACAGGACAGAAAAACCTTATTTAGCTATATGCCGGCTATACAAAACACTTTTTGGATAAAAGACACAGCTCTATTAAAAGTTGTAAAATGACACAAAAGATAACAATAATAAGGGGTATGAAGTAGCTGTATTATTATCAGACAGAACAGTCTCTAAGACAAAGAATATTACTAGAGATTAAGGGAAATATAATATTTCATATTAAAAAGTTTGAATATAATAGAAAGATAAAACATTTGTAAATCTATTTGCTCATAAGAGTCCTAAGATACATGAGGTATAAACACACACACACACACAAATAAAAATGCAAAATTGAAAAGAGAAAGAAAAAATGTAAATGTATTCAGTGATTTCAATAGTGCTTTCTCAATAATTGATAGACATGTTAATAGAATATCAGGAAGTATATGGAATACATGAATGACATGATCAACAAAATTAAACTGACATGTATAGAACTTTAATCAACTGCAGCAGAATATACTTTTTTATCCAGTGCATGTGTCACATTCTCAAAGATAAATAAGTCATTGCATTTAAAAGCATTAAAATTATGCAAAGTATATTCTCCCATTTCAATGGATTTTAATCAGAAACCACTCCCAGAGTGAAATCTAAGAACTCTCTGAAGTATCTGGAAGTTAAATAACCCAATACTGAATAACCCAGTGGAAGTCACAAAGGAAATCAGAAATAATTTGATTTTAATGAAATTTTACAATAGCAATATATTACTATATACAAAATAGATGCTTAGAGAAAAATTTGCAGCTTTAAGCACTTACATTGAAGAGGACAATCCAAAATTACTAATCTAAGAGTTTTCTACCTTAAAAATCAGGAAATGATGAGTAAGTCATATCAAACACAAAAAAAGTGTGTGTGTGTGTATGTGTGTGTGGATGATAGAGTCAATACCAATCAGATAAAATAGGAAAAAAATTAATAAAATAAAAATTAGTTTTGGGAAGAGATTAACAAAATTATTAATTTATTAGATAGACTGAACAGGAAACAGAGGGAGAAAAGAAAGACACATACACAAACACATACATATACACAAAATTACCAAAATCAGAATGGAAGAGGGTTCATCACTACAGAATCCAAAGTAGTGAAAAGGATTTTGTAATATTATTGTTAATCACTTTATGCTAACAAACATAATGAAGTAGACAAATTCCTAGCAACACACAAATAATCCTTCTAGACTTATTAGGTAAATGAAAGTCTTATTAAACTTTTATCAAGGACAGAAATGGATTTAGCAAAGAAAAATCTTCCCATAAAGAAAAATTCTAGTCCATATGGCTTCACATGTGAATTCCATCAAAAGTTTAAGGAAGAAAAAATATACATCTACACAAACTCTTAGAGAAACTAGATAATAAAGAAATGCTTCCCTACCTATTTTACAAAGTCCATGTTACCCTGATTCTAAATTATATAAAGATATAACATGGAAGGAAACTACAGAGTAGCGTCTCTCATAAACATAAAAAAATGTAATTAAATATTAGTAATTAAGTAAAATGTAAAAATGAAAATGTATTATGAGAAAATGAGGTTTATCCTAGAAATGTAAGGTTGTTTGGATATTCAAAATCGGTTAATACAATACACCATTTTAAAAGAATAAAAGACAAAAACAATAACATAGTCCCAATAGATGTTAAAAAGGCTTTCAATAAAATTCATCATTCATTCATGATTTTAAAAATGTATCAACAAACTAGACATAGAAGGGGCATTCATTAACCTAATATAGAGCATCTATGAAAAACATACAACTAACATCATATATAATAGTGAAGCTCTTTCCACCTAAAACTGGGGAAGGAGCAAGAATGTTCACTCTTGCCACTGTTAATACAGTTGACCCTTGAACATCCAGGTTTGAACTGCATGGGTCCACTGATGTGTGGAGTTTTTTAAATAAATATATTGAAAAATTTGAGGGATATTTGAAACAATTTGAAAAACTCCTCGAAGAACCATGTAGCCTAGAAATATCAAAAAAAAAAAAAAAAAGAAGAAGAAAAAAAATGAGAAAAACCAGGTATGTTGGAATGCATACAATAATTGTAAGACTATTTAAAACTTGCCACAATAAGATTATTAGCGAGCTAGGACATTAGCTATCTTGCTAAACATTTTATTCCAGATTTATTCCAGGGCATGAAACACAGTATGAGGTCAATAAATTTTGATTGAATAAATGCATAAACATAATTTACTATTTTTATTTGTTTCTAATGATTTAATTTGGACTTTTATCCAAATCATTATTACATATATGCATGCATTTGTTAGAAATATGAGGCAACTTTGAATTTAACAGTAATATCCGCATTAATCATAGATTAAAATGCAAATATATTTTGTTTGCTGTTATGTTTCCATTACATCTGAACTGGATTAATAAATAGAAACCAATTAATTACTTCACTTGCTTTCATAAAATGGTATCATTCTCTAGATAACCACTGGGGTTGTGAATAAAGACTACTTTAAGCATTGTGGATTATGTGATATTTATTGCCAATTAAATCAGAAGGAAATGTTACATTATTTTAAATTAAACATTTTATTTATAACCGTTTGTGTTTCTTTTAATGATTTAATTGAACATTTTATTAGAAAAACATATTCTGTCTTGGTTTTAATAAAAAGGAACTTCTTGTAACTTGGATGACATTCATTATCTGCATACATACAGTCATTTTATACTTTAATTCAAATAAACATATAAAACCCCAATTATACTTACTTTTGTTTTTAAAGAGTATTGAAACATTATATTAAGACATTTTCCTTAAAAATAACGTATGAAAACACATCCTTTCTCACCATGTTCATGTAGATATTTCCTATTCATCAGTTTGAGATATGCCATTGGTATCTGTCTTTCCCATTTATAGTAAACAGGATGAACCATTCTCTTTTTGACATAGTTCGGGGAGAGAAGCTTTGATTTGACTGACTTTTGACTAAGCCTCTAGACTTTGAGACTCAAACGGATCAAAACTACTGATTCTAGGATAAAGACTTTGAAACTGTGTTTCCTATGGAAAGGCTTTACTGTTCATTTTCTCTAAATTTTGCGTCTCACTAGAACATTTTTACCAAGTTTTAAAATATGAGCATGGATAAATATAAAATGATTTAAAAAGAACCTTTGTCTTATTGCATGACAATCAAACGAGTTTTCAACTAAGGAATTTTTTTTTTCTTTTTTGTTTTTTTTTTTAATTTTTTTTTTATTTTGGCATATTATGGGGGTACAGATTTTAAGGTTTCAATAAATGCCCATTTCTCCCCCTCCCCCCAAAAGTCTGAGTCTCCATCATGACCATCCCCCAGATGGTGCACATCTCACTCATTATGTATGTATATACCCGCCCCCCTCCCACCTCCCCAATATCCTATTACTGTAGCACCTATGTGTCCACTTAGGTGCTACTCAGTTAATACCAGTTTGCTGGAGAATATATCTGGTGCTTGTTTTTCCATTCTTGGGATACTTCACTTAGTAGTATGGGTTCCAGCTCTAACCAGGAAAATATAAGATGTGCTATATCACCATTGTTTCTTAGAGCTGAATAGTACTCCATGGTATACATATACCACATTTTATTAATCCATTCTTGGATTGATGGGCACTTGGGCTGTTTCCACAGCCTTGCAATTATGAATTGTGCTGCTATAAACATTCGAGTGCAGGTGTCTTTTTTGTAGAGTGGAATTTTTAAAAAATTATTTCTCTGTATTTTCCTGAATTTTAGATATAAAAAAAATTCTTGATAAATTTTCATGTTAAAGGTTATAATTCTAAAATTGAAGATAAAATTAAGGAGTTTCTTTTATGTCATAAGTTTTAGTCAGTGATATCTTCATGCCCTGGTGTCATAAAATTCACTCTCTAACCGTTGAGGATGATAATCCACTAGTAAAATGACCTTGAAATTAACCTCAATTTTTATTTCATTCATAGAGGTATGTTTCTTACTTAGCAATTGAACAATATATATTACGTACATATATCTGTAAAACAAGACAACAATGTTTTTTTAAAAACTTCCGCAGACATTCTGGAAGTTCAAAATTTTGAAGAAACAATAGTTATCACTTCATGATCTGATATCTTTCCCTTCTGAATGAAATGTCCCAAACTGTCCATTGTGACCGACAGTGTGAATGTCTAGTCTTGGAACTTACATAACTCCTACCTTTAACTCTATCTTGTTACCTATGAATCCTTGCACATCTCACAAATTGCACTTCTGCTGGCCTATATTTATTTTAAATGCTTCTTTATGTTTATATTCATTTTCTGTGTTCATTTATGTGACTATAGCAGAGCTTTTGCATGAATATTATAATTACCAATACCCATTGCTTATCTGGAAAATATTGATTTACATGGTAAGAAAAGTTGTCTCCATTTTAAGGAAACTACTTAGAGACAATTTTCTACTTCCAGTGGTGAAGAGTATTTCAAACTTCTTCTGTCACTGTGAAATAAATGCAACCTGGGATCCTTAACATTAACCATAATTTCTTTCTCGTTATTTTACCAGTTCACTCTCTCATTCTATAGAAATCTCTGAGAAATTCAACATCTAACATGTTCATTCCCACCAATACAGTGATTATATAATTGCATAATTATAAGCTACAAATGAAATTAATCTGAGAAACTAAATTTTAAGTATATATTGTCAAACTCCTATTTGGAACAATAGATATGAGCCATTTTAAACTTAGATGTTTGGTATCTCCTAAACACAAGCTTTAAAATAGGGAAATTAACTACTAATCAGCTCGTATTTACCCAACATACAAGAAGTTTTGTGCCAAATAAAAGTATTTTGTATGTTTCTCAGAAAAACATTGTAGAAGACTATTACCAGCAACATAACAAAATTATTTTCAATATTTGCCCTACTGAAGTCGTCCAGCCTATGATTTTAGCATAGACTACATTTTTTGTAATTTTACATGTTAAATATAAATTTCACATATTTTCACTAAAAGTATTTTAATATTTAAAATTCACTTTCTATCCTTTACATTGGTTTATTTTCATTCACTGGTAAAGGGCGGCTTAGCTTTATAGCACCTGTCAGTACTGCCAGTGATATGTTTATCCCGGTACATCGGATGGTGGTGCGTGGAAGGGTCGGTAGGCGATATCAGTGCATTGCACAGCCAGGCATCCTTTTCCCCAGAAACTTACTAAATCCTTTTTATAACACACTTCATCACCCCCATCCACAGGCCTAATATCTAAAGCCTGTTGCACTGAAATGGTGTAGTCCAGCTTTTCAAGTAGGCTTTATTCCAAATAGAATTAATACAATACATTCCACAGAAAGTGACTAGGTAATAAAACCCATAAGCATGCCTACTATTTACTTAATGTTACATTTGTTTTCAATGAGTTTATGTGCATAATAGAAATGTACACATCTATAATGTGAGAGTGCTTGTGTTGTGAGAGTGAAAGACATGATCGGAATCTAAAAACGTTTGAAAGCAAAATATTGTCAGCCTCTTTTCAAGCATGGTCTATTTATACATATCTTTTATATATTATATAAAAGTTTTATATGCTGTAGATATGTTTCATACTTAGATTTTTATTTGTATGTGCAATATTAATAAAAATTATTTGGAAGATACATTCTTAGACAAATTTGAGACTACCTGATGCAAATTAGGTTTAATTTAAAAAACCTGATAAATATTCTAATGCTGTTACCTGGAAAAATAGATAAATAGTATATAGGCCTAAGTTCTGAACAAATGAAAAATAAGAAAAGAAACAGAGAATAAAGTCCAAATTATTTCTTTTGGCTTTTTGCCCCTCCATGAGTTGCCTCTTCCCCAGTCTCTGATGGCAACTCCAGCTAGTCCATCATGAGTTTCTGCTAACCTTGGTTTTTACCTAATTCGTAAACTTCTTTCTTTTTTCAGTTTTTCCGCATTTTAATTGTGGATTTTTTTAAGGGATTACTTTTTATGTCCTGTCGGCAACATCAAACACAAGGCACCGAGTACTCCGCAGGGTGCTGAGCGGCCTCGGCGCACAGGCGCGGGGTGGAGCAAACGCAGCTCCTAGTGCCTCAGGGCTGCGCTGGGACACGCACCGGTGATCTTAGGAGTTGACCGGACAACAAAATAATTCATTAGGGCAAATTCTTCATCCCCTAAAGCTTTGTGGACTGCTGTTTTTTTTTGTTTGTTTGTTTTTTGTTTTGAGACAGAGTCTCACTTTGTTGCCCAGGCTAGAGTGAGTGCCGTGGTGTCAGCCTAGCTCACAGCAACCTCAAACTCCTGGGCTCAAGCGATCCTCCTGCCTCAGCCTCCCAAGTAGCTGGGACTACAGGCATGCGCCACCATGCCCTAATTTTTTCTATATATATTAGTTGGCCAATTAATTTCTTTCTATTTATAGTAGAGACGAGGTCTCACTCTTCTTGCTCAGGCTGGTTTCGAACTCCTGACCTTGAGCAATCCTCCAGTCTCGGCCTCCCAGAGAGCTAGGATTACAGGCCCCAGCCTGGACTGCTGTTTTAATCTGTCCAGACCACTAAAACTTTCTCCCAATCAGTGATAAGACTGTTTACTTTCTTATCAATTGTGTGTTCAGTGGAGAGGTACTTTTAATTTTATTAAAGTACTTTTCCTTGGCACTCAAAACTTGGTGGACTGGTGTAAGAGGCCTAGCTTTGGCCTATCTTAGCTTTCAGCATGCCTTTCTTACTAAACTTAATATTTCTAGCTTTTGATTTAAAGTGAGACATGTATGACAAGTCCTTTCATTTGAAGAGTTAGAGGCCTGTGTAGGGTTATTAATTGGCCTAATTTCAATATTGTTGTGTCTCAGAGAGTAGGGAGGCCCAAGCAGAGGGAGAGAGGTGGGGGAAGGGTGTGTCAGTGGGGCAGTCAGAACACAGGCAACATTTACTAAGTTCGTCCTCTTATGTGAGTGCAATTTGTGGCTCCGCAAACAATTGTCATAGTAACATCAAAGATCACTGATCACAGATCATCATAACATATATAATAATACTGAAAAACTTTGAAATATTGAAAGAATCACCAAATATGACACAGAGATACAAAATTGGAAAAACAGTGCTGATAGACTTGCTTGACACAGGGTTGCCACAAACCTTCAATTTGTAACAAATGCTGTAACTGCAAAGTGTAATAAAGGGAAGCATAATAAAATGACATATTCCTGTACTTTATTTGCTTTTGTTTTTTCTCATAGGAATTATTATTCTGAAATAATATTATCACCTATTTGCCTACTCATTCATGTTCTTCCTCCACTGACTAGAATAAAGGATCTGTGAGAGCAGGGGCCTTGTTTGTTTTGATCACCACTATATCTCCAACACAAAGAATAATGCTTAACACACCAATTAGTACACAGTAAATCTTTGTTATAGAAATGCAAGAAATAAAGGGCTTAAGAAATTAAGCCCTTTCTTCTATTTCTTCATTTGACAGTCGACTCCATGTGGATAAAGAACATGTCTGTAGCTGCTGCTCCCTGTGCCTCCAGTGTCTAGCAAATAACTTGGGACAAATTCAGTGTTTCTCACATCTTAGTGGAAAAAATGAATGAAACCTAATAAATATTAAATAATTCTACAGATTAGCAAGTAAAATCCCCTAGGAAAAAAAAGTAATAATATAACAAAATGCTTAAACTTGGTAGTAAAAAAAGATTTTCTAATTGATACGTTAAAAAATCTGATCATTCAAAATTGATTTTTAATTGGTAATATCTAATACTGTCAAGTATATGCAGAAAATGGGCGTGTTAAGAATAATTACAGAGCTGAGTCTTTCTTCTCTCTCTCTTTCTAACTCTCTCTGTTTCTCTCTCTCTCTAGTTAAATTGTCTGTAACTTTTGTTATAAGTCTTGCAGGGGAACAGAGCAGTACAATCTCCACTAAACAAGCTTAGATGATGAGATTCTTACTATCCGAGCTACATTTCCAGTGATGTAGGGCCAATAAAATATCATGGAAAATTCATTCTATTGTTTCAAAAGGCTTTTATAGCAACTCCAAATTTCAGTAATTTAATAAAATAAAATTTTATTTTTTATTTAAACAAACATCAATCAGCATGTGACCTTCCCCATGTATTCTTCCAGTTACAGGGCCCTTCCACTTTATAGCCCCTCTTCTCACGACCTTGAAATCCTTTCTGGTTGGATAGATAACGGAGGATTCTCTGTGGCAATGACGCATTTTTTTTTTGGTACACATTCCCTTAATCCAAAACCCATGGTTTGGCCTGGTCAATGCAAAGGAAACTGAGAAATACAGTTATGCACACAAAAGAAGGAGGAATTAATGTGGTGAGCAAATATAATCTTTATATGCCTATTTAGAGAATAGTTTATCATCTATCAAAACATAATATGTGTTCACCAATTTACCCTAAAATCCCAGTTCTACAAGTAAGTCTTACAGAAATAAAGTAAAACTCCATCCTAACACAATAGGTGACTTCCACTCATGTTATTGGCAGGAATTGGCTTAATCGTGTTGTTAATGAAATCACCAGGACAAACATGCCTAGCTAGCAGAACAATGGTTTCAGTGATCCAGCTTTCCAACCCAAATCCACAGAAGTTCTACCTAGTATCTGGCTCATGCCATCTGGTAGTAGTCATCAATACTGGCTTAAATATTGATAGAGGAATTTCTGGAACCTGTGGTTGGCTAAGATTTCCAAAAAATGGCATTAATGAGAAGAATCTTTCAAGTATTTATTACTGATTTTACCATCCTATTTCACACAAAATACCTGGGCCAGAGGAATATTGGAAATGTAGCCAGTTCAAGAATGGAAAGGTTTGAAAGCCATTTTCCAATCCCATTATATCCAAATTTGCATTGTTTACGATAGCCAGTGACAGTGATTTTTTTTGGTCTACTCAAATACATACGCAAACTATTTATGTAATAACTGTATTACATTGATTGTAATAAAAATGGAAACAATATATATTTCCTCCAAAAATGTTAACATACATGATGTCACTTATATATGATAAACAAAATAGCAGTTAAAAAGAATAAACATGGATCTATAGGTATTGAGTCTAGAAAAATGTCAATAGTACACAATTAAGTAAACAAGAGCTGACTGCATAACAGTGTAGAAAAAAATAATATCATTTGGGGAAAAAGAATAATATGTATATTAATATTTGTGTTTTTTGTAGTTTTTCTTTTTGTTATTCTTATTTTATATATATAATGTTTTATTATAAACATTCCATATGTTTCTCCTCGCCATATTGCCAGCTTTGTTTATGTTCATGTGCTTAGTGCTTTGAAGAAGAACTGTTTCATTTTCTTGGTGTATTGTTTCTGTCTCTCATTACACCTTCTCCCATTCATTCACTATGCTCCTTCTCACACTGGGAGAAAGAGATACAGCGGAATGTAGAGGGGAAAAGCTGTATGTATATATGTATGTATTTATTTGTTTATGATTTTCAAAAGTCTAGGCTATTTTGGTAATGGAAAGAAACCTAGCACAGAGACAATACCTGAGAAAATACACAAGGGAAACGTAGAAACCTTTCATGCCCCTCACCCAACCACACTAGATCGTAAACAGAGTCTCTGTAGAAAAGAAAGAAGAGAAGCTGGCTGTGCACTGGCATGTGTGTCTCTGTCCCTGCCTGACCACAGAACCTGAAAATCCCAGAAATAAACACCCGAATGCTGGAAAGGTTTTGGAAGCTGAGAACAGAGTGTGGTGAGGGGCTCATGTACGGGACAGCGTGAGAGCCAGGATGTCTCACGCGTTCTCACGGCCCAGCGTGGGCAGCAGTGGACATCCAACCACCCAGGGTGTCGTCATCCAACCATCAGGGTGTCATCATCCAACCACCCAGGGTGTCGTCATCCAACCATCCAGGGGTGTCGTCATCCAACCACCCAGGGGTGTCGTCATCCAACCACCCAGGGTGTCGTCATCCAAACATCAGGGTGTCGTCATCCAACCACCCAGGGTGTCATCATCCAACCACCCAGGGTGTCGTCATCCAACCATCAGGGTGTCGTCATCCAACCACCCAGGGTGTCGTCATCCAACCACCCAGGGTGTCGTCATCCAACCACCCAGGGTGTCGTCATCCAACCACCCAGGGTGTCGTCATCCAACCACCCAGGGTGTCGTCATCCAACCATCAGGGTGTCGTCATCCAACCACCCAGGGTGTCGTCATCCAACCATAAGGGTGTCGTCATCCAACCACCCAGGGTGTCGTCATCCAACCACCCAGGGGTGTCGTCATCCAACCACCCAGGGTGTCGTCATCCAGCCACCCAGGGTGTCGTCATCCAACCACCCAGGGGTGTCGTCATCCAACCACCCAGGGTGTCGTCATCCAGCCACCCAGGGTGTCGTCATCCAACCACCCAGGGGTGTCGTCATCCAACCACCCAGGGTGTCGTCATCCAACCACCCAGGGGTGTCGTCATCCAACCACCCAGGGTGTCGTCATCCAACCACCCAGGGTGTCGTCATCCAACCATCAGGGTGTCGTCATCCAACCACCCAGGGTGTCGTCATCCAGCCACCCAGGGTGTCGTCATCCAGCCACCCAGGGTGTCGTCATCCAGCCACCCAGGGTGTCGTCATCCAGCCACCCAGGGTGTCGTCATCCAACCATCCAGGGGTGTCGTCATCCAACCACCCAGGGTGTCGTCATCCAACCACCCAGGGTGTCGTCATCCAACCATCAGGGTGTCGTCATCCAACCACCCAGGGTGTCATCATCCAGCCACCCAGGGTGTCGTCATCCAGCCACCCAGGGTGTCGTCATCCAGCCACCCAGGGTGTCGTCATCCAGCCACCCAGGGTGTCATCATCCAACCACCCAGGGTGTCGTCATCCAACCACCCAGGGTGTCGTCATCCAACCACCCAGGGTGTCATCATCCAGCCACCCAGGGTGTCATCATCCAACCACCCAGGGTGTCGTCATCCAACCACCCAGGGTGTCATCATCCAACCATCAGGGTGTCGTCATCCAACCACCCAGGGGTGTCGTCATCCAACCACCCAGGGTGTCGTCATCCAACCATCAGGGTGTCGTCATCCAACCACCCAGGGTGTCATCATCCAACCACCCAGGGTGTCGTCATCCAACCATCAGGGTGTCGTCATCCAACCACCCAGGGTGTCGTCATCCAACCACCCAGGGTGTCGTCATCCAACCATCCAGGGGTGTCGTCATCCAACCACCCAGGGTGTCGTCATCCAACCACCCAGGGTGTCATCATCCAACCATCAGGGTGTCGTCATCCAACCACCCAGGGTGTCGACATCCAACCACCCAGGGTGTCATCATCCAACCATCAGGGTGTCGTCATCCAACCACCCAGGGTGTCGACATCCAACCACCCAGGGTGTCGTCATCCAACCACCCAGGGTGTCGTCATCCAACCACCCAGGGTGTCGTCATCCAACCACCCAGGGTGTCGTCATCCAACCATCAGGGTGTCGTCATCCAACCACCCAGGGTGTCGTCATCCAACCACCCAGGGTGTCGTCATCCAACCACCCAGGGTGTCGTCATCCAACCACCCAGGGTGTCGTCATCCAACCACCCAGGGTGTCGTCATCCAACCACCCAGGGTGTCGCCCACCGAAGGCAGAGAGACAGCAGACCTGAGGCCTGCTGGGAAGGAAACAGGGAGTAGACGATACAGTTGCCAGAAGTTTGGCTCTGGGTAAACTTAGATTCAAACCGAGATAACAAACTGAAGTCTCATTAGCCCAGCAGAAAAGAATTGGTAATAGGCCTTATTTAGTTGTGGAAAAATAATACAAGTTATATATTATGTGGATTGTGATTTATAGAATATATATCAATAATTTAATTAAACAAAGAATAAAGTCTAAAATTATAACCTAACTACTGTCTTAACCAGTGAAGTAGGTTGGGACAGAAAAGAGAAATTTTACCTTTTACTTTTGCTTTGTATTGTATAAATGTGAACATTTCAGAAAAAGTTGTGGTAGAATGCATGGTTTTACTTTATTTTGAGAGGAGAAATAAAAATTTTCATGTTTCTGGTTGAAAATAACTGAAATGATTCTACTTTTCTGTTTAGAATTTGAGGTGAAGGTTTTAAGAACAATTCTGTCAAGTAGAAATTTCATTTAATTAACATATATTTATATATTTAAACCCAATTTCTACATTTCTTACAATCTTGTATCAGTAATTAATTTTATGCAGGATATTAACTATTTAGGAATCTCAGAGTGATTTTTTTTGCTTATGAGTTTTTGGCATTACTATTTTTTAGTAACCCATACAATAATTGAACGTGTATTTACAACAGACATTTGTAAATTTTTTGAGTTATTGATCATAACAACAAAAACTATTCAGCAACAGACTTCCAGTTGCTTCATAATATAATAAAACTGGAGCAATTTGAATTAGTAACAAATTAAGACAATATTTCTGTTATCAACTATCACATGAAAAGTTCTAGTAATAGTAGAATCATCTAGAAGTTCCCTCACTCCAAAATGCAACCCAAAGTTACGTCACTTAGCCTTTCTTTAAGTAAATAGCCTGGGATGTAAAATTTATTTTATGTACTCATAGGGGTAAAAGAAATAATTAGTCTGACTGTTCATTTGTAGTTATTTGTTTAGTTGTTTATATCAAAGTCAAAGTTCTATAGACTAGTTTCACAGTTAAGATACAGAATGTTGGGCCGGGCGCGGTGGCTCATGCCTGTAATCCTAGCTCTCTGGGAGGCCGAGGCGGGCGGATTGCTCGAGGTCAGGAGTTCGAAACCAGCCTGAGCAAGAGTGAGACCCCGTCTCTACTATAAATAGAAAGAAATTAATTGGCCAACTAATATATATAGAAAAAATTAGCCGGGCATGGTGGCGCATGCCTGTAGTCCCAGCCACTTGGGAGGCTGAGGCAGAAAGATCGCTTGAGCCCAGGAGTTTGAGGTTGCTGTGAGCTAGGCTGATGCCATGGCACTCATTCTAGCCTGGGCAACAAAGCGAGACTCTGTCTCAAAAAAAAAAAAAAAAAAAAAAAAAAGATACAGAATGTTTTGTCATAAATAGAAAAATGTATGTAAAACTATGACAGAATTTCAAAGAATGAGAATTATTAATATAAAAAAGCCCCATAAGATGATTTTGTTTATACTGTATGCAATATTATAACAGCTAACCATATGTAGCCATTTAAACTTAAATTAGTTAAGTTTAAATAAAAAAGTTGAGGTGCACAATTGCGCTATCCAAATTTCAAGTGCTTAGTAGCCGCGTGTGGGTAGCAGCTCCTTATTGGACGGTACACATAGAGTACATTTCTATCTTCACAAAGTTTTCTTGGACATCACTGAAAGATCTCTAAGCTGACATTTCATTAACATGTTCATCACTTTAGAGGCCAAATGTTAATCCTTCAACAGTGGCTAACAATTAATCTAATTTTTTTTTATTTTTATGAGTAATAAGATTCAAATTGATATTTCATTAAATTCATAGACATGTTACCAGTAATAAATGTAAGAGTCCAGAATGTTTTCATATTAGTTAAATGTGGAAATAATGACAAGGAACCCCTGACTCCCCCAGCATTAGGCATGCAAATCTTGTCACCGGATATCGCAAGACTTTCATGTTGTTTTAGTATAGTGCTATGCCACTCAACTTATACAGATGAGGCTTTATCATTGCTGGAGTCATTTATCTAGAAAGAGATGGTGACGTTTATGCAAAATGCATTTGAGAGAAAGGGGGTTAAAACTGAAAGTTAATGAGAAAAGATGATATTTTCCCATCAGTAAACAATAGACAGATCAAGGATAAAGAAAGGCATTTCACAATAAAGTGGGTACTCATTACGAAGAGTTAAGCTGGGAGCTGGGCAGTGAAGGATCACCACAGGGCTATGTACATCCTTTTTTCCCATATGATGGGAATGGGCCAGAAATCCTTAGAAGCCATTCTTCCCCGATTCAGTCAGAACCCCTTTCTTTTGAAGCCAGACTACTTATGTTCTTTGTATTCTACTTTCATTCCAGTTTTGTTGAAAAGATTTTTGAAATTTCTGTCAGCCACAGCTGTACTAAGAATATAAAAATTTGGACTTTGTTCAGATTTTAGCAAGACTTTCAATGCTGAAGCTTTCCAACATTCAAGAATGAAAATACTCTGACCACAGACCCATGGCTGTCACTGGTACACACACAGAAATGTTCCTCTGCTGAACTTTATAGATTTGATATGCTTTATTTTATAAGGGAAATTTACTTTTAGAAATACAACCTTAGGAGTTGGGCGATTTATTTTCCTCATGACTTTCTTTGTATGGAGCCATTATCTAACTAAACACAAATTCTATAAGAAAATATAATTGAAGCAAGAAATCTGTGATGATATTGTACAAGTAAAAACAAATTTCTTTCATCCAATACATAAACATGTTTCCTGTTATTTGGTCATATTAATTTGACTTAATAGCACTTTTTAAATTTCTAACAACCACAAGCACGCAAGAGAACCACTAGGCTCTAATTTCTCCCTTTATCATCCTGTTATTCCTTGAAGCATCACTTACTTCAAAACAGTCTATCACACGTTACCCCATAAAGTAGCTACTGCTACAATCACCTTTGAAAGATTTCAATATGACTATAGAAATATTTCCTAATTGTGGAAGTTTTTAAAGAAACACTGATTTAAGAATAGCCAGTTATGAAAACAAATATTTTATACCTTAAGCAGCTATTGTTTGTTTCATTTCTGTTTTATTTTTCCTAAAAGTTTAATCATTAATTATATCATTTTTGTTTGATGTTGACCAATAAATGGCATTTATCAGATTTATTTCCATGGCGGTATGATAATTTATTGTATTCACTATTTTTTCAAAAAATCCTAATTAATAAAGTTCCCAAGGACATCTCATAAAAACATTTTAAAAAGTGTTTTGGTGGGAACAGCAATTCTTGAAGGGCATTTACTAAGTTTCTTGCTTTTCATCTAATAGGTTTATGAGGTAAAAAGAGTAGCATCATTAATTGAAATGTTTAATACATAATTGGCCTTGTTCTTATTTTATTTTATTTAAATAGTTTAATTCTGAAATGATTTTACAACATAGGCATTATGACTTCTGCTTACAAATGAAGAACACTGGGTTTTAAAATATTAAATTACATTTCCCAGTTAATAATACTGATGGACCATGATTTCAATGTTCATAGTCTTTCTGCTATTCCAGACATAAATGTGTGAATAATGATCTGAAATGATTGACTCTAAAATCTAAATATATTTGATTACTGATTATATATGGGGAAACATAGTTAAATACTAAGAGCCTACTTTTCCACATCAATAATCCTACAATAGAAACAGATGAGATTAAATACTTCATCCTCTCAAGTTTTAATTTTAAAATATGATGATATGTATTAACCAGGTTAATTAATATAGCTTATTAAAATCTTAAATTATATAAAATCGTGATTCTATAAAATGAGACTCAAAATAGTAGAGTGTTTTTTTTTAATTTCAGAATATTACAGGATTACAAATGCTTTGTTTACATAAATTGTTTTTGTACCATTTGAGTCAAAGTTATAAGTGTCCCCATTCCTTAAATAATGTACATTGTACCTGTTAGGTGTGAATTTATCCATTCCTTCCTTTCCTCTTCCACCTGCATGATTTCTGATGAATGTTATTTTCATATGTGCACATAAGTGTTGATCAATTAGTTCCAATTTAATGGTGAGTACATGTGGTATTTGTTTTTCCATTCTTGTGATATTTCACTAAGAAGAATGATTTCCAGTTCTATCCAGGTTAATGTGAGAAGTATTAGTTCACCATTTTTTTAATGGCTGAGTATACCATGGTATACTCAGCCATTAGTATACCATGGTATACTCAGCCGTATACATACACCACATTTAACTAATTGACTCATGTATCCATGGGCACTGGGCTGTTTATACATCTTTGCAGTTGTGAATTGTGCTGCTATAAACATTCAAGTGCAAGTGTCTTTTTTTCCCTCTGGGTAAATACCCAGTAGAGTGGGATTGCTGGATCAAATGGTAGATCTACTTGTAGCTCTTTGAGGTATCTCCATATTGCTTTCCACAGAGGTTGCACTAGTTTGCAGTCCCACCAGCAGTGTATGAGTGTTCCCATCTCTCTGCATTCATGCCAACATTTTTTGTTTTGGGACTATTTGATAAAACCCATTCTCACTAGAATTAAGTGATATCTCATTGTGGTTTTGATTTGCATGTCCATGATGATTAGATTGAGCATTTTTTCATATCTTTTTCGGCCCTTAGTCTATCTTTTTTGAAAAGTTTCTGTTTATGTCTTTTGTCTACTTTTTAATGGTATTGTTTGCTTGAGTGATTTGCTTATTTGCTTGAGCTTTTTATATATTTCAGTTATCAGCCCCTTATCAGATGTATAGCTTACAAATATGTTCTCCCATTTTGTAGGTTGTCTATTCACTTTAATGATTATTTCTTTGGCTGTACAGAAACTTTTTATTTTTATTTATTTTGTTTTATTTTTTCAGAATATTATGGGGGTACAAATATTTTGGTTGCATATAATGCCTTTGCCTCACCCAAGACAGAGCTATCGGTGTGTTCTTCTGACGTAAAATGTGCTAATGTGCTCCGCACACATTAGTTGTGAGTTTATCTACTCCCACCACTGCTCTCCCACCTGACTGGCACCAATGAATATTACTTCCAGGTAAGCACCTTAGTGTTGATCAGTTAGTGCCAATTTGATGGTGAGTACACGTGGTGCTTGCTTTTCCATTCTTGTGATATTTCTCTTTGAAGGATGGGCTCTACCTCTGTCCAGGATAATACAGGAGGTGCTGGATCATCATTGCTTTATGTGGTTGAGTAGTATTCCATGGTATACACATACCACTCACATAATGATAGGCAGTTGAGTTGTTTCCAAACTTTTTAATTTGCTCAGGTCCCATTCATATATTTTTGTTGTTGCTGTGATTGCTTTTGGGATCTTCTTCATAAATTCTTTGCCTAGCCCCATGTCTCTAAGAGTTTTTTTTAGAAACACACAGCCCCCTTTGCCTCAATCAGGAAGAAATAGAATTCTTGGACAGATCAATATCAAGTAATAAAATTGAAACTGCAATAAAACATCTTCCAACAATAAAAGTCCTGGACTGGATGGTTTCACAACCCAAATTTTACCAGACTTACAGAAGAACTGCTACCTATCCTGTGGATATTATTACTTAACATTGAGGAGGAAAGAATCTTCCTCAATGAATTTTAGGAAGCCAAATATCACCTTGATACCAAAGCCAGGAAAGGACTCAACTAAAACAGAAAACTATAGACCAATATCCCTTATGAATATAGATGCAAAAATTCTCAATAAAATCCTAGCAAACAAAATTCAGCTGCTCATAAAAAAAAAATAGTCTCTCATGACCAAGTGGGCTTCATCCCAGAGATGCAGGGACTGTCAACTAGCACAGACCTAAAAATGTAATTCACCACATAAATAAAAGTAAAAAACAAAGACCATATGTTACTCTCAATAGACACAGAAAAAAACATTTGACAAAATTCAGCACCGTTTTATAATAAGAATGGTTAACAAAGTAGGCATAGCCAGGACTTAACTCAAAATGATAATAGCCATATATGACAAATCCACAGCCAACATCATACTGAACGGGAAAAAATTGAAAGCATTCCTGCTTAGAACTGGAATCAGAAAAATTTTCCCTCTACCACCACTTCTATTCAACGTAGTGTTGGAAGTCCTACCCAGAGCAATCAGACAAGAGAAAGAAATCAAGGGTATCTGGATGAAGGAAGAAGAGGTCAAACAACTGTCCTTGTTGATGATATGAATCTTGTAATCTAGCAAATCCTAAATATTCTGCCAAGAGACTAGTGAATTAATAAATAAATTCAACAAAGCCTCAGCTTACAAAATCAATGTACACAAATCAGTAGCATTCCTATATGCCAACAATAGTCAAGCTGAGAATCAAATCAAATACCCAATACCTTTCACAATAACAACAAAGAAAATAAAATACCTAGGAATGTATTTAACTATGAGGTAAAAGGTCTCTACAGGGAGAACTATAAAACACTGAGGAAGGAAATAGCAGAGGATGTAAACAGATGCAAAAACATATTATGCTCATAGGTCAGTAGAATCAACATTGTTAAAATGTCTATACTACCTAAAGTGATCTACAGATGCAATGTAATCCCTATCTCTATTAAAATACCAACATTGATTTTTAAGATCTAGAAAAAATAATTCTACACTTCATATAGAGCCAGAGAAGACCCCATATAGCTAAAGCAACCTTAAGCAAAAAGAACTAATTGGGAGGCATCAATTTGCCAGACTTCAAGCTATACTACAAGGCTATAATAACCAAAACATCACGTGACTGGCACAAGAACAGACCAAAGTATCAGAACTGAGAACCCAGATATAAAACCATCCTCATATAGCCATCTAATCTTTGACAAAACAGACGAAAACATGCACTGGGGAAAGAATCCCTATTCAAAAAATGGTGCTGGGAAATTGGATAGCCACATGTAGAAGACTAAAACAGGATCTGCCCCTCTCACTTCTCACAAAATTCAACTCAAATGGATAACAGACTTATGCCCTAAGGCATAAGACTTCATGCCCTGAGGCATGAAACCATAAGAATTCTAGAAGAAAATTTTCAATAGTAATTTGGAATACAATAAAAGGATAATTGCAGTGCCAAGTTACACAGGAAAAGAGGGCTTTATTCAAGAATATAGCACTAGGGAACAATAAAACTACCTTGAAACAGAAGGTGATAGAGTTTCAAAGGACTGACATGAGCTAGTGGAAAAGCACTGGAGGAGTTTAGAGTGACTTTAGGCAATGTGATCAGGTCCTCGATGTTTGTTAATTGTCACTTTAATAGAGGTTAGGATTCTACCCTCCAGCAGAGACTAGGAGATAGGGTGCTATTTCCTTTGCTGATTATAAGTTGTAAAACTGTTTTAAAACTGGCATTAGGCTGGGAGAAGACTTATAGTTCAAAGGGGAAGAGTAAGAATTTACAACGAAAAATTTCCTAAAGTAAGTGCACTAAGACTAGAGAGGTCAGTAGGCTAAAGCCAAGAAATATTGTGACCAAAGTTTACTTGAGCTGAGGGAAACGTTAAGACTACTTTGGTGAATAATTGATATCCACTGTTGCAAACTCTCTTTTTCTTTTATACTTTTTATTTTAAAATAATTTTAGGTTTATTCCCACCCCTATTGATTAAATGGTACAGAGTTCCCATAGTCATATAGTCAAATTTTTCCTATTGTTATCTATCATCTTACATAATTGTAGTACAATAATGGAAGCTAAGAAAGTAGCATTAAAATAATGCTTTCAATTGTTATACAAAATGTATTGGAATTTCACTGGTTGTTCTATTAACTTTTTCTTGGTTCAGGATCTCATTTAGTTGTCCTATCTTTTCAGTCTCACTCTGTGACAACTTTTGTCTTGGTGTGTCTTTGATGACTTTGACAATTTTGAAGAGTACTAATCAGTTTTTTGGCAAAATGTTTCTCAATTTAGGTTTGTCTGATTTCACATGATAAGATTGAGATTATGCAGCTTGGGCAAGGACGTCGCTGAAAATATGTTGTTCTCTTCTTAGTGCATCATGTCAGAATGTACATGATGTCGATATATCTTATTATTGCTGTTGATGAGTTGTTCACTTGATTAAGGTGGTGTCTGCCAGGTTTCTTCACTGTAATTACTATTTTTCTCTCTATACAAATTAGTATCTTCTGAAAAGATACCTTGAAACTATGCAAATATCTTTTTCTCATCACATTTTGCTTACCAATTTTGGCAATCTCTGATTGTTTTTCCCGCAAAAACTATTGCTGTGGTGATAGTTAATAGTGATTTTCTATTTCCATAATTCCAACTATATTTTTAAATTAAAATTCTACTACCCAGAAGAGTAGTCCTGTTCTCTCAATTGCTTATGTATTTATTTATTTATATCAGATGGACTCTGATATATATTTGTTATATGCATACAACCATGAATACTTATTTTATGGGTTAAAACCCAATACCATCATTATTTATTTTGTTGATCACAATGCTACATTCTCTGGCAAGTATTAAAATTTGAGAGATTTAGGCCTGGGGGACTTGGGAGTAAAAGGAAAATTTTCTGTCTTGTGTTCATCTGGTATTAATTGAATGGGCTTACTGATCTAACAAAGAGACCCCCAAATATAGTGGCAAAGATATAGGTTTATTTTTGATATTACTATCCAAGTTTAGGATTCCGTGGCTAGACAATGTCTCTTTCATCTTTAAGAAATGGCTTCTCCTTGTAGGTAAGAGTGCCTGCAATTTTTCCCATCTCAACTTCCAACCGGCAGAAAGAGGGAAAACACAGAGTGTATGCCACGCTACCTCAGGGACTATTTCTTCTCAAATTTCAATTGGCCAGAATTATAACTGCAGTTGCATTTGTCTGTAAAGAAGGCCGGGAAATTTAGCCTAACTGGGAAATGGAGCTGTAGTGTATACAAAGCTAAACCTCTATTACAACTGAAGAGAGAAGAAAAATATCAGGGGAACTGATTGTATTCTCTAATCAATGTGAAAACATAACAGTGAGGTTTCCCAACGTACCATCTCTCTGGACAGCAATTCAAGGTGGTTTATCTGAGTATAGTGATTAATAGTTAGATGGAGGGGTATGTCAACGAAGTATTCATCCCAGAACCTCTGAAACTTGAGAAAGAGAAATAAAATATTCTAAATTTGAATGGAAATTGTTTCAACTCTGAGCAGATATTTATCCCTGTAAACGACGTCTTCCTGCCTTATCACTATGCAGACTCCACAATGCATCCTGCCGCAGTGGGAGCTGTCCTTTCTGTTCCGCTGCTACTTTCCAGAGGTGAAAAAACTGCGAGATATAACTTAGATTTACAATTAATGTTCGTTGAAGAATACTTATGATCAGAAAATACTTACGTGAGATCTCTTACAAACAGATTAATCTTAGTGTATGCTCCATCAAAGAATTAAAAATATAACAGGGGGCGGAGCAAAATGGCGGATGAATAACACCCCCAGACAGAGGGTCTCTGCAGAAAGGACAGATTCTGGCAGAAACTAGAGGAAAGAAGCAAGAAGACGAGCATACAGCGGACAAGGGCCGGAAGGAGGGGTACCTGAGACCCAGGGAGACTCCACGGTAGGAGGCTGCGGAGGAGAACTGGAGGCTGAGACCACCGGAGCAGCCCGGAGACCAGCGGCAAGGGTAGGTGGATTTGCTGTTTCCCCTCCCCTGCATTCGGGACTGCTGGTGGGCTCCTCAGCGGGTGGAGAGACCTGCGGACACCAGCCCAGAGAACCCCGCCGCCTGCCAGCGGTGAGCCTGTAGCAGACGTGGCACCAGGTTCCCAACTTCCTCCGGGCACCTCCGTGTGCACGGACCCGAGCCGTGCGGCAGGCGCCATATTGCCTCCTCCTCCCCTCCGCCGACTCTACCCTCAGCTGCCCAGAGAGACAATACAGCCACCAGCCGGAGGCACCTCCAGGGAACGGGACCTTCCCTCTTGGGACTGTACAGCTGACTCAGGGGAACTCAGACTGTGAGCTCCCTACCCGCCAGCCCTCCCAGGTGCTGCTGGCACGGTGTTCCCAGGAGAACGGTGCCGACTCAGAGGCTGAGAGACATAGACCCAGCTTGGGCTCCCTGTGAGTGAATTGGGACCGGAAATCCTCTCCCTGGTGGGGATGCAGTTTGAACTCTGGGACTCAGAGGTCGGACCTGCAGACCAGATCCCCTGCACTGAGGGCTAGCATTGCCCGGGGCACAGAAGGGTTATACGTGAACAGCCTACTGAGGTGTGTGTGCCTCTAGAGGCGGATCTGCGTCCTAGAAGGCAACCCTCCTCCCAGGAGGAGGCCGTGCGCCAAACCCAGGTGGTGTTCCTGTGCAGGGAACCTCCCCGCCAGCATCACAGTCTGGGGAGGCCTGGTGGCTTGTGGTCTGGCCTGCTGGCAGAGGCCCAGGAGTAGCTGCGGAGTTGGGGAGGGTGGAAAGAAGCGAGGCCCGCTCCAGACTGTGGGTCTCAGACAGCCCCACCCCCACACGCAGACTTTCTGGCTGAGCGGGACCATTCCAGCCCCGCCCTGACAGCTTTCCCTAGAAACAGAGAACAGAACTTTGACCCCTGCTAATGGCCTGAGGGCAGGCTTACCCAACCAAGCTCCGCCCAGAACAAGAGCTGTTAACAGGACACAAAATCAACAGTATAGCCCGTTCCTCCAAGCAAACCCCACCTACTGACATGGACGGCATCTTGCACAGCCTTTCCACGGCACCCACTGACTCAATATACAGGGAGTGGTCCAATTTCACCCACAGACACCACCTAACGCCTCAGAAACTAAACAAGGTGTGTGAATACCCAAACAATAACCTAAGGAAAGAAACAACAACTGATCGACATGGGAAGAAATCAGCGAAAGAACTCAGGAAATATGAAGAACCAAACGGAAAACACACCCCCAAAGAGGAGCACCAGCCCCCTAGAAACGGACACCGACCAAAATCAGGCAACCAATATGACAGAAGAGGAATTTCGTATGTGGAACATAAGAACACTCACCCAGCTACAACAACAACTCAATAACCAACACAAAGAAACCACAAAAAGTCTCCAGGATATGAGAAAAGAAATAGACACATTGAACAAAAGTGTAACCGAACTCCTGGAAATGAAGAATCAATTCAAGGAACTACAAAATACAGTGGAAAGTCTCAAGAACAGGGTAGATGAAACAGAAGAAAGAATCTCAGAGCTTGAAGATAACACCCTCCAATTAAATAAATCAGTCACAGAAATAGAGCAGAGAAACAAGAGAAAAGAGCAAAGCCTACAAGAGCTGTGGGATTATGTGAAGAAACCTAATGTGAGGGTCATAGGGTTACAAGAAGTGGAAGAAAACAACACTCAAGGGTTGGACAAGCTGTTTGAAGATATAATAGAGGAAAATTTCCCAGGCCTTGCTCAAAATCTTGATATACAAGTTCAAGAAGCTCAGAGGACCCCTGGGAGATTCAACGCAAACAGGAAGACGTCACGACATGCAGTCATCAGACTAACCAAAGTATCAACTAAAGAGGCCCTTCTAAGAGCTGTAAGACAAAAGAAGCAAGTAACATACAAGGGAAAGCCAATTCGAATAACATCAGACTTCTCTAATGAGACTTTACAAGCAAGGAGAGACTGGAGCCCCATTCTCACTCTTTTGAAACAAAACAATGCCCAGCCTAGAATATTATTCCCTGCAAAACTAAGCTTCATATATGAAGGAGAAATAAAAACATTCTCAGACAAGCAAAGGCTCAGAGAATTCACCAAGACAAGACCAGCCCTACAAGAAGTACTTAAAACAGCGTTATGCATGGAACATCATAATAATAATCCACGAATATAAAAACAACCAAAACCCAAAGATATTAAAGGCCAGATATTACAATGGCTCAAGACAGAAATCATAGCCACAACATCCAACCCAACAGAATGAACAGTAATCTACCTTACCTATCAGTTCTCTCAATAAATGTGAATGGCTTAAACTCTCCACTCAAGAGACATAGGCTGGCTGAATGGATAAGAAAATACAGGCCAAGTATATGCTGTCTTCAGGAAACACATCTAACCTGCAAGGATGCATATAGACCAAAAAAAAAAGGGTGGAGATCAATATTCCAAGCAAATAGAAGCCAAAAGAAGGCTGGTGTGGCAGTTCTAATTTCAGACGATTTAGTTTTTAAACCAACAAAAGTAGTAAAAGATAAAGAGGGTCATTATATAATGGTGAAGGGCACAGTCCAACAAGAAGAGATAACAATTTTAAATATATATGCACCCAACTTAGGTGCACCCAGATTCATAAAGCAAACCTTACTGGAGCTAAGCAAATGGATTAATAGCAACTCCATAATCACCGGAGGTTTCAACACCCCACTGACGACACGAGACAGATCCTCCAAACAGAAAATTAATAAAGAAATAATGGACTTAAACAAAACTCTAGAACAATTGGGTCTGACAGACATCTACAGAACATTCTACCCAAAATCCACTGAAAATACGTTCTTCTCATCAGCTCACGGGGCATTCTCTAAGATTGACCATATCCTAGGACACAAAGAAAATCTCAAGAAATTAAAAAAAATAGAAATCATACCATGTACCCTCTCAGATCACAGTGGAATAAAACTAGAAATCAACTCTAACAGAAACTCACATTTCTACACAAAAACGTGGAAATTAAACAACCTCCTGCTAAATGATTACTTCGTAAATGAAGAAATCAAGACGGAAATAAAAAACTTCTATGAAGAAAACGACAATGGAGAGACAAGTTATCAACTCCTCTGGGACACAGCTAAAGCAGTTCTGAGAGGAAAGTTTATCTCCATAAATGCCTATAACCAAAAGACAAGAAGATCACAAATAGACAATCTAATGAAACGACTCAAAGAGCTGGAAAAAGAAGAACAGACCAACCCCAAACCCAGCAGAAGAAGTGAAATCAACAAGATCAAATCAGAACTAACAGAAATTGAAAACAGGAAAGCTATTCAGGAGTTTAATAAAACAAAAAGTTGGTTCTTTGAAAAAATAAACAAAATTGACACACCATTGGCTAAGCTAACGAAAAGCAGAAAAGAGAAATCTCTAATAAGCTCCATCAGGAATAAAAAAGGAGATATCACAACTGATCCCAAAGAGATACAAGATACAATTTATGAATACTACAAAAATCTTTATGCACACAAACTGGAAAATGTGGAGGAAATGGACAAATTTCTAGAAACACACAGCCTCCCTAGGCTCAACCAGGAAGAAATAGATTCCCTGAACAGACCAATCTCAACAGCTGAAATAGAAACAGCAATTAAAAATATCCCTAAAAAGAAAAGTCCCGGTCCAGATGGTTTCACACCTGAATTTTACCATACTTACAAAGAACTAGTACCTATCTTGCAGAAACTATTCCACAACATCGAGAAGAACGGAAACCTCCCCGACACCTTTTATGAAGCGAATATTACTCTGATACCAAAACCAGGAAAGGATGCAACAAAAAAAGAAAACTACAGACCGATATCCCTAATGAATATAGATGCAAAAATTTTCAACAAAATCTTAGCTAACCGAATCCAGACACTTATCAAAAAAATAATCCATCACGACCAAGTGGGCTTCATCCCAGGGATGCAGGGATGGTTCAACATACGTAAATCTATAAATGCAATTCACCACATAAACAGAAGCAAAAACAAAGACCACATGATTCTTTCAATAGATGCAGAAAAAGCTTTTGACAAAATTCAACACCCTTTCATGATACAAACACTTAAGAAAATAGGCATAGAAGGGACATACCTAAAAATGATACAAGCCATATATGACAGACCCATAGCCATATGGGGAAAGATTGAAATCATTCCCACTTAGAACTGGAACCAGACAAGGCTGCCCACTATCTCCACTTCTGTTCACCATAGTGCTGGAAGTCTTGGCTACAGCAATCAGACAGGAAAATGGAATCAAAGGTATCCAAATAGGGGCAGAAGAGATCAAACTTTCACTGTTTGTTGATGATATGATATTGTATCTAGAAAACCCCAAGGATTCAACCAAGAAACTCCTGGAACTGATCAATGAATTTAGTAAAGTCTCAGGATACAAAATCAATACACAGAAATCAGAGGCATTCATATACGCCAACAACAATCTAATTGAGAACCAAATCAAACACTCAATTCCCTTCACAATAGCAACAAAGAAATTAAAGTACCTAGGAATATATTTAACCAAAGAGGTAAAAGACCTCTACAGGGAGAACTATGAAACACTGAGGAAGGAAATAGCAGAGGATGTAAACAGATGGAAATCCATACCATGCTGGTGGATCGGCAGACTCAATATCATCAAAATGTCTATACTACCCAAACTGATCTACAGATTCAATGCAATACCTATTAAAATCCCATCAGCATTCTTCACAGATATAGAAAAAATAATTTTACGCTTCGTATGGAACCAAAGAAGACCCCGAATATCAAGAGCAATTCTAGGCAACAAAAACAAAATGGGAGGCATTAATATGCCAGATATCAAACTATACTACAAAGCTGTAGTAATTAAATCAATATGGTATTGGCACAAAAACAGGAATATTGACCAGTGGAACAGATGTGAGAATCCTGATATAAAACCATCCTCATATAGCCATCTAATCTTTGACAAAGCAGACAAAAACATACGCTGGGGAAAAGAATCTCTCTTCAATAAATGGTGCTGGGAAAACTGGATAGCCACCTGTAGAAGGCTAAAACAGGACCCACACTTTTCACCTCTCACAAAAACCAACTCACAATGGATAACAGACTTAAACCTAAGGTATGAAACTATTAGAACTCTAGAGGAAAAAGTTGGAATCACTCTCCTAGACATCGGCCTGGGCAAAGAGTTTATGAAGAAGTCCCCAACGGCAATCACAGCAGCAACAAAAATAAATAAATGGGACATGATCAAACTACAAAGCTTCTGCACAGCCAAAGAAATAGTCATGAAAGTAAACAGACAACCTACAGAATGGGAGAAAATTTTTGCATCCTATGCATCCGATAATGGACTGATAACTAGAATATACTTAGAACTCACGAAAATCAGGAAGAAAAAATCAAATAACCCCATTAAAAAGTGGGCAAAGGACTTGAACAGAAATTTTTCTAAAGAAGACAGAAGAATGGTCAACAAACATATGAAGAAATGCTCAACATCTCTAATCATCAGGGAAATGCAAATCAAAACCACAATGAGATATCACTTAACCCCAGTGAGAATGGCCTTTATCAAAAAATCTCCAAACAATAAATGCTGGTGTGGTTGCGGAGAGAGAGGAACACTCCTACACTGCTGGTGGGACTGCAAACTAGTTCAACCTCTGTGGAAAGCAATATGGAGATACCTTAAAGCGATACAAGTGAATCTACCATTTGATCCAGCAATCCCATTGCTGGGCATCTACCCAAACGATCCAGTGACACTCTACAAAAAAGACACCTGCACTCGAATGTTTATAGCAGCACAATTCATAATTGCAAGGCTGTGGAAACAGCCCAAGTGCCCATCAATCCAAGAATGGATTAATAAAATGTGGTATATGTATACCATGGAGTACTATTCAGCTCTAAGAAACAATGGTGATATAGCACATCTTATATTTTCCTGGTTAGAGCTGGAACCCATACTACTAAGTGTAGTATCCCAAGAATGGAAAAACAAGCACCACATATACTCACCAGCAAACTGGTATTCACTGAGCAGCACCTAAGTGGACACATAGGTACTACAGTAATAGGGTATTGAGTAGGGGGAAGGGGGGAGGGGGCAGGTATATACATACATAATGAGTGAGATGCGCACCATCTGGGGGATGGTCATGATGGAGACTCAGACTTTTGGGGGGAGGGGGGGAAATTGGCATTTATTGAAACCTTAAAATCTGTACCCCCATAATATGCCAAAATAAAAAAAATTAAAAAAAAAATAAAAATAAAAATATAACAAATTATATAAACATGTAGAGAGTACATACATAATATACAACATAATATAACCACTAATTATGTTAAATTTATAATGGCTCTTACATAGTAAAATATGTATAAAATAGTTACTGTTTATTAATTGCTTCTATGTGCCAGTCCTAGAAAAAAACCTATGGAGTTGACATAATATCACAATCGTTCACATAAGAAAATTAGGAGGCGAATTTTAAATATCTTTTTAAGTCCAGACATTTAAGGGAGGAAAGGCCACGTCACTAGCCTGTGTCATGGTGACAAAACATATAACATCACACGTATTTTTGTTACAGTGTGATTTCAACATTTCTCATGTTAAGAACCAGTGTCTACCCTTTAAATCCGGTGGGTTTCTGACTATGGCAGAGGGAGTCTGGTGTTCAAGGTAAGGTCATAAAAGACATTTTGCCCTCTGCCTCTTTTCTGGAATATTTGCACTGGAGACTAACTCTCCATGTAAGCCGTAGGCCATCCTGAGCCTACCATGCTGTAAAAATCTACAAATAATTGATGCAAAGAGATGACTTAGAGAAGACTGAGATGGCATGAGGTGAGATGACAGGATCCTGATTCAGGCACCATCTGATTGCAACTGTAGGAGAGACATTCAGAACTGCCCAGCTGAGCACCTCTCAAATTTCTTACTTACAGAAACTGAGATGTAATAAAATAATTGCTTCTTTAACCCACTAGGTTTTGTGACGATATTCAAATTGCATCTTCTGAGGCCTTCACTGATTACCTTCATGATAAAATTGAAGGTTTTTTGCCCATCCCAATACTCTCTATTCTTTTTAGCTAGCTTCTTACATTTCTAATGCAATACAATACTTTAACATATTTTTCTTGCTGTTCTCCATTAAAATGCAAATTCTTTTTTAGTGTAAGCAATGCTATTTGGTCATTTTGCTTACTGCTGTAACCTTAATGCCTAGAAGCAGATTTGACAGTGGCCACTGAACAAGGATTTATTGAATGAATATCTGCATACGGTGAGTAAAGGAGGAGATGAACAGAGGGGAGAAATATAAACAGCTGTACATACATTGCCGAAATGGATAATAATGATTGCATTGAAGAATACATGGTATAGATATTCACACATTCATGTGTCTGACAAGGCCTGAGGTGGTTCCTCTGAGCCCATGCAAAATCAATCATATTTTTAGAGTTTTGATTTTAGTTCATTTCCTTTGTTATCTAAGAGACTTTTAAGGGAAGTTCTTGATAGCATAAAATATCTTTTATGAGGACTAATACAAAAACAGAATAAGAACTCAGGTCTTGATGGTTAGCAAAAGAATGGCATTAAAATCAGTTTGCCTTCCTAGTTTCAAAATGGTCTGGTTTTTATTAGTGCAATTTCCTCAAAAAATATATATGCACAACTTCTTGGCTTGGTATGTAATTTTGTTAAAATAATATAGGCACGGTGAAATGGTGGTGATTTTTTCCATTCTTGATAAAAGTAGAGCTATTACTGAACACGGAGACTTGCCACAATTTTAGTATGCTGAGGTACACTTCTTTGTCCCTGAAGTGGGGAGTCTTTAAATTGATCGCAGAGTGCATCAGTATTTTTATTGTTTATCTGAAATATGTCAAACAATTTTTCCCTTATTTTTCTAAAATACATGATCTTTTTAAAATGGTTGTCAGACAATTTTATCATTTCATCAGTAGGAAGTGCCTATTATCTTCTTCCTCATAAATGTTATACACTGCCTAGAACAATTATAGTATAAGATAATTGCCAAAAGAAAGATCTGTTAAAAAAGAATGTCAAACATGAATTATTAATTTTCTCTTGTCATACCCTCACTTTCCTCCCCCATACCTTATTGAATTACAAATGTTGAAGGGATTGCAAAAATTATTATTTTATATATAACTAAAATGAAGCTCCTAAAGACTATATTTATTTCTAACTTTAACATTAGAAAATAAATAAATAAAATTAATAGTGGTAGTTATTAGTCCCATGCCACTAATATTATTTGTATATGGAGTAAATTCAGACATAATCATATCTGGTATCTATCCGATTTTCCACAATTTTAAGGATTTGTAATTCCCACAGGCTGATATCATCCCAGATGATAGCCCTGTCAAAATTGTATGCATTCCAATTCCATTTACACTGTGTCTCTTGGATGATCATGGAGTGACTTTGTAGGTAATGCAGACCAATAACTAACTGCCTTGCTTGAGATTTAAAGGCATTATGAAAAAATTCCTTCATGGTTAAATCCTTTTTGTTACTTAAACTTAGAATTCCTTATAACCAGTTTATATTTGGGCCAGTTCTACTATTTTGTAGTTCATCTGTCCAATCTGTTTTTATTTCTTTTGTATATTTAACAAAAATGTACAGTAAAGGAGTCTAACTTTTTATTCAGACAGACATAATTGCATTAGTGATATACAGAGTAGACTTACTTTTGGGGATGAAAACATTTTGTGGAAAAATATTTACTGTAAAAATAGCACCAAACCGCTTAACTGCTAAATGGAAATAAGAAAAAGTCACATTTTCACTCTACTTATCTCATTTTAACATAAAAATATAGACTTTCCTTAAGACTGTCTCCTACATATAGTACAAATGGTCAGATATGCACCTCAAGAACCCAAATTAAGTTTTAAACAAAAAAAAAACTTCTCAGGAAAAATACAGTATTTATTTATGGGAAACCTATTTCATAAGCATACTAAAATTGACTGCATTTTTCCTATAAGAGATCTCAAATAAATTTAGAATTTCTGGATCTTAATTTTTAAAAGGCTAATAGGTTTTTATTCCAAAATTATGATTTTTCTCTCCAATACACATGTAATTTAAGAATTTTTTTCTCTGGACCATGAGACACATTTACAAGTTGATGTGATGGTATTAAAATGCTAGTTTTAATTGTATAGGAGTATAAAAATTAGTGCTAAACTTAGTTGAATTCATGATATAATAGGATTACAAACTGCCCCCACAACCTGGGAGTTTATACTTTCCCTTTAGGATTTATTTAATGAGGTGATGATATATTAATTACATTTTCATATCTTACCAATATGAAATAAATATAAAATTCATCCCTTTAAAATTATTTATTAAATATTTCCATGTATGCATTAGTTTCTTTTCTTTTCTTTACTTTTCTTTTCTTTTCTTTGCTTTTCTTTTCTTTGCTTTTCTTTTCTTTGCTTTGCTTTGCTTTGCTTTGCTTTGCTTTGCTTTGCTTTGCTTTGCTTTGCTTTGCTTTTTTTTTTTTCTGAGACAGAGTCTCACTCTGTCGCCCTGGGTAGAGTGCAATGGCATCATCATAACTCATTGCAACCTCAAACTCCTGGGTTCAAGTAATCCTCTTGCCTTAGCCTCCCGAGTAGCTTGGACTATAGGTATGTGCTACCCCACCTGGCTAATTTTTCTATTTTTTGTAGTGATGGGGTCTCATTCTAGCTCAGGCTGGTCTTGAGCTCCTGATTTCAAGCAATTCTTCCACCTCGGCCTCCCACAATGCTAGGATTACAGGCGTGAGCCACTGTACTAGTTTCAGCCTGCATTAGTTTCTTAGTGCTGCTGTAACAAAATTATTGTCATTTGTGTTTTAAATTAATATAATTTTTCAATCTTATAGCTCTGGAGGTAAGAACTGGGCTACAATGAGTCTCACTGCACTAAAATCTAGCTGTTTTCGGGGCTGCAGTCCTTCCTGGAATCCATTTTCTTGCCTTTTCCAGCTGCTGCCATTCTTTAGTTCCTGGCCACCTTCCATCTTCAAAACCAGCAATGGAAAATGAAGTCTTTCCAAAGGCTGGGGAGCCTTTCTCACATCACATGCATCACTCTCACACTCACTCTTCTGCTCTATCTTCCATATTTAAGAAATCATGTGATTACAATGGAATAATCAGATACTCTAGGAAAACGCCTTTATTTCAAGATCATCTGTTTAGTAATGTAATTCCATCTGTTACCTTAATTTCTCTTGCCGTGTAATGTAACAGTTTCATAGGTTCCAGAGATCAGGATGTGAGCACATTTGGAGGCTATTATTTCGTCTACCACAATATATTTCAATAAAAGAAGTAGCTGAAGATTATATTTATAGGAATTATTTTTTCAATTAAATTATTTTTCCAACATTCCAAATTTTGAAATTAGAATAAAGTTAAATTTATACTTTTACAAGCTCCCATTATGCTTTTTTATAAGTCAGAAAGGACTCATATTCCTTCCTGAGAATATTTTATTTTCTAGCATATATACAATGTTGTAGCTACTGTATTATCAATAATATATAGAGAAATTGAGGTGGAATTTAAACTTCTACATGTGCTCAATTTACTTGCTAAAACCTAGTGAATAACTAAAATGTTCATTTTACAACTTATATAAATGACTTTAGACAATTTTAAAACCATATAGGAATTCATTGAAATTTCTATAATTAAGCAATAAATTTTGCACTTTTGTATACAGTTTCATTTTCAGTGAATATTCAGCAAAGTTTGATGCTGCATTTCTGCCCAGATACTTTTCTCTCTACAATATTTCCCCCAAGTCAGCAATCAATCTATTCTTTCATATTAATATTACTTCTAACAAGAGACCAAATCAAACTGTGGCCAAGTTCCAGGAATCTTATTTCCTGTTTCTATGTACTACATTGAAATTTATTTACAGCCATAGCATGCTGATGGCAGTAAATCTGCTTATTCAGAAAGAAAATAATGGATGTCGTGTAAACATACACTTATGGGAAAGTGTTATGTGAATACAATTTCTGTTGCGATCTTCAAGGTGAAATATTAATGGCAATGCTTTTCTGATGATGTTGCTCATTGAAAAAGTAATTAGAACAAAATTCTAACACTCTGTCAAGTATTTATAGTTGTTGGAGTGTTATGTTAGTGATGTCTAAGTTCACAGTGTGCTAATTTCATACTCCTATTTATATAGCAGGGAAGATTAAAGCCAATTTTTGTTCTTTGATTGTACTTCACATATATCAGAAGAATTATCTGATTATTTTACTTCAGAGAGACTCTGTTGCCTAGATATCCTACCTTATTAAATGTTCGTGATTTAATATTTTGTTCCTCTTTTTGGCTTTATTTTTTTAATGACAAAATAGTTAAGCTAGACTAGATATTGTATTTAAGTTTATGAAAAAGAAGGTCAACGTATTATGATTTGAATTTTCCAATTTATTCTTTAATATTTATTGTTTTCTATTCATAGCAAACATTATTCTATTGGATATATTAATATAAGCACTTTGCCAAACCAACCGTTCAAATAAATGTGCAAAAATATGATCCCCCAAAAATCAGAAAAAATAATTTTTACTCATATAGTACAGTAACAAAAGGAAAAATGGCAAATATTTTAAGTTCAAAAAGCTTAGGTCCCTTAACTCAAGACTTTACTTCTATGAAACTATCCTGAAGAAACATCACTTTATTTACACTAATATATATGTGTGTGCACGTCCAGTGCAGCATCATTTACATAGTTAATAATTTTAAAAAGCTATCTGGAAGTTTCTAGATGACCAGTATTATAACTATCCTTTGTCTTACCATTTGGGGTCGCTTATAATTTGAACTACACAGAGGGATGGAAAAATTTTAAAAATATACAAATGAGTTAATCTCTGTGCCAGTAATTTTGTATTTTCCATAGAATTTAGCATAAAATGAAGTCCAACAACGTTGTTTACAAAGCTCTGCAAGAGTGGACTCTTAATCAGGTCTCCAGTACCTTATCACCCATCCATGCCTCCAACGACATCTTTTTTATTCTGAAAAAAACAAAACAAAACAAAAACCAAAAAACTTTCTCCTAACTCAAATTCTTTGCACTTTTTTTTTGTTTTTCTTTTTTCTTTCTCTAATTCCTTGGCTTCTCTCAGTGAACATGTGTGAACTCAAATATCAATTTCCTGAGAAACCTTTCCCTAATCATCCATTCCAAGTTAATTATTTCTCCCCCTCTTATTCTGTATTAGATAGATATGCTTATTTCTTATGAAACAGTTCCTAATTCTGAATTTTTTCTATTTGTTTACTTGTGTAATATCTATTTCACTACAAGAATATGAATGTTATGATGACATAGAAAGTGCATGTGTTTGCACCTATGTCTCTAATTCCTGTAGGACGTCAGGATCATGGCACGGCACTCACTAAATAATTATTGAAAGAATAATACAAATTATGGCTTCTGATCATGGAATCACAAAGCAATTCATAAAACATTAAGTACATTTGTAGATGCTGGTATTTAAAAATCTCCAAGATATATTATCAAGCAAATAAAAATCGAATTCAATGGATGATATAAATTTAATCAACAAATTTTATTGAACACCCAGTACAGTACTGGTGTCACTAATTTCATTCTAGGCCCTGTGGATTATAAAAAAAAAAATGAACACACATGCAAACACACAAACAAAAAGCCAAACATATCTCTGAGTTAAACTAATTTGTAATGCAAATGTAAACAATAGTTGCATATAGATGTATATATTTATATCGCTGGTGTTTGTGTGTATCTATAAATTGAGCAGATAGAATGGCATATTTAAAATGATTAAGGTTACATTTATGGAAGCAAGTAGGTCTATAGTAAGAGGTGAATATGAACTTTAGGTTTTACTCTGTATCTGGAAGTACTGCTTAGATCTTTTTCAACAAAATTATAATTACGAGTTAATTGTTTCACAAAGAGAAAAAAAGAATAAAAGTTGTGTTGGTTACTGTCCCACTATTGCAGTAAAATAGCTAAGAATCTAACATGGCAGGCTGTTGGGTCCTACCATAGTGACCAATGCTGTATGCTGAGTCCCATTGAGTTTCAATAACCTATCTTTTTCAGTTCATCTTCATTTAAATTAGCAATATTCTCTTCTCTCCCTTTTCAATATCATTCTTACTGTATTATTTAAAATATGACCATTTGATTCAGCAATCCCACTACTAGGTAGTTACCCAAAGGAAAAAAAGACATTTTATAAAAAAGACTCTTGCACTCAAATGTTTATAGCAGCACAATTCACAATCACAAAGATGTGGAAACAACCCAAGTGTCCATCAATACATATTTAGATTAACAAATGTGGTATGTGCAGACCATGGAGTGCTACTCAGCCATTAAAAAAAATCATGAACCCTGTGCAACAATCTGAATGGACATGGAGACCATTCTTTTAAGTGAGGTATCACAAGAATGAAAAAGCCAACACCGTATATACTCAATACGACATTGGAACTAATTGATCAACACTTATGTGCACATATGAAAGCAAAACTGAATGAAAATCAGGCAGGTAGGAGGGGGGAGGAGAGGATGGGTAAATTCATACTTAATGGATATAAGGCACACCATCTGGGTAATAAGCACACTTAATCCTATTTTTTTAGATTTTCAAAGAATGTTTTATTAAGTTCAAAATCAGTTAAACTGAGTCTACCCTGTAAACAAATTTTTAAGTGTACAATACTGTATTGTTACCATAAGTACAATGTTGTACAGCCCATCCCTAGAATAATTTTATCCTGCATCCCTGGAACTCTGTACCCATTGAACAGCAATTTCCCATTTCCCTCTTTCTCTAGCCCCTGGCTGTAATCATTTTACTCCATAATTCTCTGAGTTTGACTATTTTATTTTCTTTTTTATATTTGAGTAGATTTAGGGGGTACAATTACAGGGTGTTTTCATAAATACATTGAATAGTGGTGAAGTCTGGGCTCTTAGTGTACCCATAACCTGAACAGTGTCCATTGTACCCATTTTTCCTTCACTCCCTTCCCACCCTCTCATCTTTGGGGTCTTCAGTGTCTATTATTCCACACTGTATGACCATGCATACACATGGCTTAGATCCCACTTATAAGTGAGAACACGTGGTATTTGGTTTTCTATTTTTGAGTTGCGTGATGTAGAATAATGGCTTCCAGTTCCATCCAAGTTGTTGCAAAAGTCATAATTCCAGTCTTTTTAATGGCTGAGAAGTATTTCATGTTGTGTGTGCATGTGCTCATGTGTGTATTTGTGTGTTTATAAAGTATTTTCTTTATCTATTCATTGGTTGAGAGATACTGAGGTTAATTCCATATCATAACATGTGTTCCCCTTTCACGGCATCCATACCAACATCTATTGTTTTTTTGATTTCTTAATAGTGGCTATTCTGAAGTGGTATCTCATTATGGTTTTATTTGCACTTCTCTGATGATTAGTGATGTTTAACTTTTTTTATATGTTCATTGACCATTTGTATATCTTCTTTTGAAAAATATCTAATTCATGCAGTTTTTAATGAGGTTATTTTTTTCTTGTTGAGTTGTTTGAGTTCCGTGTAGACTCTAGATATTAGTTTTTTGTTAGTGAATATTTTCTCCCACTCTATTGGTTGTCTGTTCACTCTGTTGATTCACTCTCTTTTGCTGTGCAAAATCTTTTCAGTTTAAGTAAGTCCCATTTGTCTATTTTTGTTGCATTTGCTTTTGAGGTATTAGTCATGAATTCTTTGCCTTGGCCAATGTCTAAAACTAGAGTTTTTCCTAGGTTTTCTTCTTGAATTTTTATAATTTTAGGTCTTACATAGTCTTTAATCCATCTTGAATTTATTTTTGCTAAGGTGAGTGATAGGTGTCCAGTTTTATTCTTCAGTATGTTGTTATCCAACATTCCCAGAATCATTTATCAAATAGGGTGTCTTTTCCCCAGTGTATGTTTTTGTCAATGTTGTCAAAGATCAGCTTGCTCTAGGTATGTAACTTTATTTCTGGGTTCTCTACTTTATTCCATTGATATATGTGTCTATTTTTATACCAGTCTCATGCTGTTTTGGTTAGTATAGCCTTGTGGTATAATTTAAAGTGGGGTAATGCAATGCTTCCAGCTTTGTTCTTTTCACCTAGGATTACCTTGGCTATTTAGGCTTTTCATTGTTGCTGTTCCATATGAATTTTAGGATTTTTTTCCTAATTCTACAAAAAAGAATATTGGTATTTTGATAGGAATTGCATTGAATCTGTAGTTTTGGGCAGTATGGTCATTTTCACAATATTAATTCTTCTAATCCATGAACATGGGACATTTGTTTCATTTGCTTGTGTCATCTTTCATTTCTTTCATCAGTGTTTTATAGTTTTGTAGAGATCTTTCAATGCCTTGGTTAAATATATTCCTAGTTATTTTATTTTTCATGCAGTCATTGTAAACATGATTGCTGTCTTGATTTGGTTTTCAGCTTTATTGTTATTGGTGTATAAAAATGCTACTGATTTTTCTACATTGATTTTGTAACCTGAGACATTACTGAATTCATTTATCAATTCTCAGAGTCTTTTGGTAGAATCTTTAGAATTTTCCAGATATGGGGTCCTATCATTGGCAAACAGAGATAATTTTACTTCCTCTTTTGGAATGCTCTGTATTTCTTTCTCTTGTATGATTTCTCTGGCTAGTACTTGCACTACTATGTTGAATAGAAACGGTGAAAGTGGGCATCATTGTCTTGTTCCACTTCTTAGGGAGAAGGTTTTCAATTTTTTCCCATTCAATATGATGTTGGCTGTTGGTTTGTCATTCCTGTCTTTTATTATTTTGAGGTATATTTCTTCTATGCCTAGTATGTTGAGTGTTTTTAACATGAAAGGATATTGAATTATATAAAATGCTTTTTCTGCATCTATTTAGATGGTCATATGATTTTTGTTTTTAATTGTGCTTATGTGATGAGTAATGTTTATTGAAACCATCCTGGCATCCCTGGAATAAAACCCACTTGATCGTGGTGTATTATTATTAATATTATTATTTTTGATGTGCTGTTGAATTATGTTTGCTAGTGTTTGCTTAAGGATTTTTGCATCTTTGTTAATCAAGAAAATGGGTCTGGAGTTTGTGTTGTTGTTGTTGTATCCTTGCCTGGCGTTAATATCAAGGTGATCCTGACTTTGTAGAATGAGTTAAAGAGGATTCCTCCTCCTAGATATTTTAAAACAGTTTCAGTAGAGTTGGTACCAGTTCTTTGTATGTCTTGTACAATCCAGTCCTGGGTTTCTTTTGTTGAAACTTTTTTAGTATTCATTTAATCTTATTACTCATTATTGATCTGTTCAGGATTTCTATTTCTTCCTGGGAATCATAACTTTAAGAGTAGAAACTACACCCTAATTTTATGCAAAATAACTACAAAGAAAGAAAGGGATTATTTTACTGTTGAGATTTCTAAAAAATCAAAGTAACGTTGATATCTTTTTTCCACTTAAGAGGGTTATTTGTTGAACTATTCAAAGTGAGATATAAAAATGGCCAACAAACATACAAAAATGCTGAACATCGCTAATTATCAGCAAAATGCAAATTAAAACCACAATGAGATATTACCTTACCCCAGTTAGAATGGCTTTTATTAAAAAGTTTAAAGACAATAGATGCCAGTGTGGGTTCAGTGAGAAAGGAATGCTTATACACTGCTGGTGGGACTGCAAATTAATACAACCTCTATGGAAAACACTATGACGATTCCTCAAAGAACTAAAAGTAGACCTACAATTTGATCCAGCAATCCCACTACTGGGTATTTATCCAAAGGAAAAGAAGTCATTTTATCCAAAAGACACCTAAACCTGAATGTTTATTGTAGCACAATTCACAATTGGAAAGATGTGGAATCATCCGAAGTATCCATCAATTCATGAGTGGATTAACAAAATGTGGTATATTTATAGAATGGAATACTATGCAGCTATGAATAAGGATGAATTAAGGCTGTTTGCAACAATTTGGGTGAAACTGGGACCATTACCCTAAGTGATGTATCTAAAGAATGGAAAAATAAATACCATGTGCCCATGCTATTAAATTATAACTAACTGATGAGCACATGTGTGCACAGGGGTAATTAAACTCAGTGGAAATCAAGTAGGGGAGAGGATGCAGGAGGGGATGAGTGAAAACTGACATAATGGGTACAGTGAACACTATCTGAACGGGTACAGTGAACGCTATCTGGGAGATAGGAACATTTATAACCTGACTCAAACAAGCATAAAACACTTAATACACATAACCCAAAACATTTGTGCCCCATAATATTTTGAAATAAAAACAAAAGGAAACAAAAACATTGAGACATTAGACCTTTGGGAGTACTATGAATCATATATATTGAAGTACAGTAGTTTTATTTCATCTTTGGTTTAATATTTTATTAAAGAAAGAGGGTTACCTCATTTAGACCTCTGAATCTGAATGACCCAAGGAGAGTGACAAAGTACTTATAAACACAGACAAAGGAAGAATTATGAAAAAAGTTAGGTAGAGAGCATACCAAAGGTTTATGGTAAACTTGAAGCACAATTTATAAAAAGAGAAATCTTTACTGAGGGCAAGACATGCACAGAAACATTTATTTCTTAAAAGACACTTTGAATCTCTAGTATGACTCCCTTACATTATTCTGGCACAGCAAGCAACCTTCCGACATATAGTTGTTTATGTGCTATGAATACAAGCTAAAAGAAATGCTAACATAGTGAAACAACAAATAAATACAGTAAAATATATGAAGTCTGTCACTGTGATGCAGAAGAAAAAGCATGGAACCTGTGGTCTGGATATTAGCTCTGGTGTTTTGAATAAGATAGGTCTACCAAGAAGTGTAGGGAGGCAGTTCAGGTGGGACACTCGGCTTGGACAGACCGAATGTATAATAATTTAATAAAGACTATCCCTGACATTTCAAATATGCAAATTCAATTTTGTCATTACATTCCAAACTGAGAAAATATACAGGGGAACTTACTTACATTAGGAATTGTCTGGCCAGATGGGGGCTCACACCTGTAATCCCAGCACTTTGGGAGGCCAAGGTGGGAGGACAGCTTCAGGTCACAAGTTCAAGACCAGCCTAGATGATATAGCGAACCCCCATCACTACAAAAGATAAAAAGAAAAATCATCATTTACAGTGATGGATTGGATAATTTAAAGGTTCTGTGAAATAAAAAAATTAGTCTGAAATTTGTTTGATAAAATAGGTATTTAGAGCAAAGAATTATAGATCTATGGATAGTATTAAAAATATTTCATCAATGCCATGGAAATGCTTTCTTGTTTTTGTATTAGTTTTTGTTTTGAGACAGGGTCTCCCTCTGTTGCCCTGGCTAGAGTGCAGAGGCAACATCATAGCTCACTGCGACATCCAGCTTCTGGGCTCAAGCGATTCTCCTGCCTCAGCTTTCCTAATAGCTGGGACTACACATGCATGCCACAACACCCGCCTAATTTTTCTATGTTTTGTAGAGATGAGGTCTTGCTCTGTTGCCCAGGCTGTTTTTTAACTCTTGGCCTCAGCGATCCTCCCATCTTGGCCTCCCAAAGTGCTAGGATTATAGGCTTGAGCCACCATGCCTGTTTGTGGAAATGCTTTTTGGACAACTTTGTTATACAATGGAGTCTACAATTTAATGACCAGAATATCCAGATTAAGTTATTGAGTATCCTTTTTTCTTAGTTCAATTATGAAAATAAAAGATTAAAAGTTCTTAGGATATGGCAGCTTTTTCTTTTTCTACCATAGTGCTGGCTCCTGTTAATACCATCTTTCTATAGACAGAAATTCATACAGTTGACTGCATGAAAATGTTTCTCCTCATATTCAATATGAAAGAAGAAATCTTGCCAACCTAGATACTTTCCAAGTTCTTCAATCTCTTTAAGAGTCTTTCACATCAGTTAATTCTACAGACAGCTCAACCTTTGGAAATATATTGATATACTAGAAATGCTCCATAAGCCTCCTTATACTGTCATATCATAGTTTCTCCAGCTACCTTGCAAAAGTTGCATGAGCATGAAATAAGATAATGCTTGTGAAAAAGTTTTAAAACCCTAAACCAAACCTGTAAATATAAGGCATTCAGCAAACATTGCAACAGTGGGAATTTTTCAAACTCCCCCCTCCAAAGAAAACTAGCACTAGCCATGCAGTGTCTTTATTACTGAAGCATGTAGATATTGGGGCGACCACATCCTAAATATGCTGCCATGCCCGGGAAGAACATTAATAGCACAAGCCTTTGCTAAGGTGTGATGATTAATGACCATTTAAATTCTCCAAATGTATCCATATTGAATCTTGTGCCTCACATTTTTAAATTGGTTTTCAGTTTAGTAAATTCTTTTTGTGTCTTATTTTATTTGAATCATACAAAAATCCTATGGTATATGTAAGCTAATATTAAAAAAACTACTGCTAATGATATTATATTATTGTCACTATAATTCTCAATTTACCTTAATTTTACACATAAAAATATATTGCAAAAATATGACTTAGCCAATATTGTCAAATTAATAAACAAAGATAAAAATATAATTTTATTATTCCAAAAATCTAGTATTTTTCTATATTTCTACCACATAATACACCTTTATTTTAACTCAATATTTTTAAAACTCTCAAAATATATTCTTTAAAGAATAAATATAATGTAGAGATCATTTTATTTGGGTCTTATTTGAAAAATGGATGTAAGATTACATATATTCTATTATGATTCTATGAATACCTTTATGTCATCAATTGATCATTCAAAAATACCTCTTACAAATCAAAATGCCAGATTAAAAATATATGCAAAAATAAAATGAAGGAAAAAGCAAACATATGGCTTCTACCAGCCATTAAACTTTTAAAGATAGTAAAGATAGTACTGCAAACATTTTTTTTTTCGTTCTTCAAAGAAAAATTAAATTAAAATCAATCACACAAATTGTTCTGTTTTGGATAAAGGGATGTGTATGTATGTATTTGTGTGTGTTACATTTTGAGAACTTCCCTCTTTAATAAATAAACAAGACAAAATAAAAAATTAAAATTTAAACATTTGCTGGAAAAAGGTATTGTCTCTAGGAAAACTTACTGCTGTTTGAATGTCTATCGAATATACATCTATAAGGAAATCATCTATATGTGATTTTACTTCAGTGTTTCATTGAGATGATTTATTTTATAGTAATAAAAATTTATATTATATTAAATTTTGAGAAATATTTAATATATTTGATGATGCTTATGTGTGCTAGAAATAACACAATAGAATCATTGACAAATTAATTTTGAAAAAGTCATCAATAATCATTTAATTCAAACTAATAAACATTTTAAAAAGCTCTCACAATTGTTTTGTATTCCAGAATATACTATGTTCCTATGTTAGTGGTTTGTTCTGTCCAAATTGTTATATTTTTGTCCATTAATATTGTAATGATACAAACTGAATTAATTGTTTACAGTGATATAGTTCTGCTTTGTAAAAGGTAATTTCTCCCTTTTTGCTTAGTATTATGGGAAAAGTAATCAAATCATTAATGGTGAAATATCTCCATTTTAAGGCAAAATAATGACATAAATTAGTAACCTTCAGGATTAGATATTTACTCATTTTTCTTTACCCTTTCAATGTAAGTTTTTTTAATAAACTGTACTACGTATTTTAAAAGTGTACAACATGATGTTGTGGGATACATATAGATGGTAAAATGATTATATAGTGAAGCAGATTAACAAACATATCCATCATCTCACATAGTTACCCATGTTTTGTTTGTTTTAGTGACAAGCATTTAAAATTTACTCATTTAGCAGGTCCCAAATAGAGTATAGCTGTAACTATTTTACCCATGTGCATTTAAATCTCTAGATTTGTTCATCCTACAATAGCTGCTACTTTGTAACCTCTGACCTACATCTTCTCATCACGCTCACCCCTGACCCCTGGTGACCATTGCTTTATTTTCTCTGTGTATTTGATTCTTTTTCCCGTTTTTAAAGACTCTACATATAAGTGACATGCAATTATTATTCCTGTGTCTGGCTTATTTTCATTGGCATAAGATCATCTAGGTTCATCCATTTTGTGGCAAATGGCAGAATCTCTTTTTTATGGGTGAATAGTATTTCACTGTGTGTGTATTATATATATAAATTGTGTTTATATATAAAATGTATAAACACAGCTTCTTTATCCATTCATCTATCAATGAGCACCTAAGTTGCTTCTGCATCTTGGCTATGCTGAATAATGCTGCAATGAACATGGGAGTGCAGATATCTTTATAAGGTGGTGCTTTCATTTTCTTTGCTATATACCCAGAAGAGAGATTCCTAATCATACTGCACTTTCATTTTTAGTTTCTTTAGGAACCTCTATACTATTTTCCAAAATGACTACATCAACTATTTTCCAAAATGACTACATCCATTTACATTTTCACCAAGAGTGTGCAAGAGTTCCTTTTCTCTTACACCTTTGCCAACATTTATCTTTTGACATTTTGGTAATAGCCACCTAATGGGTGTGAGGTGATACGTCACTTTGATTTTGATCTGTCTGTCTATCTATCTATCTATCTATCTATCTATCTATCTATCTATCCATCCATCCAGTTATCTGGGGGAGGAGAGAACAAGAGAGAGACAGAGCAAAAGAGAGAGAGATTGAGAGAGAAACATTCAATGTTTGGTCTTTAGTTTCTCTTAATAAAGACAGAGTTTGCTAGTTGTAATCTCCTTCCCCAGTCACTCACTGTTGTCAGATAGACACTTGGAGAGATTGAAAATGTTTCTCTTTTACTCCTACAATGTCTTTTGCTCCCCTTAGAGTCTCTTATAATCTTATGTAGATAAATGTTTGAATTTTTGTGGTAAAGTCATTGAAATTAAATAAGTATTGAGTAATGTCTCTATAGAATGATAAATAGATATGTTTCCAGTCTCCTTAACTGTACTTTCCTTAAGTTTAGTTAATATATTTACTAAATATGCAATTATCTAGAAATATCCATAATTATGTCTCTTGGATAAAACAAAATGATGAAAATACTTTTTATGGTATTTTACAAAAGTATTTTAGAGTTTTAAAACTACATAATTAAGTGGTATAAAAACGACATTTTCTGTCCACTCTGGCAAATCTTCCCTGGTTGCACTCATTTCCTGTGCGTACCCACGGCTCTGCTGGACGGCCTGTCACCGAACACCCTCACAGCAGAACCCTCGCTGCTCAGCCCATCTGTCAGTCGTTAGGGTCCATGAAGCAATCCCCACCGCACACTGCACAAGACCACTCCTGTCTTCTGTGTGGAAAACCAGGCTGTTTCCTGTGTGAACGATGGATACAAGAAGTCATTGCTCCTTGCTTTCTTTCCCTTAGTGCTTTGATGAACTCTTACTGAAATAGAATTGCCAGAAAATGCCTGTTTATTGCACACAGAGTTCAAAAATAAGGAAAACTTGCTCTTTATGTCACTAATTTATTTGTGGTCAATATTTATATTTATAGAAGGAACTCACATTAAAGTATAACAAGGAAGGATTTTTTTAAACATATTTTCTTAATACATTCAATAAACATTTCCTGATCCCTTCCAATGTGTCATGTACTGTTTAAAATCACTGTGATCATCAGACAACTCGTATCACTTGATAGAGAGGAAAAGGAAGAGACGGATAGGACTCTGATGTCTGAAATGTACTGGCAGACACAATGTTGGCATCCTTAAGGAAAACAGCTTGCTCAGGAGAGAGAGACAAAACATGTTCAGTTTTGCAATTTATTTTGAAATGACAGAAGGAAAGATATATGGAACTGGACCTCAAGTAAATGATCAGTGGTAGCTATATTTATTTGTGGTTTATCACAATAGCTTAATGGAATTACTAACATTTATTAAATATTTTTCCTATCTTAACCACTGTTCATAGCTCTTTATCTCTAAAGTATTTGCAGGTTCACCACAATCTTATAGGATAGATGTAATTGTCATATCAATTTTTCAGCTGTAACAATCAAGACACAAATTGTGTCAATTCCTCACTATGCATAGCTAATAAATATTGGACTGGGATTTGAACATAGAAAGTCCAGCTCCAGCTCACAGTATCTGACCTAAACCTAAACATTAACTGTTTTTCTCATGAACAGGTTGGTTATAAAATTCTATTTTTTCACAGTCTGATTTTCCTAAAATGAACTATTGAAGTAGTTGTTTTCATAAACAGTTTTTAGTGTTGGACTCTTTTTTCTTTTATTACATATTTTTTAAACTAACAAAAATTATACAGCAGAAAGAACACTTGGGTTGCAACTTAATTTGGGATGTAAGCGTTGGCTATTTTGTTTGATTTTTAAAGGAAACAGTTCCCAGGTTATTTGTTTACCTATGAATCTTTTCTGTTAACTCCTGAATTCTGGTGAAATAGCCATCTACTGCTAAGATTCTTACTGTACCAAGAATTTATGCTGATCTGGGCAGCTATGCTCTAAATGACTGGAGCAGTAGAAGAAAGATTTACTAAGCTCAGTCGGGACTAGTTCTTTGAAAAATACTCGAAACTAAGAGACAAAATTATTGAAACTACTTAGCTATCGGCTGTAGCACCTAACTAGCATATGGCCTATCTGGATACTTTTGGCCTTGTCCACCTTTCATGGTGACTGTCTCCTCGTTCCCAGATGTGACGCTACAGCAATAGCTCTGGGAAGCTGAAATAGCACAACATGATATTAGCTCCAAGTTGGGCCTCACAGATCCAGGTACCAGCTTCTGATGTAAGCTATGCAAGTCAGTGTCCTCTGCTTGGAATTCGTATTCCTGAATGTGAGAGCTTACCCTCAGAATATATTGATGGTTTCTTGAGTGGAAGAAATGTAAATCTGCAAGATATCGGAGGCAACTTTTCAACATGAATTCTTGGAAACAGAGAGATCAATTATAGTAAAAAACAAAGTCATTATTAATTTTTTTTGTTTTCTATAGTTATCATAGCATCCCCTGTGGGCTCACTAGCTGCCTGCTCTTGCATTATGTTTAAGCACCTGTATAATTTAATGAATTCTCTTTTGAACAACTGGAGTTGGCTTCTATTACTTCAAACTAAGATGCCAAACTTTAATACTGTAGCTTTTAGAGAACAACAAGCTGTGTGAGATTAAATATATCAGAAATAGAGTTTGGAATGTATATTCTGAAACTTTCAAAAAGATTAAACTTTATATTCTTTGAGAAGTAATAAGAAGAACTGCAAAATTAATATTTATTCAGAACATTTATGGAAAAAGAAAATTTTTAAAGAATTTTTAAAATCTATTCTTAAATTTAAAAATACTGAATTATTAAAATTGCAATGTCCTTTCATGTGTGGAAAATCCCCTGAAATGACGTCCATATTCCTTATTAAGCAAAGTAATAAGTAATAGAGCCCATGGAGGAAGTTTTGTTCTACCAAGAATGAGAAAGTCTTAAGAGGTATAACGTAAAGATAGAGAAATGTATTTTGTATGTTATTTTGGATTCACCACTGAGATGTGATAAGTCTAATAAGTCTTTAAAACTGGTAGTAAAGAGGTTGAAAGAAAACATATAAAATTATGACTCTTATCTAATAGCATCCAAGATTATTGCATAATGTGAGGTGGACCATAGTCTAAAATTTGGGAATGAACTAGTGTCTGTGGTTGATTTCACAATGGAGTTTACATTGAATTTGGGTGAAGCTCTTTTTTTTTGTAAAGTTGTTGGCCTTGTATTAAAAGGAGAAATACTGTTGCAAAGGCAATATCAAAAGTTGCAATGAAAATAAAATGAGAAAGCAAGTTTGAATACACATGTGTGTCTGTTCGTGCTTAAGCATATGTATGCATGTATATTGCTTTGAACAATGATGTGCAGCAATGTTTCAAAAGTAGTTGAAAGAGCTATCAATTGAAGAAGGAATACTGTTAATTTGCAGATGGAAAGTATTAAAAATTGTGAGCAGAGTGCTGGTACTTAGTCAAACAAAACTGATGACAAAATGCCAATTTTCTTAACATGATGAGAAGCCAAATTTAATCAATTCCAGACCTCCCTGGTAGGTTTGAGAAAAGGGATGGTGATTGGATCATGAGATTCTTGTTTGGAAACCATTTTTCTACAACAATGTATATCAGGCTTTTAAATAAGGAAGAAAAATTTCAAGAATAGTTTGCACGTAAGAAATAGAAGAATGGAGAATTAATCTATCAGAAAAATAAAATAATAGTTTTGGTTAGTTCAGTCTCCAGAAGCCACTGAAATGAGGATGGATGTTGGAGGTGGAGATCTTGGCAAAGAAGAGTTGAAAGGATGAGACTCAAGAAGATAGTGTCAGAAAGGGCCTGTGGTGGGTTAGCTACAAGCACGAATCAGAAAGGACTGATTATCACATGGACATTCAGTGCGAGCCTTATCACCAAAGAGTCTTGAGAATATTGGTGCCATTCCTACTAATGATAAAGGCAGGTTTGCAAAGGTGGCAGGGAAGGACCCACATTAGCTCTGCCTCCTTCAGAAATTGTGCAGCACGTGGTAAACCCAACAATAGGCCATAGTTTGAAAGTAATCAGGCTGACTTGTTTTCGCTTTGGGTTTAGTGTGGGGCTGTATTATGTGCGGTTGATGAAACATGTCTTGCTTTATTTGCCACAATTCTCATGTGATGCTAGAAGCGTGTGGTGACTTATCAGCATACACTAAAATTTTATGTTTTGAGATTCTTTGATAACATTGAGAAGACTCTGAATGATAAATGATCAATTAGGGAAGAATTTTATACATGTCCAACATTTAATTTATTTATGCTTTGTGTCAACCAATAAATTAGTAATAAAAATTGAACTTTATTTCAGCATATTAGAGGTGTACAAATGTTTAGGTTACTGTGTGTTGCCTTCCCCCCACTTCCGCCCCCATGGAGTCAGAGCTTCAAACATGTCCATCCCCCAGATGATGTGCATCACGCTCATTATGTATGTACGTACCCATCCCCTCCCCCCCTCCCACCTGCCCGACACCCGATAAATGTTATTCCTATATGTCCACTTAGGTGTTGATCAAAAAAGGAAGTGAACTTTATTTTCAATGTTAATCAATCTGACTTTAAATGTATAAGGACATAGATTATTCATTTGTGCATGTTATATAATCCAAGATTTACAGTTTTATCAACATATTTAAGGACATATAAAGATTATCTAAAGAGATGGGGTAATGAATTTTAAAATCTCATATTAAAATCATATGGAAAATGATATAAAATAAAAACTAAGATTAAATATGAAACTAAAAATAAATGAAATGAAGAAAAAAGTTAACTGCATACAATGTGAAAGTCAAGAATGAAAATTAAAACATACTCAATGGAAATTTTGAGAGAAGGAAGTCATTTCCATTGAGGAAGGAATTTGAAAAGAAAATCATAGATAATATAATATGATTCAACTATAAAAGGAAGAAAATTCTGTCATTTGCAACAATTTGGATGAACCTGGAAGACATTATGCTAAGTGAAGTACGTCAAGCACTAAAGATAAATACCACATGAATCTCACTTATATGTGGAATCTAAAAGAGTTGTACTTAGAAGTAGCAAGTGGAAATGTGTTTACCAGAGCCTCGGGTGGGGCTGGGAAGGGAAGGAATGGGAAGTCGTTGGTCAAAGGGTGCAAAGTTTCAATTAGACAGGAGTGGTATCTTTTAAGATCTATTGCACAGCACAGTGACTATATCCAATAATAATGAATTGTATATTTCAAAATAACTCAAATAGTATGTTAAAAATGTTGTACGACAAAAAATAAGTGAGGTGATAGATATGTTAATTACCTTAATAATTCCACATCATATACTATATCAAATCATACTGTACTTCATAAATGTATGCAATTATGATTTATCAATTAAAATGATATTTTAAAATTTTTTTGAAAGAAGAGGAAATTTAAAAGAAAGGACAATTTAAAAAGAAGAGGAAAAATGAAACTTTATCCTTTGTTTTCAAAATAGTTTGAGTATTATTCCAATTCTTTTTGAGTTTTCTATTTAAAAGAAATGTATATTGATACATAATATTTTACACAGTTATGGGGTACATGTGATATTTTGTTAAATGCATAGAATGTGTAATGATAAAGTTAGGATATTTGAAATATATCACCTTAAGTTTGTAGTATATCTATGTGTTAGAAACAATTCAACTCCTCTCTTCTAGCTACTTTGAAATATGATAAATGTTATTATAGATATAGTCACCTTACTCTGCTGTGGAATATTAGAGCATATACCTTCTATCTAACTGTATGTACCATCCTCCCCTCCCACTCACACACCCTTCTCAGCCTCTGATATCCATCATTTTACTCTCTACCTCCATGACATTAACGTTTTTAGCTCCCCCATATCACTGAGAATGTGTGGTATTTGTCTTTCTGTGCCTCGATTATTTCTCTTAACATAATGATTTCTAGGTCCACCCACATTGAAGCTAGTGACATGATTTTGTTCTTTTTTATGTCTGAATAGTATTACAATATATATATATATATATATATATATATATATATATATATATATATACATACACACAACTTTTTCTTTATGCATTTTCCCCTTGAAAGGCACTTAGGTTGATTCCATCTCTTTAGTATTATGAAAAGTGCTGTGATAAACATGCCGGTGTGCAGATACCCCTTTGTTATACTGGTTGGTTTTCTTTTGATAAATATCTATTTTGGGAATTGCTAGATTGTATAGTATTTTTAGTTTTAGTTTTTTGAAGAAACTCCATACTGTTTTCCATAGTGACTGTACTGATTTACATTCCCATCAACAGTGTATAAGAACTTCCTTTTCTCTGCATCATCACTGGCATCTGTTATTTTTTGTCTCTTTAATAATGGCCATTTTAACTGCAATAAGATGATATCTCATTGAGGTTTTGATTTGTATTTTGTTGATTATTAGTGATGTTTACCATTTTTCCATATTCTTTTTGGCCATCTGCCTGTCTTCTTTTGAGAAATTTCTGTTCCATACTCTGCCTATTTTTTTAATGGGGTCATTATTATTTTTTTAATAGTTGAGTTGTTTGAGTTCATTGTATATTATGGATATTAGTCCTGTGTCAAAGGATTATCTTGCAAATTATTTCCTTCCATTTGGAAGGTTGTCTCTTCTCTCTGTTGATTGTGGATCTGTTGTGCAGAAACTTTTGAGTTTAATATAATCTTGTGGCTTATTTTTGTTTCAGTTGCCCTTGCTTTTGAAGTCTTAGCCATAAAATCTTTGTCTATACTAATGTTTTAGAGTGTTTTTCCTACTTTTTCTTATAGCAAAAGAAAACAGTTTTTAAAGTTTTAGTTCTTCTGTTTAAGTTTTTAATCTGTCTAGAGTTGATTTTTGTATTTGGCAAGAGATAGGGGTGCATTGTCATTCTTTTGCATATCCAATTTCTTAGCACCATTTATTGAAGAGGGTGTCCTTTCCCAATGTATGTTCTTAGTACCTTTGTCAAAAATCAGCTAGCTGTAAGTATATGTATTTACTGGGACACATATATTATTTTTTCTACTCATTGGTCACTCATGTTCTTGAATTATTTTTCAATGATATCATTTTCGACTCTACCTCAGTATGCCCATTCCATAGCCATAACCTAAATCTATTATTATTTTAATTTTTTTTCTTTTATTTTTTTTTTTTATTTATTTTTTTTTTTTTTGAGACAGAGTCTCACTTTGTTGTCCAGGCTAGAGTGAGTGCCGTGGCGTCAGCCTAGCTCACAGCAACCTCAAACTCCTGGGCTCAAGCGATCCTCCTGCCTCAGCCTCCCGAGTAGCTGGGACTACAGGCATGCGCCACCATGCCCGGCTAATTTTTTATATATATATCAGTTGGCCAATTAATTTCTTTCTATTTATAGTAGAGACGGGGTCTCGCTCTTGCTCAGGCTGGTTTTGAACTCCTGACCTTGAGCAATCCGCCCGCCTCGGCCTCCCAAGAGCTAGGATTACAGGCGTGAGCCACAGCGCCCGGCCCTAAATCTATTATTATCATTAGTCATAAACTCTTCATGATCTCAGTAGTTTACATCAACCTGTAACACTTATTTTTCCAAGTAATTTATTCTGCAGTTCCAAATATGACAAATCTTTGATTGCCAATCTATCCCCACACAGTTTCACTATCCATCATCCCCATTATACCCTCTCTTTCTTATTAGCCACATTAAATTCCAGGATCAATCACTATTTTCACTGCCTTGCATATATTTTGACATTCTTCATTTTTTTTTATTTTGTTTTGCTGTGTTGCTCAGAAAAAAATGGGACCCATTTGGAATCCAATACTGAGTTTTTCCTGTGCTTTCACCTGTGCAACAGAACATAACTGCAAAATGACATAGACTTTCTAACTCAAGTAAACCTTAACTCTAACTAGAATTATAATTTATTTGAATTACTCTGTATTAGTTTCCTGTGGCTATGGTAGCAAATTATCATAAATAACATGGTTTAAATCAAGAGAAATTCATTCAGTCACATTTTTGGAAGCTAAAAGTAAAAAATCACAGTGTCTGCAAGGCCACTATTCATCTAGAGGCTTTAGAGAACAATCTGTTCATTGCCTCTTCCAGATTCTGGTGGCTGTCAGCAGTTCCTGATTGTGGAGACATCACTTCAATCTCTGTTTTTGTGGTCACTTTGTAATCTCCTTTTCTGCCTGTGTCAAGTTTTCTTCTGTCTCATTCTGATAAGGACACATGTAATTGGATTAAGGCTCACCCGGATAATTGATAAAATCCTCATTTCAAGATCATTACATAATTATATCTGCAAAGACCCCTTTTCTATTTAAAATAACATTTACAGGTTTTTGTGATTAGAATGTGGACATGTGCTTTTGGTGGGGGAACACCATTCAACACATATCATCTCTATTCACATATTTTCCATATTCACTAACTCTATTTCCCTAAGTCTGGAACATCTCCTCCTCCACTCCAATGTATAGCTGATGCCCTTGCTTCCAACTCTTTTTCTTTCTCTCTTTCTTTCTCATAATTAATTTTTCCTTTCTACTAAATTATTTTCATCAGCATATATTGAGTAAAATATTTTCTTGTACTCCCATTCTCTGCCAATATACACCCTTATTTTTCTTTTCTTATCCTTGTAAAAGCTGTGCATTAACCCTCTTTCTTTTTCTCATTCCTATACTCCCATTTTCTCTTAAACCTATCCCAGTTCAGCTATTACCACATTGAATCCACCGCAATTGCTCTTGTCAAGGTCAACAGTGACTCCCATTTTGATAAATCCAATAGTCAACGTTCAATCTTCATCTATCTCGAACTATCAGCAGCATTCATCACTATTGGTACCGCTCTCTTCCTTGAAACAGTTTAATCACTTGACTCTCAGAATTGCATTTTTTTTTCCTTCTACTTCACTGGCTCTTTTTGAGTTGTTTTTTCTTCATCTCTTTCCCTAGTTTCGTCTCTTCTCTCTGACCTTTCAAATAGGATTTTTAAAGAGTTTGATCTCTTTTATTTTGGGTCTATTTTTGAATGATATCCAATCTTATAGCTTTAAATGTCATTGATACACTGACACTTCCAAATTTGTATCCTCTAGTTAGACCTCTCCCTTGAAATTCAGACTGATTTATTAAACTACCTACATGATGTCTCCAAAGTTAATATTTCTAAAATGAACCCCTTATCTCACTATCCATCTACTCTACCTGGAGTCTTCTCTATTATGTTTGATTCCTCCCTCCAGTTGCATACATCCCAAATGTTTGGGTCATAACTGTTTCTCTCCTCTCAAACCCTTCACTTAAACTGAAACTATCAGAAAATCTTTATTTTTACTTTCAAAATTTATTCATGAGCAAATCTTTTTATCTTTTCATTGCCTTCACATTGATTCAAACTACATAATTTCTCACCTAATCACTGCTGTAGCCTCCTAACTTGTCCCTCCACTTGTATCTTGTCTCTTTAAAGACTAATATCTAAACAATGCTTAGAAAGTATTTTCTCATATAGAGGTAAAGTACCTTGTGTTTTAACACTTTTTTATTTAGTCTGATTATCTAATAACATTTTTGTTTATGCTGAATTAATAATATATTTCATTTCCTATAAAAAAACAGCCAATAAATATAAACATTGTTTTTGCTTGTGCATTTTGCTTTTAAAGTATTCAAGGGTAAAAAAAGAGTTATCCTTCTCAATAGTTAATAATACTAATATGAAAATTAAATATTGATAATTATCTTCTCAAATATTAAATTTGTATTTGCAATAAATATAATAGTGGGCTCATTTTCAAAATATGTTTTATATATACTTATGAGTCAGAATTTCTGAATAAAAACCAGCATTACATACAAATTATAACTTCTATGAATAACTTTGCCAAAAATACTATATATGTAAAATATATATCATGTATGGGAATATTTTAAATTGTACTTAATTGAATTAAATATTGAATATTAATGACATTGCCAGAAATATCTTATAAAATATTTTAAGGAAATAATTAAATACTAAGAACCACCTTGGAGTGCAAAGTACAGATTATCAAGACGGATGAAAATTGTTTAGTTCATCCATATGTATTTACTGTATATTTTAACTGCAAGTCTTGATTAATAATTACAAAATACAAAGTAGATTATAATATAATCAGCCTTTCCTGCTGCAATAATGAAAAAATATATTGATGAAGACAGCACTAAAATATCTTTATCTAAAATTGATTTCTGCTTCTAAATAAAAATCATATTCAAAGGTTTTCCCTAATAAAATGTGAATATTAATATTTATTAGTATAAAGTATTAATCACATTTGTGACTTTTCTTTTGAATTTGACTCTCAAATACCCAATTATTAATTTTTAACACAGAAATTCATCTTCTAGTCATCAGAAATTGTCATATTTACACATCTTTTATTAAAGTTACCATGGTTGTAAGAAAAAAAAGAAGAATAGGGAAAGATTCTCCATTCAGAAGTTATTTTTGCATACATTTGAAATGTGATCTAGGATAGATTTGCGTATAAAAAAGTGATACATTAAAAGAAATGACTCCATATCAAATTCAGCTATCTAAGAACAATTAAAAGATACAATCACTATTTTAATATGTGCTTGTGTTTTAGGTATTATCTCCAGAAATATTCTTATAAAAACTTGCATATAACATCCAAGGAAACACAATAACATTATTACTTTAGTCAATTTAACTTTGAAGTATCAATGAAATATATTCTCTCAGCATCATTAGCATTTTCTAAATGCTCTTTTATAGGCATTAGTACATAAATAAATAAAAAAGTTTTGACTTCTATAAGCTAATTTTAAAACTGGTAAATTGGAATTGAAATAGTCACTAATACATTTTTTCAAATATTTATTAACAATACTGATATGTATTTCTATAGTAGATTTGAGCTAAAGCATTTAAAAGAACATATTTAGAAATTTGTATTTGTTCCAATTCTGTAAGTATGTAAAATGCCATGTTATTGTAGAGATCATTCATTTTTTAAAAGCTGTATTATCTTTGTCTAATAATTTATTTTAGAAAATGATCCTAACAGTTTGATTAACTTACTATAGTTCAATTTCAGACATGAATAATTTATAACTATTTCACTGACTGGATAGGGTTCATTAATTTCTATTGATCCTGTGGTATAATTGTCTATGGAATGATTAATACATAAAGTTCAATTATCAGTTATTAAACAAAGACTACTGACATATATGTCTTTCATAATTAAAAGAGTGCTCTAATACTTAATATGGGGGTAAGTGATGAGAATAAGCATGCAACTGAAAGCAAGCTATTATTAGAACCTGTCCAGGAACAGTTAATAATTCAGTGAATGGTGGTTTCCAATTATGTTCTTATTTCTACTTTATTCACCCTCTTGCCAAGCTGATCTAAGTTTGTGCTAATTAATTTGAAAAGATGCTTTATTTTGGAATCAGCATCATAAGGCATTGGAAGAAAATGAAGCGAGCCCTAGTGGTTATTTATCTAAATGGAAGCAACATGGTCATGTATAGTATTTGGTAAATGATGGTGTCTAATGAGAAATACTTCTTTGTTTCTGTTTCAGTCATGTGGATTTGTGCTAGAAAGACAAAGAAGAATAATAAATTTGAAGATAAAATGTTTTCTATTACAAAAAAATATGTAGTTTATTATTATGAAGGAAATTTGATCAAATAAGGCATTGCTAATAAGTTATATCTCATATTCTAAAACAATGCTTATCTTTCTATATTTGCACATCCTAACTATAAATTATTTGATACAAAACTAAAAAGTCATATTTGTCTTTGTATTCTCATAGCATAAGAGAGAGAGGCTTTCACAAAGCGAGCAATCGATAACTATTTGAATAAAAGAATAAAATAGCAAGGGGGAAGAATGTATAAATAAATGAATGACCTATGAATGACATATTGTGACTTAAATGAATGCACTTTAATAGTTTTAGATGCAGAAAATGATTTATTTTATGAAGTAGTTTTTTTAAAAAAAAATAGATTGAATATAAGAAGATTCAAGAGTAAATACATTTACAACCTGGAGTAACAATAACATCTGTAATAACTAATATTTATTGAATGTCTTCTATGTCCCAGATATACTTTTAAGGGCTAATGCACAATCAGATTTAATTATGGCTAGGAATCTATGTAGAAAATGAGAATTTAATTTAGATTTATGCTAGTATAAAAATTTGTAGATTATTCATACACACATCTAGGTTTTTGGATATCTCCTTCATTTCTAGGAGAATTTAGTTACCCTACTAACAATAGGTCACTTTAGCTATCTAGCACTCTAACTCTTAGTTACTTCAATGTATATAACAAAGGTATTAAAACAAATACAATAAATGCCCTGTACCAGGTAAGCTCACTAAATAAACATTTGCTTTAAGCTGAAAGATTTTGGCAAATATTCTGGGTTTTAAATATAAAGTACCAATAAGCTCTTTTATTATACTTCTTTTTTTTTTTTTGTAATGTCAGCACTGAAGTCAAACCAAGATATAAATTTCAAAGGTTTTGTACTCAGGACTTTCTAAATATTCTTGCATCTATGGGAAGAGTTATACTTTTGACCTGAAAACATTCATAGCAATGTATTTTATTTTGTGGACATTTCTTTCAGTTTGAGCAGAATATTCTGGTCTTTGCTTAGCAGATTACTCTACCAAACCCTTCTTTGCCAAAGTGATATTATTGATTAATTCTCTATTGTAGATGACATGTGTTAAAGTTCTCTTTTGGTTATATAACCTTGGTTCAGCTCAGAATAGGTAAAACTAGTTTTCTAGTTTGTGTTTTGGGAGTTTTTCTTACAGAATATGGTTTCATTTCTCCTCCATCTAAATCGGAAAAGGAATCATATGCCATGCTAGTTTTCATTGTTTAGAAAGTAAATATGTAACCATGCAAAATTACACAGAAAAAGTTATGAGTTTGTACTGGACAGAATGACTTACCAGATAGTGTATTTTCTAGTATTGCCAATTGTCCCTCTTAGATAAAATAAAACAGTTTAGCTAATGATAAATAAGCAATCCCCTGATACTAATGAAAGAACTTAAGGGAATCATGCTGGAGGAGCTGGAGGTTGCATGTGCTTTTGTGTGTAGGGTGCACGTATAGTGGATACATACGTGTGTGTGTGCATAATGTATAATGGGATTGAGAGAGACATTCTTAAGAATGCTGATTACACTGCAGTACATGGGAGCTGCTATGCAATTTTGCTTGTTTAGTTGATGTTTTGAGACACAACTTAAAATCTTAGGGCACATCTCTGGTAATATAATAATAATAAGGAAAAAAAAGGATGCTTAGAAAGAATAAGGTCTAAGTCAAGGAAGGGTCTTCATTCCTCTGTCAGCTACACTCATGCTGATGTGGGCTGCGTAGATTTTGAGACTCTTTGATATTGAAATAAGGGAATGGGTTTTGTTTCCATCTGTAAGTGTCTGGTATGAATAAATGTCTTCTTTTTTGAAGTATATTAATGAAGAGGTAAAAGTGAAATTGGCTACATTATTTAAGTTAATCTAGAAGCTATTTACAACTTCTGTATGTATATGTATCTACATCTGTATTTTCATGTGCATGTATTTAATACATCCACCCATATACCTGTACCTATACTTATGTGTGTATTTGTGTTTCTGTATGTCTGTGTATCTATCTATTGTTTTAATTTTTACATTGAGAAACCCAGTGTAAAAGCTCTAAACTTGTCATTGTTATAATTAGACCAAGGCATTTGGTTGCTCTGGAAGAGCATGAAATAAATACACACACACACACACACACACACACACACACACACACACACACATACACACACACACACGTACAGATAAATGAGAATTAAACAAAGTGGAATTCAAAATGCTTGGTTAGTGTGCTGTAATTATCATTACCAAATATTTCTATACATTGTCAATCTTGTGTTTTAATTCTTTAGTGTTTGCATTATTTAATATATTCCATGAGTTTATTAATCCATCATAATAGCATTTACTGAGCTTAATGAAATAATATATCATTCTTCTGTTCATTCTATTTCCCCTAGACAAATTGTCTTCCATTATGATTTTAAGTACATTATAGGGCTTTTAAACATTGTTATTGAGATAAAATAAATAAAGCACTCAGCACAGCATGCATATTTAAATCTTATTCAGCTATTTTGGTCCTAGAATGAGACTACATGGAAATGCAAAACTTAGGTTTTATAACCAATGTTCACACAGGTTATAAAATCTAATTGGCTGTAGCTATTAAGTGTTTTATATTTTCAGAAAAAAGTTCTACTAACATAAGTCATTATTATTTAGAAATAATAACCATCCAATTGGCATATGTTAGCAATGAATGACAAGAAAGCAGCAAGTTTGCAGATATGCCAGGCAACTTTTTACTGATAATGATACCTAAACGGAATGGCCTATACCTGATATACATATTTTACATCTTTAAAAAAGATGCCTTATTTTGTTAGATGTTTCCTTTTACATCTGCATCTTGTTTCTGAACTTTAACTTTATCCAGGAAATTATCTCATGTAAGTGAAGCTGTTGATTTTGCATTCAAAATTCTCTGACCTTTCCTTACCTTATCACAGACTTCCCTGTGGTTAGAAGAGGCCTATAGCGTCAGCCACCTCATTTCTCCATCAGAATATTTATTTAAACTTTTATAGGAAGATGGTTTTACATCACCTTAAAGGTTAATACTGAGAGTTCACTCTAGATTCTCCTAAAGCAAACCACTGTGGCAACTGATAACTTGTATTTAGTACGTTGTTCTGAGCACATGATGAATTTTGTCAGTTTGAAAGAGAAAATATAGTGGCCATCAGTATGCATGGAGTGAGAGTTTGATTTACACTATTGCTAAAATCCACTTTAACACAGTTCTACTAATTTGTCAAACTTACCAATTGATGAAAGTTTTCTCAATGTATTGTTTATTGACCTCATAGCTTTTGTTTCTTTAATGATTACCTTTAAACATTTATTTAAATATAAAGTATTTTATTCATCAAAATGCATATATTTTCCTTTAAAATTTGTTTTCTAGCCAGGCATGGTTGCTCAACCTGTAATCCTAGCACTTTGGGAGGCCAAGGCATTTGGAAGATCATTTGACTCAGGAGTTCAAGACTAGCCTGAGCAAGAGTCAGACGCCATCTCTACCAAAAATACAAAAATTAGCCAGCATCCTGGCAAGCGCCTGTAGTCCCAGCTACTTGGGAGGCTGAGGCAGGAGGATTTTTGAGCCCAGGAGTTTGAGTTTTCTGTAAGCAAAGCAGACATCACTGCACTCTAGCCAGGGAAACAGAGTGAGACTCTATCTCAAAAAAAAAAAAAAAAAGATTATGTTGGTTTACTGGATTTTTTTATGTTTATAGTATTTATCAGCATTGAAAATTTTACTTTTCTTGTGCTTTTTCTGATTCTAAAAAAAAATTTCAATTTTAATTTCATACCTAATACTTTATTGCTGAATTTGTGTTCTATTTTTCAAAAGTATCTGCCAAATTACATAATCTGCAGGCACCAACGATGCAAATCTATCCACTTCTATCAGACGCTCTGAGCTAAATGAGGAAAAGAAGGTGGAAGGAAGGGAAGAGGGGCCCAAAGTAACACTGGGCACCCCTCGATTAATCAGATGAATGCTTGCCCCATTTCTTGGGAGAATGGAAAGAAAAACATGGTTTCTATTATTGTTTCTAATATTTGTTTGGCAGCCATGATAAAGAAATCCTTCTAATTAAAGTTCAATTCCATTTATTTAGTCATGAAATACTTTTTCACTTTTTCCTAACAATGTAGTATTACAGTATAATTTTCATTTTAATATTCATATATGTTCTTCCTTTCAGCATTAGGTTTGCATTTATAGATTAACATCATTATAAATTTTAATCCTTTCCTGAATAAAGTGATAAAAATAACATCTTTCCACAGACATTTTATGATTTGACACATTATTTGATGTGAAATTATAATTTATATAGATTGATTACTTTTGTCTACATTCTGATATGCTCCTTTTTTTATATTGAATTTCTTTGCTTTTTAAAAATTTTCTCGGCCGGGCGCAGTGGCTCACTCCTGTAATCCTAGCACTCTGGGAAGCCATGGCAGGCGGATTGCTAGAGGTCAGGAGTTCGAAACCAGCTTGAGCAAGAGTAAGACCCCATCTTTACTATAAATAGAAATAAATTAATTGGCCAACTAATATATATAGAAAAAATTAGCCGGGCATGGTGTTGCATGCCTGTAGTCCCAGCTACTCGGGAGGCTGAGGCAGCAGGATTGCTTGAGCCCAGGATTTTGAGATTGCTGTGAGCTAGGCTGATGCCATGGCACTCACTCTAGCCTGGGCAACAAAGCAAGACTCTGTTTCAAAAACAAAAAAATATATTTTTTTTCCATTTGTGACCTTATTTTTCCCTCATTATATTTATTTCTATATAATTATGCCTTTATTACTCTTTCTGTCTTATCTGTTATTTTTACTTCATTATTGATTTCAGTATCTATCATCTGAATCTATTTTCTAATAAACTCAAGAAATCTTAGAGTTCAAGACAAATCATTAAAGTAGTATTTTATGTTAAGTTCACTTATTTAATTATATATTTCCATTTGGAAAATTTACATATTTTTATCCTCTCTCCTTGAATTCCTTAGTGCTTAAAGTCACCACAATACGAGGGTGGAGCAAGATGGCGGACGAATAACACCGCCAGACAGAGTGTCTCTGCAGAAAAGACAGATTCTAGCAGAAATTAGAGGAAAGAAGCAAGAAGACGAGCATACAGCAGACAAAGGCCGGAAGTAGGGGTACCTGAGACCCCGGGAGACTCCACGGGAGGAGGCTGCGGAGGAGAACTGGAGGCTGAGACCACCGGAGCAGCCCGGAGACCAGCGGCAAGGGTAGATGGATTTGCTGTTTCCCCTCCTCTGCATTTGGGACTGCTAGTGGGCTCCCCAGCAGGTGGAGAGACCTGCGGACACCAGCCCAGAGACCGCCACCGCCAGCCAGCAGTGAGCCTGTAGCAGACGTGGCACCAGGTTCCCAACTTCCTCCGGGCACCTCCGTGTGCACAGACCTGAGCCGCGCGGCAGGCACCATATTGCCTCCTCCTCCCCTCCGCCGACCCTACCCTCAGCTGCCCAGAGAGACAATACAGCCACAAGCCGGAGGAACCTCCAGGGAATGGGACCTTCCCTTTTGGGACCCTACAGCTGACTCAGGGGAACTCAGACTGTGAGTTCCCTACCCGCCCGCCCTCCCAGGTGCTGCTGGCACGGTGTTCCCAGGAGAATGGTGCCGACTCAGAGGCTGAGAGACATAGACCCAGCTTGGGCTCCCTGTGGGTGAATTGGGACCGGAAATCCTCTCCCTGGTGGGGATACAGTTTGAACTCAGGGACCCAGAAGTCGGACCTGCAGACCAGATCCTCTGCACTGAGGGCTAGCATTGCCCGGGGCACAGAAGGGTTATACGTGAACAGCCTATTGAGGTGTGTGTGCCTCCATGGATGGATTGGCGTCCTAGAGGGCAACCCTCCTCCCAGGAGGAGGCCGTGCACCCAACGCAGGTGGCGTTCCTGTGCAGGGAACCTCCCCGCCGGCATCACAGTCCGGGGAGGCCTGGTGGCTTATGGTCTGGCCTGCTGGCAGAGGCCCAGGAGTAGCTGCAGAGTTGGGGAGGGTGGAAAGAAGCGAGGCCCGCTCCAGACTGTGGGTCTCAGACAGCCCCACCCCCACACGCAGACTTTCTGGCTGAGCGGAACCATTCCAGCCCTGCCCTGACAGCTTTTCCTGGAAGCAGAGAACGGAACTTTGACCCCTGCCAACTGCCTGAGGGGAGGCTTACCCAACCCAGCTCTGCCCAGAACAACAGCTGATAACAGGACACAAAATCAACAGCACAGCCTGTTCCTCCAAGCAAACACCACCTACTGAGAGGGACGGCATCTTGCACAGCCTTTCCACGGCACCCACTGACTCAATATACAGGGAGTGGTCCAATTTCACCCACAGACACCACCTAACCCCTCAGAAACTAAACAAGGTGTGTGAATACCCAAACAATAACTTAACGAAAGAAACAACAACTTATAGACATGGGAAGAAATCAGCGAAAGAACTCAGGAAATATGAAGAACCAAACGGAAAACACACCCCCAAAGAGGAGCACCAGCCCCCTAGAAATGGACACCAACCAAAATCAGGCAACCAATATGACAGAAGAGGAATTTCGTATGTGGATCATAAGAACACTCACCGAGCTACAACAACAACTCAATAACCAACACAAAGAAACCACAAAAAGCCTCCAGGATATGGGAAAAGAAATAGACACAATGAAGAAAAATGTAACCGAACTCCAGGAAATGAAGAATCAATTCAAGGAACTCCAAAATACAGTGGAAAGTCTCAAGAACAGGGTAGATGAAACAGAAGAAAGAATCTCAGAGCTTGAAGATAACACCCTCCAATTAAATAAATCAGTCACAGAAATAGGGCAGAGAAACAAGAGAAAAGAGCAAAGCCTACAAGAGCTGTGGGATTATGTGAAGAAGCCTAATGTGAGGGTCATAGGCTTACAAGAAGGGGAAGAAGACAACACTCAAGGATTGGACAAGCTGTTTGAAGATATAATAGAGGAAAATTACATAATGAGTGAGATATGCAACATTTAGGGGATGGTCATGATGGAGACTCAGACTTTTGGGGGGGAAGGGCGGAAATGGGCATTTATTGAAACCTTAAAATCTGTACCCCCATAATATGCCGAAATAAAAAAAAAAAGTCACCACAATATGCCTATTTATATGCACAGAAGCTTGTGGGGTAACTAGTGTCTAATATATATGTGTGTGTGTGTGTGTGTGTGTGTGTGTGTGTGTGTGTGTGTGTGTGTGTGTATGGTGTATATATATGTGATCAAGGGAGACAATACACACATACACAAACACACACATGCACAAACACACATATTTTGTTTTCTGTCTTCTTTTTATTTTCACCAGATATAGAAAATGCAATTAACATTTTGGTGCCATAGCTAACATTTTTCCTGTATTTCCTCTCAATGTAAGTCTAACCTGAATGCCAGGAAAAATCGCTGTGTTCAACTTGACAACATTGAGAAGAAACACGTGAAAAGAGAAATAAAATAAAAGTCTGATAGTCTGACAAGTGAACAGTTGCTCTCAGGAACTGAACTATGCCTACTTAGAAGACCCTCCTCCTTTTTTGACTTATTTTTATTACTTTTTTAGCAGACCTTATATATGATAGTGCTTTACAAACATCATGGAAATATTCTCATATTGTTTTTACTTTGTCCATGTAATAGAAATATTGATGAAATAGATGAGAACTTATATTTTGCAAAGAGAGCAAGAAGAACTGACTTGCAACTTATTGTGTTCCTTTGAAAATACTTTTTCTCTCCAATGTATGTTTTTGTCTGCTTTGTTGAAGATTAGTAGGTCATAGGTGTTTGGTTTTATTTCTGAGTTCTCTATCCTATTCCACTCATCTCTGTGTCTACTTTTACACCACCAACATGCTATTTTGTTTACTATGGTCTTAAAGTATATTTGAAGTCAGATTATGTGATACCCACAGCTTTGTTCTTGTGGGTTAAGATTGCTCTGGCTATTTGGGCTGTTTTTTGTATCCATATGAAAGATAAGTTATTTTTTCTAATTAATAACTTAGAAAAAGGACATTTTTTCTTTAATTTAGTAACTTAGAAAAAGGACATTAATAACTTAGAAAAAGGACATTAGTATTTTGACAGGAATTGCATTGAATTTGTAAATCACATTGAACATTGTTGACATTTTAAAAATATTCTTCTAGTCCATAAGTATGAGATTTTTTTTTCCATTTGTTTGTGTCATCAGTGATTTCTTTCATCATCATTTTATAGTTCTTGTAGAGATATTTCACCTCCTTTTTTAGAGTATATTTTGAACTGAAACTGTTACATATATTGAGAAGGAGGTAATCCTCCTAAACTCATTCTCTGAATCCAGTATCACCCTGATACTATAGCAAGGAAAGGACACAACGAAAAAAGAAAACTACGGACCAATATTCCTGATGAACATAGATGCAAAAGTGCTTAACAAAATGCTAGCAAATCAAATCCAACAGCACATGAAAAAAATAATTTACTACTGTTAAGTGGGTTTCATCCCAGGAATGCAAGGATGGTTCAAGATATGCAAATCAGTAAATGTGACTCACCACATAATCAGAGTTAAAAACAAAAAACATGTGGTCACCTTAATAGGTACAAAGAGAGCATTTGATAAAATCAAGCACTCCTTTATGATAAAAACCCTTAACAAAATAGGCTTAGAAGGAACATACCTCAAAACAATAAAGGATATATATGAAAAACCCACAGGCATCATTATACTGAATGGGGTAAGTTGAAAGCATTCATACTAAGAACTGGAATAAGAAAAGGATGCTCACTTTCACCACTTCTGTTCAACATAATAGTAGAAGTCCTAGACAGAGCAATCAGGCAAGAGGAAGAAATAAAGGGAATCAAAATCAGAAAAGAGGAATTAAACCTATCTCTGTTTGACAATTATATGATATCATACCTAGAAAATCTTAAATACTCCTCCAAAACACTGTGAGAATTGATAAACGAATTCAGTAAAGTCTCGAGTTACAAAACCAATGTACAAAAATCAGTAGCATTTCATTTATATATACTAATAACAACTAAGCTGAGAATCAAATCAAGAACTCACTACCATTTACAATAGGTGCAAAAAAAAAAAGGTTTGAATGTTCTTAACCAAAGAGTTGAAAGATCTATATAAGGAGAATTACAAACTGCTGATGACAAAGAAATTGTTGATGACACAAACAAATTGAAAAGCATTCCATGCTGATGGATTGAAACATCTGATTAGACAGTGTTGTTAAAATGTCCACACTGCTAAAGAAATCTATAGATTTTATGCAATTCCTATTAAATGCCAACATCATTTTTCACAGAATTAGAATAATCCCGAAATGTATATCTTCTATAGCAGGCATCCTCAAACTACGGCCTGCTTGGCACATGCGGGCTGCCTAGCACATTTATCCAGCCTGCAGGCCATAGATTGAGGACGCCTGCTATAGAAGATATACATTTGGCCAAAAAATGTGAAAAAAAATGCTCAACATCACTAATTATCAAGGAAATACAAATTAAAACCACAGTGAGATACTACCTTACCCCTGTCAGAAAGGCCATTAATAAAAAAGTCAAGAAACAACAGATGTTAACGTGGATATGATGAAAATGGAATGCTACAAACATTCACATTGTTGGTGTGACTTTTAATTAGTATAAGGTCTATAGAAAACACTGTGGAGATTTCTCAAAGAACTAAAAGTAGATCTACCCTTTGATCTAACAATCATACCACTAGAGATCTACCTAAAATATAAGAAGAGATTATATCAAAAGACACATGCACTTAAATTTTATCACAGCACAATTCATAATTACCAAGATATGGAACTAACTTAGTGCCTATCAACTTAGGTAAAGTTGATGAGAAGGTAAAGAAAATGTGGCATATTTACCATGGAATACTCCATAATTATCAGAAAGAATGAAACATGTCTTTTGCAGCAACTGGGATGGAATTGGAGGCCATAATTGGTTTTTGTGTGTTTTATTTATTTATTTATTTATTGTTAATTCAGGATATTATGGTGGTGCAAACATTTTGGTTATGTGTAATGCATTTGTGTTACCCAAGCCAAGGCTACCAGTGTGTCCTTCCCCCATACACTGTACTCTACAAGCATTAGTTGTGGGTTTACTTCCCCCCTCACCCTGACTGGCACCCAGTGAGTATTACTACCATGTGAACACCTTAATGTTGATCAATTAGTAACAATTTTATGGCAAATACATATGGTGTATGTTTTCCATTCTTGTGATACCTCACTTTGAAGGATAGACTCAATCTCTATCCATGATAATATAAATAGTACTTGTTCACCATTGTTTTTGGTAACTGACTAATATTCCATGGTATGCATTTATATCACATTTTATTAATCCACTCACATATTGATGGCATTTGAGTTGTTTCCACATCTTTGCAATTGTGACTTGTCCTGCTATAAACATTTGAGTGAAGATGTCCTTATTGTAGAATATCTTTTTTTCCTTTTGATATATGCCTAGTAGTGGGATTGATGGATCAAACAGTATTTCTTTTTTTTTATTTAAGCATATTATGGGGGTACAAATGTTAAGGGTATATATATTGCCCTTGTCTCCCCCACCCCTGGAGTCAGAGCTTTATGCATGTCCATCACTCAGATGATGCGCATCACACTTATTATGTATGTATATACCTATCCCCTGCTCCCCGCTCCCAACTGCCTGACACCCAATAAATGTTATTCCATATTTCCATTTAGGTATTGATCAGTTAAACTAATTTGCTGGTGAGTACATGTGGTGCTTATTTTTCCATTCTTGGGATACTTCATTTAGTAGAATGGGTTCCAACTCTATCCAGGAATATACAAGAGGTGCTATATCACCATTGTTTCTTATAGCTGAATAATACTGCAAGGTATACATATACCACATTGTATTAATCCACTCATGTATTGATGGGCACATGGGTTATTTCCACATCTTTGCAATTGTGAATTGTGCTACTATAAACATTAGAGTGCACGTGTCTTTTTTATAGAGTGTCTTTTGTTCTTTTGGGTAGATGCCCAGCAATGGAATTGCTGAGTCAAATGATAGTTCTACTTGTATAACTTTAAGATATCTCCATATTGTTTTCCACAGAGGTTGCACTAATTTGCAGTCCCACCCTCAGTGTAGGAGTGTTAGTATCTCTCCACATCCACGCCAACATTTATTGCTGTGGGACCTTTTGATAAAGGCCATTCTCACTGGAGATAAGTGGTATCTCATTGCAATTTTGATTTGCATTTCCCTGATGATTAGAGATGTTGAGCATTTTTTCATATGTTTGCTGGCCATTAATCTGTCTTCTTTTCAAAAGTGTCTGTTCATGTCATTTGCCCATTTATTGATGGGGTTGTTTAATTTTTTTCTTATTGGTTTTCTTAAGTTCTATATAGATTCTTGTTGTTGGCCCTTTATTGGATGGATAGAAAGCAAATATTCTCTCCCATTCTTTGGATTGTCTGTTTGCTCTAAGGACAATTTCCTTGGTTGTGCAGAAACTTTTTAATTTGATCAGGTCCCATTTGTTTATTTTTGTTGCTGCTATCATTGCTTTGGGGGTCTTCTTCATAAATTATTTGCGTAGGCTGATGTCTAAAAGATTCTTCTCAACATTTCTTTCAGAATTCTTACGGTTTCATGCCTTAGGTTTAAGTCTTTTATCCATCATGAGTTGATTTTTTTGACAGGTGAGAGCTGGGGATTGAGTTTCAATCTTCTGCATGTGGATATCCAGTTTTCCCAGCACCACTTATTGAATAGATACTCTTTTCCCCAATGTATACTTTTTTCTGATTTGTCAAAGATTAGATGACATCATGAGGATGGTTTTATATCTGGGATTTCCGTTTTATTCCAAAAGTCTATATTCTTGTGCTAGTGTAATGCTGTTTTGGTTACTATAGCCTTGCAGTAAAGTTTAAAGTCTAGCAGACTGTTGCCCCCAATTTGTTCTTCTTGCTTAAGACTGCTTTTGCTATATGAGGTCTTCTCTGGTTCCAAATGAAGCATAGAATTATTTCTTCTAAATCTGTATAGAATGATGGTGGTATTTTGATAGGGATAGCATTAATTCTGTAGATCACTTTAGGTGATATGGACATTTTAACAATACTAATTCTACCACTCCATGAGCAAGGTATGGATTTTCATCTGTTTACATCTTCTACAATTTTGTTTCTCAGTGTTTCATAGTTTTCCCTATATATATATCTCTCACCTCCTTCATTAAATATATTCCTAAATATTTAATTTTCTTTGATGCTAATGTGAAAGATGTTGCATATTTGATTTGATTTTCAGCTTCATTGTTATTGGCATATATGAATGCCACTAGGGAGGTCCCAATCCAGGCACTATAAAACAATATGCAGACCATAGCCAACCTCTTTTTGCTCTTACTTTGGCTTTCCTTTTGCTGTGACAAAGGGTCCAGTCATCATTTGTGGCATATGTGTCATGCTCCTTAAATCTGTATCTTGCTCTTATTCTATAATCCTATGTTTCTCTTCTCAATAAAATTCATTTTTGTGCTTGCCTTACTTTGGTGAGTCTGGTCATTCTTCAGCCTTGAGAGTACTAACAACTTACATTTCAAATTGAATCCTGACACAAAGAAATGGGCATACCTTTCTTTCTGCTAGAGCTTGAGTGTGGGGATTGAGTTTTTCTAGTTAGGAGTTGGAGTAGGTTTGAGATATACTGTATCACACCCTCCAAATTTTTATAGATATACCTTCTGTTTAGAGTAGATATTTTGTTTACCCTAGCCACTCTTGTTTGATTTTGAATTTTAGGTCTTCCCTTTGAGTTGGGCCTCAGAGAGTTCCTTTTTGTTTTTATTCCTCTGTTAGAAAATTTCTGTTTAAACTTGTTATATGAAGCTTCTTAGCTTGCCCTGGAAGGGTGGCATCAGAGAGCTGTGGTTTCTCTTGCTCTGATTAGTCCATAGTTTTAAGTATGCACTCTATCTCTGGGTCTTGAGGGTTTAAATATTTCCATTCTTCTGCCCCTCCTCAGGCTCTAGTTAATCCTGCCTCTCTCCCAGAGTAAAGATTACTAGCTTCCTCTTCTGGAGCTGAATGAAGATCTCACTAATGCCCTAAGGGCAGGAGTGGTTATTCTTTCCTGCCTGTCAGATTAAGATTTTTGTTTTTATTCAGTAGGATCCAGGTATTTCTGGACCTTTCAACATAGTTTCTGCTTTATTCTTCTTCCAGTTCTACACCACAATTGATGCTTCATAGAAATCTTTCCAACTTTTTCTATGAGCTACCAATGTACATTGTGGAAAAAAAGCTAGCAGCAAGGGAATTCCCTAATTTTTCTCCCCTCCCTCTCACCAGGGTGTCTGTTATTCTCCCAGCCAGAACATGGCCATCACCAATTAGTCAGCTACTCTAGATGGATACTTCTTACTGGTATTCAATTATTTTTACACTGAATAAGCATGCTTCTTGCTCAGTGAGCTCTGAGCTCTTTAATTGGTTTTAAAAAGTCATGAATTTGAAGCTAGGCTGGCTCTTTTTCATTGTACAGGTGGGAGCAGCACTCCTATTTTTTTTTACTTCATGGAGCAGAAGCCAGAGCAGAAAATAATCTTTTAAACTATTAAAAATTAATATCATAATTTCAAAGTTAATGCAGTAAATTTATCCAATATAAAGAAAGAATAATTTCCCTAATAAAAGCAGAGAAATATTTCTCAAAATATCTTTTAGTCTTTTGTTTCTATCTCTGGCATGAGTCTGGAAGACTATTCACAAAAAGTAAAAGGATATACCAGGGCATTAGGCTAAAGAACATACATTCTGCACATTTTGGAAGATGCCTATTATTCTCTTTAGACTTTCATACCTCCCCAAAATAAAGGACCAGATGTGGTTACAATATAGCCAGTTCTCTTTCTAGGAAATCAAGTACAGATATGTTAATAGAGAACAATGAAGACAAAAATATGTTCTGTGGTTGGGACACAAGAGAATGGGTGAGTAGGCTATGGTTTCTTCCTTCATTATTTATTTATTTATTTTTATTTTGGCATATTATGGGGGAACAGATTTTAAGGTTTCAATAAATGCCCTCCCCCCCCACAAGTCTGAGTTTCCAGCATGACCATCCCCCAGATGGTGTACATCTCACTCCTTATGTATATATATACCCACCCCCCTCCCCCCTCCCACCTGCCCAATACCCTATTACTGTAGTACCTATGTGTCCACTTAGGTGATACTCAGTTAATACCAGTTTGCTGGAGAATATATCTGGTGCTTGTTTTTCCATTCTTGGGATACTTCACTTAGTAGTATGGGTTCCAGCTCTAACCAGGAAAATATAAGATGTGCTATATCACCATTGTTTCTTAGAGCTGAATAGTACTCCATGTATACATATACCATATTTTATTAATCTATTCTGGGATTGATGGGCACTTGGGCTGTTTCCACAGCCTTGCAATTATGAATTGTGCTGCTATAAACATTCGAGTGCAGGTGTCTTTTTTGTAGAGTGTCATTGGATCATTTGGGTAAATGCCCAGCAATGGGATTGCTGGATTAAAATGGTAGATTCACTTCTATCGCTTTAAGGTAACTCCATATTGCTTTCCACAGAGGTTGAACTAGTTTGCAGTCCCACCAGCAGTGTAGGAGTGTTCCTCTCTCTCCGCATCCACGCCAGCATTTGTTATTTGGAGACTTTTTGATAAAGGTCATTCTCACTGGAGTTAAGTGATATCTCATTGTAGTTTTGATTTACATTTCCCTGATGATTGGAGATGATGAACATTTTTTCATATGTTTGTTGGCCATTCTTCTGTCTTCTTTAGAAAAGTTTCTGTTCAAGTCCTTTGCCCACTTTTTAATAGGGTTATTTGATTTTTTTCTTGCTGATTTTCATGAGTTCTAAGTATATTCTAGTTATCAGCCCTTTATCGGATACGTAGGATGCAAAAGTTTTCTCCCATTCTTTAGGTTGTCTGTTTACTTTCATGACTGTTTCTTTGGCTGTGCAGAAGCTTTGTAGTTTCATCATGTCCCATTTATTTATTTTTGTTGCTGCTTTGATTGCCTTTGGGGACTTCTTCAAAAACTCTTTGCCTAGGCCGATGTCTAGGAGAGTGTTTCCAACATTTTCCTCTAGAATTCTAATAGTTTCATACCTTAGGTTTAAGTCTGTTATCCAGTGTGAATTGATTTTTGTGAGAGGTGAAAGGTGTGGGTCCTGCTTTAGCCTTCTACAAGTGGCTATCCAGTTTTCCCAGCACCATTTATTAAAAAGGGATTCTTTTCCCCAGCATATGTTTTTGTCTGCTTTGTCAAAGATTAGATGGCTATATGAGGATGGTTTTATATCAGGATTCTCACATCTGTTCCACTGGTCAACATTCCTATTTTTGTGCCAATACCATATTGTTTTAATTACTACAGCTTTGTAGTATAGTTTGATATCTGGCATATTAATACCTCCCATTTTGTTTTTGTGGCCTAGAATTGCTCTTGATATTCGGGGTCTTCTTTGTTTCTATACGAAGCGTAAAATTATTTTTTCTATATCTGTGAAGAATGCTGATGGGATTTTAGTAGGTATTGCATTGAATCTGTAGATCAGTTTGGGTAATATAGACATTTTAATGATGTTGAGTCTGCCGATCCATGAGCATGGAATGGATTTCCATCTGTTTACATCCTCTGCTATTTCCTTCCTCAGTGTTTCATAGTTCTCCCTGTAGAGGTCTTTTACCTCCTTGGTTACGTATATTCCTAGGTACTTTAATTTCTTTGTTGCTAGTGTGAAGGGAATTGAGTCTTTAATTTGGTTCTCAATTTGATCGTTGTTGGCGTATACGAATGCCTCTGATTTCTGTGTATTGATTTTGTATCCTGAGACTTTACTAAATTCATTGATCAGTTCCAGGAGTTTCTTGGTTGAATCTTTGAGGTTTTCTAGATATAATATCATATCATCAGCAAACAGTGAAAGTTTAATCTCTTCTGCCCCTATTTGGATACCTTTAACTCCGCTTTCCTGTCTGATTGCTGTAGCCAGGACTTCCAGCACTATGTTGCATAGAAGTGGAGATAGTGGGCAGCCTTGTCTGGTTCCAGTTCTAAGTGGGAATGCTTTCCGTTTTTCCCCATTCAGTATAATGTTGGTTATGGGTCTGTCATATATGGCTTGTATCATTTATAGGTATGTCCCTTCTATGCCTATTTTCTTAAGTGTTTGTATCATGAAAGGGTGTTGAATTTTGTCAAAAGCTTTTTCTGCATCTATTGAAAGAATCATGTGGTCTTTGTTTTTGCTTCTGTTTATGTGGTGAATTGCATTTATAGATTTACGTATGTTGAACCATCCCTGCATCCCTGGGATGAAGCCCACTTGGTCGTGATGGATTATTTTTTTAATAAGTGTCTGGATTCGGTTAGCTAAGATTTTGTTGAAAATTTTTGCATCTATATTCATTAGGGATATTGGTCTGTAGCTTTCTTTTTTTGTTGTGTCCTTTCCTGGTTTTGGTATCAGAGTAATATTCGCTTCACAAAAGGTGTCGGGGAGGTTTCGATTCTTCTCGATGTTGTGGAATAGTTTCTGCAAGATAGGTACTAGTTCTTCTTTGTAAGTGTGGTAAAATTCAGGTGTGAAGCCATCTGGACCGGGACTTTTCTTTTTAGGGAGATTTTTAATTGCTGTTTCTATTTCAGCTGTTGAGATTGGTCTGTTCAGGGAATCTATTTCTTCCTGATTGAGCCTAGGGAGGCTATGTGTTTCTAGGTAATGTGTCCATTTCCTCCACATTGTCCAAATTGTGTGAATAAAAATTTTTGTAGTACTCATATATTATATCTTGTATCTCTTTGGGATCAGTTGTGATATCTCCTTTTTTGTTTCTGATGGAGCTTATTAGAGAATTCTCTTTTCTGGTTTTCATTAGCTTAGCCAGTGGTGTGTCAATTTTGTTTATTTTTTCAAAGAACCAACTTTTTGTTTTGTTAATCTCCTGAGTAGCTTCCCTATTTTCAATTTCATTTAGTTCTGATTTGATCTTGTTGATTTCACTTCTGCAGGGTTTGGAGCCGGTCTGTTCTTCTTTTTCGAGCTCTTTGAGTCGTTTTATTAGATTGTCTATTTGTGATCTTTTTGACTTTTGGTTATAGGCATTTATGGAGATAAACTTTCCTCTCAGAACTGCTTTAGCTGTGTCCCAGAGGAGTTGATAACTTGTCTCTCCATTGTCGTTTTCTTCATAGAACTTTTTTATTTCTGTCTTGATTTCTTCATTTATGAAGTAATCATTTAGTAGGAGGTTGTTTAATTTCCACATTTTTGTGTAGAAATGTGAGTTTCTGTTAGCGTTGATTTCTACTTTTATTCCACTGTGATCTGAGAGGATACATGGTATGATTTCTATTTTTTTAAATTTCTTGAGGTTTACTTTGTGTCCTAGGATCTGGTAATCTTAGAGAATGTCCCGTGAGCTGATGAGAAGAACATATATTCGGTGGATTTTGGGTAGAATGTTCTGTAAATGTCTGTCAGACCCAATTGTTCTAGAGTTTTCTTTAAGTCCATTATTTCTTTATTAATTTTCTGTTTGGAGGATCTGCCTCGTGCCTTGAGTGGGGTGTTGAAATCTCCGGTTATTATGGAGTTGCTTTTAATCCTTTTGCTTAGCTCAAGTAAGGTTTGCTTTATGAATCTGGGTCCACTTAAGTTGGGTGCATATATATTTAAAATTGTTATCTCTTCTTGTTGAACTGTGCCCTTCATCATTATATAATGACCCTCTTTGTCTTTCACTACTTTTGTTGGTTTAAAAACTAAATCGTCTGAAATTAGAACTGCCACACCAGCCTTCTTTAGGCTTCTATTTGCTTGGAATATTGATCTCCACCCTTTTATTTTTAGTCTATATGCATCCTTGCAGGTTAGATGTGTTTCCTGAAGACAGCATATACTTGGCCTGTATTTTCTTATCCATTCCGCCAGCCTATGTCTCTTGAGTGGAGAGTTTAAGCCATTCACATTTATTGAGAGAACTGATAGGTAAGGTAGATTACTGTTCATTCTGTTGGGTTGGATGTTGTGGCTATGATTTCTGTCTTGAGCCATTATAATATCTGGCCTTTAATATCTTTGGGTTTTGGTTGTTTTTATATTTGTGGGTTATTATTATGATGTTCTGTGCGTAACACTGTTTTAAGTACTTCTTGTAGGGCTGGTCTTGTCTTGGTGAATTCTCTGAGCCTTTGCTTGTCTAAGAATGTCTTTATTTCTCTTTCATATACGAAGCTTAGTTTTGCAGGGAATACTATTCTAGGCTGGGCATTATTTTGTTTCAAAAGAGTGAGAATGGGGCCCCAGTCTCTCCTTGCTTGTAAAGTCTCATTAAAGAAGTCTGGTGTTATTCGAATTGGCTTTCCCTTGTATGTTACTTGCTTCTTTTGTCTTACAGCTCTTAGAAGGTCCTCTTTAGTTGATACTTTGGTCAGTCTGATGACTGCAAGTCTTGATGTCTTCCTGTTTGCATTGAATCTCCCAGGGGTCCTCTGAGCTTCTTGAACTTGTATATCAAGATTTTGAGCAAGGCCTGGGAATTTTCCTCTATTATATCTTCAAACAGCTTGTCCAACCCTTGAGTGTTATCTTCTTCCCCTTCTGGTAACCCTATGACCCTCACATTAGGCTTCTTCACATTATCCCACAGCTCTTGTAGGCTTTGCTCTTTTCTCTTGTTTCTCTGCTCTATTTCTGTGACTGATTTATTTAATTGGAGGGTGTTATCTTCAAGCTCTGAGATTCTTTCTTCTGTTTGATCTACCCTGTTCTTGAGACTTTCCACTGTGTTTTGTAGTTCCTTGAATTGGTTCTTCATTTCCAGGAGTTCGGTTAAACTTTTCTTCATTGTGTCTATTTCTTTTTCCAGATCCTGGAGGCTTTTTGTGGTTTCTTTGTGTTGGTTATTGAGTTGTTGTTGTAGCTCGGTGAGTGTTCTTATGATTCAGAGACGAAATTTCTCTTCTGTCATTTTGGTTGCCTGATTTTGGTGGGTGCCCGTTTCTAGGGGGCTGGGGCTCCTCTTTGGGGGAGAGTTTTCCATTTGGTTCTTCATATTTCCTGAGTTCCTTTCGTGATTTCTTCCCATATCGATCAGTTGTTGTTTCTTTTCTTTAGGTTTTTGTTTGGTTATTCACATGCCTTGTTTAGTTTCTGAGCCGGAAGGTGGTGTCTGTTGGTGAGATTCGTCCACTCCCTGTCCTGAAAAGGATGTGCAGGATGCTCTCCCTATCAGTAGGTGGCACTTGTTTAGAGGAAAAGGCTACGCTGTTGTTTTTATGCCCTGTTATCGGCTCTTGTTCCTGTAGAGAGAACTCTAGTGCCTCAGGTGGTGGGTGGGGCCCCGGCACTTCCAGGTGTGTCCTTTTCTCCCCTTCAGTGAGGGCTAGTCTAGGAGAGAGTCTGGGCAGAGCTCGGTTGGGTAAGCCTGCCCTCAGGCAACACCAATGTCATTAGCAGGGGTCAAAGTTCTGTTCTCTGCTTCCAGGCAAAGCTGACAGGGAGGGGCTGGAATGGCCCGGCTCAGTCAGAGTGTCTGCATGTGGGGGTGGGGCTGTCTGAGACTCGCAGTCTGGAGCGGGCCTGGCTTCTTTCCACTGTCCCCAACTCTGCAGCTACTGCTGGGCCTCTGCCCGCAGGCCAGACCACACGCCACCACTCCTCCCCTGGCTATGCTGCCGGCGGGGAGGTTCCCTATGCAGGAACGCCACCTGGGCTGAGCACAGGGCCTCCCTTTGGGGGGAGGGTTGCCCTCTTGGACGCTGATCTGACCCTAAAGGCACACGCACCACAGTAGGCTGTTCACATATATCCCTTCTGCGCTCCGGGCAATGCGAGGCCTCGGTGCATGGCATGTGGTCTGCAGGTCTGACCTCTGGGCCCCAGAGTTCAAACTATATCCCCACCGGGGAGAGCAGCGCCAGTCCCAATTCACCCACAGGGAGCCCACGCTGGGTGTATGTCTCTCAACCTCAGGGTCTGCCCCGTTCTCCTGGGATCACCTCGCTAGCAGCATCTGGGAGGGCTGGCGAGTAGGGAGCTCACAGTCTGAGTTCCCCTTAGTCAGCTGTAGGGCCCCAAAAGGAAGGTCCCATTCCCTGGAAGTGCCTCCGGCTGGTGGCTATATTGTCTTTCTGTCTCTCTGGGCAGCCTGAGGTAGGGTCGGGGGAGGGGAGGAGGAGGCAATATGGCATCTGCCACGCGGCTCGGGTCTGTGCACACGGAGGTGCCCCGAGGGAGTTGGGAGCCCGGTGCCGCGTCCGCCACTGGCTTACCGCTCACTGGCAGTGGCTGTCACTGGGCTGGTGTCCGTAGGTGTCTCCACTCGCTGGGGAGCCCACCAGCAGTCCGGGATGCAGGGGAGGGGAAACGGCCGATAATTCCCACTGGTCTCCGGGCTGCTCTGGCGGTCCCAGCTTCCAGTTCTCCTCCGTGACCTCCTCCCGTGGAGTCTCCCGTGGTCTCAGGTACTCCTCCTTCCGACCCTCATCCGATGTAGGCTCGTCTTCTTGCTTCTTTCTTCTGATTTCTGCTAGAATCTGTCTTTTCTGCAGAGACACTCTGTCTGGCGGTGTTTCTCATCCGCCATCTTTTTTCCGAATTCCTCCTTCATTATTTTTAACCAATAAATATGATGAATTTTCACAACTTGGTGATAAATGTGTTTACTGTGATTAGCTCTAAAAGCATGCGAGAGAGACTTCATATTGTTACCAGAATTGGGTCTTTTTCCAAACCAAATGCCAGCAGAGGCCTTGGCCCCCTTAGCTGAACACCAATGAGAACAAGTGTAACAGTAAAACCATAAGCCGGGAAAGCTCATGCGTTCCTATACCTAGACTCGGTCAAGGCATCAGATAAGCGCAGATTTCATCAGAGTCCTTCACCATGTATCTCTTACTACCCTGGTTTTTCCTAGATTCAATTTTGTATTCCCAGAGTTAACACAAAACTTTGTTTCATTTTTCTTCTGGAAAACTCACCTGAAGTTTATATCAAGCAATATGCAAATCCTTTTTGAAAACTATTTAAGAGGCAAGATATTAGAAATGAAGGATTGTTTAAAGAAAATCTGATATTATGCATTTAAATGAAATTCAAGCAGGATGAAAAACAAACTAAGAGAAAGAGCTATTTTGCAAGTCTACACTTGATAAAATTATCAGAAAAAAATTGAGGGGAGAAACTCAGGCCTGGAGGATTAATATAATAGTAATCTTCTGCTGCTTTGTTCTGAAGAAGGTACAATGAAAATAAGAAAATTATGGACTTCTTACTGGGAAGGTTTAAATTCAAGTCCACAATCCCACTTAAAGGAAGTCTACGTTCTTTAAAACAGAGAGAGCTTTGTACATCTTCCCTGCTCCCTACCTGCATCCGACAAGGGATTTCCCATCCAGACCCATCATTGTTCTCTCTGCCCCAGGAGGCAAATCTCCGTGGACTGCATTATGCATCTGGCTCTCAGTTTGCTTTGACAGATGGAGACCCTGGCAGGAGATGTGGGTAGAGGAGGTTTGGGAATGGCTCCACATTCCCCAAATTTCCCCTGCTGGGCTGTAGTCTGGCAGTGCCTGTACTCTTCACCAACCACAGCTCCTCTTGGGCGGTTCCTTGTCCCGTCTCCAGCCCTCACTCGGCGCTGGGAACATCTAACTCCGGGGCCTCCCCTCTCTCTTTGGGCTTATGGTGACAACTGCTTCCCACTGTCACTCATCCCCAAGTGCCTTCCCTCTTTATGGTTAACCTTGCCCACATCTCTGAAAATAGCTGTTTCTCTAAAATCCTTTCAGTTCAATCCCTTGTGAAGAATGTGTTTTCTGATTCCTTTTGGGAACAGGGTTAAAACAGCCATCTAGTGTCAGAGCCTGGATTTGAACTCACGCTGCCAGAGCTTATTCTCTTAACAGTAGACTACAAAACAAGAGGAAATGTCATTTCACTTTAACTTGAGGCCCTTTTGACTCAGTCTCTAATTTATGTGCGTTGAATTGTTTCTTCTCTGTCATGCATTTATCACTTGGTTTCCCAGGGAACCCTTCCTGCTTGCTACAGTTTTTAGTGTAAGTGCCACTCCATGCTGAAATTCTCTCTCTCTCTTTATCTCACCCATCTCACCTGAGAACTCTGCATCTGTGTTAGCACCAGAGTCAGCTTCCTCTGGGGATGATACTTTGGTAAGTATCGTTTTAAAATTCCTTTGAATGCAAGAGTAAATTTTCTTTTTGGAGTTTAAATAAGAATGGATTTCCCGTTGTACACTGGGTAACCGTCTTTCATATCCCCTGGAAGCATCAGTTCAGAGTTTTTAACCAATGGGCTGCAGTATCATAAAAAGCCTTCTCAGTCACTTTAAACAACATTTGTTCTTTATCTAGCAGGTGTATTTTTAGCTCTCTGCTATAACTCAGGAAGAGGAGTTGAACTTCTGCTTTAGAATTGCTGGTAGTAAATTTGAGCACACTAAACTTTCCATGACACCTCTGATTTTTATGTCACCATTATCTTTATAGCCTGGCCTTTGAAGGGACTGATAACTCTAAGGAACTTTGCCTTCTTTTGCCAGAACATGTGCTTAAAGAGATATGAGGTGTCTTAAAATAAAAATATAAACTATATTACAATGTATATAGACATTTATGATGTGAACTATACTATAATTTAAAAAATGTAAATCCCTATTTAAAAACATATTTATATATATTTTATAGTGCTCTCTTCATAATTGGTAAAATAATCAACTAATATGGTAAGGTTAAAAATACACGTGATATTTAAAACTACGGTAAGAAAGTTAAATTTGAAATTTGAGTGCAAGCAAATGATACTATTTTTGTGAGACTAGGAATACATGGATCGTGTTTTAACACTCACTCCTACTACTGGCCCACACAAAAGTTAAATAACAATGGCAAAAAGGAGATAATTGGCAAATTCATTAATGTCTGCTCAAATATTCTTGTCAGCTTTAGCTCTCAAGACAAAGACGGCCTTTCCCGCTGTCCTCCGTGCTGCCCCACACTGCTGCTATTTTGCCCTGTGTTTTGTGGGCTGCCCATGTGGAGAGAGATGGCAGGGCCTGGAGAGGGCCCTTCAACAAACTACCATTATTTAATTTTCCTGTTAGAACAAGTAATATCACTCAATTGTAAATGCAACCTAATCAATAACTTAAGCTCTGACAATTCATTTTCTAACTTCTCCACACTGATCTGGATTTATTGTGCAGAGGGGAATATGCTAACAAGGAGATAGTTCCAGGTCTTAAAAGAGGGACAAATTGTTCTCCTTTTAATACATTCAGTAAAACTAATTAAGAACATCATAAACTGAATGCTACACAACCAAACTTGGGTTATTTTATAGAACTTCAATCAAAGTGTTTTCGGAAGCATCTCTCTACTGAAAAAAGTAGTTCAATTATTTTATGGCCTGATCTGGGAGCATATGCTTTGTCATTGTATATTTTTGTTCTTGCTGTATGAATGTTTCTGTTCTTGACAATAAATTTGGAAAGTATTATGAATTAGAGCTGAGTATCGTGCATTAGTTTGAATAATATCACATTGTTTTCTATGTATATTTAGGAAATGCAATTTTCTGTTTATTTGAAAATCCAACTCAATTTGAGTTACATATAAAACTTTATCTATAATTTAGAATATCTAATTTCATAAACATATGGCATAATATTACAGTCGGGAATTAGAAAATCAAAAGCACTTCTGATTTTTGTTTCAAGCTAGTTATAGTTAATCATAGCAACTACTTGTGCTTGCAAAATAATCCTTAACCATTATTGACTTGTGAGATGTATTTATAAGTTCTGCCATTAAGCTGAATCTAAGCTTGAAATTTTGCCTTTTCTGGCCCAGAGTAAGTGTTATGATAATATGCATAAAATTGTGACTTGGGAATGTGTGTGGGGGGGGGGAGGGAGAAGAGAGAAAGAGCAAAGAGAGAAAGATTTATTCCTAGTTTATTCCTAGGGAAATGGTAGAAATAACATAAGTGGGCCAAAGTTGATTTGACAATGATTTCATAAGTTTTATGAGATAATGAAGAAAAAGACAATGTTCCTAGCAGATGAAGGTACTGTGACTGGCCATTGTCTTCATTCTTTCAATGTAGCACTTGTGAATAAAGTTCCTTGCCTATGATTCATAAGAAATACTTTACCCAAACAGAAAACTTTTATGGTCCTTAAAATAGAAAGTATTTTTAATAATCTCAGAGATTATGTTTAAAATATTTCCAACTATACCTTGATAATTTAAGTGCCTATGAATATATTTTTATTCATAGAAGACATATTATTATAATTTAAAGATAATATATCAAATTATAAAATTGCATGCTATGACATGTACTCTGAAATTAATTACTGGATGAAGTATTTATAAATTATTAGTACATCTTATTAATGCTTTACAATATATAAAATTTTCTATCTATTGTTTTGTACTCAACAACTTTCTTACCTATTTACAACAGAAAGACAATAGTTAGAAGGTTCATTGAGTTGTCCAAGATTTCACAACTGCAGGAAGTTTAGACCACAATCCTGGCCTCAGTCATCTATTTTAATGGCCCCTGATAATACATCACACAGGATGATAAATTGTACATATTTAGTATTAGTATCACTAAACATACATCATGAACAGCATAAAAAAAGTAGTGGTGGTTATTGATTAAAAGAAAATTCAGTAAATCCACACCAAAAAACAAGCATAACTTCAGGTATCAATTCATGGTCATAATTTATTCATTCAGAAAATATTTCTCAAGGAACTACTACTATATGTTGGCTCCATTGCAGGTATTAGAAATGTTATAAAAACAAATCAGATACACAAATATCTGCTTCATAGACTATATATTTTATTGAAAGAATTGGGCACAAAAAAAGTAAAACTTTCATTATGCTGGGTAGTAGTATGTGAAAAAATTAACAATGATAAAGCAGGAAAGAGGAGCTTAATGCAACAAAGAGTGAACAGGTCCTTACTAAAAGGTGTATTTTGAGTAAAAATTTGAAGGGAATGGTAGTTATGTGAATAATTGGTAAAGCAGTCAGTGCTCAAATGGGAACAAAGAACTACTGGTAGTAGAACATATATATTAAGATATTTATTGCAAGATACTGGTTTATATGCTTGTGGGGGCTAAGAAAATCTGAAACAAACAGGGTATGTCGTTAGGAAGTGCAGTCCAGAATTCTTAGACGTGAGCTGAAGCTGCTACTCACAGGCAGAATTTCTTCTCCTTGGAAACCTTAACTCTGCTTTTAAGATCTTGCCACTGATTAAATCAGGACTACCCAGATGATTGAGGATAATCTCCCTTATTTGAAGTCAGCAGATTATGAGTTGAGCTTTAATCAAATTTACAAAATACATTCACTGCAACACTTAGATGAGTGTTTGATTGGCTAATTGGGGACTGTGGCCTCACCAAGCTGATCTACAGTGATGACTGTCACCCTGGGAGAAGAAAACTCCAGGCAAAGGGAAGAGTCGGTGGCAAGGCTCTGGAGGAGCATTCCTAGTACGTTGCCGGGACAAGAAGTCCATGTGTTGTGGGCGGTGTTTTAGTCAGTTCTGACTGCTATAACCAAATACCATAGATTGTGTTGTTTGTAAACACTGTAAACAAGAAAAATTTATTTCTCACAGTTCTGGAGGATGAAAGTCCCAGGTTAGGATCCTACCATGGTTGAGGTCTTGCAAAGGTCTCCTTCCAGTTGCAGACTTGACAACTCATTTTATTCTCATGTGGCAGAAAGAGGGTAAGAGCTCTCTGGGACCCCTTTTATAAAGGCACTTATCCCATTCATGAAACTGGAGCTCTTGTGACATTATCGCTTCTCAAAGTTCCCCTTCCTAATGTTATCATATTGGGGGTCAGGATTTTAACATATGAATCTTAGGGGGACACAAACCTTCACTCTATTGCCAACAGAATGAATGAGACAGAGAATAAGTGGGAGATGAAGTCAGAGAAAAAAGTAACTTGCCAGATTTGTGTATGGTCTTGTGGGCCACAGCCCCCGCATTATGTTTGGGTTAGATATTACAGGGTGCTGAGAGAAACCGATGTGGTCTGAGGTCTAGTTTGTGTCATTCTGGTTCAGATTAGACTAAAGGGAACAAGGACTAAAGTGATAGGAATAATCCATAGTGGTAGAGAGAATGGTATAGAGTTTACATATTCTAATTGTATTGTGAAAGCAGAACCAAGAACATTTACTGATGGGCTGGATAAGAAATATGAGAAAAGAGCAGAAACAAATGTCTTTCTCATATTTTTCATAGGAAGAAGTGAAATAGTAAGGTTGGCATTAACTAGAAAAGGCAAGACTACAAAACCTTATGTAGGGAATATCTGGAGTCCAGTTTTGAAATTGTAGCATGTCAGATGCCTACTAAATATCTAAATTGAGATGTCAAATTGATGGTTGGATCTATAAGTCTGGAGTTTAGAAAATGAATCCTAACTGAGATGCAGCAGCCTATAGATAGTATATAAAGCTGTGAGTCTGAATGAGAAAATGGTAAGAAAAGTAACACAATATAGGATTCTTTGGATTTTTTCATTTGTTCTTTTTCATTATTTTAAACTTATTTTGACTTTTGATTGATTTTCAATGTATTGTATCCTCATAGTTATTTGAAATATTTCATAACATAACACACAAAAATACTGATAATTCCACCACTCGGTGGTGAATATTACAAAATTTTGGCATGCTTTCTTGGAAATTCTTTCTATATATTTTGTTTCTTCAATGATTTGAAATTGTAGAATATATAAATTTTCTCACTAATTATTTTGCTTCAAATTACCTCTAAACATTACCTTTAATATTATAACTGCGTGATATTCTATTGCATGTAATACTTAACTCTTTAGCTAATGTTTTTCACATACATTTTTATTTCTTCCATGATATGAATATAGCAGGAATGACCATGTATAACTATTAAATTTTAATTACATATTATCATAATGGCATTGTTATATAAATTTATTCACAATTTTTACCTACTCAGTAATTGACAAAAGAATTTGATAGTGTGGTTCATTGTTTTGCTAATCTGGAATTCTAGTTTGTAAATGAAGAACACTATTTTAAGCAGTGTGTTAAGTAATAAAAGCACACACAAACCAGAAATATTGTGCTGTAAATGAAAAGAAATAATCTCTTTTCAGCAAAAGTAGGCAATCAAAAGTGATTAGAATAGCCTGTTTACTGCTGCCCTAAGATAGAGCATCTGTGTAATTTAGATGACCTACTTCCTGGAAATAAATGAGAAAAGCTGCTTAAATATGTGTGTCACCTAAGATAGGGGAAATGTTGCTTAGACATTTTTTTTAATCTTCCTACTTCATGATAGGGAAAGTTCTCTGAAATCATCAAACTTATTCTCAAAAGACATGTATCTAAGGCCTAATTCTCAAAACACCAATTTCTGAGCTTTAACTTACCAAAGACTCTTCCTTCCCTAGTGAGCAATTTCTACTTTTGCAAAATGGCAGAAAATGTCACATTTGACAACTACTCACAAAAATTGGTTTCACTCAAAAGAGGGCTATTTTTGAAAGAAATACATACACACACTGAGGCCTGTTAAAGTCTAAAATGAGATTGAAAACAAACCTTGAGCTACTTGGGACCTTTTCACTGTATTGCCCTTTGGTTTTCTACATCATTATTGTTCTAGTTTTGTTGAATGCTATTTCCTTACTCTCCTAACTGTTGGTTACTGCCACTTTGTTCCTTACATAAAAGTAACCAGTCTGTGATGAGTCAGTTTAACTTGGTAGTTTATGTAGAAAATCCTTTCATTCAAAATCTAAATTATGTTTTAGATTCTTATTGGCAGGATGGCATTGCTTTCTCTCATCAACCTGTGGGACTGTTTTAATGAGACTGTTACTAAATGACTGATAGATGAAGAAAGAATTGTTTCCAAAATAATTTATTTCCTATAATCACCCATATAAAAGGGGTGTGATATTTCCTTGAAGATATTGATAATTCTAAATAGAAACAAATGCAAATATTGTAAACTTTACTAATATCTAATTGCAAAGAGAAATATACACATTAAAACTACATCCTAAGAAGTTATTTTAAGATAAAAATGAAGCTAAAAAAATCAAGACTCATACATTTAAATAAGCAATCAGTTTAATAAGTACAAATTCTCCAGTAAAACTTGTTCAGGAGCAATGGAATAGTCATGCTAGATAGTATATCCTTATTAGTCATCTATCTTTTTAATAGTATAATCTGATTTAAAATTAAAAAGTTTCCAAAACTGTAATTCAGTTAAAATGAATGTGTAAATCATCTCAAACAATACATTTAAATTGAAATAATTTCAAAAATTAATATGAAAACCAGAAAAGGTCATAAGGCCAATTAACCTAGCAACAAAGATGGGCACACAGACTGACTGATATATTCTTGGACTTGGATGTGAGTTGCTTCATGATATTAGTATATTTCAATTTTTCCAGCATATTATAGTACTACCTAGGACTCATATTTTTATGGGCCAAAACCTAAATGGCATGTTTTATTAAAGGAAAAATAGTTCTATTTTTCTATTTCTATTCCTCCAAAACAAAAGCACTGAATTTGTTTTACTAAAATAGGTCTGTCCCCTTTGGAGAGGCAAATTTTCAACAGGATAAAGACTCTGGAGTTTATTAACAATGTTATTAAAATCAAAGCAAGGAATAGCTGAAGAAAGAGAAAGAGAGAGCATGCTCTATGAAAGGATACCTAAGATTCAAGAATCGGAGCTCAGTTTGTGAATTTGGATTAATTGCCTACCTCAGCAGGTCAAATTTTCATTACTTATATTAATAAATGGAAGAGTTGATTTGATACCTTCCAAGTTTCTTTACAACTCTCAGATTGGGTAATTTCATGAAAATTGCTAAACAACTATCCTGTGGTAACGGGCTGAGACAGAGGAGTTGATGCTGGAGATTGAAGAGCTGGGATACAGGCCAAGAAGTATCCCACTTTGTGTGGAGTTCGCCTCACATATTCACAAGGCTGTGCTCAGCTTAAGTAAAATAATTTATATGTTAGTGTTCTGAATATTATAACCCACTATACAAATGGCAGTTATTAGAAGAACATTCAGTCGTCTCTGCAGTCTAAAAAGATATTTTTTTATTACTTAACATTGTGTTGAAATTACCCTTTCATAGTATTTGGTCATCCAGTATTACAGGCCTTGAGAAAGTCAGAAAGCTCAAAATAGAACCAAGGTAAGAAGAGATGAATAAAACAACTGGAGTTCAAATGCTGGTACTGGTGATAGTGAACCATAAAATCTTGAGCAAATTACTTTCTCTGTCTAGACCTCATTATCCTCACCTAGAGGGCTTATAAAATACACATTATAGAGGCACTGTGAAACTCACATGTGATAATACTTGTGAAAATACCCATACAAAATGCTTATAGATGGATTTTCTTAAATTTTATTAAATTCTGAACTTTTCTCTCCCCCTCATCATCTTATCCACATGTCATAGATATTTGTTAAATCTGGGATATATATCCAAAAGAAATGAAATCACTATCTCAAAGACCATATCTGGATTTTCATGTTCACTGTAAAATTTGTTCATAATAGCCAAGATATGCAAACAACCTAAATGTTCATTAATGGATATATATATATATATATACAAATATCACAATTTATTTATTTATTCTATATATTGTGGTATATTTATAATAAAATATTACTCAGTCTTTAAAAAGATCCTGCTATTTGCAACAACATGGATGAACCTGGAGGTTCATCCAGGTTTATTTCACTTAGCAAAAGTGCTAGACACAGAAAGACAAATATTACATAATCTCACTTTTATATAGAATTTTTAAAAAGTTGAATACATAGAAACAGAGATTATAATGGTGGCTACCAGGGGTAGGAAGGGGAGATGGAGTCGAAGGCACAAATGTACGATGAGTAAGTCTGCAGAGGACTATATTTAATACTATATTTTATACTTGGAATTTGCTAGGAAAGTGAAGTTTAATTGCTCTTACCATGCACATAGGAAAAAGACAAATATGTGACATGATGGATACATTAATGTGCTTGACTGTAGTAAAATTTTCACTATGTATATGTATGTCAAAACATTGTTATATACCCTAAATTTTTACAGTAAAAATGACACTGACTCAAAGAAACATTCATAGATTATCTTTATCCTCTGAGGATTAAATTAAATAAGTTTTCTGTTCTTATTATCTAATTGAGCTATATTCAGATCATTGCTCAAAATTTGTATTCATTACTTTATAAATGTTTCCTTTTTTTCCTGCATCCTTTAGGATTCAGACTACCTTAATGTATAGAAATAAAGTCCGCAGTGCCTAGAGAGTTCATAAATATAGTATGCATTCAATAACAATTTTGGAATAAATAAATAAATAAGGGCAAGTGCAAACATGAGTAAAAACATTGGCTGACATTTCTCTAGCTCTGTTCGGTTTATGGCTAAAGGACATCTTATGACGTAGTGAAAGCAAAAGCACCGTAGAACATGGAGATGCAATTATAGAAATCCTATGAAGTGGGTACTATATTTATAAAAATTTATGGGAAACTAAAGACAGGTTATCAACTTGCCCATAGTCCATAGTCCTTCACCTGAGAGTAAGCACTAAAATCTGGAGAGCATATTATTGAACCACAATGCTGTACTACCATTGCACAAGTCTGTCATCGCCTTAATTTCAGTAGATGTTCAGGTAATAGGAGTTCACCATCAGCATATGGGATCAAGATTCCACTTGAAAAAAAGCTTACTGTTAAAGTACTTTGGTTTTATTCAATATTAGATGTGGGGAAAAATTTTAGAAGCTACTTGGAGACATTTTTGCTTCCACTAGTTGCTCTTAAGTATTTGCCAGATTTTCAAAAAAATCATCAGAAGTTAGTATTTCTTTTTATTTCATTTTTTACTGAGCAGAACTTTAACTACTGACTACTAATTTTCAAGTTTGTTAGTTCCATATACCTATATGCACAGTTGTCAGACATTTAAAACAGTCGAACTTAAATTGATAAGACTTTAAAAACATCTGAACATGCTGACTAGTGTGGTTATTTCATGTGAAATGAACAAAAAATAAATCTGCCCAATCTAGTTGAAGGAGAGATGAAAGCGAACAGCAAGAAAATATTTTTATATTTCTCCAAAATAATGAGGGTGAAAATGAGCACTTCAAAACAAGAAGTATATTTTTAAATTAAACCTTATCTCTTCAGCACAACCATATTGGCTACTGACTTTAGAGCAAACATTTTATTTGTACATAAGAGCTGTAATGTGAAAAAAAGATAAGAATAAAAGTCTGAAGACATAATAACAATCACAGGCTCTGCATGCTCTAAAGAATTACCCAGCACCCAGTAGGACATGGGGATACTTACCATTATATTCTTTATTGTTAACTCATGAGAAAATTAAAACAAATTATTACCAAAAAATTAAATTTAAGGATGTTTCTTTGAATTATTTAGATTAGCTGTGTAATATAAATTTAATTTGCATAAATAAAAGGTATGTTTATTTTTATATTAAAACATCACATACTATATTTTAGAAAAGAAGATGCTAAACAAAATTGCAATTTCTAATAAAATTCCAGACTCAACCTGATCCCTCAGGAAACTTTGGAGAGTAAATTGCACCCCACAGTTTCTCCTACCTAGAGAAAAGGAAGCTGAGTTTTATAATCCCCTAACTGTCAGTTACTGGCTACAGCCACTGTTAAGGGATAAAGATGGGTAAAAATTCCCAAGCTTTTCTGGTTTTTCATACACAGACAGCTCCAGTGCTCAGGGGCATTTATGTGAGGAAATTTATAAGTGCAAGCTTTCAGCTAGGAAGCATACAGAGGCTGGTAGAGGAGATCAGAGCTGAGAAACTGACCTGAGGGCGTGGGGACAGGGAGAAGACGATACTAGCAATGCTCCACTAAATGTTCATTAAAAAACATATGTATATATCTCCTATAACCATGCCATTATAATGCCAATTATAAGTTGTAGTTTAATGTGTGATAAGAGTGATGGAGAAATGAACTGGAAGAGGATTTTTAAATACTGTATTGAAAGAAAAAAGATATTTAACCTATATAAGGTAAGGAAGGTCAAAATGTCCTTCATAACTGAGGATTGAAGTATACATTATTTACATACTTAAGGTTTAAATGCTGTCAATTAAGTGGCTGAAAATTATGTAATATAGATTGGCCTAAACAACTACTAGAAAGCCATTGAAAACACAGTTCAGGTGGACAGGATTTTCACAGTTAATATGGACAGGCCATACATGGTACTTTTATCAGGAGCATTTTGAGGCACTGTGCTTAAGTTGACCATGATAACATCTTTGTTGTTGTTGTTTTTAGAAATTTATTTAGTCATCATATCTGTGGGCCTTTATTTGCATTTTAAGGAAAAAATATTTTTAATAACTTCATACTAGATATCCTAATTATGACTTTTATGAAAACACAACATTAAATAAATTTCAAGTACCAGTTCATTATTTTCATTACTAGCAGGTAAACCATGATTATATTCTTCTTAGAAAAATGTATGAAGTCATTTATGTATTCAACAAATAAGTGCTAACTGTTGAGTTCAGCAATGTACTAGTGTTAGGTAGATAGTGAGAGATTCTGGGTCTCCTAGGAATGAAAGTGGGTGCTGTGGCCCCCATCTTGGTCCTGCCCAACCCTAATTCTCCAACCTGGGGGAGGAGGGAATACCTATGAATCTGCCAATCAGAACTTGGTGCCCGAGCTGCCAAAGAATGCAGAGGACTCTCTAGCCCACGGGCCAAGCCTCATGGGTACTATCAAGTCCGGAAGGTGACCTAGAACCCACATGTGTAGTTAAGGCTCAGGTCATGTGACTCTCAACTGTCTAATCAAAGTGATTCCATGGCAATCTCTGAACCACAAGGAGGTCCCTATCTGGACACTATAAAATAGGACACAACCCATAGCCAAGCTCTCTCTCTCTCTCTGCCCTTCCTTTTGCCTGCCCTGATGTGACAGTGGGTACTATTGTCATCTGTGGCGTAGGTGCTATGCTCTGTAAACCTGTATCTTGCTCTTGCCCTATAATCTTCTCTTTCTCTGCTCAATAAACCTCATTTTTGAGCTTGCCTAACTTTGGCATGTCTGGTCATTCTTTGGTCACGGGTGCACCAACAACCAATGGTTTCAGACTGAAATCTAACAGTAGGTCATGAAAACAGAGATTAGTAAAAAATATATACTGCTTCCACGGAGTTCTCAGTTCTTATAATTATTATCCCATCTGTAACTTAGCACAGAATTGAAGTGTGCAATCAACTGCCTGGGAGGCATTGGTTTTGCAGACAGACATATCCTGTGTTACTTACAAAAATTTCCCCTGAATTTCCTACAAAATATATTCAAGTTGCTTTTTAATTCTTAATTTCCACTAAGGCAAAATGTGTCACATTCAGGTAGGAATAGGTAGCATTAACAAAACCATTATAAAACATGTGCCTTTTACACTGGGAAGCATAATTTTCAATGTGCCTAATTAGTGAAACAATTATCTCTAATAATAATGAAGGAATTTTTAACCAAGGAGTTTATAGTGCAATGAAGAAATTTGGAAGAATGACTAAAGAGACACTGTAAAAGTTTTTTTAAAGGTTATTTACAAAGAAATTTGGCTCATTTTAATCCATGTAAGGTGACTCTACTATACAAAACAAATAGAAGAAAGAGATTAATATAAATTAAAAAGGTAAAAAATATTTATATTACTTAGAGACAAATGAATTTAGACTTCATGTTTTGTCAGACCTCTATGCATATATTTTTTTCCACAAAAAATGGGATTATCCTATGCCTGTCATTTGCTAAAATGTAGTTTCCAATTAGCAATATGATATGAAAGGTATAATTGCAAATGATTTTGTACTTTATGGTTTGTGTTGTTTTACTGTACAATAAATGAATTGGTTATATCAACATATTTTACAAAATATGTCCATTCTTTTCTATTCCAATGGAATAACAATTTCTTGTGCCAGAAACATACTGTTTTGAAGATTGTAGATTTACCATCTGTTTTATAAATAGTGGATCAATTTTCCCCCTTCATACAACTTGTAAATCTTATAAATCTCTTCATACACATATACTTTTTATAGAATAACTTAAGAAACATTTTAGTAAATACCTAAAAAAAACCTCCTAAGGGTTTGGAATGGGATTAAATTACATATATAGAATAGAGAAATTGACTCCTTTATAATAATATTTTCCCATCCAGGAACATGGCATAAATAAATGTCACTTGAATTTTAGAAATTTCTTCATGTTTTACACTTTTAGGTTTATGGCAAGGACTGTATGGTAGTGATGTTTTTCTGAATGGGGAGTTTTCCGCTCTATATTTTACCTGGTTATTCTTTGCATATATGAAAACTTATTTTTAATTTTTATTGTTTGTTTTAGATAATCACATGATTTCCAAATAGTGTTATTTTCATTTTTTTCAAATTTATGAATATACCTTGTTTCCCTTATGCAATATTTATTTCAGGGTTAAGTATTTCTAAAAAAAAAATATTAAATAACAATGTTAACAGGCAATTTAAAAGTTTTCTTCTTTTAATGTAAATCATTTCACCATTAATTAATGTGTTTTCTGTTAAATTTAGATTACTTTATTATCCAATTAACTTAAGCATAATTAAATACTGGTAAGCTGTAAATGTTATAATTGGGGTTCTGATATGAATTTTCAGGTCTCCATTTTAAATGATAACAACTTTAATATTTATTGAAAATTTATTATATGCTAACTTACATATAGGTTGATGCAAAAGTAATTGCAGTTTTGCACCCTGAATTTTAAATCATTATAACTAGGCTAAAATGCATCTTCATTAATTAAATTAGGAACCATGACAATCAACACATTTTTGTCAATGAGAAATAAGTTTGTGGCATAAAAATTTGTGCTTTGGGATTCCACAAATCTTTGGAAAGCATCTTCTTCATTCTTCTCATTGTGGAAGCGTTTTCCCTGCATAAAGTTGCCAAGATGCTTGAAGAAGTGGTCATCGGTTGGTGGGAGGTCTGGTGAACATGGTGGATGAGACAAACTTTGTAGCCCAATTCATTAAACTTTTGAAGTATTGATTGTGCTATGTATAGTAGTTGGGCATTGTCATGGAGAATTGGACCCTTTTTGTTGACCAGTGCTGGCTGCAGGTGTTGCAGTTTTCAGTGTAACTCCTTGATTTGCTGAGCAAACTTCTCAGATGTCCTGGTTTCACTGGGCTTCAGAAAGCTGTAGTGGATCAGACCAGCAGTGGACCACCAAACTGATTGCGACATTTTTTGGCACAAGTTTGGCTTTGGGAAGTGCTTTGCAGCTTCTTGGTCCAGCCATTGAGCTGGTCGTTACCAGTTGTTGGTATAAAATCCACTTTCCATCACACTTAGAAATCTGATCAAGAAATGGTTCGTTGTTGCTGCATACAATAAGAGAAGATGACACTTAAAAATGATGATTTTTTTGATTTTTCAGTCAGCTCATGAGGCACCCACTTAGCCAGTCTTTTTGCCTTTCCAATTTGCTTCAAATGCCAAATGACCATAGGATGTTCAATGTTGAGTTCTTCAGCAATTTCTTATGTAGTTGTGAGAAGATTGGCTTTGATGATTGCTCTCAATTGGTCGTTGTCAACTTCCGATGGCCTGCCACTGAACTCATCTTCAAGGCTCTCATCTCATTTGCAAAACTTCTTGAACCACCACTGCATTGTACGTTGGTTAGCAGTTCCTGGGCCAAATGTGTGGTTGAGGTGTGAGTTGTCTGACCCATTTTGAACTTGAATAAGAAAATTGCTTGAATTTGCTTTTTGTCTAACATCATTCCCATAATCTAAAATAAATATAAAATAAATAACAAGTAGTAACTCATTAGCAAAAAACACAAAGAGAGAAATGCACATTAAAATGAAGTATAACATAACCACATTTATTTAAGAATGTATTGCAATATCAAATGGGAAATTTCAACAATGCTAAAACCGTGATTACTTTTGCACCAACATAAATATAAGCAATAGTGTAAACATTTATAAGCATTTGTATTTAATTTTAACAATAATGTTATTAAGTACATAAAACTGAGACTAAAAGACATGAGAGCTATGATTTGAACTCAGGTTTTCTGGGTTCTGACTTTTTTTTTTATAAAAGTGATATCCATAGTGAGTCCCAGTAACTGGTGAAACCTTAGTTAATTTGTGGGTAAGTGTGAAACTGCCATGTTTTTGTTGATATTCCTAAGGAGATCATTAGGGGGAAGATGAATTCAATTTCAGCTATGCTGCATTTGAGCTGCTCTGAGACATGAAAGTAAAGAACTCTGGTTAACAGTGATATAAATAGTTTTGGTGCTCAGGGGAAAATCTCAGATATTTCATTAGTCAGGGCGCAGTCAGTTTAGCTGGCTGAGTATTTCTTAAGTTCAGTCCTTTGGGGATTTGATCCTAGTTACATGTCTACTGGCCTGGACAGGAAGTGGAGGCAGATATTGAGGAAGACAATATGCCTTGTAAACCACCTGATTTGTTGAATGTTTTTGCAGGAATCAAGCAAGAAGGAGGTCTTCATACTAAATGACTGAGGAAGGATTGGGGGCTGGACCACTTCCATAGACACAGAAGATTCAAGGCAATATAAACTTTCCAGAATCTCAAGTATATGCCTCCACCCTAAATGTTAGGGCTCCACTCACTCCCACCATGGTCTCAGATATAATTAAGGAGATTTGTTTAAAGTGATAGCATTCTCTAAAGTTTTCCCCTTACAAGTAAGTCTGTTCTAGTTTTCCGACTTTGCCTGTCATCCAGCTTTAGGAAGACAGAATCATTTAATGCCATTAAAATTTGGGGTACTCAAAAGTTGTTTTAAATAGCAAAAAGTCAAAACTCTTTAGTCAAGGCTATGGTTTCTTTGAAAACATATCTGGTGCAAAAGAGTTTTGAAGCTATTGATATATTAATATTATTTTGGATCAGTGCCATATATCAATAAACACTTTAATGACACAGTTCTCCGACACTTCATTTTTGTCCTTCTTAACCCTATGCATCTTTTTCTTAACGTAAAAGTAATTCCCTTGTGACTGTCTACGTGTAACAGGAAGGGGAGCACACCCATAATCGTGACATTGTTTATCGAAGCCTTTTAATTTTATTTATTATTTTTCTTTTATTAATAAAATATTTCAATGGCAAATGGAGTTTTTATATATTCAAGTTATACAATGTAATGATTTGATCTGCATATACATTGTGTGATGTTACCACATTCAGATTAATCAATCCGTCACAATCTGTAAATTAGTTCTCAGAACTTGTTTTTCTTACAACTGAAAATTCATAGCCTTTGACCCACATCTCCCCATTTCCTTCGGCCCCCAGACATTGACAACCATTATTATACTGTCTGCTTCTATGAGTTAGATTGTTTTAAAATTTATACAAAAGTGAAAAAAGTACTTGTCTTTCTGTACCTTGCTTATTTCACTTAGCATAATACTTTTGAAGTCGATCCATATGATGGAATTTTTCTTTTTTAAGATTATGTAATATTCCATTATCTCTGTGTGTGTGTATGTGTGTGTGTACACACTATATTTTCTTTATCAAATCATCCATCAATGGCACTTCAGTTATTTTCATACCTTGGTTATTGTGATTAATGCTGCAGTGAACATGAGGGTGCAGGCATCTCTTTGAAATATTGATTTTAATCTTTTAGTTTAGATTATACCCAGAAGTGGGATTGCTGGATTGAACAGCAGTTCTATTTTTAATTTTTTGAAAAAGCTCCACACTGTTTCCCATAATGGCTGTACTAATTTACGCTCCCACCAGCAGTGTGCAAGGGACCCCTTTTCTCCATACCGTCATCAACACTTGTTATCACTTTTCTTTTTGATAATGGACATTCTAACAGGTATCAGGTATTGATTCTACCTGCTTGTATTGATTTGCATTTCTCTGATGATTAATGATGTTGAATATCTTTTCACATACCTTTTCATGGATATTTGTAAATCTTCTTAAAAAACAGTCTATTCAGGTCCTTGCCCATTTTTTAATTGGGTTGTAGTTTTGCTACTGAGTTGTATTAGTGCCTTATATACTTTGTATATTAATCCTTTAGCTGCTGTATGCTTTGCAAAAATTTTCTCCAATTTCAGAGTTACCTTTTCATTTAATATATTATTTTCTTTGCCATGCCTAAGATGTTTAGTTTGATGTAATCTGACATTTGTTTTTACTTTTGTTGCCTGTGCTTTTGGTGTCATATCCAAAAAAATCATCATCAAGATGTAATGTAGATTTTCCCCTTTTTCTTCTAAAAGAGACTAAAAGGACGACAGAAAAGATCAATAAAATCAAAGTGTTGGTTTTTAAAAGACAACAAAATTAACAAATATTTTACTATACTAAAAAGAAACAGAGGCCAGGCACAGTGGCTCACACCTATAATTCTAAAACTCTGGAGGCCAACGTGGGAGGATCGTTTGAGGTCAGGAGTTTATGACCATCCTCAGAAAGAGAGAAACCCCATCTCCACAGAAAAATAGAAAAATTAGCTGGGCATGATGTCAGTCACCGGTAGTCCCAGCTACTCAGGAGGCTGAGGCAGGAGGATCACTTGAGCCCAGAAGTCCGAGGTTGCTGTGAGCTATGATGATGTCATTGCACACCAGCTGGGGCAACAGAGTGAGATTCTACCTCAAAAATAAATAAATAAATAAAAAATGGGGGGGCTCAAATAACTAAAAGAGGAAAGACTACAACTACTACCACAGAAATATAAAGATCATAAGAGACCATTATGAACAATTAAACACCAGCAAATTGGATAACTTAGAAGAAATCGAGAACTTCTTTGAAACACATTAATACAACCTACCAAGACAGAATCAGAAAATCTTTACAGCCCAATAATGAGTAAAGAAGTTGAATTAGTAACTAATTTATAACAATGAAAAGCCCAGGACCAAATGTCTTCACTGGTGAATTTTACCAAATATTTAAAAAATTATTGCCAATCCTTCTCAAACATTTCCAAAAAATTGAAGAGGAAAGAATTCTTCCTAACACATTTAACAAGGCCAGCATTACACTGACACCAAAGTTAGGCAAAGACACTAGAAGAAAAGAAAATTATAGGCTAATATCCCTAATAAGCATAGATGTAAAAATCCTCAACAAAATACTAGCAAACCAAATTCATCATCACATTAAAAGGATCATACACCATGATCAAGGGGGATTTATCCCTGGGATAAAAGTATGTTTCAACATATGTGAATAAATAAATATAATACATCAAATTAACAGAATGGAAGATAAAATCATGTGATCATATCAATGGATGTAGAAAATCATTTGACAAAATTCAGCATCCTTTCATGATAAAAGCCGTTAACAAATTAGGTATAGAAGAAATGTTCCTCAACATAATGAGGGGGCATGTATAGAAAGCCCATAGCCCACATCATGATCAATTGTGAGAAGCTGAAAGCAATCTTGAGAAAGAAGCATACAGCTAGAGGCGCCACACAACCTGACTTCGAAATATGCTACAAACATTGAGTAATCAAAACAGTACAGTCAGTATTGTACTGACATGGAAACAGACACATGGACCAATAGAACAGAATATAAAGCCCATAAGTAAACCCGCACATGTACGGTCAGCTAATCTTGACAGGGGTGGCAAGAATACACAATGGGAAAAGGAAAGTATTCTCAATAAATATGGTGGAAAATTGGATATCCAATGCAAAAGAGTCCATATCCATGCAAAAGAATAAAAATTGAACCCATTATTTTACACCATATACAAAAATTAACTCAAAATAAATTAAAGACTTAAATGTAAAATGAAAGCCTTTTAAAATTCCATTCCTTTTAAAATCTAGCAGTGTTTTAATTTTATCACTGTGTAAGGCTATGTTCATTTCTGCATAGGAATTCGGTCACCTTTTCATGTCAACTCATGAGGTTCTTAAAAGATCTTCAAGCAAGGAGGGCTAATGTCCTTCAACTGTAGAAGAGGTATGCTTTTGCTTGCCAAAAAGGCTCAATATTATTTGTAAGCTCAAGGTACCTAGGATCCATCAAAAATCCCATTCCCATGATCAGATCCCTTTTTCAATGAGTTCCACAATTTTCATATACGTGATCTGTTGATTATACAAATTCAATTTATATTATAAATATCATAATTCTGTAATCAGCAGGATCAACATTTGCATCTTATATATTGTTATATCAGATCTGTAAAGAAATAATAGATAAGAACCAGTCCCAAATTTCCATGATCAAATGTATATTTCCTAGAAACACTGTAAGAAAATGCTGTATAATCAGAGTTTAGAGACGGAGAAGGGAAACCCCTCTAAGTATTTCCATCAATAAGGAGTATAATAAAGGGAATGAAGGGCTTACTAAATTGCTAGAAGAGACAGAGTTTCAAAAGTTGGGTAGAGTTGCCCGTAGGTCTTTAAGTCATGCCACTGCAATGTGCATGCAAGATACCAGGAAGCTGCTGCTGCTGACGCATTTAGAACACTGCAGAAACTATCCACTATAGTCACAACTGCTGTAAAGTCCTGAGGCTGCTCAGTGGTAGAGAGATACGGACTCAAGCCTGCCCTACCAATGACATTTTCTATGGTTTGAATCTATCCCCTAAAATTTTGTGTGTTAGAAACTTAAACTCCAATAGCACAGTGAAGTGGTTGGTACCTAATGGGAGGTGTTTAGGACAGGTCATGAGGACTCCCCGTGTGAATGGATTGATGCTGATTATAAAAGGGCTGGAAGCTTGGTCTTGCATGTACCCTCCAGTGATTTCTCATCTTAGAATGGCTTTAATTTTGCTATGAATGAAGCAAGAAGGCTGATACCAAATGTGGCCCTTCAATCTTCAACTCCTAACCTCTGGAACTGTGAGTCAAATAAATTATGAAGTCTGTGGCATGCTGCTATACCAGCACAAAATGAACTAAGATACACGTTTGCCAAAACCCATACCTCTGCTGCCAATGTCAGCAGAAGATTGTCTTACTTGTGTTTGCTAAAATCATGTGAGTGGATCTCATCAGCAGACTTTAAATAACATCCCCAAACCCAAGAGATTAATACATAGAATGCAGCAAATCTAGATTACAAGTAAGCACTATCCAGCAAAGGGTCAACATACTTTAGAGAAGTCAAGAAGTTTGAGGAGTTGACTACATGCTATAGATTTAGTACCTAGGCCATTGGTGACAATAGCTAGAACAATTTCAGCAGATGGACAAGTGCAGAAACCAAGTTCCAATGGTGAGTTAAAGGTGACAGAGCAGAGTTCCCCAACATTTTGGCACCCAGGGACCAGTCTCTTGGTAGATAATTTTCCATGGACTGGGAAGGCAGTCGTCTCTCTCTCTCTCTCTCTCTCTCTCTGACATAGAAGGGACATGTAAAAATATTTATTAAGTAAAAGAACTAGTAATCTAGTGAGGAAAAAAGGAAGTTCAGGATACTCAGGAGGAAAAGAATGATTTACAGAGCAATGTCCTTGAGAAATTTAGAAGATACAAATTAACAATGACGTTGACCAGAAGAGAAAACTACCCTTGGCTTTTTTCTGGACAGTGCTGATAATCTCAGGCATCTCGTTCTGCTCTAAGCATTGCTTACTCTGTCCTGAGTTCTGGTACACTTAACCTTTGAGTACAAAAATATTTTCAGGTCAATTTTCTTCTTCAAAAAAGAACCTTTCTGTCGTATAGAATTCAATGTATTATATGAGAATCTTGTGTTTATTAATCACCTCTTTTGTCTCAAATTTTTTTTAATCTCATGGTTCTCTCCAATACTGATGAGGGTCAATTTTTTTAATGTTTGTTTTTTAATTGTTTTCCTATTTTGTGTCTACTATTTTGCAGATTAAAATAGTATGCTATTTCTAGGCAACTGCTACTATGAAGACTATAATATTTCAGAAATATTATATCAGAAAGACTATTTGATTTCTCTTCACCTTATACAGAAACACACAGGGTAAACAGTAATGGTTATGAGTAGTTATTTTTTCTAATATATATCTAGCATCAGGGGCCAGCTGTACCAATAACTAGCTCTGTGACCCCAAGTATATCACTTTATTTCTCTGGAATTTATTTTCCCACTGTTTAAATGATAATTATATTTACTTGACCTTTCTTAAAGGTAAGTTATTTGTATGGACAGTAAATAAAATTCGGTTTTGGGGTCCCCAGACAAAACTCGCTGTCAGTTCCACCCATGTCCAAGAAAATTAAAGTAGTATCAGGTCATGGGTTGGAAGAAAATGTATTTCTGGGTTATTGAAAAGACGGAGGCACAGTTATTGTCTTCTGACACCTGGGGACTGACTCTGCTTTCTCTGTCTAGATAAGAATGCGGCCTTGCTGATATCACATTGGTTTTAGATGCAGGAAAGACTGATATTTGTAAATCCTTATATGAAAGTGACAAACCTTCCTGACATTCCTTCTGCTAGAGTATTGTGAGCCCTGATTACAACATGACAGTGTATAACAAAAGGTATGTTGTTTTATCAACTCTGGCAAGCTCTCACCATGGAGAAGATCAGCACCAGGTCTGCACATCGTTAAGGAACATGGCCATCAGGGATAAGCAGCCTCAATTGCAAGTGGATCTTCTCCTCTATGTTGTCACCAAACTACCTTTCTATTTATTTTTTAATCTTTGATTTAAATTGACTGTGGCTATATTTCTTCCTGCCAGAGCATAACTTATGTGAAATGCTGTAGTCAGAAGGTATATAGTAGATCTGTACCTTGAAAAGTTAAAAATGTATGGTACACATTCAAGATAAAGCATAGACTTTTAAGGCAGGAAGATATTCAAGAAGATATCAGAGTTGGCTGGGGGCATTGGGATATGTTGGTCAAAGGACAAAATTTTGGTTTACATAGGAGGAATAAGTTCAAAAGATCTATTCCACATGATAATGCCTACAGTTAATAACAATATATTGTATACAATGAAAATTCCTAGAAGGGTAGATTTGATATATTCTCATCATGAACAAAAGGAGTATGTAAGTTAAACTATCTTTAGACAGCTTGGTTTAGCCATTGCTCAAATGTATACATATATCAAAACATCATATTTGTATATTATGAAATCTACACTTTTGTGAATTAAAAATCAGTTAAAAAAGATGATTTGAGAGGTGAAATCTTTGCATGCCATTGACATTTTAAAAATTCATTTGAGTAAGTTATATTTTGAAAAAAACTATTGTCTCAATAATGAAAATTTAATATTGTAACAAAAAATATTTTTAAATGAGATTTACATTCCAAATAGAAAAATTCCATTATATATTCAGGGACATCTAAGACATATTATAAGTGCATATTATACTACTTTCCAATAAACCTCTGTTTCTCATCTATAGATTAACCTCCAGAAATATAACCTAGAACATCCTTTTTGGTGTATATTTTGAGGATTAACAGCATAAAGATGGGGCAGTTGCTTGGATTTGCCCATTTGCACTGAGAAGATCTCAAGATTCAGTTCTTGAAGGCTGTTAGGATGGGTCGTTAGGAATTCAATGAATTATCTTCTGGGTGTGGAGATTTTTCTTTTCAAATTCTCACTTCTGTTCTTGGGAGATCCCAAAGATTTCAAGTCTTAGAAAAATCATATTGCACTGACATCTCAAACTGAGAGTCATTGTAGAACATCTAAGCGTTGGCGTGCCATTCTGTAAATAGAAGGCACAGGGCCGCTCAGAGAAGTTACCAGAGTACTCTGAGAGTAGGCAGACCTTCAGAATGGGACTTCTCACAGCAGGGATAAATTTGAAGCAGAACTTTTGGTGCAGGGTTGGAGCATGCCCTAGGAGAGTTAAGAATTTTGTGACAGATTTGAAGATTGGGAACTTCTGAATTCAAAATACAATGTCAAACTGAAATTAGCTCTACATGTTGAAAATGAATGCTGAAAATGATTGTCACAGGAAATCGTTCACGCTCATTTGACAGCAGTTTAGACATGTCTACTAGCCTACTCACACCACCAGTTTTGTTATGAATTGAACTAAAGTGTTCCTATGTGAATAAATGCTCAGAATATTTGAGAGCAATATTTCCCTATTCCTTTATTATTTCTGCAAAAATTCAGAGTATTACTATTATAGAATGTTGCTGTCTGCCCCAAGGTTGTCAAAATGCGAAAGAGTGCTTTATGTGTTAATGTGTATTTTTTCTTTCCTTATGACAAATTATATTACTAGAATTAGATTATTGAATTCACTAGCAAGTTCTTCTAGATATAGGTTACAAAATGGGCTTTTATCAGCATTAAATCAATATATTATTGGCAATGATATGCAGTAATATTGCAATGAACTTATACAATGAGAGTGAGTCAAGGTACTTTACACATATTAACTGAGTATAATAATAATTTTATGCTATTTCTATGTCTTTTTAATAGATATTTAAACATAAGAAAAAATATATTAGATGAATTTCCAAAGGGAAACCAAACTGATTTTTGATCAGGAAATAAAACTGTTCTAGAATTTTTAAGAGTAGTTTCCATGGATTGATTATTGGAAAACATGGCTTTTCTCAAAATATTTCTCTTGAGTTTCATGAAGACATTGCTATGTTAAATCAATTTTTATATTTGCCATTAGTTTAGAAGTACTTTAAAAATCAGATTATATTAATATTTACATGAAGACATTAATATTTATAAAAATATATGCTCTGTGAGTACAGAGTACATGAGTTTAAATCAAAACTTTGACCCTGGACTTAAACTTTCTATCTCAATTTTCTTCTCCTTAAAACTGGGGTAATTATATTTGCTTATGGTATTTTTTGTGAAGATTACCTTCTAAAAAAACTTTTTAGCACAATTCTTAGTATACAGTATTATTTAAAGAAATGTTATTACTCATAAAATCAGGAAGAGTTTGTGGCATGAAGTTCTTATTTAATATTTATTTGTTAAAAATTAATAAATAAAATATCATTATATTAGATTTTTATCTATTTCACCAAGATTACATCATAAATATTTTGTAGCATAATAGATAAAGTCTAATTTTATTTGTTGAATATTATCTGTCTTGATAAATTCAACTTTATGACTCTGTTTTAATTTTTTATTAGGAATATACATACAAGCATAATCAAATGTTTTTGTTGTGAATTACATGAATGTCCCTGATTGCTTACCTGTCCTTGCACGCACATCTTGGCTATGGCCTTGTGATGGATGTGTGTTCACCACCGCCTTGACACTGGAGTTGGTCACGTGTGCTTTGGAGATGATATGTGGGTGAAGTGACAGCAGACCGTAAGTTTTATGTATTTCAGCTTTTCAGAAAAACAAAACAAAACAAAATGCACAGTCTGGGTAGTCTGCTGGTCTTGTCTCATGAAGTCAGTTTATTTAGACTGTTTCCCAGGTCTGAAAAAAGGACTTTGGTTAATCTGAGTTTGGTATTCAATACCCATGAGTCAAGACTGTATAGCTTAAGAACATATGGGTTAGTTAACAATATTTGAGATAGCTTCAATTTGATCTTGAGGATATTTGTCAAAGATATCAAAGGGCTCAAAACACCCGATCAAAACAGAATCACAGATCATTGTAAAATAATAGCAATTTACTTAAATAAGAGTGACAATCAAAACACTTTAAAGGCAATACAAGAAGTTACGTGGATGTAAAAACCTTAACTTTTCAAAGTTTAGTTTTTACAAAGCAATCAAAAACCTAACAAGGACAACATAGGAATTAACTTGATAAAACACAAAATCTCTGTTTCCTAAGCCAGTTACCAAGAAGTAAAGACAAACCTTATGTAGTGCGATTTTTTTTTTTCTTATGGGAAAACTATTTAGACAATTTGGAAGTCAAATCTGATGGAAAGGGTACTTGAATTAATTAACACAGGGAGAGTGTCCCAGGTCATGAGTATTAGTGTAATCAAAGAGGAATGGAAATAAGAAAAACTAGCACCTTGAGTAGAGGAGTATAATCCCAGCAACAGCATGAAAAGATTTCTGACTACATCGAATAATTCAGACTTATCAAGAAAAGCCAAGTATAAAATTAATTTATACTGAAGGGAAAAAAAGAACAAACCTTTATTATAAAATATTTTAGTATCAGGCCATAACAACAGACTTAGAACTGGAGGGGAAAAGTTATAGAAGCCCACGAAAAAGGTTGAAGGAGAGAGTTATCATCCTGGCCTTTTCAAGGGGGTAAAAGCTAAAAGCAGCAAAAGTTGAACTTCTGGGATATAAATCTGAGAAGTTTCAAAAGAAGCAGATTATAGAATTAAAATCAAAACTTTTTATAATTTTTTAAGAACAAAGCAATACTTTAAGAAAATGTTGTTTTAACCAAAACAGATTTTTTTCTTTCAATTATAGTCAATTTGATCTTATATAAAATTTCTTTATAAATTCTCTTTTACAAACATCATCATAATTAATATAGATTGTCTATGACATGTTGTAGTTTTTGTTTTGTCTTAAATTTTCCCTTTTTAAAATAAGCATTCGTTTTATTTTAGGACAAAAATTTATAATACAAGATCTTTTCTCATATAAAATTATTTCCCTTTTTCAATCCTTCTCATTACAAATATATCCTTATATTTATAACTTTTTTCTCTCTCTTACTGGTTCCTTTTTATATTGTATTATTTTTCTTTCTAATTCTGTATTTTGAATCATCAAATAACCTTCAAATTAGGTAGTTATTTTTTTTATTAAGAACATATTTTGTGTCTTGTTTACAATTTTTTATTAAAATACTTTTCTTGTATATTTTATATATATATACATATATATAGAGAGAAAATCATATATATAAATTAGGATTTTTATTCTTAGTAACCTAAAACTTAGTAAAAGCCTAGGAAGAAAGAAATGTTGAATTGTCCATCACAAGCATTTATTTCATTTATATTTACCTAATTTATTTATTTTAGAAGTTTAATTAGATGTTAGGTATTATTTTAAGTTATTTTTCTGTTAATCATTTTTATAGCATGTGAATATTAGATATTCACCTTAGTATTAAACACAAGGATATCTTGCCAATAACTCCAAAGATTTAGCTATTTATATTAAAACAACAATATTAAATTAGTTTTACTTATTAAAAATTACATAAACACAAATCACTTTGCTTTCAGCTGGTTTAATGTTTTATAATCCTTGTGTCAAACTCTGATACTTCAAAAACATAAAATTGACTGGCAAAAATGTATGCTGACAATTTGAAGACATTGTTATTGTTGCTATACCAATAATACCTTTTTAATAGCTTAGAATATTTATCAAAAATTTACTAAATATTTAGAGTTATTTACTTAATATATGAACACAACTTTATAAGTCAATTTGGTGCCATGTAGAAAACATATAGTGAAATACATGTATACACATTCAAATAATACATTTAAACAAATAAACATATATGCACACAAAGATCCAGTAGTTTTTACTTCTAAATTCCAGCTATAAGATAACTATATAAACTCACCAGTTTGCAAAAAATAGTTGGATCCAAAATGTTTCTGACCAAGTTGGAACTTGTTCACGTGGCCAAACTTTGATTGCCCCAATAAGTAAAGCATGGAAAACTGTGGATCAAAGTTTTGGGTAAAATAGCTTCTAGGGGAGTTTGAGTTTTATCTCTTTCACCCTTTATTTCCCCCTTCAGTTTCAAATGTGTTTTCAATGTTCACATTATTGTTAGAACTGGCTGTTCCAAGTAAACTTGAATTAGTGATATCATAGACCATGAGCTTTTTCTCAAAACCAGTAATTTAGCAACAGAAGTTTCAAAGTAGGTAGAACAGAAAATAGTCTGTTTAAACAACTCTACATTTTAACTCTATAATGGTAGACGTAGTGGGCAAACAAATCTGAGATTGGCTGCTAATGCAATCACAAGAGTGGCATCCAGAGCACCAAAGACTGATTAAACTAGATTATCTGGGAATTAACTAACAACCAGAGAGCCTATACAAAAAGCCAGAAACCCGGAAGCCTCAGGGGACGGCTTGCTGCGGATCCCGGAACACCTAAGGGAGTGATGGCCAGCAGTGATCCCCAAAGGCATGCAAGCTAACACAAATTGTAGTCACAGAACAACATAGCTCTGGCATCCCAGATGCACACAGCACAAATAGGAGCCTCTTGACCAACAAAGGAACACAAGAGGGTTAGTATCTAAAGTGAAACTCTAACAAAGGGTTAATAGTGACCAAGTCAGGTTGGAGAAGGGCGGAGTGTCAAAGTAAACAAGGAAAGTGCCTTGCCTCACATAAAGCAGAGACATTTGCCAAAGTGGCCAAAATAAAGATTATAAATGCCACAACAAAATAAACATAAGCATGCACTTAGTTACTAGAAAGGGAAGGAGGTTAAAAGATGAGAAAACCCATGAGTAATAGAAGATGTATCAAGAAGTTAGTCATTCACAGCACAACAGCCAGACTTGACAAAAGAAGGCTCACTTGCCCATCAGGTCCTCCGAATGGTGCCTTAGCGTCTTAATTTGGGGTCCAAGTAAGGATCTCTCTTTGGCCCATGCTAGGTGCCAGGGAAGATGACATAGGAAAGTGGACCCCAAAACTGGGGTATGGCCTTAAGGCCAAGGGAGTTCTTAGTTTCATGCAGGAAAGAATTCAATAGCAAGCCCAGAATGTCAAGCAAAATTAAGTTTATTAAAGTAACAAAGAAACAGAAGGAAAGCTTGCTCCATAGCCAAAGCCACAGCTATATCTCAGAGCAACAGAGAGTAGTCCTTTGTGAGTTTCTAGGGTCTCATTTTATTTCTTCTATATAATTTTATGTTACACAGAGGGAGGATTATTCATAAGATTTCTTGGAAAGGTATGAGGAGTTACTAGAACTGAGGGTCCCTCCTGTTTTAAAACCATATAGGGTGACTACCAGGAGTTGCTATGGTATTGGTAAATTGTCATGGCACTGGTGGGAGCTTCCTTTAGTACCTTAGTACATTATAAGCAGGGTATAATGGGCGGTGAGGGTAACCAGAGATCATTTTCATTGGCCATCTTTGTTTGAGCTAGTTTTGACTAGCTTCTCTACTGCTTTTTGTTTCACCAGAGACCTTGGTTTGGCTCTTATGACTCTTTACCAAACAGAGCCTGCTAGTTTCTTATCTCATGGCTACCTTCATCAAACAATTTATTGAACTGTTTTACCTTAATGCATAACATATAATGCATATACTTGATAAGACTGCTTGCTAGGAAGACCTTTTGTGACTTACTTATATTTTCTCAATGCTCTAGAATTTTTCCAGTTATGTCAAGGTGTTTACTAAAATCCTAAGAATGAAATTAAGGATTGCTTCTACTAAATAGTGAAAGCGTGTGTACAATTCTTCAGCAGGCTCCATGCGGAAGGAGGTCTGTGGCAGACAGAGGAAGCCATGTGCTGAGCCGGGCGAGGGCAGAGCTGGGGGCCTGTTGCTGGCACTTCGCCAGCTCTGCCTCTGGCACAGCACTGAGAAGCCGTCTTTAAAGAGAATGAAATGTAGTTCCCGCACATAGATATGAGGACGAGACTAACATGGAATTAAAGCCTAGCATCATCTAACAAATGGTATTTGCATTCCCCAGTGAAACAATAAACACCAATACCAGATCAAAACGCTTGAAAATCTCCAGGAAAACGGTTAGTAGAAACCCTTCCGGGCCCTTGCACTTGATTTTCCGTGTCCTACTAAACAATTTCTGCAGATGATCACACAGCTTTCTGCTTTTCATCAAACTTGTGTTTAAATATGACTGTTTTAATAGCTTCCTTTCCTGACAAACTTTTAAGGTAACCTTCATTTCCTGAAAGCCTCCTCAAAGCCATTCTCTAATTTGCCATCTTCTTTCACTTTCTTCCTAGAATTTATCAGCATGTGCATCAATTTATTATTTATCATTTGCCTTCTCTAGGGGCATGGAGCCATTCTTACTTACTGCTTAATCTGCAGTCCCATTAATGGAGATAAGCCTATAGGCCTTAAATAAACATTCGAGAAAATATAAATGAATAGTTAATGATCACAGATGAGATTATCAAAAATATCTATATACTGATGTACCAAATTTCTCACTAAAATAGTTTTTTTAAAGTTCTTTGTGCAAATTTGATAAGATCAAAGTGTTAGATAAAATTGGTATGTTACCTTAAAGCAAAATGTTTTCACAAGTTTTTTCTATAAGATTGTCTTAGCTAGAGTTTCCATAACAAAATACTATAGATTGGGTGGCTTAAACAACAGAGATTTATTTCTCACAATTCTGGAGGCTGGAAGGCCAAGATCAACGTGCCACCTGATTCAGTTCCTGGTAAGGACTCTCTTCCTGGCTTAGATATGGCCAACTCCTTGCTATGTCCTCCCGTGACTTTCCTCAATATGTACATTGGCAGAGTGGGGGATGGGGAGAGAGAAAGAGAGAGAGAAGGGGAGACAGAGAAAGATCTTTTCATCTTCTCTTTAGGCCACCAATCCCATCATGAGGACCCCACCCTTACGAACTCATCTCATCCTAATCACCTCCCAAAGTCCCTGTCTCCAAATAGAGGATAGTGGCTTCAACATTTAAATTTGGAGAAGACAGAAACATTCAGTACATAACAAAGATTGAAGTATTTCACAACTTTTTCATGTAAAAGCAAAACACTTTCACAAGATTTTTGTGTAAAACTTCAGGCCTTAGCATATACTTTAAATTACTGCTTTAATTGCTAGCATTATATATCATATTTATTTCAATGCCCATGATTTTGCCAACTATTAATTCTCAGGTTTTCACTGAGGGAACATTTAAAACATTAAAATAATGAAAATTTTATTTTTATTGCATTGTCATTTCCTAGGTAGTAATAATTTTATGTTTTAAAACTTGGGAGGAACTGTTTATTATAAAGCTGATAGTCCACAGGTGTGAAATTCACAGGAATTATTAAAGACTTGACAATCTACTTGATTTATTTTATCCTTAAAGACTTAATCATGCTTTCATAACTAGAATAAACTGCTAAGGAAAATTAAACTCCATTAATTATTTCAAGGCCAATTTAGTAATTGCTTCTACTAAAGAATTATCTCAAGAACATAAGAAAAATTCAGATAAGCATAATTCAATTTTTCTTTGAAAGTGGTCTAGAAATCATCTTTCAAAATAACAAATAAACAACATAATTTATTATCTGAAAGCATAAAATAAAATTAAATATGTTATCAATATAAAGGCCATTCATTTTAATGAAGAATTAAGATACTAGTTTTCACAATATTCTTAGATAGAAATTTCATTTGTTGCTATAATTTCATATTTTTACAAATTCTTACTAAACCTAAATTGCAATGCTAAAAATCATATAATTATAATGACAAAATTGTACAATGGAAAATTAGCCTAAATAATGGACTTTATGACATATTTTAACTATATCAGACAAATGACATCTGATACCATTTGTAAGAAATAGTCTTCTAAAGACTGAACTTCAGCTATTATTTAAAATATAATTAGACAGAAAGCAAAGCTATTCTTTTTTATCTAAAATCATTAGAAACACAAAAATGACACATATACAAAATTGTCTAAGGAATGAGAGAAAAGAAAATGAATCCTGAATTTACTTACTCTTAAGATACTTGAGTTATAACATTTTCAATAAGACAGGAGGAAATAAGTTAACGAAAGTGTCTCATAATCATTCTATAATCATTGGTTAATGCCAATCTTTAAAGTTTAAACTTCTCAAGGAAAAATCTGAGTGTTGTAAGGAAAAGTAATTTTGCTTCTCTATACTCAAGTTCCTGTTCTGCAAAATGAGACTTGTTCTAGATCTCCTTCAGTTTTATTGTTCTGCTGCTTAAAATAAAATAAAGCAAGGCTCAGATAATGTATCTGAATTAATAAAGAACATAGAGAATTAACAAGAAAATAGATTGGATATAAAGTGGGAGGGTTCTAAAATCCTGACTTTTAAAATTCTTGTATGATATAAAGAACATTGAAATATGTACTCTAGATCAATTTTATCATTTTTAGGATCACTGAGCTTATTTCCTCATTATCCTATATCTAATATACATTCAGAATGGCATATTTTTATAAGTTTTTATTTGGAAATAATGCTTAACTTACAGAAAATTGGCATAACTAAACAATACTCAGATTTACCTAGTGTTAATATTAATATTTGGCTCCATCTGCTAATTTAACATTTGTTCTCTCCCATTTTTCTCTGTCTTAGTATGTTTATCTCTTAAAGTTCTGTTTATCCTAAAATGAACCTCTGAGAATCAGTTGCATATGTCATGTTCCTCTTGTGTCTCTAAATATTTTATTATGCATTTCCTAAGAATAAGTACATTTTCATACATAATTACAGTATAGTTATCAACTTCGGTATATTTCTTGTTGATATGCTACTTTAATATATTATCATATTCTAATTTTGTTAATTGATCCATTAAGAGCCTTGTCTCCCTTCCGGTGAGGTATCCAGTCCAGACACATGTGATGTTGAGTTGACATAGAGTGCTGTCCACAGTGTACCCAGCCACTCGATGTATGGAACAGTTACATGGCTGGATGCCTTCACGACAACCCTCCTACATCTTCAATGTGCTTTCACCTGAAGTGTTTCCACAATGATTTTTTTTTTTGACATTGACATATTCAAACACCATAGATCTCTCAATTCCCCTTTTTTAAAAGTAAAAGTCTTCTTTGAGCGTGTCCATTCCCCAGACATGGCACTTAGTGAAATAAAAAAAAAAAAATGTATTCTTTGGTAGTACATTCCACTTTGTGGTTAGTATTTTTTCTTTGAAGCCTGTGGAAAAACACTTTAAGATCTTGCAAATGTCTCATTTCTTGTCAAAATTCCCCTCTTCCAGTTTTCAACCACTGTTTACTATGATTGTCTCCTGAAAAAATCTTTACTTTGTTGGTTGCAAAAAGGATAATTTTCAACTCCAGCATTCCCCCCACATTTATCAAGAAGCACTCAGCATTCCAATCTAAGAGATAGTCTTCCCTTCTGTACCACTTAGGCATTTACGTATTTACTCTTGGTATAGACTCATGGATTCTTTTCTATTCAAGTGCTTTAAGTGATTACCCTCTTCACTTTCATGCTCATATTGTCTGATGCCTGGTCATTTGGGCTGGCTATATTTTTCTCATGACAAGTCCCATCATTTTTTTTTTTTCTTAGCCCTTTTTTACTTTTAGGCATATTTCAGGTTATCTTGTCTCTGTCTACCCTGCTTTGACTCTGGAATCGACCACTCTCTGTGGAGCTCTCGTTTCTTTTTAAATATTGATATTAGAAAATAAGATCTGAGCACATATTTTCCTTGTTACTGGAGTGTCTTTGCTTCTAGACATTTTAGCAGAGGAAGAAAATGTATGTATAAGTGTTTATACATATGCATTTAAACATGCATGCATATGTGCATACAGAAACATGTACAATTATAAATGCATGTGCACATACATACACATATCTTAGAAATCATGAGTGCACACTTATGTCACCAATTCCAGCCTATCCCCACGCAGGGGTCCTCAAACTACAGCCCACCGGCCACATGCGGCCCACTGAGGACATTTATCTGGCCCGATGGGTGTTTTTGCCACTGCTGCCTGTCCTGCTTAGCAGCAGACTTGCCCCGGGCCCACAGTGCGCATGTGTGGAATGTGCACTGCACTCTCCAACGGCCCTCCCACGGTCTGAGGGACAGTGAACTCGCCCCCTCCCCTGTTTAAAAAGTTTAAGGACCCCTGCTGAAAGTTCTCTTTGCCTTTCCCCATGTCATTTGTCTGTGCCCTTCTTTCTCAGTGAAATCTCAACTTCTGACATCAACACATTAGATGAAATTAATAAAACATCTAAAATGTTTTTAAATCTGTTTCACCTACATAACTACAGAAACACTATGTTCAATAAAACAAGTTAAAGATTTGTTTGTGATCTCCTGGCTACCTAAGACAAAGGATATAGAGGCAAATATTTCATTCATAGATTACTTAGAATACTTTCCATCTTTCCTTCCTTCCTTCTTTTTTCTCTTTTTTCCTCTTCTCTTTTCCTTATTTTTTCAATGTAATTATTTATTTGAAATATAATCATGATCTTTTGTTTCAGCTTAATTTTGTCTCAATCTTGTTGTTGATTTAATTTTATTTTTTAATATGTACAACATAATTCCAAAGTCAAAAGTATAAAAAACTGAAACCCCAAGAAGTGATATTCTTTCCTATATATCTTCCACCCTCCACTTTCCAACCTTTGTAGGTATTCAGATCCATTGGTTTCTGGTTTATTCTTCCTATGTTTCTTTTTGTAATGGTCACATATGCATGTGTGCATGTATGTATGCAAGTGTAATGTGTGTGTGAATGTGTATGGATGTTTAACAACATATGCATTCTGTGTATTTCCCATATTTTCTTTAACAAAATTTAGTATACTATATGTTTTTGTGCATTTTGCGCATAACAATGTCTCTCAAAATCACTCCATATCATTCACAGAGCTCTTCCAATCGTTTTTCATAGCCATACTGAACTCCACTCTTTATATACCATAATTTATTCTAGCAATCCCTTAAATCTGGGCATTTAGATACTTTTAAATATTTTGTGGTTACTTATAAATGATACTGCAGTGTCTATCCTTGCATATGTAATTTTTTATTATGAGAGATTTTTTTCAAAGTAAATTACTAGAAGGGAGATAGGTTAAACGTATCAATCTGTTTTTTATGGGCTGTATTAAGATTCCCCAAAATTTATATGTTGGAGCCTAACAACTCAGCACCTCAGAATGTGACTGTTTGGAGACAGGGATTTTAAAGATGTGATTAAGTTGAAACAAGAGCCGTAGAGTGGGTCCTAATCCAATCTGACTAACCCTTATAGGAGGAGAAAGTGTGGGCACCCAGAGACACAGAACATGTACATACAGAGGAAGGACCATGTGGCAGCACAGTGAGAAGATGGTCATCTGTTAGCTAACAAGAGAAGACTCGGAAAAAAACAAACCTGTTGATACCACTGATCTTAGACTTGTAGCCTACAGAACTGTGACAAAAAAATTTTGTTGTTTAAGCTACCCACTCTGTGGTATTTGTTATGATATACCTAGCAAACTAATACACTGTCTATGTAGATTTGTTAGATATTACCAAATGACCTTCCGTAGAAATTGTACTATTTAGCCATTCCCACAAACATTGTATGAGATTGTCTCTTTTTTTTCAACTTCACTGAAGAGCAGATTGTCAGATTTTTCACTTTTGTCAATCTAATGGGTATAAAATGATATTTAGGCAGTGTTAATTTGCATTTTTCTTGTTATAAGTAAAGTTGAATGTCTTTTTATATGTTTGAGTCAGTTTTATATTTTTTGTTTGAGTTGTTTGTTGTATCTTTGGTTATACATGATATTATTCTTTTTTCCCTTTGATTTTCAAAAGTTTTTTCCTATTAGGAGTATTAGCCCTTACCTGTGCTAAACATCAGAAATATTTTTTCTCCAGCTTTTCATTTGTCCTTGATATCACTTATGCTGTTTTTGTTTGTAAAAGTTTTTTATTTTTTATATTTATATATTTTTATTTTTTATTTATATATTTTTATTTTTTATATTTATATTGTCAAATTTATCAATATTTTCTTTTATTACATTTGACTTTATCACCATAGTTAGAAGGCCTTTTCCCTTAATTGTTGAGGAATTACCCAATAATTTATTTTAGTATTTTATAACATTATTTTTTTACTTAAGATGTTGGAAAAACACATTTGGAGTTTATTATTTTACTTTTGTTATGTGTGTAATTCATCTTATTTCCCTTTTTATCTGGCTGGTTATCCACTTACCCCAACACCATTTATTTAAAAAGCTATCTTCCCTTCTGCAATTTGATATTTACCTTTAAAATGCATAAATATTTCTATATGTAGTCCTAGATTTTTATTGTATTGCGCTGTTATCCATCAACACTATGCTCTTAATTACAGAGGCTTCATAGTATTCTAGAAGGTTTGGTCCCACTACTGAAGTCCTCCTTTTTAGTGTTTTCTTAGGTACTCTTGTGTGTTTATTTTCCTTATGAACTTCAGTATTCACTTGTGAATTTTCGTAAATCAGTACATGAGGATTATATTAAATTTAAACATTAAGGGAGACCTGACATTATGATGAGGTGAAGATTTCCTCAATAAAATCAAGGCATTGTTTGAATATGTCCAAGTCCTTTTGTGACTATCAAGTGTGTTATAAGATATGTATATATCATGTATATATATTACATATAGGATTTAAACATTTTCTTTTACATTTATTCCAAAGTATTTATTTTTTGTTATTGTAAATAAAAGTTTTCTTCTTTTATGTCTTCTAAAGGGTTTTTATTTGTGTATATGTATGCTCTTATATTTTGCATGGGAATCTTACATTCAGCCATCTTGCTAAATTATTATATTATGTCAGTTATTTTCCCAAAAACATTTACTGCATAGCATGTCCTTTACTCAGTGAATCCTTTCTCTACTTTGCCAAAGATCAGCTGTCTGTAGTTATATGACTTTATTTCTGGGTTCTCTATTATGCTCCATTGATCTGTGTGTCTACTTTTAAAATGATTTATTTATTTATTCTTTACTTCACAATATTATGGGGGTACAAACCTTTTGGTTACATAAATTGCTTTTGTGCCATTTGAATCAAAGTTATAAGTGTGCCCATCACCCAGATAGTGTACATTATACTGTTAGGTGTGAATATACCCATTTCCTCCTCCCCCTCCCTCTTGCTTGATTTACAATGAATGTTATTTCCATATGTGCACATAAGTGTCGATCAATTAGTTCCAATTTAATGCTGAGTACATGTGGTGTTGGTTTTTCCATTTTTGATATTTCACTTAGAGAATGGTCTCCAATTACATCTAGATTAATGCAAGAAATATTAGTTCACCAGTTTTTTGAATGGCTGAATAATACTCCATGGCATACACATACCACATTTATACATACATAAATACATCAACTCATGTATCTATGGGCTCTTGGGTTGTTTCCACATCTTTACAATTATGAATTGTGGTGCTATAAACATTCTAGTGCACATGGTTTTTTCATAGAATTATTTTTTCCTTGAGTAAATATCCAATAGTGGGAATCTGGATCAAGTGGTAGTTCTACTTTAGTTCTTTGATGTATTTCCATACTCCTTTACAGAGAGGTTGTACTGGTTTGCAGTCCCACCAGCAGTGTATGAGTGTTCCTATCACTCCACATCCATTCCAACATTTGTTGCTTTGGAACTTTTGAACAAAAATCATTCTCACAGGAGTTAAGTGATATCTCACTGTGGTTTTAATGTGCATTTCCCTGATGATTAGAGATGTTGAGCAGTTTTTCACGTTTATTGGCCATTAGTCTCTCTTCTTTTGAAAAGTTTCTGTTGATGTTTTTTGCCTATTTTTAATGTTTTTTTTAATTGCTGATTTTGTTTGAGTACTTTTGGGTGCAAACTATCACTCTTTGCTGATGATATAATCATATATCTAAAGAACCCCAAAGATTCTGCCAAGAGACTACTGGAATTGATAAATAAATTCAGCAAAGTCTCATGTTACAAATCAATGTACAGAAATCAGTAGCATTCATGTATGCCAACGACAGTCAAGCTGAGAACCAAATCAAAGAGTCACTATCTTTCACAATGGATACTTAGGAATATGTTTAACTAAGGTGGTGAAAGACCTCTACAGGGAGAACTAGGAAACACCAAGGAAGGAAATAACAGAGAACGTAAACATGTGGAAAACTGTATCATGCTCGTGAATCAGTAGAAACAACATTGTTGAAATATATTTACTATCTAAAGTGATCTACAGATTCAGTGCAATCCCTATTAAAGTACCAACATCATTTTTTGCAGATCTAGAAAAAATAATTCTATGCTTTGTATGGAACCAGAGAAGACCCTATATAATCAAAGCAACCTTAAGCAAAAAAACAAATTGGAAGGCATCAATTTACCAGACTTCAAGCTATACTACAAGGCTATATTAACCAAAACAACAAGGGATTGGCACAAGAACAGAGACATAGACCAATGGATCAGAACAGAGAATCCAAACATAAACCATCCTCATATTGCCATCTGATCTATGACAAAGCAGAGAAAAAACATACACTGGGGAAAAGAATCCCTATTTAATAATTGGTACTGAGAAAATTAGATAACCACATGTAGAAGACTGAAACAAGATCTACACCTCTCAACTCCCACTGAAATCAACTCACTATGGATAACACACTTAAGCCTAAGGAACAAACCATAGGGAATCTGGAGAAAAATATTTGAAAAACTCTTATAGACGTTAGCCTTGGCAAAGAATTTATGAGGAAGATTCCAAAAGCAATCACAGCAACAACAAAAATAAGGAAATGGGGCCTGATCAAACTGAAAAGTTTCTGCACAGCCATGAAACTATCACTAGAGTGAGCAGACAACTTGCATAATGGGAGAAAAGATTTGCATGCTATACTTCCCATAAAATGCTGTGTGTCTACTTTTATAGTAGTGTCATGCTGTTTTGGTTACTATAGGCTTACAGTATAATTTGAAGTCAAGTAATGTGACTCCAATTTTGTTCTTTTTCTTCAAATATATTTAGAATTGTTATATCTTCTTGTTAAATTGATATCTTTATTATTATATAATGGCCTGCCTTATCTTTATTATTCTTGTTGATTTAAAGTCCATTTTATCTGATGTAAGTATAGCTATTCTGGCTCACTTTTGATTTCCATTTGTGTAGAATACTTTTTCCACCTGTTTACTTTGAATCTATAAAAATCTTAACCAGGGAGATCCAAATCAAGATGGAGGACGAGAAACACCGCCAGACAGAGTTAATGATCAGGAAAATGCAAATCAAAACCACAATGAGATATCACTTAACTCCAGTGAGAATGGCCTTTATCAAAAAGTCCCCAAACTACAAATGCTGGCGTGGATGCGGAGAGAGAGGAACACTCCTACACTGCTGGTGGGACTGCAAACTAGTTCAACCTCTGTGGAAAGCAATATGGAGATACCTCAAAGCGATACAAGTAGATCTACCATTTGATCCAGCAATTCCACTACTGGGCATCTACCCAAAAGATCAAAAGTCACTTTATGAAAAAGACATCTGCTCTTGAATGTTTATCACAGCACAATTCACAATTGCAAAGCTATGGAAACAACCTAAGTGCCCATCAATTCATGAGTGGATTACTAAAATGTGATATATGTATACCATGGAATACTACTCAGCTTTAAGAAACAACGGTGATATAGCACCTCTTGTATATTCCTGGATAAAGCTGGAACCCATTCTACTAAGTGAAGTATCTCAAGAATGGAAAAACAAGCACCACATGTACCCTCCAGCAAATTGGTATTAACGGATTAACACCTAAGTGGACATATAGGAGTAACATTTATTGGGTGTCAGGCAGGTGGGGAGGAGGGGATGGGTGTATACAACCACAATGGGTAAGATGTGGAACGTTTGAGGGATGGACATGCTTGAAGCTCTTACTCAAGGGGGGAGGGGGTATGGGCAATATAAGTAACCTTAACACTTGTACCCCCATAATGCGCTAAAATAAATAAATAAATTAATTAATTAGTTAATAATTAAAATCTTAATCAATTAAGTGAATCTTTTGAAGGCACCAGTTATTTAGACTGTTTTTTTCTTATCCATTCTGCCAATCTTTATCTTTTAAGTAGAGTGTTTGGCCCATTTACATTCAAAGTTTATATTGGCATGTGAGTTCCTGTTCTTGTCATAATATTAATTTTTACCTAATTTATTTGTTTTCTCAATTGTGAAATCATTTATATAGGACCTTCTGAGTTTTATGGTTTCATGTTTATATGCTGTTGAGTATCTACCTTTTGTTTCCATATTTAGAACTCCCTCAAGCATTTTTGGTATGGCCAATCTAGTAGTAATGAAATTCTTTAGCATTAACTTGTCTAGAGAAGATTTTCTTTCTCCTTCATTTATAAAGTTTAGTTTAACAGGATAAAAAATTTGTGACTGATAGTTATTTCCTTTGAGAATATTGAAAATAAGACCACAATCTTTCCTGGCTTATAAAGTTTCTGCTGAAAAGTCTGCTGTTACTATAATGGGCTTTTTTTATATTATTAAATAGGTAATTAACTTTCATGTGTTGCTGCTTTCAAATTTTTTCCCTTCATATTGGCTTTAGATGATCTGATGACTCAATATCTTAGTATAGATCTTGAAATGTATCTTCTTGGTGTCTGCTGTGTCTTTTTTATCTAGATGTCTAACTCTTTTAGAAGAGAGAGGAAATTTTTCTCAATTATTTCCTAAAATAAGTTTTCCACATCTCATATATATATATATATTTTTTTTTTTTTATTTTATTTTTTATTTTTCTCTTCAGGAATACCTCTGACTCATAGCTTTGTACATTCTACATAATCCCATATTTCTCAAAGATTTTGTTCACTTTTTTAATAATTCTTTTTTCTTTATTTGTTTTTCTGACTAAGTTAATTCAAAAGACCCATATTCAAGCTCTAAAATTCTTTCTTTGGCTTTCCCTAAGAACTTTCAACTGTGTTATGTAATTGCACACATGTGTCTTTCATTTCCAGAAGTTCTGTTTGGTTTCTTTTAAAAATACCTATCTTGTTAGTAAATTGCTTATTCATGTCTTGAATTACTTTTTTTGTTTCTTTGTGCTGTCTTCCAACTTTCTCTGGGGTCTCATTGCACTTTCTTACAATCAATATTTTGAATCTTTTTTTTTTTTTTTTTTTTTTTCCTTTTTTTTTTTTATTTTGGCATATTATGGGGGTACAGATTTTAAGGTTTCAATAAATGCCCATTCCCCCCCCCCCAAAAGTCTGAGTCTCCATCATGACCATCCCCCAGATGGTGCACATCTCACTCACTATGTATGTATATACCCGCCCCCCTCCCCCCTCCCACCTGCCCAATACCCTATTACTGTAGCACCTATGTGTCTACTTAGGTGCTACTCAGTTAATACCAGTTTGCTGGAGAATATATCTGGTGCTTGTTTTTCCACTCTTGGGATACTTCACTTAGTAGTATGGGTTCCAGCTCTAACCAGGAAAATATAAGGTGTGCTATATCACCATTGTTTCTTAGAGCTGAATAGTACTCCATGGTGTACATATACCACATTTTATTAATCCATTCTTTGATTGATGGGCACTTGGGCTGTTTCCACAGCCTTGCAATTATGAATTGTGCTGCTATAAACATTCGAGTGCAGGTGTCTTTTTTGTAGAGTGTCACTGGATCATTTGGGAAGATGCCCAGCAATGGGATTGCTGGATCAAATGGTAGATTCACTTGGATCGCTTTAAGGTATCTCCATATTGCTTTCCACAGAGGTTGAACTAGTTTGCAGTCCCACCAGCAGTGTAGGAGTGTTCCTCTCTCTCCGCAACCACGCCAGCATTTATTGTTTGGAGATTTTTTGATAAAGGCCATTCTCACTGGGGTTAAGTGATATCTCATTGTGGTTTTGATTTGCATTTCCCTGATGATTAGAGATGTTGAGCATTTCTTCATATGTTTGTTGGCCATTCTTCTGTCTTCTTTAGAAAAATTTCTGTTCAAGTCCTTTGCCCACTTTTTAATGGGGTTATTTGATTTTTTCTTCCTAATTTTCGTGAGTTCTAAGTATATTCTAGTTATCAGTCCCTTATCGGATGCATAGGATGCAAAAATTTTCTCCCATTCTGTAGGCTGTCTGTTTACTTTCATGACTATTTCTTTGGCTGTGCAGAAGCTTTGTAGTTTGATCATGTCCCATTTATTTATTTTTGTTGCTGCTGTGATTGCCTTTGGGGACTTCTTCATAAACTCTTTGCCCAGGCCGATGTCTAGGAGAGTGTTTCCAACTTTTTCCTCTAGAGTTCTAATAGTTTCATATCTTAGGTTTAAGTCTGTTATCCAGCGTGAGTTGGTTTTTGTGAGAGGTGAAAGGTGTGGGTCCTGTTTTAGCCTTCTACAGGTGGCTATCCAGTTTTCCCAGCACCATTTATTGAAGAGGGATTCTTTTCCCCAGCGTATGTTTTTGTCTGCTTTGTCAAAGATGAGATGGCTATATGAGGATGGTTTTATATCAGGATTCTCACATCTGTTCCACTGGTCAATATTCCTGTTTTTGTGCCAATACCATATTGTTTTAATTACTACAGCTTTGTAGTATAGTTTGATATCTGGCATATTAATGCCTCCCATTTTGTTTTTGTTGCCTAGAATTGCTCTTGATATTCGGGGTCTTCTTTGGTTCCATACGAAGCGCAAAATTATTTTTTCTATATCTGTGAAGAATGCTGATGGGATTTTAATAGGTATTGCATTGAATCTGTAGATCAGTTTGGGTAGTATAGACATTTTGATGATATTGAGTCTGCCGATCCACGAGCATGGTATGGATTTCCATCTGTTTACATCCTCTGCTATTTCCTTCCTCAGTGTTTCATAGTTCTCCCTGTAGAGGTCTTTTACCTCTTTGGTTAAATATATTCCTAGGTACTTTAATTTCTTTGTTGCTATTGTGAAGGGAATTGAGTCTTTGATTTGGTTCTCAATTAGATTGTTGTTGGCGTATATGAATGCCTCTGATTTCTGTGTATTAATTTTGTATCCTGAGACTTTACTAAATTCATTGATCAGTTCCAGGAGTTTCTTGGTTGAATCCTTGGGGTTTTCTAGATACAATATCATATCATCAGCAAACAGTGAAAGTTTGATCTCTTCTGCCCCTATTTGGATACCTTTGATTCCATTTTCTTGTCTGATTGCTGTAGCCAAGACTTCCAGCACTATGTTGAACAGAAGTGGAGATAGTGGGCAGCCTTGTCTGGTTCCAGTTCTAAGTGGGAATGATTTCAATCTTTCCCCATTCAGTATGATGTTGGCTATGGGTCTGTCATATATGGCTTGTATCATTTTTAGGTATGTCCCTTCTATGCCTATTTTCTTAAGTGTTCGTATCATGAAAGGGTGTTGAATTTTGTCAAAAGCTTTTTCTGCGTCTATTGAAAGGATCATGTGGTCTTTGTTTTTGCTTCTGTTTATGTAGTGAATTGCATTTATAGATTTACGTATGTTGAACCATCCCTGCATCCCTGGGATGAAGCCCACTTGGTCGTGGTGGATTATTTTTTTGATAAGTGTCTGTATTCGGTTAGCTAAGATTTTGTTGAAAATTTTTGCATCTATATTCATTAGGGATATTGGTCTGTAGTTTTCTTTTTTTGTTGCATCCTTTCCTGGTTTTGGTATCAGAGTAATATTCGCTTCATAAAGGGTGTCGGGGAGGTTTCCGTTCTTCTCGATGTTGTGGAATAGTTTCTGCAAGATAGGTACTAGTTCTTCTTTGTAAGTATGGTAAAATTCAGGTGTGAAGCCATCTGGACCGGGACTTTTCTTTTTAGGGAGATTTTTAATTGCTGTTTCTATTTCAGCTGTTGAGATTGGTCTGTTCAGGGAATCTATTTCTTCCTGGTTGAGCCTAGGGAGGCTGTGTGTTTCTAGAAATTTGTCCATTTCCTCCACATTTTCCAGTTTGTGTGCATAAAGATTTTTGTAGTATTCATAAATTGTATCTTGTATCTCTTTGGGATCAGTTGTGATATCTCCTTTTTTATTCCTGATGGAGCTTATTAGAGATTTCTCTTTTCTGCTTTTCGTTAGCTTAGCCAACGGCGTGTCAATCTTGTTTATTTTTTCAAAGAACCAACTTTTTGTTTTATTAATCTCCTGAATAGCTTTCCTGTTTTCAATTTCGTTTAGTTCTGATTTGATCTTGTTGATTTCACTTCTTCTGCTGGGTTTGGGGTTGGTCTGTTCTTCTTTTTCCAGCTCTTTGAGTCGTTTCATTAGATTGTCTATTTGTGATCTTCTTGCCTTTTGGTTATAGGCATTTATGGAGATAAACTTTCCTCTCAGAACTGCTTTAGCTGTGTCCCAGAGGAGTTGATAACTTGTCTCTCCATTGTCGTTTTCTTCATAGAAGTTTTTTATTTCCGTCTTGATTTCTTCATTTACGAAGTAATCATTTAGTAGGAGGTTGTTTAATTTCCACGTTTTTGTGTAGAAATGTGAGTTTCTGTTAGGGTTGATTTCTAGTTTTATTCCACTGTGATCTGAGAAGGTACATGGTATGATTTCTATTTTTTTAAATTTCTTGAGATTTTCTTTGTGTCCTAGGATATGGTCAATCCTAGAGAATGTCCCGTGAGCTGATGAGAAGAACGTATATTCAGTGGATTTTGGGTAGAATGTTCTGTAGATGTCTGTCAGACCCAATTGTTCTAGAGTTTTGCTTAAGTCCATTATTTCTTTATTAATTTTCTGTTTGGAGGATCTGTCTCGTGCCGTCAGTGGGGTGTTGAAATCCCCGGCGATTATGGAGTTGCTATTAATCCATTTGCTTAGCTCCAGTAAGGTTTGCTTTATGAATCTGGGTGCACCTAAGTTGGGTGCATATATATTTAAAATTGTTATCTCTTCTTGTTGGACTGTGCCCTTCACCATTATATAATGACCCTCTTTGTCTTTTACTACTTTTGTTGGCTTAAAAACTAAATCGTCTGAAATTAGAACTGCCACACCAGCCTTCTTTTGGCTTCTGTTTGCTTGGAATATTGATCTCCACCCTTTTATTTTTAGTCTATGTGCATCCTTGCAGGTTAAATGTGTTTCCTGAAGACAGCATATACTTGGCCTGTATTTTCTTATCCATTCAGCCAGCCTATGTCTCTTGAGTGGAGAGTTTAAGCCATTCACATTTATTGAGAGAACTGATAGGTAAGGTAGATTACTGATCATTCTGTTGGGTTGGATGTTGTTGCTATGATTTGTGTCTTGAGCCATTGTAATATCTGGCCTTTAATATCTTTGGGTTTTGGTTGTTTTTATATCCGTGGATTATTATTATGATGTTCCGTGCATAACGCTGTTTTAAGTACTTCTTGTAGGGCTGGTCTTGTCTTGGTGAATTCTCTGAGCCTTTGCTTGTCTGCGAATGTTTTTATTTCTCCTTCATATATGAAGCTTAGTTTTGCAGGGAATAATATTCTAGGCTGGGCATTGTTTTGTTTCAAAAGAGTGAGAATGGGGCCCCAGTCTCTCCTTGCTTGTAAAGTCTCATTAGAGAAGTCTGATGTAATTCGAATTGGCTTTCCCTTGTATGTCACTTGCTTCTTTTGTCTTACAGCTCTTAGAAGGGCCTCTTTAGTTGATACTTTGGTCAGTCTGATGACTGCATGACGTGACGTCTTCCTGTTTGCATTGAATCTCCCAGGGGTCCTCTGGGCTTCTTGAACTTGTATATCGAGATTTTGAGCAAGACCTGGGAAATTTTCCTCTATTATATCTTCAAAAAGCTTGTCCAGCCCTTGAGTGTTGTCTTCCTCCCCTTCGGCTAAACCTATCACCCTCACGTTAGGTTTTTTCACATAATCCCACAGCTCTTGTAGACTTTGGTCTTTTCTCTTGTTTCTCTGCTGTATTTCTGTGACTGATTTATTTAATTGGAAGGTGTTATCTTCAAGCTCTGAGATTCTTTCTTCTGCTTGATCTACCCTGTTCTTGAGACTTTCCACAGTATTTTGTAGTTCTCTGAGTTGATTCTTCATCTCCAGGACTTCGGTTAAAGTTTTCTTCACTGTGTCAATCTCTTTGTTGAACCTTTGTTCCATTTCTTGGAGGTTTTTTGTGTTTTCTTGGTGTTGGTTATTGAGTTGTTGTTGCAGCTGGGTGAGTGTTCTTATGATCCACATACGAAATTCCTTTTCTGTCATATTGGTTGCCTGATTTTGGTCGGTGTCCGTTTCTAGGGGGCTGGTGCTCCTCCTTGGGGGTGTGTTTTCCGTTTGGTTCTTCATATTTCCTGAGTTCTTTCGCTGATTTCTTCCCATGTCGATCAGTTGTTGTTTCTTTCCTTAGGTTATTGTTTGGGTATTCACACACCTTGTTTAGTTTCTGAGGCGTTAGGTGGTGCCTGTGGGTGAAATTGGACCACTCCCTGTATATTGAGTCAGTGGGTGCCGTGGAAAGGCTGTGCAAGATGCTGTCCCTGTCAGTAGGTGGCGTTTGCTTGGAGGAACAGGCTATGGTGTTGATTTTGAGTCCTGTTATCAGCTCTCGTTCTGGGCGGAGCTGGGTTGGGTAAGCCTGCCCTCAGGCCGTTAGCAGGGGTCAAAGTTCTGTTCTCTGCTGTCAGGGCGGGGCTGGAATGGTCCCGCTCAGCCAGAAAGTCTGGGTGTGGGGGTGGGGCTGTCTGAGACCCACAGTCTGCAGCAGGCCTCGCTTCTTTCCACCCTCCCCAACTCCGCAGCTACTCCTGAGCCTCTGCCAGCAGGCCAGACCACAAGCCACCAGGCCTCCCCGGACTGTGATGCCGGCGGGGAGGTTCCCTGCACAGGAACGCCACCTGGGTTGGGCGCACAGCCTCCTCCTGGGACGCCGTTCCGCCCGATCCGCCCCTGGAGGCACACAGACCTCAGTAGGCTGTTCACGTATACTGTGCCCCGGGCAATGCTAGCCCTCGGTGCAGGGGATCTGGTCTGCAGGTCCGACCTCTGGGTCCCAGAGTTCAAACTGTATTCCCACCAGGGAGAGGATTTCTGGTCCTAATTCACCCACAGGGAGCCCAAGCTGGGTCTATGTCTCTCAGCCTCTGAGTCGGCACCGTTTTCCTGGGAACACGGTGCCAGCAGCACCTGGGAGGGCGGGCGGGGTCCCAAACGGGAAGGTCCCGTTCCCTGGAGGTGCCTCCGGCTGGTGGCTGTATTGTCTCTCTGGGCAGCCGCGGGTAGGGTCGGCGGAGGGGGGGAGGAGGCAATATGGCGCCTGCCGCGCGGCTCTCCGTGCACACAGAGGTGCCCGGAGGAAGTTGGGAACCTGGTGCCACGTCTGCTACAGGTTCACCGTTGGCAGGCGGCGGCAGTCTCTGGGCTGATGTCCGCAGGTCTCTCCACCCGCTGGGGAGCCCACCAGCAGTCCCGAATGCAGGGGAGGGGAAACAGCAAATCCACCTACCCTTGCCGCTGGTCTCCGGGCTGCTCCGGTGGTCTCAGCCTCCAGTTCTCCTCCGCAGCCTCCTCCCGTGGAGTCTCCCGGGGTCTCAGGTACCCCTCCTTCCGGCCCTTGTCCGCTGTATGCTCGTCTTCTTGCTTCTTTCCTCTAGTTTCTGCTAGAATCGGTCTTTTCTGCAGAGACCCTCTGTCTGGCGGTGTTATTCGTCCGCCATCTTGCTCCGCCCTCTGGTACTGAATATTTTGAATCTTTATCTGTCATTCCAAGAGTTTCCTTTTGGTTGGGATCTGTTGCTAGAGAGCTAGTGTGATCCTGCAGAGGTGTCAAAACAATCTGTTTGTTCTTACTGCCAGAGTTCTTATGCCAGTTCCTTTTCATCTGGAGAAGCTGTCACTTCTTATTTTTGAATTTTTTGTTTGGATAAGACTTTTAAATGTTTTCACTTTATTTTTCCCCCTTGAGGGTGTTCCTCTAATGTATTTTGTGTTTGTTCATTGAGCTTAGTTTTTGGATACTTTTAGGGGGCCAAGACTCTGTATGTGAACTTGTGTTGAATTTCACTGAGGCCTCCATTGGTTGGGGGTGTGAAGTGAGAGGAGACTGAACCAGCTACATGGACTAGGTAGCTAGAGATTGCAATCCACCTCCTATCATTCGACTATCCTGGGGCTAATGGCTTTCAGTTAAGACAGACACTGTTGTTTTCCTCCAGACAATAATGTATCTGAGGGAGGGGAAACATCTGCCCCACAGCAGTGGGGAAACTTCTCTCAGGGCAAGCTGGCAGCTTTGCAGCTTGACTGTACCCCACTGCAGGAAGCTGCAGCTCCTTAAAGGAAAAGGCATGGGCCCCACCCTCCATGTAAGCCCTGGCTTGGTGGGCATGACATCAGTGAGTGTTCAGCTATTCCCAAACACCCTGAATGACATCAGCACCCTCTGCGAACAGCTGTGGCTGTGTCAGCTGCAGTGCATGGGGGGAGGGTGGGGAGGGACAGAAGTCCCCAAATGGCGAAATGCACAACTCTGGTCTCCTTTGTACCAAGGAGCCCACTGATATGCTGCACTCTCTTCTCACTTAGGGTCTGCCTGCCTTGAGTGTTAAAACTCCAGGAATCCTCCTGTTCCCCTGGGACAGATTGTCCCCCTGTGGCTGCTTCAGTCTAAGTGGGCCCTGGGGAGTATTTGTGGGGATCCAGCATTATGGAGATCTGAGGGCTCAGATTCCCTTGGTGGGGCAACTTCATAAAAACACTTCTTCTCTATGTAGGGAGAGAAATGGGTCATACCCACTGTGCAAAACCAGGTACAGTGAGCATACCCTTGGTGATGTTTCAACCCTTCCTAAAAGCCCAGAACTGGCTGTCTCCTGGCATGTTCCTGTCAAACCTCCATGAGAGCAGCTGCACCTCCATCTGCAGTGGTAGGTGGTGGAGATAAAAGAAGTCCCCTTCCTCAAGTCCCTGCCTAGGCACTGGTGCCACTTGTCTTCTGCGGTGGAACCACTCTTCTCTTATATGGAACCCACTCTGCGCTTGTGTTTTCACTGACGGAGATGCAGACACCTTTGGCTAACAAGCAGGGAGCTCTCAGGCAAATAAGGGTGGGCACTTTGTTTTCCTTTGTCCCAAGGGGTGATTTGGCACACTGCACTTTCCCTTCCACCAGGAGCAGCCCACCCTGTGGGTTAGAACTCCAGGAATCGCCTAGTTCCCCTGGGTCCTGTCAGACCTTTGTGGTTGTTACAGTCAGATGAGATGCTGAGAAATGTTTATGTGGGACCCAGTGACATGGACAGAAGGGCTGAGATTCCCTGAGCCTGACAGAGGCCCACAGTGTATGCAAGCAGTGTGGCATCCATCACCCCAGTTTAGGTATGTGGAGAAGGGAATGACTCTGCAGGTTGGCAGCCTTATGTTCTGCCCCTAAGAAGTTTCCAAATTACTGACTGCAGCAACACTTGGGTTTTTCAGGGTAAAGGGGCTTGTAGATAGTTTGGGAGGTGAGAAGAAAGAAACACCTCCACCTACCTTCCATGGGACTCCATATTTCTCAAGGCTTAATCTCTGCCAAAATATTGTTCCTTCTTATTCTGTGCCTCAATTTCTCCCTTTGTGTTATCTGGTAGGTTGTGGCACTCTTCCCTCAGTATTCCACTTGGACCAGGCTTATTTACCTGCAAGTTTTTCTTCTTTCTGGGGAGAACTAGCAACCGATGTTCCTAGTCAGACATCTTGAAGGCTGTCAGGTGTGGGGACCAGATGCCAGTTCTGTGTTCCCTGGTTCTCGGTTCCCAGTACCTAAGAATGGTATACCATGACCCCAAGGAATTTCAGGTCCCATGTCTCTCAGGGAGGCATGTTAGGTTGGGATAAGGAAGAGGGGAAACAGATGCTTTGTTTAGGCAGTTTCCATTGAGAAACAAATGATAGGAGAAGATTCTTTGTCTATATTAGGAGGACCAAATTGACCAGAGGGGGATTCTAAGAAAGAACAGATCACACACCAAGGGGGCTTCCAAGGACTGAACAGATATTTGGTCTATGATGGGGGTCTTCAAGGACTGACCGACCAACCACAAAGAGATTGAAAGGCCACAAAATGGAGATCTTACCAAGGCCACAAAAAGGTCTTTGGAACATGCTCACAGTTGAGGTAACAGTCCTTAAAGGAACTACCCTCATTAACATACTAAAGATCACACCCACCCACACAAGGACAGTTTACAAATACCATGGCAACCCCAGGAAATCACCTTACAAGGTAAAAAAAATGGGAAGGATTCGCATTTATGGGAATTTTCTACCCCTTTCCAAGGAAAACCATGAATATTCCACCCCCTACTTAACATGAAATTAGGGACTCAGCATAAACAGAAAAATCTTGTTAAACTCAGGATCTCTTCCACTCGAGGGGGTTGACCCATTCCTTCTCTCGAATGTACTATGCTTTAATAAACTTTTGTACTTTGTTTTCTTGCACCTGTTTGCTTTGCTCATTTTTCTGTTGTCTTGGTACCAGTAACCATTCTTCCATATTGGAAACCAAGAACCAGAAAAGACAGACTGGACATCTGGTTCCCACACCTGACAAACCTCATCTCAGTTTGGTCTTTTTTCTCTTAATTATACTACTCTTTAAGGAAATGGTTTAGTTATGCTCCTAGCAATTTAGAAAAGTGTGTTGCTTTTTTGCTTTTGATATGTGAAAGCAAACTCTATATTGGCCTATGGATTGAAAATAAAAACTAAAATAGGAAGAGACAAAAGCATTGCATATAACTATCTACAAAAGATATTGACCCAATTGATCTTTAAATATTAATAATATTTTTTGTTATTTATTTTTGAAATTTAACTTTACCTAAATTTATATTTCCTCCCTAATTCTAAAGTGTTCACATGATATTTGGATTTGTTCTCTAAAAATTTCTTAGAGAAAAATTCATAGATCTACCATGCTATGTTAAATCAAATCTTTATTGTATTCATGACATATGTAAACTTGAATCCATATTTCTTATAGCTAGCACATCCAACTCTAAAATTAATGTGCAGTTATAGGAATGGAATAAGATTTGATCAATAACATAGGCAAATTGGTTTGCTAATTTGGAATGATCAATATTATGATTTTGTAAAAATGCATAATAATTAGTATGTAGTACCTTTAAAACTTGACATGAGCCAACAAAAGAAAATAAAATGATAGAGTTTGATATTTTTCATAGTTGTTAAGAAACTATTTGACTTACAGAAAGTATATATTGAACTTTACTTTTAAAAATTACTGTTATCCTCTTTCCAGGTGGGAAAAAATGAAAATTTTACACACACTGCTCTCATTTTATTTCTTTTTAAATTTTACTTTATTTTGGTGGGTTTTTCTCACCTCAAGGTAATGTCAGCTTTGCAAAAGTTTTCTATCTTTGGATGTGTCCTGGAAGACATAAAAAACAAATGGCTATAGAAAATAATTTATCTGAATTCCCATCCTACTCTTTTATGTACACTCTTAAATGTTTTGTGAGAATTTGGGTAAGCATTTGTTGTGAGCTATTAACTGGATAAAATTTTAAGTTGCACTCACTTCTTTGATATATGCAACTAAATGAAATATTTTATGATATTCAGTTAGAAGACACATTGTGTTTCTGTGTTAATGTAAAATTATCTGCTTTATTATATAGTCTATCATTTTTAAAATTGATTTGTGAGACAGGAATAAAGAATAATCTCCTTTGAATACACAGGCATAAATTAGAAATTGAACAAATGCTATCCTTTATTTTACTTTTAAAATACTATTTTTACATGGGTTTAATAAGAGGAGAAAATGTTCTTATACATAGAATGGCAAGGCATATGTCAAAATATCTAAAAATAATTTAATTTTTATGGAATTTGAGGCAAGTATTCAAAAGTGCCTTTGTTAGATACTTCATATTTGCAAGAAATCCATTATTCATTTCTGCAGGTCACTTTTACTAAATGTAAAATAATTAGAACAAAAGTGTAAACTTTTTCTCAATATTTTTGCTTAAAATATATAATAAAATATGGATATGCTTTAACTAATTCTAATTAATGTCTTTCTATTTTTTACACAATAAACTATATATTTTCAGATAATAACCTCTTCAAACTCAATTTAATCACTATACATAACAATTACCATTCCATCATTTTTATGTATAAAAAGGACATACCAGAGTTCTTAAAACCAAAACTTCATCTGCTTTTTTTTATCATCTTACTTTGTCAAATAAGTTTGTCTTCATGTTTTTTGAAATTCAGTTGTAGTATTTGTTATTTACTTGTAATGACTTAATCTAAATTATAGACTAGGTAGGTGATTATTAAAAAAATCTACCATCATATTTGTCTTTTTTTTTTTGCCCTGCCAGCTACGAGCATAGCAATGGTCTTACAAACTTAACAACTTAAATTTTCCCCTCTAAATACTTTATTTTTTCTCAAACCCATAGTTCACTTTCCTGTGGATATGTGGTTCTCTTTTCCTGAAGAAACCATGAAATCATCCTGAAGGTACTCCCTCTGCATTGTACTGTTTATCAAAATTGCTTGCTCTATCATCTGTGGAGTTTTTTCTCTCATTAAAATATTGAGTGCCAGTACATTATTAAGTCCAGATATACTGATTTCTTTTTTTTTTTTTTTTTTTTTTTTTTTTTTTTATTTTGGCATATTATGGGGGTACAGATTTTAAGGTTTCAATAAATGCCCATTTCCCCCCCTCCCCCCAAAAGTCTGAGTCTCCATCATGACCATCCCCCAGATGGTGCACATCTCACTCACTATGTATGTATATACCCGCCCCCCTCCCCCCTCCCACCTGCCCAATACCCTATTACTGTAGCACCTATGTGTCTACTTAGGTGCTACTCAGTTAATACCAGTTTGCTGGAGAATATATCTGGTGCTTGTTTTTCCATTCTTGGGATACTTCACTTAGTAGTATGGGTTCCAGCTCTAACCAGGAAAATATAAGGTGTGCTATATCACCATTGTTTCTTAGAGCTGAATAGTACTCCATGGTGTACATATACCACATTTTATTAATCCATTCTTTGATTGATGGGCACTTGGGCTGTTTCCACAGCCTTGCAATTATGAATTGTGCTGCTATAAACATTCGAGTGCAGGTGTCTTTTTTGTAGAGTGTCACTGGATCATTTGGGTAGATGCCCAGCAATGGGATTGCTGGATCAAATGGTAGATTCACTTGGATCGCTTTAAGGTATCTCCATATTGCTTTCCACAGAGGTTGAACTAGTTTGCAGTCCCACCAGCAGTGTAGGAGTGTTCCTCTCTCTCCGCATCCACGCCAGCATTTATTGTTTGGAGATTTTTTGATAAAGGCCATTCTCACTGGGGTTAAGTGATATCTCATTGTGGTTTTGATTTGCATTTCCCTGATGATTAGAGATGTTGAGCATTTCTTCATATGTTTGTTGGCCTTTCTTCTGTCTTCTTTAGAAAAATTTCTGTTCAAGTCCTTTGCCCACTTTTTAATGGGGTTATTTGATTTTTTCTTCCTAATTTTCGTGAGTTCTAAGTATATTCTAGTTATCAGTCCCTTATCGGATGCATAGGATGCAAAAATTTTCTCCCATTCTGTAGGTTGTCTGTTTACTTTCATGACTATTTCTTTGGCTGTGCAGAAGCTTTGTAGCTTGATCATGTCCCATTTATTTATTTTTGTTGCTGCTGTGATTGCCTTTGGGGACTTCTTCATAAACTCTTTGCCCAGGCCGATGTCTAGGAGAGTGTTTCCAACTTTTTCTTCTAGAGTTCTAATAGTTTCATATCTTAGGTTTAAGTCTGTTATCCAGCGTGAGTTGGTTTTTGTGAGAGGTGAAAGGTGTGGGTCCTGTTTTAGCCTTCTACAGGTGGCTATCCAGTTTTCCCAGCACCATTTATTGAAGAGGGATTCTTTTCCCCAGCGTATGTTTTTGTCTGCTTTGTCAAAGATGAGATGGCTATATGAGGATGGTTTTATATCAGGATTCTCACATCTGTTCCACTGGTCAATATTCCTGTTTTTGTGCCAATACCATATTGTTTTAATTACTACAGCTTTGTAGTATAGTTTGATATCTGGCATATTAATGCCTCCCATTTTGTTTTTGTTGCCTAGAATTGCTCTTGATATTCGGGGTCTTCTTTGGTTCCATACGAAGCGTAAAATTATTTTTTCTATATCTGTGAAGAATGCTGATGGGATTTTAATAGGTATTGCATTGAATCTGTAGATCAGTTTGGGTAGTATAGACATTTTGATGATATTGAGTCTGCCGATCCACGAGCATGGTATGGATTTCCATCTGTTTACATCCTCTGCTATTTCCTTCCTCAGTGTTTCATAGTTCTCCCTGTAGAGGTCTTTTACCTCTTTGGTTAAATATATTCCTAGGTACTTTAATTTCTTTGTTGCTATTGTGAAGGGAATTGAGTCTTTGATTTGGTTCTCAATTAGATTGTTGTTGGCGTATATGAATGCCTCTGATTTCTGTGTATTAATTTATGATTTTTTAATTTCAAACAAAGAATAGTTTTACTAAAATTCAATTTGGTTTTATACCAACTTATACCTCATACACTTTTCAAATCTCTGATAAATATATTTTTTCTTGTATTTTTCTCTACCTTGATTTTGTTAAGCTAGTTACTAGTTTCTTCCATATCGTCTTCTTTTCCACATCAATAACCTTTAAAAAAATTAACTAACAATCTGCTCAAAAATGGATTCATGAGAAAGCAGTTTCATATAACATATCGATTCATAAGACTAAAATATAAACTATAGTTCATTTCTGAATCAGTGGGTTTTGTTTATCATCATTCATGTTTGTTAGCTGATAAGAAAATATGCCAGAAGTTAGCATTTTCATTTGAAAAATCTGCTTAATATAAATTATCATTCTTAACTAAACTTAATAAATTGAAATAGGCTGAAAATTCTTTAACAATTATGTTAATTGTATGCTTTGTAAAAAGTTAGTACTTCTTGATAAGATGATCCCATTATTGGCTCTTGTTCTGTTACTTGCATAGATTTTAAAAGTTGTTATTGAAAGAAAAGCTATAACATGTATACCAGACTCAAGATATTATTTTCATCTTTTCTTATATATAAGAATCAAATGTTCATTCTTTCTAAGAATCCTAAACAAATAGAGATAGCGTGGAAATACTGAATTAAAACTATTCCATGTTGAATTACACCTGTAACTAACTAAAAACAATTTTAAAAGCTTTGGTGTGAACCTCTGGGTGCTCACATTATTCATATTTGTCCAAAGAATCTTTCCAGAAACAATTTTTGGTCAGTAATTTATAAAAACATTTTTAATATATTGTTATAAGGATAACCAAAACCATAAATTAATGAACTCTTTATACTTTCGTGGCTGACTTTAACAGATATATTTAAAATGTGTTATTTTATTATTTACAAAACACATTATTTCAAATGAAACTCATACTATGGCATATTCTTTAAATTTTTTTTTTTCACCTCAAAATAACCTTTATTTTTTTTTAAAGTTAATATATGCAATATAGGAAACTGAAAAACACGAGAAGCAAAGAACAAAGTTAAATGAGTAGAAAGGGAATAGGGCTATGGTGACCCCTCAAAGAATGTCACAGAATCCATAGGACTGCTAGAAACACAGTTTGGAAACCAGTACTGAAGACAATATTATTTTGCCTGTAATACATACTTCCTTTCCTTAAAATAAATAGCTTCAAAACTAAGCTTTTGTTAAATTATTTGGTTGTTCCAACTTTTAACATAGCTAGGAAATGGCTTACATTGTCATTTTCATTTTTAAAAGCAAAAATTATATAAATATAGCATATTTACTATATATATCACATAACATATTGACCATATAGCAAATGTAGTATACATAGTATTTTAATGAAAAATATATGAATACGTGTAAATTCAGCTGCAAAGTCATGAAACAGCTCCATATTCAGAAGTCCTATTAGATGTTTCACATTTGAAAGAGCAGACCCTCAGTTTGAAGAATGACTTTAGGATTTAGAGCCATTAGACACCGATCCTCTCCAGAAAGAAGAATCAAACTTATTAATAGACAATGGTTCTGTGGCTGGGCAGGAACCCTTTTCCTCTGTGTGGCACAGCAGTACTGCTGCCTCAGAGAGCAGGAGAGCCCGAGAGCAGTCTGGGGCTGTGGGAGGTGATACCTCACCAAAGACACAACTAAAACAAGGATGCACCCATCAGGACCCAGAGAGGACTCCCACACTACTGCCATTGCCTCCACAACATTGTTGGCTGCCCAGGTCCTTGAGAACCTTCTCTCCAGTCTGGCTACTGGTGATATCCGAGTAAGGCATCTAGAGAACCAAGAATTGGGCCCCTGGTAACTGCCAACACAGGTGCTAGCATACACCACCCTGGTGCACAAAGGCACACTCAGCCTACTGCTGCCACCGCTGGGGCCTGAAACTGGCCCATCTAGCTTCACAGTATTCAGCAGAACTACACCACAGCCTCCACTAACAACTGCACCCTAATCCTCTGAGGAAATAACCCAAGTCACTAATACTGGGTATAACCAAAGAAACCATACAGAGACTACACTATCGTGTGGACACAGAATCAAAGACAAAGGGCCATACACAATCAAAACACAGATACGGGGGGCGGAGCAAGATGGCGGACGAACAACACCACTAGACAGAGTGTCTCTGCAGAAAAGACAGATTCTAGCAGAAATTAGAGGAAAGAAGCAAGAAGACAAGCATACAGCGGACAAGGGCCGGAAGGAGGGGTACCTGAGACCCCGGGAGACTCCACGGGAGGAGGCTGCAGAGGAGAACTGGAGGCTGAGACCACCAGAGCAGCCCGGAGACCAGCGGCAAGGGTAGGTTGATTTGCTGTTTCCCCTCCCCTGCATTCAGGACTGCTGGTGGGCTCCCCAGCGGGTGGAGAGACCTGCGGACACCAGCCCAGAGACCGCCGCTGCCTGCCAACGGTGAGCCTGTAGCAGATGTGGCACCAGGTTCCCAACTTCCTCCGGGCACCTCCGTGTGCACAGACCCGAGCCGCGCGGCAGGCGCCATATTGCCTCCTCCTCCCCTCCGCCGACCCTACCCGCGGCTGCCCAGAGACAATACAGCCACTAGCCGGAGGCACCTCCAGGAACGGGACCTTCCTGTTTGGGACCCTACACCTGACTCAGGGGAACTCAGACTGTGAGCTCCCTACTCGCCCGCCCTCCCAGGTGCTGCTGGCACGGTGTTCCCAGGAGAACAGTGCTGACTCAGAGGCTGAGAGACATAGACCCAGCTTGGGCTCCCTGTGGGTGAATTGGGACCGGAAATCCTCTCCCTGGTGGGGATACAGTTTGAACTCTGGGACCCAGAGGTCGGACCTGCAGACCAGATCCCCTGCACCAAGGGCTAGCATTGCCCGGGGCACAGAAGGGTTATACCTGAACAGCCTACTGAGGTGTGTGTGCCTCCAGGGGCGGATCGGCGTCCTAGAGGGCAACCCTCCTCCCAGGAGGAGGCCGTGCGCCCAACCCAGGTGGTGTTCCTGTGCAGGGAACCTCCCTGCGGGCATCACAGTCCGGGGAGGCCTGGTGGCTTGTGGTCTGGCCTGCTGGCAGAGGCCCAGGAGTAGCTGCGGAGTTGGGGAGGGTGGAAAGAAGCGAGGCCTGCTCCAGACTGTGGGTCTCAGACAGCCCCACCCCCACACCCAGACTTTCTGGCTGAGCGGGACCATTCCAGCCCCGCCCTGACAGCTTTCCCTGGAAACAGAGAACAGAACTTTGACCCCTGCTAACGGCCTGAGGGCAGGCTTACCCAACCCAGCTCTGCCCAGAACGAGAGCTGATAACAGACTTAAAATCAACACCATAGCCTGTTCCTCCAAGCAAACGCCCCCTACTGACAGGGACGGCATCTTGCACAGCCTTTCCACGGCACCCACTGACTCATCATACTGGGAGTGGTCGAATCTCACCCACAGACACCACCTAACGCCTCAGAAACTAAACAAGGTGTGTGAATACCCAAACAATAACCTAAGGAAAGAAACAACAACTGATCGACATGGGAAGAAATCAGTGAAAGAACTCAGGAAATATGAAGAACCAAACGGAAAACACACCCCCAAAGAGGAGCACCAGCCCCCTAGAAACGGACACCAACCAAAATCAGGCAACCAATATGACAGAAGAGGAATTTCGTATGTGGATCATAAGAACACTCACCCAGCTGCAACAACAACTCAATAACCAACACAAAGAAACCACAAAAAGTCTCCAGGATATGGGAAAAGAAATAGACACAATGAAGAAAAGTGTAACCGAACTCCTGGAAATGAAGAATCAATTCAAGGAAATACAAAATACAGTGGAAAGTCTCAAGAACAGGGTAGATCAAACAGAGGAAAGAATCTCAGAGCTTGAAGATAACACCCTCCAATTAAATAAATCAGTCACAGAAATAGAGCAGAGAAACCTTATAGGCCAGAAGAGAATGGGATGATATATTCAAAATGCTCAAAGAAAATAACTAACAACCAAGAAGAGTATATTCAGTAAAAGTATCCTTCATAAATGAAGGAGAAATAAATTTTTTCAGGAAAGAAAATGCTAAGGAATCTGTTACCTTTAGAATGGCCCTACAATGCTCAAAGAAGATACAAACATGAAAGTGAAAGGGCAGTGTTTATCACCATGAAAGCACATGAAAGCTTGAGACTGACTGGCAAAGTAATCACACAAAGGAGAAAAAGAGAGGACTGAAATGGTACCACTACAGAAATCCACCAAACCACAATGGCAGTCAATAAGAGGAAAAGGAACGAATAATACAGAAAACAACCAGAAAACAACAATGTGACAGGAAAAAAAGTCTCATATTCCAATAATAACTTTGAATATAAATGGATTACATTTTCCACTAGAAAGAATTGCTGAATATAGAATGGCTAAAAGCATTAAAACACATACACACAGATTTCACTATATTCTGCTTATAAGACTCACCTTATCAGAAAGACACACAGAGACTGAAAGTAAAGGGATAAAAAAAATCTATTATATGCAAATGGAAACCAAAGCAAGTAGGAAGAGATATACTTATATCAGATAAAATAGACTTTTAAGTCAAGAACAGTAAAAAAAAAAAGACAAAGAAGATCATTATTTAAAGATAAATGAATGAATCCAACAAGAATAAATGAGAATTCAAAATATATAGGAACTTAACACTGGAACACCCAGATTTATAAAGTAATATTAGGAGAGGTACACTATGACATAATAATAGTGGGAAACTTCAACACCCCACTCACAGCATTAGATACATCACTAGAAAGAAAACAAACAAACACATTGGATTTAAACTACCAGAGTTTAAGCCAAATTGGCATAACAACATTTGCAGAACATTCTATCCGACAATGCAGAATATACATTCTTTCCATCAGTATATGGAACATTCTCCATGATAGACCATATGTTATGCCACAAAAAAAGTACGAACATATTTTTTAAAAAATTGTAATTATATCAAGTATCTTCTTACATCACAATGGAATGAAACTGGACAGCAATGCCAAGAAAATATACACATACATGGAATTTAACACTATGCTTCTGAATTACCATAGGGTCAATGAAGAATTGAGAAAAAAAAATTTTTTTTTGAAATAATTGGAAACTGAAACACAACACACCAAAACTTGTGGCGTTAATGGGGAAATTTGTAGTAATAAAAGCCTATAACTAAAAAGAAGAAAATTACAAATTAAGAATCTAATAAAGCATCTGAAGGAACTAGAATAGCAAGAGCAAACCAAAATCAAAGGTAGTAAAAGAAAAGAAATAACAATACCAGCGCAGAATTAAATGAAATAGAGACCAAAAAAAACAATACTAAAGATCAATGAAACAAAAAGTTAGTTCTTCAAAAAGGCAAACAAAATTGATAAACTGCTAGGAAATTGATAGACTAGCCAGGAAAAGGGAAGACACAAATAAACAAATTCAGAAATTATAAAGGAGACGTTGTAACTGATACTATACATATCCAAAATGCCATCAGAGACTATTATGAACAACTATATTCTGAAAACTTGAAAACCTGGACAAATGTATAAATTTCTGGAAACATAAGACCCACCATTACTGAATCAGGTAGAAATACAAAACTAGAACAGTCCAATAACAAGTAGTGAGATTGAGTCAATAATAAAATATCTCTCACCAAAGAAAAACCCAGGACCATGGATGAACAGTTGAATTCTACCAAATGTAAAAAGAATTCATACTAATCCTAAAACTATTTCTAAAAAGTAAAGAGCGAGAGGTCTTCTTAACTCATTCCTTGAGATCATTATCCCCCTGATACCAAAGCCAACAGACAACAAAGAAAGAAAGCTACAAACCAATATCCCTTATGAACACAAATGCAAAACTCCTCAACAAAATACTAATAAATTGAATGAAACATCATAGCAGAAAAGATAATACTCCACGATTAAGTGGGATTTTTACCAGGGACGTGAGGATGGTTCAACATATGCAAGTCAATAAATGTGATATATCACATCAACAGAATGAAGAACAAAACCATATGGTCAGATCAATAGACACAAAAAAGCATTTGTTAAAATTCAAAATGCATTCATTATAAAATCTCTCAACAAACTAAGTATAGAAGAAACATAACTCAAAATAATAAAGGCTATATATGACAAACCTATAGATAACATTATACTGAATGAGGAAAAGTTGAAAGATGCTCCTCTAAGAACTGGAACAAGAAAAGGATCTCATTAATACATTTATGTGGGCACTGAATAAAAAGCCAGATAAGATTCTAATGTGTGGAATTTTAAATATATTTAAATCTATACTGAGAATAGTACTTTCTGATAAATTTAAGCCTTGCAATATAGACTGTTATTTTCTAAAATCACCAGTTACAGAAACTGTACATATAAAAGTCTAATAAATTATTAATCTTGAGAGAGAAAACCTATAGATTCAGAAACACTTAAGAATACATCAACAAGCTGGAACATATGAGTCTCATTTAGAACCTGATTTAAACAAAAAACTAAAAAACAAAAACCCCACAAAAAGCCAACTTATAACTGCAAAAATCTGAAAACTGATTGATGTATGCTAATAAATTACTATTTAATATTTCTAACTTTTAAAAGTGTGATAATTAGTTATTTTTAAAGTGAGTCCTTATCTTTCAGGTATACATACAGAAATACTTATGGATGAAAAAAGTTCTGGATTAAGCTTAAGCCCATTATCAAAAGTGAGGTGATACAAGATCAGGAAAATGGGCTCCACATGTACTGGCCATCAAATTGGTACTGACTGATTAACACTATGGTGCTCAAATGGTGATGGTGTTCATGTAACAGGTGTTGGGCAGGTGGGAGGGGGGCGGGGGGATGGGTGTATACTTACCTCACGAGTGCGATGCGCACCACCTGGGAGATGTACACGCTTTAAGCTCTGACTCGGTGGGGCGGAGGGGTGGCAAGGGCAATATATGTAACTTTAACAATATTTGTACCCCCATAATATGATGAAATAAAAAAAAGAACTAAAGGGAAAAAAAAGAAAAGGATTCTCACTTTCACTACTCCACTCAACATAATACTAGAAGTCCTAGCTATACTGTTAAGGTAAGAGAAAGAAAAAATAGGCATCAAAATGGGAGAAGAGGAAATCAAATTGTCTCTCACTGCTGATTATATCATCTTATATCTGAAAAACCTAAATATTTCACTAAAAAATTCTTAGATTTGATAAATATTTTCAGCAAACTTTCAGGATACAAGAGCAATGTGCACAAATAAGTAGCATCCTATATACCAATAATCTAGCTTGAGAAAAAAATTTAAAAGCCAATCCCATTTACAATAGCTACAAAAAAGCTATCCAGGAAAACATGTAACCCAAAAGGAGAAACATATTTACAAAAAACACTACAAAATAATGATAAAAGAAATTGAAGATGACACAAGCAAATGGAAAACATTTCATCCTCCTGGATCAGAATTAATATTATCAAAATGATCACAGGGACTAAAGCAATCCACAGAGACAATGAAATCTTTATCAAATGCCAACTTTGTTTTTTACAAAATTAGAAAGATAACCCTAAAATTCACGTGAATCCAAAAAAGAGCCAGAATAGCTGAAACAATCCTATGTAGCAGAATAAAGCTGGAGGCATCATATTACCTGACTTCAAAATTTATTACAAGCCTATAATAACTACAACATCATGGTATTGGTATACAAATAGACACATAGACTAAAAGAACAGAATAGAGAACCCAGAAATAAAGTCTTATTTATTTGTCAAAGATCTTTGACAAAGCACACAAGAACTTCCACCTGGGAAAGAACACCTTTTTAAATAAATGGTACTGCAAAAATTCGATAGCCACATGCAGAAGAATGCAACTGGACCCCTATCTCTCACTATATACAAAATTCAACTCAAATAAATTAAACACTTAAATGTTTAAGTGTTAAAGAGACAAAAATATGAGACAACTGGGACAAACTGTCCTCAACATTGGTATAGGCAAAGAATTTATGACTAAGACCTAAAAAGAACAGACAACAAAAACAAAAATAAACAAGAAGGACTGAATTAAACTAAAAAGATGCTTCACAATAAAAGTAATAATCAGCAGAGTGAAGAAACAACATGTTGAATGGGGGAAAATATTTGCAAACTATTCATGAAACAGGTGACTAATATCTAGAATACACAAAAAACTCAACAGAAAAAAAAGTGCCCATTAAAAAGTGGGCAAAGGATATGAATATATTTCTCAAAAGAAGACATGCAAGTGGCTAACAAGTATATGAAAAAATATTCAACATCACCAACCATCACAAAATGAAAATGAAAATTTTAATGAGTTATCATTACCCCAGTCTGAATGGCTATTATTATAAAGATAAAAAAATAAGGTGATAAGGACATGGAGACAAGTAAACTCATACACTGTTGATGGGAATAAAAACTAATACAGCCATTATGGACATTAAACAGTATGGACATTTCTCAAAAAACTAAAAATATAACTACTAATTGATCCAGCAATCCACTACTAGGTGTCTACCCAAAGAAAAAAGAAATCAATATATCAAAGGGACATCCATACTAATTTGTTTATTGCAGCACTATTCACAATCACAAAGATATGGAATCAATGTAAATGTCTTATCAGTGGATCAGTGGATAAAGAAAATGTATATATACAATGGAATACTATGCAGTCATTGAAAATGAATGAAATCATGTCATTTTCAGCAAATGCATGGAACTGGAGGTCATTATCTTAAGTTAAATAAGTCAGGCACAAAAAGACAAATATCACATGTTCTCACTTATATGTGGTAGCTAAAATAATTGACCACAAGGAGGCGAGAGTGGAGATAACAGAGATTGGAAAGGATGAGTGAGGGGAGAGAGAGAAGAGATAGATAAATGGGTGCAAGTGTACAAACGCATAGTACGATTGCAGGAATCAATTCCATGTTTGATAGCAGAATAGGGTGAGTACACTTAATGAAATGTATTATACTCAGGTGATGGAAACCCTGAATATCCTGACTTGATTGCTATGCATTATATACATTTCTCATGTACCTCATAAATTTGTACAAAAAATTTTCCCATGAGACATTTACCAGTTTCAGTATGTCGAGTACTAGCTATTGTAGAAAAATATTGTGTGTTTGCCACTCTTCCTTTTGGAGGGAGCGAGGGTAAATAAGTAGACACAGATCAGTGAGGCTCCATTCTACTTCAGAATTATTCCATATTAAAAATCATCCCTTATGGGAATCAAAAAAGTTTACTTCAAGGGTGTGGGATTTAACTTGCCTTTGACCTCTAGAAGAATTTTTTTTTCACTTGAAAGATCAAATTTTTATTATTGATAAACAAATGCTATCATTTCTCCCCCTTGAAGTGACAAGCTCATTTCATCTACTTTCAGAAAAATGTCTACCAAATATTCAAGTCTCAATAGTTTGTCAGTTGTGGTTTCAAGTGAAATGGTATGTATATATACAAAAACAATAAGAGCAACAATGAAATTGCCAATCCACATAGTGACAGAAAATATATCAAAGTAGACAAATATTTAATTGAAAAAAATCAGCCACTATTTTCTAACTACCATTAAAAAGTAACTTTTACTGACAGTTCTTTCAGCTTTCTTTGATAAATAGAAAAACAAATTGACATCCAAGGAGCAAATATAAGCAATCAGAGAAGAACTTTATTTGATCTTGGATGAATCTTTGTAAATTTTGCTTATCCGGAGTATAATTCATCTACTCTCTTTCTACCTAATTTTTCATTCTTTTGACAGCTAGCAGCAAGGGTTTGCTGGTGTTTCTTTCCTAGATGTGACTGCATTTGTTTCTTTTTATATTAAATGAGAGAAAAATGAAATTTGCTGGCACTTGACATGATGTGTAGAAGAATCTAGCACCTGACTCTATGGTTGGTGTATAGTAAGAACAATGCAAAATCCCACATGCTCTCCCTTGACTCTGTTTTCTTTTTCTGCCACCATTCTCATTCATGGAATTAAAGTGCACACACGTGCACACACACACATCGCTTGTTACATTCTGACTGTAGCTTCTTTTGAAACAAGTAATAGAAAAAAATCAGGAACTTACACATGGGTGATATTTATAAATATACAAGAAACCTAGTCAAACAAAATAAAATAACGTAAACATCAAAAGTCAAATATTTTCTTTCATTCTATGACTAAAATAAACTCTAATTATCACAAACTGCTTACTCTATAAGTTGTAGTCATAATGTATAAAGGCTTATAAAGTATAAGTATTTACATACCATTCTAAGAAGTTTCAAACAAGCAGTTTAGTTTTAGAAAATATTTGCATGATCACTCTTTGATGGTGCTATCATTGGAAGAGTTGTGCCCAATCTTAGCTATGACTTATCAGGGAAATATATCAACGTTTTGGGACAAATATTGAATCCCTGTGCTTTGCTACAATAGAAAGACAACTAGAAAAAGTATTCACATTTTACAGCCAGCTACATGCCTGAATGCCTACACTTCCCACATGCCATAAAATGCGACAGTTTCCATCAACACTTCCACCATGTTACCTGCCCAAGCTCCTGCTCCTCACCTCCTGGCCAGGACGGGCCACTCAACAGCAGTGGGCAAAAGATGCAATACAATCCCTGCCACTGCTTTGGTCTGCTCAGTGGCCTCTGAGGTTCACCAGCAAATGCCCCCATCCCGCTTACCTACATCTGAAGCTACAACAACAAAACTCTTAGGTGACTTCTGGTCTTAATAAATAGACAATTTTATGTATATCAATTTTTTTAGTGATGGAGAATCCCAGCTCACTATGATAAAATCAAGTACATTAAAATATTTTCCAACCCCTAAAATTCCCTGAGATTTTTAAAAATTATTATTTCTACTATCAATTAAATCGAACTCATAGTATATTAGGCAGCCATTTACCAAAGGTTGTGTTAACATCCTATAGCTTGACCTAATGTCTTTGTATTAAAATATGCATTATTTTAATTGCAGAATATGCAATTGATTTTATGTTTTATCGCATTCATTCGTAAATATGTACAGACTAAAAGTGCTTAAAGATTTATATATTAAACCAACTTCTTCTGTAGCTATTTTAGAACGACAGGCTGGTAACAGCCTTGTATGTATGTAAGAAAAATATGGAAAGGAAGGGGTATTCAAGGTTGAATAAGTAAAGAAGTGAAATGGTAGGCAACTATTTTATGAGTGTATCAACGTTCAAACAGGTACCTTCAAATCCACACCCATGATGAAGTTAACAGTTATTTCGACATGTTTCCCACATATACTTTGTATAAAAGGCAATCTGGAACACTAAGACATTGCAGCTCGTCAGTTATTTTTCATTTGATGTGTTTTGTTGATTATTTTTTAGAATCTAAAACTTATATTCTTATATCTCTTATTAAATGTATTCCCTGTCCTCATTTTGTTTTCTTCATTGGTATTCTTAAAACTAAATGTCCAGTTCTCAAATAAAATTCCTGCTAGTTGAAATAAATATTTAGAAGTAATTTAGCAACCTTTATTTTACTGTTTCAAATAATTTTCCTCCTGAACAGAGATAAGAATTTTTAATTTCAATTAGAAGCTATAATTGAATACATACTTATTCATATAAAGTCTAGAAATGTCTGAGAAATTATTAATTGTTTTGTTAAACTATATTCATGTAGACAAATAAATGAATAATTTTAGAGTTAATCAATCAACCCACACAAAATACTATTATAATACTTTAAAGTCATGCATGCCACAGATGATTTCTAGAAAAAAATTTCTATCTTATAAAAGAAATTCCTTTTCTTTTTCACTTGCAATATCAATGAAATCCAGTTTGAAACACTATGCCATATTATATAATTCTTTCCTGAAATTGCCAACTTTGACAATGCATAATTAAAAAAAGAAATTCATTGTGATATTTTCGTTCAAAAATAAGACAAGATACTTGCCAAGGAATCTGTTCAGCAACGCATTAACTAAATAAAACATATGCAATAAAATGGTGTGAATTATTTCAGAAATACCTGGTTGAAATTTGATTTTTAAAATGTGGTGTAGATACATAATGGAATATTATTTGGCCATAAAAATGAATTAAATTATGTCATTTGCAGCAACATAGATTAATATTTCATATTAACTGAAATAAGCCCGACACAGAAAGACAAATATTGCATATGTCACTCATATGTAGAAGTTAAAAAACCTGATCTCATGGCCATAGAGACTAAAATCATAGATTCCAGAGACTGACAGAGGTTAGGGAGTGGGGAGAAAGGAGGAGATGAAGCGGGGTTATACAAGAGTAAAAATATACAGTTAAATAGAAGAAATAAGTTCTAAAGTTTGACCTGACTATATGCTTAGTAACAATATTATGGACATATCAAATAACTAAAAGAGAGGACTTAAAATGATACCAACACATAAAAATGATAAACACTCAAGGTGATGGATATCCCAAATAACCTGACCTGATAATTCTATATTCTATACATATAACAAAGATTCTCACGCACCCTATATATGTGTAAATTATTATATATCAATAAAGGAATAAAAAGGAAATAAAATAAAGAAAGGAAAAATTATTAATCCTCTTTTTAAATATAAATAAGTTTTGTTTACTAGATAAGTAACTTATACCACTATAGGAAATTGAAAAATGACTAAAAATGGAAGTGACATATTTATTATCAATTACTTGTATGAGCCAAATTGTGGAAGAGTCACAAAAAAAGTCCAACTTGACATTTTGATTGAATTCAATCATGATTCTTCCCAGGATTTGGGTCACTCTCAGTGATGAGTCTGATCATTTGGCCAACTTGACCACTTAGTTGTGCATGAAGAAGCTTACTCTAAATGACAATACATACCATCGATGCATAGTCTCATTAAATCCATATGACTCCATTCTGATATACCTATTAACATCGTGTTTTATGGTTGAAGAAATTGAGGATTGAAGTAGAATAACATTTCCCCCAGGAACACAAAGCTAGTAAATGGTAAAAGCAATTCAAGTTCTATCTCTCTAATGGCAGGGGACCATATTCTAAACCAGTATTGGAGCATATTGGTGTTAGCTTAAGGTTTTATTGTAGTATAATTTTGGATAAAGTAAAAAAATTAAACAAAAAGGAAATTTGTTCTTTTCATTGTGGAGACTATTAACAATATGATTACAAAAGGCAATTCAAATAAAATAAATTAATGTAGTTGAGGTTATAGTTTTGTTGAAATGTTAATAACTAAAATAATGAAAAAAAATTGAGAAACTAAATACAGTCATATACTGCTTAACAATAGGGGTATGTTCTGAGAAATGTGCCGTTAGGCAGTTTTGTTCTGTGAACATCATGGAGTGTACTAATAGCAATCGAGAGGGTGTAGCCGACTACACACCTAGTCTATATGGCATAGCCTATTGCTCCTAGGCTACAAACCTGTATGGCACGCTATTGTTCTAAATACCATAGGTGGTTATAACACAATGGTAAGTATATATTTAACCTAGAAAAGGTACAGTAAAAATACAATATAAAGATAAAAATCCTATACCTGTATAGGATGCATACCATGAATGAAACTTTTAGGACTGGATCGATCTGGGTGAGTCACTGAGTGAATGGTGGGTGAATAGGAAGGCCTGGGACATTACTGCGCATGACTGTACACTTTATAAACACTGTACACTTAGGCCACAATAGTTTGATAAAAACATTTTTCTTTCTTCAATAACAAATTAACCTTATCTGTGTTAAGCTTTTTATATTTTTTGAATCTTTGACTCTTTTGTAGTAACATTTAGCTTGAAACACAAACACATGGTATAACTGTACAAAAATATTTTTTCTTTATATCCTTATTTTATAAACCTTTTTCTATTTTTAAATGTTTTAAATTTTTTACTTTAAAGTGTTTTGTTAAAAGCTAAGACACAAACACACACATTAGCCTACCAAACCCACACAGGGTCAGGATGGTCAATTCCGCCGTGTCCGGCACCCACAGCTCGTTTCAGTGGAAGGTCTTCAGGGGCAGTAAGGCATGGTGCTGTCAGCTCCCAAGATAACAATGCCTTCTGGAATACCTCCTGAAGGACCTGCCTGAGGATGTGTACGGTGGATTTTTAAAAATATGAATAGAAGGAGTATACTCTAAAATAATGATGAAAAAGAATAGTAGGGTAAATACATAAAGCTGTAATATAGTCATTTATTATCATTAGCAAGTAACATGCACTGTACACAACTGTATGTGTTATGCTTTTATACAACTAGCAGTGTAGAAGTAGGTTAGTTTACACCAGCATCAACTCACACTTGTGAGTAATGTGTTGTACTATGATATTATGACAGCTACAAGGTCACTAGGTGACAGAAATTTTTCAGTTTCATTACAATCCTCTGGGACTACTGTCATATACTCCGTCTTTTGTTGGCAAAATGTTGTTATATGGCAAATCACTAATTATATCTTGTTTTATTGTGATCAGCATGCGATTTTCATCAGATTTTATGTTTATTTTAGATAAAGACATGCAACAGATAGAACTCAGTTCATTGAATCACCCATGTTTATGGAATCTGAAAAAAAAAACATTTTTAAAAGGAAAATTTCTGGTTTCTATTGAAAAATCTCTCATGTCTGTGGTGCTGTTTGGTAAATCCAATGCCTGCTCAGATTATGAAGTGAACCCTCATATCATAAAATCTATTCCACAACTCAACAATAGAATCTTTTTGCAACATTCCAGATTTTTGCTACTTAAATTTTATAATTATTTTTTATTTTTTTTTTCTTCAGAAAACCCTAAACCACAAGATATAATTATTTTTTAAATGACTGTTCTCCATTTGAAAACTCTATGTTGATAAATATTTTATGTGTAGTCCCCCAAAGTGATCATGTAGTTTTTGTGTATTGTTCTTTGTTCTCACCCTGTGTCTTTGAAGTCTAATATCTCTTTATGTGGTTTCATTTACTGTATCCGCAAGGTTTCCCCATGTCGCCATAATTTTTCTTGTTTGCAGGTCAGTTCCTTCAGTTCCATAATTTGTTTCCATATAACAGAGTCTGTTTCCTCACCCTACCAGCTAGATCTTCTTTTGATGTGTCTGTTTAATGTCATACTAAATCCAGCTATCATTTCTTACACATTCACAGAATTCCAGAATCACTGCTGGTTCATTTCACATATTAGATCTTTTTTGTATTCAAGTTCAAGGAATAAGCTTTTTGGAGTTTTAACTACCCACTCTTAAACATAGCATCAAGAAAATTTATAATTATATTGTGAGCACTAAAATTGGTGAGAATTACTCCATAATTCTTGTTTTTTTATAAACCGGGAAATGCACCCCCAAAATTTAGAGAACTAAACAGCTAACACATGCATAAATTATCTTCGTAATGATTTAGGTTGATTATAATATCAAGGTATAATTTAGTCATGTAATTAAAGTTTGCTAGAAAAATTAATGAGTAATTTGACTACATGAAAAGGTGCATCTTCTTCAGAACAGGAAAGAACCCTATTTCTGTTTTGTATATTATAGAACAAACTCAGTGTATTGTGTTCTTTTACTGATACCATATTTTAAGGAGTTCAGAAAAAGTTTCAGGAGTTTTCAAAAGACTACATGTTAAGAACACAATCTCCACTTAACTCCACAGAGTAAAAATTATGTCCTTGAAACACAAGATACATTTTTAACTATGTACATATTTAAAATGTATGTACATTGTGCATATTCATGAGGATGGATATATGTGTGTGTGTGTGTGTGTGAGAGAGAGAGAGAGAGAGAGAGAGAGAGAGAAAGAGAGAGAGAGAGAAACCTATCATATAAACGATAATTTATGTTAGATGCATTATATAATTTGGCATCCATGAAAAATAGACTTTTGAAAAACTTGATAAATCTGCCACTACGTATCAGAAGGATAATTTTTCCTTTACTTTAGTGAGAGTTAAAATTCTTAAAGATCCCGTTCACAGGTAATCTTCAACTTAATATATTCAGTGAGAAAAACAGATTTCTGTATTGTCCAGAAGATATTGTTAGTGCTTTAAAAACTTACCAAAAGAATCCAAAATCTGGAATTTAGGGTCATATTATTTTAGTTTAATGTACCTAGAGCCAAGCTAGAAAATGTATTTACCCAGTTATTTTGCACACTACTGAAATACTTCTGTTCTGAGGTCGTGAAGTTTGTTTTTATGCTTTCCACTATCACTGTCCCTGCAGGATAAGAATCTAACAACTAGTTACATCACTAACATCGATAGGAACTTTTAAAATTCACCAGCAATTTTAATTATAAAAGTTATTGGTAACTAATAGTAATCAAATGTCATAAATAAACCAGTTTTCTTACAATTCTTCTTACACTTTCAAATGAAAATGATTTTTTCTTATACTCTTAAAATATTACATTACCAGTTACCTTATAAGACAAAAGGTCTGCTTAAATATATTCACATTTGGCCACATGATGACAAACTCTCTTTGTATGTGTAGTATATATTACCAGATTTTGTTTTCTAAAAACCTAAAATATATTTTTCTCATTTTCTCTCCCCTCCTTCCCTTCCTCTCTCTTTCTCTTCCTTCTTTCCTCCTTTTTCTTTCTTTTCTTCCTACATTCCTTCCTTTTGTTCCTCTCATTCTTTCTTCTTTTGTTAATCAATGAAGTACAAACAATTCTAAAACCTTGTTAACACACAAACATTGGGGCATTGATAATTGAAGAGTTATAATTGCTAGTATCTGAAAAGTTGTCATAAATTGGAAAGATAGGTAGAGGCAGAAGGATAAATATTATTTGAATATTTAAGTATTTCATATTTCAGTATTTCAGCATTTCATATTAAGTATTTCAGTATATATAAGCATTGTATTTTATTATTATTATTTTTGACAGAGTCTCACTCTGTTGCCCGGGCTAGGGTGCCATGGCGTCAGCCTAGCTCACAGCAACCTCAAACTCCTGGGCTCAAGTGATCATCCTGCCTCAGCCTCCAGAGTAACTGGAACTACAGGCACACCCCACCATAACTGGCTAATTTTTTAAATATATTTTTATGGCCAATTAATTTGTTTCTATTTTTAGTAGAGACGAGGTCGCCCTCTTGCTCAGGCTGGTTTCGAACTCCTGACCTCCAATGATCCTCCCTTCTCGGCCTCCCAGAGTGCTAGGATTACAGGCATGAGACACCATCCTCGGCCTATAAACATTTTGTACTTAAATATTTCAGTAGTTTAGAAAAAAAAATCTGATAATGACTGAACATACTGCTTAATACTTCTAAAGTTTTAAAATGTTCTCTTTTCAAAGAAATATATATCTTCCAAATTGTTTTAAAAATTATTTTTACTTGACCTATACAGATTAACAGCATAAGTAAAGTTTATAATTTTAGGAATTCTGATTACATTAATCTTTAAAAACAGTCTTTAAAAGCCAAAAAACAAAATTCATATTTCTTGATTTCAAAACTTACTTCAAATCTACAGTTTAATGATAGTGTGATACTGGCAAGAAAATAGCTGCAACCCATATCTGAATTTCCTCACTCTTCCTTCTAAAACTCTTAAGCACAAGAATACCATCTCATGCAAATAACCTTCAGAAAAACAGAAAACAGAAAAACTTCTCAAACTCAAAATAATTTATAATGCTATAGAAATAGAAGGTAACTTCTTCAACTTGATAAAGAGCAGTGATAAAAACTCCAAAGCTAAGATAATAATTCATGGCAAAATACAGAAAACTTTCTCTCTAATATTAGAAAGAAAAAATAATGTTATAGTCTTACCACGTCTGTTGAACATTGTACTGAAAATTCTAGCCAGTAATTAGGCAAGAAAAACAAATAAAATACATTGCTATTGGAGCAGATGAAGTAAAACTATCTCTTTTTGTGGATGACTTAATCTTGTATATAGAAAATACTAGGGGGGAAAAACACTACAAGAATACAAAAGCTCAGAAATAAGTTTGGTGAGGTTATAGAATACAAGATCAATATACAAAAATCAATTGTATTATTATAACTAGCAATAAAAATCTAAAAATGAATTTAAGTAAACAATTCCATTTATAATAGTATCAAAAGGAATAAAATACATGGCACTAAAGTTAAACAAATTGCAAAAAGTATAACCTGAAAACTATACAATATTGTTGAAAAAATTGAAAATCTAAAATAAATAGAAAAACAACTCCTGTTCTTGAGTTGCAAGGCTTCATATTATTAAGATAGTGATACTCCCAATATTTAAATACATGTTGAACACAACTCCTATCAAAATCTGTTTTGGTTTCTTTGCAAAAATTGGCAGGCTGATCCTAAAATTCATATGACTATCAGGATATTCAGAGATATACAAAATAGCCTTAAAAGAAACAAAGAGTACTGATACTTCCTGCTTTAAAATTTTACTTCAAAGCTACAGTTTCAAGACAATGTGGTCCTGGCATAATATCATAGAAAAGATTTGAGATTACAGAAATAAACCTATATACATCAAGTAAGGAGCAATAAACAACATCCTTTATATTAAAAACAAATGTCCAAAGGCTTCCGTTTCCCCTTATGATAAAGTATGTCACAGGAGGAGCCAGAACTTATTGGTAGCATTTCTGAGTCCTTATATCTTGCTTTATGAATCTCCTAAATTTTACAACTTTCTTTCTATATTATGAAAAGGAAAATACAAAATAATTCCAACTTAGAAAAGTTGGTGTTGGAAGATGAGACACAGAAATAGGCAATGAATCATAGCAAGATTTTGAAGGATACTATTGGCGATGAGTAACCTCAATCAAAAAAATGCCAGAATGGAAACTGATATAATTCAACTCCATGGTTGAGAACTCCATATGGTTTGCGACAGCATCTCTAGTTAAAGAGCTTTGCAGCAGCTGACACTTTACTCATACATGCTGGGCTTCTCCCAAAAGCTAAGATTGCGGTGGGCTAAATAGAAAGGCCCACGAGTCCTGATCAACAGCAAGACAGAAAAAAGGGTCCTTGTGGGGACAAAGCCTCCAGTGTCACAGCTGGCAACTTGATGTGAAAAGACGCACTATTTCAGAGTCTGTTCTTAAACTCTTTTGCACTACTCCACGGTGAGCCCAAAATGATAAACTGGTGAAAAGCAAAGAGTAGGATGACTGAAGTCATGATTTGGAGCATATATTAAATGTACATCATTATTCCACCATTAAGTTTTAAGAATGTTTAATGAATAAAAAAAAACCTAAGAGGAAAAAATAAACTTGGCAAAGTGGGGATAAAAAGACTCAGGTGAGGAGGCATGATTTTGCAAATGTGCCATTATTACATTCTGTCGGCATACTGCAAATTATTCAATGATTGCTCATGGTGATTAAAATACTCTTACATATTTTTTTTCCTCTGAGACATACATCTCGGATGAACACCTGGAATGTGAAAGGGTTCCAAGCAAAATTTACTGAAATCTACAAGAGCAATATATTTTATAAAAACATAAACTATGAGAGACACTATCTCACATTTTTAATATACTCGGCATTTTATATATGAGCCATTAACCTAATAACTGCACTGGGACATGAGATAGAATCTGTTACAAATAAATTCAAACTACATGGTGAGAACTTTAACCTGATACACAGCCGAACTGTGACTTGACAGATATCGGTGCCCATATATTACTGTGAGAAACAGTTAGTTACAGCAAAGTAACTTAATTGCTTAAATAAAATTAAATATCTTCTTGAAAAAGAGAAAAAAGTAAGTATTAGTGATGCATCTACTGCCCCATATCCAGTGTAAATACAAAACAGCAAAACAATATCTTGAATACTCAAGAATGATTGGCCTTGGGGTCTGACAAGTCTGGCCTTGAACATAGACAAGTTGTTGAATACGTAATTTATATTATTTTAAGAGTTTGCTTTTCCTGAATCATAAAATATATTCTTGAGGCCTCAGAAAAATCGCAGTCATAATTTATATGGTTGACTTTACATTACTTTCTTGTATTTTGATCATTTTTTGTATTTTATCTATTTTTCTATATATTCTTATGTAATCTGGTAAACAACTATGCTTTAATTTCTATCAAACTATTTTTGTTAAGATAATTGAAACTGTATATTAACCTTAATATTTAAAATAGCTATTGTTTTTCTTTATGAAAAGATAAGAGTACACTATCACTTTTTAATATACTCTTACTACAGCTATTTCTAAGTTATACTGGCATAGTATGGGATTTTAAATAACATTATTGTTGTCTAAAATTATATAATTTTTCCTAAATTATCTTTAAAATATTTTAGTATTCATGAAAATATTAACTGATTTTAAGTTTACATATACTTTTGATATTTTTTAGTATTTATTATCAATCACTTTTTTTCTGTTATTTCTTGATTTTTGAGTTATTTTTATTGATTCACTATATTTCTCAATATACCAGTGTGAGGTAATTTATTTTCAGAGATAATTCAAGGTTGTTTTGTTTTCTAAATCCTTTTCTATTTAAAATTCTCTATTTAAGATTACTTTCTTCTATTATGATACCCGAATAATAAGTTGATAATATAAAATTTTCCAATCACAAAATTTTTCTTTCTGAACTATTATTTTCCATTTAATTCTTTCTGTTAGTTTCCAGGTGACATTATGTGCAATTTTTATTTGTTTTATTTTTGTTGTTTTAATTGTTTGCTTATCTATTAATTGTTTGCTTATTGGTTTGCCTAGTTACTTTGAGATTTCTTCTTCACGTTAAAATTTTATGATTTCACTAAGATAAAGTTGTTTTTAGCGAATTGTGGTTAATTTTTGATGCATAGTGGAGCCTTTATAATATGTAGGTCTTTAGCTCTTTAAATAATTCATATATTTTAAATTAATTTGTTATGGTCTTTTATTTTACCTTCTTTAGGGAAAAAATGAGGCCAAAAAAAATAACGCTAATTATTTCAATATTAGATGTCTATTCTTAGTCTGTAAATTTTCTTATTAGGCTCATAGAAGTAGTTATGTCTCTGCTTCTATGCCTTATATATATACAAATTTTATTTTACAAAACTAATTACTTCTGCATGGTCAGTTTTGTATTTTATAGTTACAAATGTAAGTTTTATTTATGATCTTATTTCTTGTATCCTGATCTTTTCTTTTATTGGAAGGAAACCTGCCTTTTTGTAAGCCTCTCAAATTCCTTCCACTAGTCCTTCTTCATTATATTCTATATATTCCCATCTCACTTTACATCATTTGTTTTATAGAGTCAATAATTTCATGAGTTTTATTGAGAATTCAAAGGCACATTTTCTAAAAATATATTTCTCCAATGATAAAACTTCTCTCACACCAAATTGTTTTAATCTTCAACACACTTTCCCTATTATGTGGGCTTTCTGATCTCAGAGATGAGTTTCGTGTATCTCCAAAATATATTGAGAAAAGAAAAAGAAAAATGTTTTTCCATGATGCATTGTGGCTAATTACAATTAGAGATATTTTCTTCTTTACTTTTACTTTTTGTGTTGATATTTTACTTAGAATCATTTGTCAATTGTACTGAAGTTTCTCATAAATTTCTCTTAATTCTCTGGTGAACATTTCAATTTCAAATTACCTAGAATACAGCTTTATATTCTTAAAAGTGATTTTGAATATTATAACAGAATTTATATAAAATTTAAACTCAATAATTTAATTGACTTTTTTGGTTTTTGAGACAGAGTCTCACTGTTACCAGGGCTAGAGTGCTGTGGCGTCAGCCTAGTTCACAGCAACCTCAAATTCCTGGGCTCAAGCAAATCCTCTTGAGTAGCTGGGACTACAGGTGTGTACCACTATGCCCAGATAATTTTTTCTACTCTTAGTAGAAATGGGGTCTCGCTCTTACTGAGGCTGGTCTCAAACTCCTGACTCAAGAGATTCTCCTGCATTGGCCTTTCAGAGTGCTACAATTACAGGCATAAGCCCCCATGCCTGGCCTCATTACTTTTCAATATGAACCTATTTCATTCTTACTGTAATGGTAATATATTTATTGAAAGGCCACTGTCTAAAACATGCCATGGTTTCCATGCATAATGTAAATCAAAAGTCATTGACAATATTAAGTCTATCACTTTTAAAAAATATTTTTAATTGACAAATAATAAAAATATATTTTTCTGTTTCTTTTTTTTTTGTGTGTGGAGACAGAGTGTCACTCAGCGTCCTGGGCAGAGTGCAGTGAGGGCGGGTCACCACAAGCTCCAGGTCCTGGGCTGAGCGATCCTTCTGCCTCAGCCTCTCAGGTAGCTGGGACTACAGGCGTTTGCCAGAGCGCTCGGCTGTTTTGTTGGGTTTTGTGTATTTTTTTTTGCCTTTTTTACTTTTTTTTTTTTTTTAGATTTGGAGACTGGGTCTGACTGTGCTCAGGCAGTGTTCAAGCTGGTGTCGAACCCCTGAAGCAGCAGCCACCTCGGCCTCCCAGAAAGCTAGGACGAGACGTGAGCCACTACATGTATGCATTGTGGGATTAAATCAGGTTAATTAGCATATTTATCATCTCATATAGTTATAATTTCTTTGTGATGAGAATACTTAAAATCTATTCTTTAGCAATTTGAAATATACAATACAATATTATTACCTACCGTAATGTTTCTGTGAAATAGATCACTAGAACTTACTCTTCGTAACTGAAACTTTGTACCTCCATAATATCAATTTTTTTAGCTCCCACAGATGAGTTAGAACATGTGATATTTGTCTCCCTGTGCCTGGCTTATTTCACCTAACATAATGATGTCCAGGTCCATCCATGTTGCTGCAAATGATGGTGTATCTTGGTATAACTGAATGGTATCATATTGTGGATATCTACCACATTTTCTTTATTCATTCTTCTGTTGATGTATACTTATGTTGATTCCATGTCTTTGCTATTGTGAATAATGCTACAGTTAACATGCGGGTTGCATGTTAAACTGACAAAGTTTGACAAGCTTTGATAAACTGACTTCCTTTGCTTTGTAAAAATACCCAGTAGTGAGATCACTGCATTTTAGTGTTGTTATTTTTGCTCAGGATTGCTTTGGTTATTCAGGCTTTTTCTTTTTTTATTTTGTTCCATATAAATTTCAGGATTTTTATTTATATTTCTTTGAAACATGTCATTAATAGAAATGGCATTTTGGATAGAAATTGCGTTGACTCTGTAGATTGCTTTGGGTAGTATGGTCATTTTAACAATATTAATTCTTCCAATCCATGAGCATAAGATGTCTGTCCATTTGTTTGTGTCCTTCACTAGTTTTCCATTTGTGTGTGTGTATTATATTTAATCTCAATTACTAATTATCTCATTAATTATCAAGTGAATACTAATTAAAATTATAGAAAACCAAAACATCTAGTGGGGGTGGGAATGACAGTAGCAAGTATCAGTGGGGATATGGAGCAATGGAAGATTGCATGCACTGCTAACGGAAATGTGAATTCATACAACTACTTTAGCAAACTGTATTTCAGAATACAAGAGTTAAAAATACAGTATTCTCCTCTTATTCGTGGGCAATATGTTCCAAGACCCTCAGTGGAAGCCTGAAACAGCAGATAGTACCAAATCCATATAGCCTGTGTTTTTTCAATCAGATAAGCCAGATGGCTACTTACTAAGTGACTAAAGGGTGGGTAGCATACACAGTGTGGATACGCTGGAGGATGGGGTGATTCACATCCTGAGTAGGACAGAGAGAGATGGTGTGAGATTTCTTCTTGCTATTCATAACAGCACTCAATTTTAAATATATATATATAAATTGTTTATTGCTGTAATTTTCCATTTAATATTTGCAGATGACAGTTGACCACTAGTAACTAAAATCCCAAATAAGGGGATCTTCTGTATCTGAACTCTATGATCCAACATTTTTTACTCCTATTTACATATCCAAAAGAAATTCATATATATGTTTACAAAGAGATGTGCACAAGAATATTTATAACAGCATTATATTTAATAGCCAAAAGTTAAACAAAATCCAAATATTGTTAGGAATCAAAAGATAATTAATTTGTTGTATACAATGAAAAGGCTAAAGAAAGAAAAGTTAAAGACAAAGAAAGCTAAACACAGAAGAATATATGCTTTTTGGCTTGATTTATTTAACATTTGATCATAGAAAAATGATCAATGATAATACAATTCAGGTTTCCTTTGTGGTTTGTAACGACTGGGTTGTTAAAAGGAAGAGTTTCTGTAGTGCTTATAATGTTCTATTTATTAATCAGGCTAGGCATTATTTGGATTTATTCCACCATGAGAAAATCCATTAATTTGCACACCTTGATGTGTATTATACTTCAATAAAAAGGTTTACTTTTGAAATTCCATTTGATTCTTTGGCTGGCAATCATTCTCTGAGCTCATCACAGAACCTTCAGTGCAGCTGAAACACAATACTCTGCTTTCAACGTTTTGTTGTGGAAGTAATAGTTTATAGCTCAGAATTTCTCTTTCAATCTACCAACTTCAACTATGTGTCTAAAAGATATTTCTCATAGTTTAATTGGCATTTCTAAGGTCTTCTGAAGCACTTAGTCAGATTAAAGACCTGGCTATGGTTCAAGTAACAGAAGTAACCAGAATGTGTCTAATTTGTTTTTTTTTCTTTTTAAAAATTTTAATTTCACTTAAATTTGCATATTTGGTTCTATTTTCAGTTCAGCACAATTTCCTCAATTTTGAGTTGGGTTTTAGTTTTTATCCCAATTACTCATTTGAAACACCTGTAATTTCCAGGCGACTCTTTGTTCCTTCATTTCTTCTTGCCTAAGTTTCAGCTTTTTAGCTTGTCTCTGTACAATTCTAAACTGTCTCTCAAGTATGCTCTCAACATTAGTAATTAAAAATTTCCATAGGCTCATTTTACTCATTATTGCCTCCCTTTCTTATTTTACTATAATTTTAGTATAGTATATACAATACTAAAACAGTGTCTAGTAAAATAGTATAGTATCATATCTTTACTATAATTTTAATCCTTCAGTCTCATACAGATTTCTCCTCTCATGGTCTTTTCTTTTCACATGACTTCTTTAGTATGCCATTTCCAATTTTTCTGTTTTTTCAAATGGAACAAAACATTTATGTAATGGGAGATTATGGGAGAGTTCCCCTATATGCGGTCTGTCAGTTTGTCATTGACCAAAATGTCGTTATATGACCCATAACTATATTTTTGAATTTCTTTAAATGTCATCTCATCTTCAATGCAAAAATCAAGATTCTGTTTTTTTCCTCAAGAAAAGTTGAATAAGTATCCCTTTAATAATTCTAATTTATAAGTTATTTCTCTTCTCTGAATTCTTTTAGGTCTTTTGTATGTACTACACAAACTTGTTTTGCCTTATTGTCCAGTAATTACATGTTTTTCTCTATACATGCTAAAAAAGTCATTAGCAACATGTATTATTTCCCTAACTTATATTTTAAATTCATAGCACATACACATCTTAGTTTCAGATAGATAGATAGACAACAGGTAGCCATAGATAATATGTCAGGTAAATAACAGACATATTTAATATGATGCTATTCTTATCACATTCTTCATTACATATAATTTAATTATATCAGTAGTTTTAACTAGAAATTATTCATAATGGATATTCTACCTATTACAAAAACAGAACATATTAAAAACATCATTAAATTAAGGGACTACATAGGACATATTTTAAACCTATTATATATTATATATCTTTATTCCTTTCAGAGAATCTATGAGAAAGTGGTGCCATTTATACCTAAGAACTAGTCAAGATGAGGTTTCATTTTTAGTGTGAGCCAAAGCATGGCATCTTGGTGTAGTGACAGAACTGTTAGCACCCTGCTGGGAGTTAGCTACTCTCCCAGCAAAACAGGCCTCAAGGCAGGCTCATCGCAAAGGATATGGAAATAATAGGAAATAAAGAAGAAATATAGATGGAGAAATGATTGAGATGGAGACAAAATGCAGTTTAAATGATGAGGGAGTTAGGGATCCTTCAGCATTTCTATGAGCTATGAGGCCCTGACTGAAATCCCACATCAGTATTTATTGTTACAACAGATAGTTGTTTTTTATTAGAGAATTATGTGTACAGCTCATTTTTTTGAGGTTTCCAGGGGAACCTTACCTAATTCTATTTACAAGAATAGGCAGTTACAAAATTTTTCTAAGATAAGCATGTTAACTGCTAAATTAGAAACAGACCTAGCTGAGCATATAGATTAAAGACAAAATGTATAAAATGAGAACAGTGAGTCTATGTATTACTCTACTCTACTTCTTCTGAACATAGAGACATGTAGTCAGGAGTGAAGCAGGAATAGAGTTGAAATCTAGGATAGTTCCAGCTACACATTATCTGTGGGCAGGCATTTTAATCAGCTTCTCTGCCAAGCACCCAAACCAAGCTTCTGGCTTGCAAAAAAGCTCAAGGTAATGGTCGGCAGCAAAAAAGAAACACTGCTTTGCAAACGTCCTCTAACAATGCCTCCTTTGTCGGAAGCAGCTTTTGTTCTGTGAACTAACATGTCCACAGATTCCTTCAAGGCAAAGCCCTGAAAAACTCCTGAAACCTATCACGTCTCTGAGCATATTTCCCAACAGCACCCAACCACTTAGACATACCCAGATTTATACTAAGTACATTTTGAAATGAGCCTAAAATCATACCATTAAATTCTCACTAAGTTAATATATGTTTGCTTAATGCCTTGTTTCAGTTTATCATTAGGAAGAGAAGTAGTAGGGACAAAGCAGAGTGAAGGGTATAGTGAATGTGTTGTGTCTTTGTTAATCTCAGAAAAGACAACAATAAAACAAGGCAAGGTGCCTTTCATTCTCTGTAAATGCACCTATATTTCAAAAAGTGAAGATTCCAAATTCTAAATTGTTCCTTGAAGCTGAAAATCTTTATTCAATGATATAAGCTAATAAATAGATATGACTGTTCAATAATATAATTTCTTCTATTTTCAAGTCAAGATTGGGGAAGGTGGACCTCACTGCACCTCCTGGGCTTTTTGATTCTTTTATATTTCTAGTGTTGGATATATATCAGACATTAATAGGTAACTAAGGAGGATCTACTCCATTGTCTACAATTCCTTTATTCACTTTCAGACCAAAAAATAAATCTTCCTTAAACTTTTAATATTTTTATAAATATTTAAAAGTGGGCATACACTTTAATTTTTCTAATAAAATGCATTTTAATGACTATCAGTACTTGAGTGGTAGGGGTCTATCTTTAGTGGCTAAATCAATTCTAATATTTTAAAAAATAGTTAACTTTCCATAGATTATAAAATTTACATATACCTAGAAAATATCAAGTAGGGTAGAAATTAATGAAATAAAAATTAGAATTTTTATATAATTTAGCTGAACATTGGGGATGGAGAGACAAGGACATTTATTGCATGCACTGATTAGAGAAATAAAAAGTGTAATCACATTTTAGCATTTGGCAATATCAAAATTGACTCCTGTATAATTGAGGGTTTATACCTACATCACTTTGTACCCTATAAAAATGTACAACTATAATTTGTCAATTTAATAAAAATAATTTTAAAAAAATAGGGTTATTAAATTGCCTTGCTAAAGAGCCATTTTCTGTATGACATCAAATATTTCTTAGAATGATTGATTGTTTTTCATAAAAATAACTCATTATCAGAATGATGAGGATTATTATTCATGAAGCAATTAATCTGAAAATAAAAAATAGCTAAAAATACTTGTGACCTGAAAGAAAAGGACAATGCTTAGGAAGTAGTATAAATGCACTGTATCCTGAGAATCTTCTTTAGAATAAAAAACAACTTGGACTCAAGGCATCAATCATGATCTGCATAGTCATCAGTAACTTACTGAGACTCTTTGTGACACTGTTTTTCATCTGTTAAGTAGGCTAGTGATAGCTGTAATGTGGCGTTACTGTAAATCTTTTACAACACAGTGAACAGGGTCTAGCATATAAGTCAGTACAGATATTATTTTGAAATTGCTAGATTGATTTAAGTCTGAGGAACAGAATGATACACAGGTGTATTCCCCCATATGGAATTACAAACCTTTTTTATTATTAAGTGTCATAGAATACATACAAAAGAAAATAATGCCATTAAACAGCATTAAACAAGTATCTGTAATTTAGGACAAAAATTTATCTGTTTTGTTATCTAAAAATAAAACTATGTCAAAAATTAAAATAAATAATACTTTATAACATACAGTACACAAGAGGCACTATGTAAAAGTTAGTTCCAGTCATCAATTTTTTCCCCTTTATTCTATGTATATGACTTCTTTTATTCTATATTTCTGTTACTCAAAACAAAAAACTAAGGAATCATAAAACAAAAACAATGAAGAAAAAGGTGTTTGATACATATGTTTTGCTTTGGATTACTCTCTGGAAAGTGAAAAATATTGTCATAACTTGAAAAATATGCTTTTTAATATCATGATACAAACAAATAGATATATAACTTAATGATGTATTTAAAAAGAAATGTTACTAAGGTTATATTTAAAATTCACACATTCACATTTCTATTTTTATATGCTTTTCTTCCAAGAACTTACATCTACTTGGGTAGACATCACTCACATCTGTTATTCATAGCATAAGGTATATTTAATAAGTTTTGCAATATTAAAGATAATCAGTGCCCCCCCCCACCCCTCCCCCGTCCAATTTTCTTAAACAGAGATAACCCAGTTGGAGGCTCGCAGGCCTTATTTGGGCTTTTCATTATGGAGCAAGACTTAGCTATCACATCCCCTTCAAGGAACAACTTCTATAATCTTTTGGGATAGGAGGATTTCTGTATCTGCTCCAAAGTCAATTCCCCTACTGTATTAGGCTTCAGAGCGTTACTCATAGGTCCACCTCAGGAATCTATTTATTCTCTTGAAATTCCAAGAGACCAGCCCTCCTGGGACATGTTGCAAAGATTGTCTCACTGGCCTCAGGCCTCAGAGTAGACGAGTGTTGGAGAGATTTCTCTCTTAATTGCTCAATTCCAAACTTGTCAATGCACACTTCCATTTCCTTCAAATTACCACTGAAAAAAATCAATTGTGTGCAGAATTTTCTTGTAAATTTTGGAAAAGATAAAGAAAGATTATAATGTATCTTATTATGTAAAAAATTAAATTTAAATATTTTTACAGCTAAATATTTTTCTTGGCCTTCCCTGCCTAAAGATTCATTCTCATTACATGTTTCTGTAGTCACTTTTCTCTTTAAGGCCCTTCTCCAAATTTCTCTCCTTCTATTTCTGGCAGGAAATGTCCTCATGATGTGTTTATGATGAAGACACCAGCAAACTTGTTTCACTTACTTGCCTCACTGAACCAGTTTAGAGTAATTTAGTTTTCATAAGTAAAATCTCATGAAGATGTTTTCTTAAGTAACAGGGGATCAAATTCATGTTAGGTGTAACAAACGGCAAGTTATTTAAATTTTCTGAACCTCCATTTCTCAAATATAAAACACGAATAATAACTCATCTCAAAGTAGTATTGAGAATTAAGTGAACTGATGCATGGAAAGCACTTAGAACAGTCCATGGTACGTAGTAAGCCTTTGATCTTGGTCACTGCTGTTACTGGTGTTCACTCTGTCATTCCTGTCATATGGAATGCCATTGTTCATTCATGTCATTTGGGAAATATTTACTGAGTGCCAGCCATGTGTCAGGAGCCACTAAGGAGCTGGAGAATAAGAAATAAAGATAGAGCCCCTGCCCCAGTGGAGCTTCTAGTCTGATGGGAAAGAAAGAAAGAAAATAAACAAACAACAAATGTTTTTCAGGTAGCGATATTACTTTTAAAGAAAATGAAGGTAGATAAAGGGCTAAAAAATGCCGACCTGATGCCTAAGAGTGCTATTGTTGGATCAAACGGTATTTCTATTTTTAGCTCTTCAAGGTATCTCCAAATTCTTTTCCACAGAAGTTACACTAATTTGCAGTCTCACAAGCAGTGTAATAGTGTTCCTGTCTCTCCACATCCTCATCAATATTTGTTGTTTTGAGATTTTTGATACAGGCCATTCTCACTGGGATTAGGTGATATCTCAATGTGGTTTTGATTTGCCATAATATCCTGAAATTAAAAAAAAAAAACAACATGCTGACCAGAGGCAGGGTTGTTCTCTCAGTCAAGCAGGGCCCCTCGAAAAGATGTCATCTGCATAGAGACCTGAATGACAAGAAACTGTAGTTACAATAAAAAGATCTGTGTGAAAGCTGTTTCAGGCATAAGGCACCGTAGAGGTGAACATTCTGAAGCTGGAATATACTTGGGCTATGTTAGGAACAACAAAGAAGTTTCTCATGCCTTGAGCAGACTGAGCAGCACATGATCAGAGATGCGGTCGTAGAGCAGCTGTCAAAGGTTATAGTAATAAATATTCAGTTCTTTTAACTGTCATGAGAATTACTAGAGGGTTTTGAATATGGAGTTATTAAACTCTTTTAGACTTTCAGAATATCTCTGGTGGTTCTGAACAGAACAGACTTTAGTGTATAGTGGTATTGAAGTAGGTTTGTTATTTGGGTTAATTCTACTTTCTCAGGGAAGTAAGATGCTATAGTTGAAAGTGACAAGATATAGTTGCAGATTTACGTAGACAACAATAATTTGAAAAATCATCTTAAAGAAAACTGACCAGGGAAGTATGCTAAGGATTCTGGATATTTCTAAGAACCTGGTCAGATTGATCATGAGGTTTTCTGCAGTCATATTTACCTACACTTGTGTTTAGGGCTGACATAAGCCCAGAGGAGGTGGAGGGTAAGGTCAAACCAAATTTAATGATTTTCCAAGTGGTCTAAGTGAAAGGAAGTAAAGGCTGAATGGAATGTTATATTTTTGTAAAGAGAAAAGAGACTTCATGAGAAAGGGGCAACAATAATTTGGTGTGGTCCATGGATTCAAAAGTGCTGACGGAATAAAAGAATTGTTGGAGAAACGTAAATATATTATGTCTGCTGAAAAGTTTGGAGGTGGTCGTCAAACATGAGGTGCTGAAATTGACATTTTAAAAAATCTGACACAATTATTAGAAATAACTTGGTTTAAAGAATGAAAAAGTTAATGGAAACCCATGGAAGAGGACCATCTGCCAAGTGCATAAGACTAAAGGAAATGGCTTCCATGGTAGTCATTTGAAATCTCCTCTTTGCTCCTCATCTCCTCATTCCTCTCTTCACTGCTTTCTCAGAGACAAACGATATACTGAGCACACACACATTTATTTATGAGATATACTTTTAGCAATGAATGAGACTTTAGATATTTTCTAGTTCAGCCTTTTTATCATACAATAGAAAAAAATCTGAAATTTACAAGTTGTAGCAGAGAAAGGTGCCCAATAATTATTCTCAACATTTACCCTTAACAGAAGAGCATGTTTATCTGCGGTAACAAAAGTTATCCATAGGGTGCAATACTCAGATTTCCAGCTGCCCTACTAGGTAGGGTAGCAATGTGAGGCATTTCTAGACTGTGAAATACAAGCAGAAATAGCTGAATGGGAAACCTGTTAAAAAGCGTAGTCCCAGCAGGCATGAATTCTTTGGCCTTTTTCATTTCTTTCCTTTTTTTCTTCCCAGAATTCATAGTAAATGTGTCTTTTGCAACTAACAGGACTAAATTCATACCCTAAGGAGATGAGAGCATGACAGTGGGATGTCTGATGTGTTCTGCAGAGCACCCACACCTGCTCCCCCTCCAGATGTTTTATTACGTATGAAAATGTAACCTGTTGGGGTAGCTAAGAAGGGAGAGGAAAAATACTCCCCCCCTCTATCTATTTAGATAGATCACAGATTAAATAGTTCTGTTAGTATAGCTGTGTTCTTTTCTATCTTTTGTTCACATGCTCACAGACTGGTCAACTCTATCATTAGTTAATAGTCAATCTATCTTCTATGGGAGTGCTGGGTTTTTTATTTGTTGTTGTTGTTGTTTGTTTGTTTAAGACAGGGTCTCGCTGTGTCGTGCTCTGGGCTAGCGTGCAGTGGCGTCATCATAGCTCACTGCAACTTCAAAATTCTGGACTGAGAATTGAGTGATCTTCCTGCCTCAGCCTCCCAAGTAGCTGAGACTACAGGCACGTGACACCACAGGAGGCTAATTTTTCTAGTTTTTGTAGAGACAGGATCTCGCTATGTTGCTATGGATTTGTAATAACACAACAACAACAAAAGCTCACAAGGAATAACCAGTACAGGACTTTCTCAATGTTTCTTCTCATTTGCTCTATGTCCCAGAGTCACAAAACAGCAAGCAACAGTATAATCAAAGCTTTTGCCACAGAATAAAGTGGAATTTTGCTTTTTTAACTTAATATTTAGGTCTTTCCTGCCCAAACTTCCTCTCTCTATGTAGCTCATTTTACATTTTGGGTTCTGTTAATTGCAGTGCACTGCTAACAGGTTCTGTATTCACTAACAAGGTTACAACAAGCTGACTCTTTCAAAATCACTCAAGTTACTTAAATAGATTACTTTTTCCCATATATCACAAAGTCTTGAGGCAAAATAATGCAAAATAAAACTGACATTATATACTCATTTATAATAAATAATAATAAGAATAGAATGACGAAGTCATTTAAGGCAGTTCATCAATTTTGTTTCTTCAAGGCCAACAGGTTAGTTTGTTTCTCTAGTCTGCTAAGATAGAGTTTTACAAAGCATAGTATAATCAAAGGAGTGACAACCTATACATACGCTTTGCTATATAATATTATCAAGGGAATGACATTCTATCACTTTCACTTTATTGATCAGAAGCAAGTTACTGCTTCTACTGGCACTCACGGGCATGACTCATTTGCCCCGGAGTCAGGTCACTTTATTGTGTGTCTGCCACACCATGTATACTGTTTTAAGAATCACAAAACATAGTGGACTTCATAGTCACTATTGGAAGGCATGATTAAAACTACATAACCTCTTTCCATAACTTATACTAGTTTAGATGTTTAATTCCTAAAGCAATAAACTGAGTAATTTCTGTGAAGTATGTTCACTGTTTACCTTAGATATATTTTTAAAACTTTAATTTTGTATTTGCTCATTTTCTTAAAATATTCACATTTTATTCATAAGAATAGAGCATATCATGTTTTCAATATTAGTAACAGGAATTCTATTGTATTTGATAATCAAAGAAAAATACCTTTCTCATACCAGATCACTTAGAATGACAAGAAAAAGTTGGTAGAAAAAAACTTATAATAATACTGGCTAAGAATAAAGGAATTCCTTGAAGATAGCAAAGCAGATTGATTTAAATTGACAGAGAAACCAGAACAAATGAAAACTATAGTTCTGGGCACATATATGAAATGTTCATTATGTTTACTATAATTACCCTCCTCATATGCAATGTGGAAATCGTGTTTCCAGAGAAGCCCCCCAAAACCTCACATGCGGCATATCTACTACCAACCAATGCAGAGAAAAATGAGTAAGTCTAGCCCTTTTTGGCAGGCCATCTCAAGTGGTCTAAGGATTGGCAGCAGTTCCCCCTGCCCACGCACTCCCATTCTTAATCCACAGGCTAGCTTCCCATATTTGCCTTATAAATAAAACTGGAAGCTGATTCAGTAAACTTGAAGGCCAGAGCTAGAGAAAGAAGTAGAGCACAGTTCGATATAACACTGTACATCAACAAAGACACAGAAAAAGAGCAAATACACAAGCAAAAGGAAAAGCTTTAATATTTGCATACTGAGAATAAGTGTGGTTTAAGACAAAGGAAACACTAGGCATTTTCCTGGGAACAGAAAACAGGAGAGAATAGGAATAATATTCTTTTTAAAAGTATGATAAATCTTTCATAGAAAGAATGATTTTACTAAAAGAAAAGTATCAAGATTTCAGATAAATCTGTAACCAAGAAAAAATAAAATTCAAAACAAAAAGTTTAAGGAATGTGGAGTCATATCTAAATAGAATAATAACAACCTTGAAATGTAAATTAAAATTTATAACATGAAATACGTTCAAAAAAGAAGGGGAGTTGTAATGATAATACTCACAATAAAAATTTAAGATGAAACAATTAAACGAGTCCAAGATATACATGTATGTTTACAAAGGTAAAAGCCACCAAGAATATAACAATTGTGCATATTGATGCATTAAAAACTACTGCTTAAATATTTAAGCCAGACTTTGAGAAAAAATATGTACAATGGATGTTTATTTCAAACCTTTCATAAGTCAACAAAACCTTTCAGAAATCAACATAGCTCAAGAGACTAATGAAAACATAACTAAGAATACAGAGAATTAGGTTAACACAAATAACACGTTTAGTCTAATAGTTATCAATAGATATAATATTAACTATTATAAAATCAAGTTTAATATAATTATTTTCTAACATCTGTGAAAAATTCACTAAAAAAAATGGCCAAAGGCTAAGATTCAAAATAAGTCTTTGAAACATAGGAGGATGCTCATTCTGCTAACAGTCTATCAGGTTGGATGCTGTGTTTTTTGCTCCTTATATTACCATATGGCTTTTTTTATTCTCACTTTTTCCTACGAACATGTATTCCTCTATTATTTATGTAATAGATACTTGCATTATAATAAGAAGAATGGGACTCTTGAAAGTGGTAAAATAATTTTAAGAAAACAACAACAGTTTTTCCAAGAAGGACATTTCCTTTGTCAATTTGCTGTCTATTGAGGCATAATAAGTACTGCCTCAAGCTTTATTAAAATATATTATTTAGATATACCAATTTAGCTTTGTTATATTGATAAAAAAATGTATTTTTGGACTTTTTCCAAGTAGAATTTAGTACTGAACTAAATAATGATTACTAAGCATACTAAATTTCAATAATACTTTTACGACTGAATTCATGGTCTCTAAAGGAGTAGCGTGACATAAACCTAAAGAACATTTTGAGAACCTGCCTCCCCTATACAGTGTTGGGTGCAGAACCATATTGGATACAAAATTGTTTTTCAAGACCTTTGTAACATCATGATCAACAATTTAATTTAATGGAGATGTTTTCCATGTAAATAGAAAAAGGACTCTGAATACCAAAATAAGTAGAAATAGAAACTAGTTACAACAAAAAGCTAAATTTGCCTAGCAAATTCATTAGGCTCTGAGTATAGCAAAATAAGTTTTCTTAGACATGACTAACTAGGAGCTTTTTGCTTTTGTTTCTTGTTTTCTTTTTACTCTAATTACTTGTAAAGTGTTTATTTTTGCAGGATTTTGAATATATAAATACAATTAATTTAGCCTCATTTCTTACTAGAAATGTGAACATGTGGAAATGTTTACACGCATTCCTTAAAGAAAGATTAAAGGTATTTAAAAACTCTCAATGAAATTAAAATGCACTTCCAAAGTTGGTAAAGATGTAACACTTAAAAAATTCACATTTGGAAAAGACTAGTAACCAATTTTATGTGATGTAAACATTAACTCAATATAACATTGGAGCACCTTATATGTTACACAAAATACAGAAAGCTTAAGGTTTGGGAGATTAAAATAAAAGCTTAAAAACTTGGAACAGATTAAGAATTTTTATGCGCAGTTTTTAAAAAAATATGAAGTTTATGTTTAATAATAGTTTTGACATGTTTTAACTAAAGGGATTGGAATGGAAGTGAATTGGAAAAAATAATTCTTAAACAACTTTATATTTTATTATTCTACTTTAAAAATAAATATAATTCTTATTATAGCATGATTGTGACACCATTAATATTTACTTATACTTGTTTTTTGGTTGGGCTCCCTAATTATACTGTCAGCTACTCAAAAGCAGGGCATATAAGCAGTGCTACTTCACTATCTCTTAGAATTGAATAATATTCCATTGTAAACATATACCAGATTTTAATAATCCACTCATGAATTGACGGGCACTTGGGTTGTTTCCACATCCTTGCAATAGTGAATTGTGCTGCCATAAATATTTGGGTACAGATGCCTTTATTATAGAATGTCTGATGCTCTTTTGGGCAGATGCCTAATAATGCTATTGCTGGATCGAATGGTATTTCTATTTTTAGCTCTGAGGTATCTCCAACTTCTTTTTCACAGAGGTTGCACTAATTTGCAGTCCCACCAGCAGTGTAAGAGTGTTCCTGTCTCTCCACATCCTCGCCAGCATTTGTCGTTTTGAGATTTTCTGATAGAGGCCAATCTCACTGGTGTTAGGCGGTATCTCATTGTGGTTTTGATTTGCATTTCTCTAATGATTAGAAATGTTAAACATTGTTTCATATGTTTGCTGGCCATCATTCTGTCTTCTTTGGAAAAGTTTCTGTTCATTTCCTTTGCCCATTATCCTGGATTGAGTTTAAGCCCATAATCCAAAGTGAGGTGACACAAGATTGGAAGAATGGGCTCCACATGTACTCGCCATCAAATTGGTACTGACTGATTAACACTATGGTGCTCAAATGGTGGTGGTGTTCACCAGGGATTTGGAGGTTGGTGGGGGGTAGACCCACATCTGAGGAATGTGGTGAGCATTGTGGAGGGGAAGGGCATACCTCTAACCCTTGCTAGGGAGAGGCAAAGATATAAAATGCAACCAAAATGTTTGTACTCTGATATTTTCTTGAAATAAATTTAAAAAAATAGAAAAAAAAATAAAAAAGCAAATGGGAAAAAAAAGCAGGGCATATACTATATCTTCAGCACCTGTGCTTTGGAAGTAACTCTAATTAAATATTGATTGATAGACATAGAGATGAATGATATTGACTAATTACCTAAATTTCTTACGAAGTCTTAAATCCTCAGTGGAACATATATAATCAATATTAAAATATAATAACATAATTATTAGAGTACATATTATCTGTTAGGTATTTTAATATATGTTCTCTGTTAATCTTCAAAAATATCTTGAAATAATTATTGTTATATGCATTTTGCTGACATAGACTTGAGTGTCCTGCCACCTGACACATGGAATATATATACTTGACAAACTACTTTAGAGTCTATGTTCTTACCACTTTATGGTTGACTCTATTTCTACTAAACCTTCTGGGCAGGTTTGAACATTTTTTGATGGAGTAAGGTAAGCACAGCACTAGTTTATAGTTTTTGTAATCTAAAGCTTATTTACATGGCTAACATGAAAATGATCTCTATCATTTAACAATAAATTTTCCTTCAGGTAGCAATATTAGCATCTAGAACAGGTGAGACAACTTGATATAGAAACACACTTGAGTTATCATACTTTGTCAAATGTAACAGCGTCAATTATAACATACATCTCAATTTCAGAGTTGTTAAAAAAGGAGAAAAGTGCACATTTAGAATTGATTAAATACAGAATTATTTACATTCACTTTGATGGAATTAAATGAGAAAGCCCTATGCTTTGTACCAAGAAAACTTATGAGAATACATGTGGACATTCTTATCGTTAATACTCTTCCTTTTATAAAATTTTATTTATCTGGTATAAAAACTCCTTTCCTTTTTCTCCATGAAAATACTCTCATTAGGGCACTATGTTACTACTCAGGATTAGAAATTACAGTAGCTAAGAAATGTGGTGGTGGTGAAGATAAAGAAGATGGAAAGAGTTTGAAATCAATTTATGAAGTGGAATTGCTAGAAACTGAGTATAGATAAGATACAGTTTTAATTATTTGATTGATGAAAGTGATTGTGTCTTTCCATATGATCCTAATTGAGACGAAAGTAGCTTTGTTTCCCTATAATTTATACAGAAGCACATACTGCTATTGATTTTTATTTGTTTCTCTTCATTTCTTATACCCAAATTAGGTCATAGATATTGACTTTTGGAAAATTCCTTATACTTCTGTTTTACTTTATTTGTCTTTCTTCATTTAACTGTGTCTAATAATGAAATGTATGCTCTACATTAATCCCTTATTACTACTTTTCAGCTCCTTGTTTAGTCTAATGATATCTCTCTGTTTTGAAACCATGTAATAATTGTAATGTGTAGGTCTCTATGTTTTTTATTGTAAATCAATAAGAATCCATAATAAACATATATTTAATATTTTTCATTGTTCTTAAAATGATATTTTTGACTAATACAAAAGTTAAGGAAAAAAATCCAAATTTCTTATTGTTATTACCTATATGTTTTTTAGGAAATAAAAAAATGCACAAGAAATTTGAAACTACATTGTATACTTTTGAAAAAAGTATATTAGTAAGTAGACAAAAGCACCAAATAGTGTTTTATTATATGAACCTTAACAAATGAAACTTATGCTTCAAGAGTAAAACAAATAATTTTAAAAACTGTGTGATATTTTATTATGTTGAATTCTTCGATTTCCCTATTTTAAACATTGCATTTTCCTTACTATTGTTTGTTTCAAAAAATTGTTTACATCACATTTCATGTATTACATTTTAGGAAAGATATCAATAAGACAGATGAAATTGTTCTCAATGAACAATTCTTACACTAATATCCCAAAGTTTTCAGCTTTTAATATTTCACAATTATTTAGTACTTAAACTGAATTGTATGCTTTATGGGTTAGTCTCCTAGTGAGACTATTTTCTTTGAAAAAGTAAAATATCCCAAGGCTATGTACCACATTTCCATAATTATACTAATGAAGCTAAGTTTCCTAATGCATTCAATTATAAAGTCAGTTTCCAACTACTATCTGCCTTCAAATGAGCAACTGGTTTTCATAGCTACAGGGCAATTCAAAGAAAAATAATAAATACAATAGGAGTCAGCCAAAATTTAAATTGATTGTAAAACTTCATAATTTTATACATTTCCCACTGCTCTCTAGGAAATCCCTGTTCACATGTAATATTGGAAAAGTGATGAGGAAAATGTCAGACGTGGCCGCTTGCCGACTCCCTGTAGTTCTGCATCTCTGCGGGCCAGTGCTGCACCTGGCCAGTTGGAGGGCAGCTGCTGGGGTGGCACTGTGGCACACAGCCCCGTTGCCAGGACCCCGCATGCTGGAATGCCCCCAGGCCCACGTGCTGCTGCCTGTTTCCCTCCACGCTGCTTGCGTGATCCTGATTGGGTAATTTTTGAATCCCACTGTTTTTGATTGGATGTTAAAGATTGTTGTTGATTGGATGTTAAAGCTTGTCGTTGATTGGATGTTAAAGTTTGTTGCTGATTGGATGTTAAAGCTTGTTGTTGATTTGGATATTAAAGCTTGTTGTTGATTGGATGTTAAAGCTTGTTGTTGATTGGATGTTAAAGCTTGTTGCTGATTGGATGTTAAAGCTTGTTGCTGATTGGATGTTAAAGCTTGTAGTTGATTAGACGCTTCTTGAGCCCTACCAAGGGTATAAAAGCAGGAGCAGAAGGGCAGGAAGGGGGAGACCATTGGAAGACACGAAGAGAGCTGTAACACTAGAAGTGCTGAGCCTGCTGTAGAAGAATAAAGGCTGTTCTCCAACCCTTCGTGTGCCACTTGGTTATTTTCCCTGTCAAATGGATAAGAGCTATAACAAGAGCTGTAACACTAGCTGTACACACTGCCACAAAAAAAGCATGAAAAGAAAAGTTGAGGATTCTGTCCACTAGAACAAATAAGAAAATGAGATTTTTGTCTCTTTTCCTGTATTAACAAATGTTAATTTTGTATTTATGTTTAATTACTGTCCTAAGTCATGCAGTTATTTTTCAACTATGCAAGTTAAATTCAGGTCAAACTGCTATAGTCAGAATCATGTCAGTAATCAAGAGGAACAGGTGTTCAGTGTCCTACTAAGTAGCCAGGGAATATTATAAAAAGTGGCTATTTAGTCAGGAAGGTTCATAGGCTAGTTCAGCAAAGACAAGCAGGAGCAAGACTTCAACATGTATTCTTTCAATTTTTATTGGACACTTTAATCAATCCAAGCACTGAGCTGGATTCAAAGAACATAAATTGGTTAACATGTTGTCTCTGCCTGAAGGCATTTATAATTTACCAAGGACTTACACGTTCTCCATATCCAGGTAAGCAAAATTTCTCCAGAGTTCTGGAAATAAGTGACTTAGTGAGGCATCACTGATGAGAAACAATTGTGACTATCCCAGAGCAAAAATATTTTGATCTCTACACTTGTTTTCCTCTCTGCAGATGGGGCCTTTCTAATATCACAGAAGTTCCCTGAAACAAAAGAGGTGAGGTGCCTGTAGAAAATCCTGAGGCTGACTGAGGTAGGAGCAGAGATCTTCGAGGTGTCTCTTGAATATAGTTGTAGGTCTACAAAGAGAAATGTATGTCTAAGAAATTAAAAATGAAAGAAAAATATAATAATTTTAACCAAATTAAATATTATTGCACAATAGCAACTTTATGATTTTTCAAATTAGTAATACATAGAAGTAAATGGCTATTGTTATAATAACAAATATGAGTATTGCAAGAAAGTGGAAGTGTTCCTTTTTAGCTTTTTTTTTGTTCTCAAGCCTCCTCTTTAATTTTACAAAGTAGGGAGATGGATGCAATGGATACTTTGACTTAGAAGATCTGAGTTAAAATCCTGTGTCTACCCTTTGCTGAATGTTGGAATTTTGGCAAGAAATTTTGAGCCTCCATTATTCATTGGAAGTGCTGTAAGAGTTCAGGGAGATAAGTAATGATAGAGAATTAGCCACTGCCTGATGCCTACAATTACTAATGGAATCTCTGGGCCTGGAGAGCTAGGATGGGAGAAAGGAAAACACAGCCTTTTTAATAAGATATGAGCCATACCACCTCTTTTAGTTTTCTCTTGCTATTGTAACAAATTACCATAAACACAGGCTAAAACAACACAAATCTATTATGTTACAGTTCTGTAAGTCAGAAACCTGAAAATGGCTCTCATTGGCCTAAAATCAAGGTGTGTCCTTTCTGGGGGCTCTAGGGAGGAAATTCTTCCTTGCCTTTTTCAGCTTCCAGAGACTAACCACATCCTGTGGTTCATGATCCATTCTTCCATTTGCAAGCCAGCAAAACTGGCCTGAGTCCTTCTCACATTGATATGTCTCTGGTTCTCTCTTTTGCTACTCTGTCCCATGTAAACCAATCCAGATTATTCAGGATAATCACCCTGTATTTAGGTCATTTTATTAGCAGTCTTATTTTCATCTGCAGTATTCATCATCATTTGTCATTTACAATAACAGGTTTCAGGGATTAGGGTGTAGCCATCAATGAGGAGTCATTTTTCTGTCTACCACAACTCCTATGGATTTAGTGATTGGATTTATAATACCTCTTCTTACACAGCTGGGAATAAGCTCTAAAACTCGTTCTGAACTTGGACTGAAATCCTGGTAGTCTAAGGTAGGAAATCACAAAATTATACACAGTGGGATATAAAGAATTAAAAGTGAAATCATATCCAAAAAAATCCAAATTAATAACCTATCTAAATTCAAACAGAAATTTATTTCTAAGAAAATCAACAAAATTAATCATTTAAACATAAAATTACATTAATTTTACATAGCACCTAAGGATTTAAAATCAGGTTATTAAAATACATGTATATGGATGCAATATCTATTCACTAAAAAATAAACATCATACTAACAAGAATTTAAAACAGGCAGAGATGAAATAAGAGTAAGTTGATGTGAAAAAAGATTCAAGAAATTTTAGAAATGAAAATTGCAGAAATTGAATAGAGAAAAAATAAAAGAAATTAAGAGTCAGAATAAATTCAAAGACTAGATATAGTCAAAGAAAGTAGTAGTGATTAGGAAGGAAATGCTGATAAATTCTCCCAGAATACAATGCAGAGGGTTGAATAAATAAAATTTTAAAAATGGTCATTAATTAATGCATATATGATTTTTGTATATTATTCTTATACCTTGAACCCTGTCTGAGCTCATTTATTTTTTCTAAGTTATTTAGTGGATTTTTTAGGATTTGTAGGATTCTTTTGTGGCATGGCTTCTGCAAATAAAGGTAGTTTTTTTGTTAATTAGTAAGTCTTTCATTTATTTTTCTTGACTAATTACCCATGCTAGAACAGCCAGTAAACTATAAGTGGCAAGAGTGATGTCCTTGTCTTGTTCTTGATTTTAGGGCAAAAACATTCAGTCTTTCATCGTTGACTATGGTACCTGCTGTGGGTGTTTTTGGCATCTGCCCTTTATCAGGTTGATGAAATTTTCCTCAGTTCCCAGTTTATTGAGTGCTTTCACCATGAAAGGGTGTTGAAGTTTGTCATATGCTTTTTCTGCATCTATTGAAATGATCATGTAATTTTGTTCTTTACTAACATGGTGTATTCCATTAATTGATTTTTAGATGCTAAACCAACATAGTATTCCTGGAATAAATATCACTTGGTAATGGTGAAAAAACAATTAATACATATAGAATAGTACTGAATACAAGGCTGACAAGGTGACATTTGAGAGCAAACCTGAAAGAAGTAACAGAGAAGAAGACAGCAATCACAGATGCCTCGGTGGGAGCATTTCACATATACACAACAGAGTGAGGAGGTTACATGGCTGCAACAGAGTGATCCAGGGAGAGGCAAGTTGGAAGATGAGACTTGAGAGATAAGAAGGCCAAGATTATATGATTTCAGTACATGTCATAAGAACAACAGATTTGCAATAGAGAGAGAATAGCAAGTATTGAAAGGTTTGAGTAAAGGTGCAATAAATTTTACATTATTAAGAATCAAGATGTTTGTGGGAAAATGGCAGAGTAAAGGTGACCTCCTGGCTCCCTGCTCCCCAACAAAGAGGTGAGGAACTTGGTCTGCTACTCACGAGTAGATCTCTCCCCCGGCAGAACAGCATTGTGAACTGGCAGAAAAACAGTGTGAGACACACAACACAGGAAAAAAAAAAAAGGTGAATGAATGGGAGATAGGATCATGAAGTCTGGAGAGAGTGAGATAATAGAGAATGGAGTGTGGATGACTGTGCCCACCTGGCCAATGAGTGAAGTGGGATCAAACTCACAGGAGAACATCCTGCTTCCCCAGGGACCTGCCTGAAGTTGGTGCAACATCGCGGCAGGAGACATTGGGCTCTGTGGAGAGGATGATAGAGGGAAGCACCTTGAACTGTCTGGAGCTCTGTGCTGGACTGCACTGGGCGGAGGAGGGACTGGTCTGAACTATGCTGGAAGCAGTTAGGAGACAGGCAACTGCCTCTGGCACTCAGTGGGTCCAGGTCAACAGAGGTGAACACTGAAAAGGGAACTCTATTCTGGAAACCATTACAGGTGAATAGACAGCTATTCACCTGTAGTGGGTGGGTCAGAAAGAGCAAGACCTCCTATTGGACAAGCATGAGATTGCCAGAGGGCAACACAAAAGAGACAATAGGGCATGCTGATGACTCAGTTCCCCAATCCAGCATCTGCCAACTCCTGAACAGTTGCCCTTAGTGCTAGCGGTCTCTGGGTCTGTGGCTGCCATTTTAGGGGTCAACAACCCAGATGCTGTGGTGCGCTACAGTGTTGGACAGCTCTTTTCCCAGCCTGGGGACTCTCATTATAAGCTCTACCCTTCCACAATCTATAGTCAACTAGCCAGGCCCATTTTGATGGGTGAATTTTGAATACTCCTCCAGTCATTGCAGGCTAACACCTATGGGATTCATAGACACTGAGGCACTGGGTGGACAGGGACACCACCCCTTCCCCTAGCCAACAACTTTCACACAGAAAGTGTTAGGCTACACCCATGGAGATAGGGAGAGAAAAGAAAAGCCACTTTCCCTATGTGACTGGCATGAATCTGCAGGGCATTGGTGCAGATTAATAGTTGACAGCCCAGTGACTCTGCTGGTGAGACTGGCTTAGGTCATCCAGTAGGATCATACATCTGGGGCCAGATTTCCTTGCCTGGTTGGCTGTCAACAGTGGGGGTCATGGTCAGGGAAGGAAAATCCTGGCCAGAGGCAATAGCAGGTACACCACATAACCCTTCCCATCAGGAGCAGCCTCCCACATGTGGTGGAAGAACCCTCAACAGCATATTAGTGCCTCCCCCTAGAGGCAGATCAAGGAACCGTAGAAGTGCACACATCCAGGCTGGTAGGCAGCAGCTGTGAAATGCCTTGCTTCTAAACACCACCTACTGGCACAAAGTCTACACAGAGCATGTTGTTTCCCAAACAAAAAACAAATGGTGGGAAGCAATAGCTGATCAACATTGAAAGGAATCAATGGAAGAAATCTGGAACTATGAAGAATTAAACACAAAGCACATCTGCAAAGGGAAACACCAGCTATCAATTGACATCAACGAAATTCAGAACAATAAAACAACAGAAGAATTTCAAACGTGGATTGTAAGAAAACTCAGTGATATACAAGGAAAAAATGGATAGCAAATACAAAGAAACCACAAGAAAATTCAGGACTTAGAAGACAAATTCACTGAAGAAATAGAAATGTTAAAGTAAAATTACACTGAACTCCTGTAAATGAAGAATTTATTCAAGGAACTCCAAAACACAGTGGAAAGCCTCAAGAACAGGAGAAAGAAGAAAGAATCTCAGGGACTGAAGATAACACCTTTCAAGTAAATAAGTCAGTCACAGAGATAGAGCAGAGAAATAAGATAAAAGCCTACAAGAAATGTGGGATTATGTGAAGAAGCCTAACGTGAGAATCATAGGCATGCCCTAGGGTGAAAAATAAAATACACAAAGGTTGGATAAGCTATTTGAGGATATAATAGAGGAAAATTTCCCAAACTTTGCTAAAAATCTAGATATCTAGGCACAAGAAGCTCAAAGGACTCCTGGGACATTCATAGCAAACAGGAAGACACCATGACATACAGTCATCAGACTGCCCAAAATAACCACTGAAGAGGCCCTCCTATGAGGTGTAAGGCGAATAAAAACAGGTAACATATGAAAGAAAGCCTATCTGAATAATGCCAGATTTTTCAATTGAAGCCTTAAAAGCAAGAAGAGACTGGAGCCCCATTCTCACTCTTCTCAAACAGAATAATGCCTGGTCTAAAATACTGTATACTGCAAAACTAAGTTTTATATATGAAGGAGAAATATGGACACTCTCAGATAAGCAAAGACTGAGGGAATTCACCAAGACAAGACCAGCCCTCCAGGAAGTAACTCAAAACAGTATTATTTACAGATCTGCACAATAAAAACTCATGAATGTGAAATCACCCAAAAACTAAAGGTGAAAGGCCAGATACCACAATGGCTCAAGAGAGAAAAAAAAAAGCAACAAAGCTCAACTCAACAGGATGAACAGAAATATACCTTGTTTATCAATTCTTTCAATTAATGTGAATGGCTTGAACCGCCCGCTAAAGAGACAAAGGCTGGTCGAATGGATACATATATACAAGACAAGTATCTGCTGTCTTCAGGAAACACATCTAACCTGAAAGTATGCATTCAAACTCTATGTGAAGGGATGGAAAACAATTTTAAAGCAAATGGAAGCCTAAATAAAGCTACTGTGGTGGTTTTGATTTCAGAAAATTTAGTCCTCAAATCAACAAAAGTAATGATAGACAAATAGGGTTACTATATAATGGTGAAGGGTACAGTTCATCAAGAAGACATAACAATTCTAAATACTTATGTACCCAACTAAGGTACACTGAGATTCATAAAGCAAATCCTACTTGATCTAAACAAAATGATAAACAGCAACATCATAATAGCCAGATACTTCAACACCCCTCTGACAGCACAGGACAGATCCTCCAAACAGAAAATTAACAGAGAAACAATGTGCTTAAACAGAACTCTAGAACAAATGGGCCTGACTGACAATTAGAGAACATTGTACACCAAACCACCGAATATACGTTTTTCTCATCAGCTTATGGGACATTCTCTAAGGCTGACCATATCCTAGGCCACAAAGAATGTCTCAAAAAAATTTTAAAAATAGAAATTATACCATGCATCTTCTTGGACCACAGTGGATTAAAATTAGAAATCAACTCCAATAGAAACTTTCATCTGCACACAAAATCATGGAAACTAAACAACCTTCTGTTCAATGATTATTTCATTAATGAGGAAATTAAGATGGAAGTCAAAAGATTCCGTGAACTAAATGACAAAGGAGGCACAAGTCATGAAACACTGTGGGGCACAGCTAAAACAGTCCTGAGAGGAAAATTTTTTTCCATAAATACATACATCCAAAAGACAGAAAGATCACAAATAGATAATCTAATGAATCATCTCAAAGAACTAGAAAAGGATGAGCAAACTAACCCCAAACCCAGCAGAAGAAATGAAAATACTAATATCAGAGCAGAACTAAATGAAATTGAAAATAATAATTAAAAAAAACTACATGGAAGTTTATTAAAACAAAAAATTGGTTCTTTGAAAAAGTAAACAAAATTGACATGCTTTGGCTAGATTAATGAAAGGCAGAAAATAAAGTACTCTAATAAGCTCCATCAGGAATGAAAAAAGAAAGATTACAACTGATGCCACAGAAATACAAAATATCATCTATGAATACAGTAAAAAACTCTATGCACATAAACTGTGCATAGAAAATGTGGAGGAAATGGACAAATTCTTAGAAACACACAGCCTCCCTAGGCTCAATCTGGAAGAAATAGAATTCCTGAACAGACAATTATCAAGTACCAAAATTAAACAGCAATATAAAACCTTCCTAAAAAGCAAAGTCCCGGACCAGATGGTTTCACACCTGAATTTTACCAGACCTACAAAGGAGAACTGGTGCCTGTCCTGCAGAACTTATTCAACAACATTGAGAGGAAATGAATCCTCCTCAACACATTTTGTGAAGGCAACATTACCCTGATACCAAAACCAGGAAAGGACACAGCAAGAAAACTACAGACCAGTATCCCTTATGAGTATAGATGCAGAGTTATCAACAAAATCCTAGGAAACCAATCCTAGCAAAAACATAGGATGCAAGAGTTATCAACATAGTCCTAGCAAACCAAATTCAGGTGGTTATCAACGAAATAATCCATGATTACCAAGTGGGCTTCATCCCAGAGAAGCAGGGATGGTTCAACATACACATATCTAAAAATGTAATTCACTGAATTCACCACATAAATAGAAGCAAAAACAAAGTCCGTATGATCCTCTCAATAGACACAGAAAAAGCATTCGAAAAATTTCAACACCCTTTTATGATAAGAACACTTAACAAAATAGTCATAGACAGGGCTTATCTAAAAATGATGCAAGTCATATATGGCACACCCACAGCCAACATCATACTGAATGTGGAAAAATGATAGAATTCCCACTTAGAACTGGAACCAGACAAGGTTGCCATCTATTACCCTTCTATTCAACATAGTCCTGGAAGTCCTAGCCAAAGCAATGACACAAGAGAGGGAAATCAAAGGCATCCTAATGACAGCAGAAAAGGTCAAACTGTCTCTCTTTGTTGATGATATGATCTTATACCTAGAAAACCCCAAAGATTCTTTCATGAGACTACTAGAATTGATAAATTCAGCAAAGTTTTAGTTTACAAAGGCAATGTACAGAAATTGATAGCATTCCTATACTCCAACAATAGTCAAACTGAGAACCAAATCAAAGACTCAATACCCTTCATAATAGCAATGAAGAAAATAAAGTACCTAGAAATATTTAACTAAGGAGGTAAATGACTTCTACAGTGAGAACTATGAAACACCGAGGAAGGAAATAGGAGAGGTTATAAACAGGTGGAAAGCCATGCCATGCTTATGGGTGGGGAGAATCCACATTGTTAAAATGTCTATACTACTGAAAGTGATCTGCAGATTCAATGCAATACCTATTAAAATACCAACATCATTTTTCACAGATATAGAAAAAATAATTCTACTCTTCATATGGAGCCAGAGAAGACTCCATATCAGAAAAGCAATCTTAAGCAAAAAGAAGAAATTGAGAGGATTCAATTTATCAGACTTCAACTTTACTAAAAGGCTATAGTAATTTAAACAGCATTAAAATGACACAAGAACAGGGACCTACACCAATGGAATAGAACTAGGAACCCAGATATAAAACCATCCTCATATAGCCATCTAATGTTTGACAAAGCAGACAAAAGCATACACTGGGGAAAGAATGCTTATTCAATAAATGGTGCTGGGAAAACTAGATAGCTACATGTAGAAGACTGAAACAATGTGCACATTTCACCTCTCACAAAAATCAACTCATGGTGGATAACAGAGTTAAACCTAAGGTGTGAAACTATAAGAATTCTAGAAGAAAATGTAGAAAAAACTCTTATAGACATTGGCCTAGGCATTGAATTTATAAAGAAGACTCCAAAGGCAATCATAGCAACAACAAAAATAAATAAATGGGACCTGATCAAATTAAAATGCTTCTGAACAGCCAAAGAAACTATCATGAATGCAAACAGACAACCTACAGAATGGGAGAAAATATTCACATGTTACACATCCAATAAAGGGATGATAAGTGGAAAATCTATTTAGAACTCAGGAAAATTAGTAAGAAAAAAATCAAACAACCCTATCAAAAAATGGGCCAAGGACATGAACAGAAACTTCTCAAAGAAGATAGACTAATAGCCAACAAACGTGTAAAAACGCTCAACATCTCTAATCAACAGGGAAATCCAAATCTAAACCTTAATGAGATATCACTTATCTCCAATGAGAATGGCCTTTATCAAAAAGTCCCCAAACAGTAACTGTTGCTGTGGATGCAGAGAGAAAGGAACACTCCTACACTGCTGGTGGGACTGCAAACTAGTGCAATCTCTGTGGAAAGCAATATGGAGATATTTCAAAGAGATAAAAGTAGAGCTATCATTTGATTCAGCAATCCTATTATTGGGCATCTATCCAAAAGAACAAAAGATGTCCTATAAAAAAGATATCTGCACTTGAATGTTTATAGCAGCACAATTCACAATTGCAGAGATGTGGAAACAACCCAAGTGCCCATCAGTACATGAGTGGATTAATATAATGTGGTAAATGTATAACATGATGTTCTACTCAGCCACAAAAAACGATCATGATCTAGCACCTCTTGTATTATCTTGGACTATTGTATTATCTTGGATAGAGCTGGAACACATTCCACTAAGTGAAATATCCCAAGAATGGAAAAATAAGCACCACATGTACTCACCATCAAATTGGTTTTAACTGATCAACACATAAGTGCACATATAGCAATAACATTCACTGTATGTCAGGTAGATGGGAGGGTGGAGGAGGGAATGGGTATATACACACATAATGGGTGCTGTGTGCACCATCTGGGGCATGGACAGGCTTTAGGCTCTGACTCGGATGGGGCAAGGGCAATATATGTAACCTAAATTCATATGCTGAAATAAAAAATAAAAAAATAACTAAAAGTTATGTTTACATTATACCTTAAAAAAGAAAAGAAAAGAAAAGAATATTTAGAGATAACAATACCTACCTCTCAGGACTTTTTGTGAAAATTAAATTAAATAATATTTTAAATTCCTTGTTCTCATATTAAATGGAACAAAATATGCTTAAAAGAGAATTGAAATCTACAAAGAATTAAAATTCACGTCCTCTATGGACAAATGAAAAATTTCACGTGCTACTAGTATAAAATGTAAATCCACATGATTTTCAGTTGGTAGTTTCCAATTCCCCGGTATTCTTTATTTCAGATGTTCACTAATAAGAAAAATGATGGTGTGATGATGTCTGAAAGAATCAATGCCAAACTATCAAAAATGAGTATATTATATCAAAGATATGAGGTACAATGTAAATACCTTTTTCAATCAATGTAGGTTATATTATGCTGTAGTAACAAAGAACAGAAATTGTCAGGGTTTGAAAAGAATGAATAAGTATTTACTTTTTATTCACTATTTCTGACATGAGTAGCTAGAAGTCCTGTTCCAAGCCATCATTCTAACACTATATGATGGACCAGACAAATCTGAAATGTGACTAGTTGTCAATTGCAAAGTGAGTGGAAAAAGAGTTTAACTGTGCAATGTATTTTAAGATTTCCTATGAAATTATGTCATTTTAATTTACCTTTTGTTATTCAAATCAAGGCATAAATCTATAATTCATTTCAAGGGTATAGAGAGTCAATCCTATCATTTCCAAAAAGAAGAATGAAAATAGCTAAAGAAGAGCACTGATAATTACCACATTACAAAGCAAGAAATTTAATGTGAGTAATTTATATGTACTAATATCAAGTGTTAGTGAAGAAGTACTATTAAATGAGTAAATTATAAGAAATTAACATAATTGAGTAACATAAACACATACATAAATAAGTAAATAAATTATGGATTAAACGTTTGACACCAAATTGAATGATTCTGATAAAAAGAGTTATTTGTTTGTATATTTGTTATTTTTCTTTTTTGTTACATGTGTCTGTGGTAAGACTGCAGTGACTTTCTTAATATTACCCCTCTCAAATATATTTTCTTTCATGGATTGTGTGTTGGATTTATCTAAAATTATATCACCAAACAAGATCACATATATTTTCTCATATATTTTTTAGGAGTTTAATAGTTTTTCATTTTATTTAAGTCTATGATTCATTTTGACAATCATATTATCTGCACATAACGAGAGTTTTATTTCTTCCTTTTCTATCTGTATACTTTTAACTTCTTTTTCTTTCCTTATTTCAGTAGGTAAGACATAGAGTACAATGTTGAAAAAGGAGGGGTAAGAGAAAGGACATCCTTGCTTTATTACCAATCTTAGGGTAAAAGCATTTATGTCACCATTAAATATGATGTTAGCTGCAGCGTTTTATACTTTCATTTATTAGATTAAAAGAGTTCCCAACTACTTCTAGTTTATTGAGAGTGTTTATGAACGAAGTGAGTTAAATTTTGTCAAATGCTTTTTCTCCATTTATTAATATGATCATTTACATTATCATTTATCTTAATTTGTTGAAGTGATTTATGATATTGATCCATTTTTGAATATTTAAGCAGTGTATTCCTGGAATGATTCCATTTGGTTGTGGTACCATCCTTCTGTTATATTGCAAGATTCTATTGGCTAATAATGTGTTAAGGATTTTTACATCTGTGATTATGAGCAGTATTGGTCTGTAGTTTCTTTTCTTGTAATTTATTTACCTGATTTTGATATTGGGATAATGCTGGCTTCAAAAACATTTAGGAGTTGTTCTCTCTGGTTGTATTCTCTCAAGGACATTTTGGAGAACAGGCATTCTTTTTTCTTGAATGTTTGAAAAAATTCACCAGTAAAACTATTTATGCCTTCTAGTTTCTTTTTGAAAGTATGTTGTTTTGTAATTTATTTAATACATACAGAGCTATTCAGATCATTTCTTTATCCTTGAGTAAGTTTTCGGTAGTTTTTATCTTCATTGAATCAGTCATTTTTGTGTATGTTATTAAATGTGCAGGCATAGAGTCATTTATAGTATTACCTTATCATCCTTGTAATTTCCCTGGATCATATGACCCTGTCTCATTTTCTGATATTGGTAAATTTTTGCTGTATTTATTTGCTCTTGTTATTGTTGTTAGCTTGGCTAGAGGCTTAACAATTTCACTGATTTTATAAATGACTTGATTTTGGTTTTGTTGATTTTCTCTATTTTTTTTTTCTGTTTCAACATCATTGCTTTCTGTTCTGTTTTGTTTTCTTTTAATTTCCTTTCTTCTACATGCTTTGTGAGAAATTTGTAACTCTTGTTCTAATAGTTTTTTTGTTTGTTTGTTTGTTTTTTTAGGTGGAAGCTTAAGCAGTTGACTTCAGATCTTTCTTGTTCTCTAGATTTTTACTGTGGCTTTCTGGATTCGACCTTCTCTCCAGAGTTCACAGTGGGATTTGCACTGAAATCTCAGTTCTGTAATGGGTCCAAGAAAGCTCATTGATTTTCAATTTGACAAAAGTTTTCTTGTGTTAATGATGGGAGTAATGACATTCAAGTTCTTTAGATATCAGAAAAGAAAGCGGAAACTCCTTCTAAATCTAAGTCAAGCTTATATCAAAGCTGATTTTAACACTCTAGAAATGTCCAAAAAGCAGTATTAGAAAGCATATTGGAGGTTGATATTGAAGGAAAATTATATTCAATATTTGGAAATAGAAACTTGACTTCTTCAAATAAAAACAGAACAACATATATATTACTAGAAGGTAAATGTGGGAATAAAAAATGATGGCTATTTGAGGGTAAAGCCCTTTTTTAATGTTTTTGTCAAAGATAGTCATTTATTATTAGTTTGCAACCACAGACTTCTGCCTTGAAAGAAATGGATATGGCTACCTAGAAGATAACTATTATCTCTTGAAAGACTGCAGAAATTATGTTCATCTATCCCCATGCTAGTTGTTATACCACTTTATTAATATGGTTAAATTAAAGATATTTTATTATTTCTACAAATCAAATAATTATATATAAATTAAGGCCCTGCTATGTAGGGTCTTCAGAGGACTGTATTGCAGATTCTCTTAATTTTAATTCTTTAAGTAAACTTTCTTCAAAAACACTTCAACTATTACAGCTTGTTAATATAGCATTCACTAACTCCCATTTAATCATTTTTTAATGAGTATAATCATTGTTCATAATATTTGCTTATAATACTTTGGTGCTTTCAGGGTATAAAAATACATATATTGTTATTTTTCCAAACATTGATTACCTTTAGGTTTTTTTTTTTTTTTTTTTTTGCTGTTGTCTCTGCTTTTATTTTAAAACCACTTAACCATTTTTTATCAAGAGGTATTTATTAAATACTTGCTTATATACTTAATGTATTTCAGGTAATTAATACTGGGTTCTATAAAGGTGATATGAATTAAATTTGGTCTCTGCTTTTATCTATATATCTTTCCATCTATCTATATTATCTATTAAGCTTATTACTACAGTAAATGTACTGAGTGGTTGTGATCTTATAATTAACAGTTCTTAATAATATCAGGACAATATAATAAGTAAAACAAGTCTGTTAGTATTTAAAGTAATAAATAGTCTAAAAGTGTGTGCCTGACCTCTTCTTTCCTGATTAAATACCATGGAGCTTTAGGGCATGACTGTTATGGCAATCATCCTTGGTTACCTATTGCATATTTTATTTACCCAGACACAGTTTGTCTTAGTCCCTGGCTTTGATTCCTTTCTCCTCTAGTCAGCAGACCAGAAATTTGACTTTTTTTTTTTTTTTTTTTTTTTTAGGTAATCATGTTCCTGTTTTAGCTGTATATATTTGAAAGGCAATTAGACGTCAATGTTTTTTACTTTTATTTTTCTGAAGGTTTTATAAGGAAACTATGTGCAGGATATAAATTTATTGGAGAATGAATCCCACAAATCCCAGCTTATTCCTACAGGGATACAGAAGATAATATGCAGACTAAAATTTCTAAAACCAAGCAAATAATTTCAACTTGATGAGATTCATTAATTTACTTTAGAATAAGGAGATCTTATCACTTTTCCTCTAGAGGCAATGTCTGCTATGAGCATTCCCTATGGGTATGCATAATTGGAAAATTAAAAAGCATATTTTGGTGAAATAATACTATTTTACAGAATGTGAATGAATTTGTGCAAGTGATTAGATGGCATCTTGGTAGAAAATGACTCTTCGGGACAATCCAAAGATTGGTGATTACTATATATTTAGTTAAATATATATTTAATTAAATTGAAATTTATATTTACTTTAAAATAGAAAATATGAGAAATACTTAAAGATAATTATATTAAAGATCAAGTCTATAGATTCTTGGTAATAAAAATAAGCATGTATGCATTAAGCACTTTAACATGCTTCAGATGCACTAAGGCTTTCCTGTATCTTATCTTAGTGAAACCTCATAATAATCCTATGACTGAGAGACTTTCATTAACTCCATTTTATAGGTCAAGAATTTAAGACTCAAAGATATAATTAACTTTCCCCGAATCAGAAAGCAAACAAGTGTTTGAACCACATTTCTCACTCAGACACTATGACTCCAGAACCATCATTTTAACCATTACTTCCTACTGCCTCTCAATACTTCTTTTACAACGTCCCCTTGGAAACATATAAGAAGGTAACTTACGGCATGATATTTTGCTGGTCAGTTTTATAGCAAGTTTTGTGCCATGTTTTAGTACAGTGACACCCTCAGGAGCTATTAAGTCTTCTAGGACCGATTTTTCCTATATTAAATGGCTCGTATCCTCTGTAGAATATGCTGCTAATCCTGATCTATATTTTCAGAACTTTATAAGTAAGGCTTTACTAGAATAAGGTACTTACAGTTTCCCAAAATATGACCTATGTAATAGTTATCCTAGTTATCTCTGCTATAAATAAATAAATAAATAAACCACTATCAAATGGAAAAAGTATAGCTTTTAACTCACATTTTATGATAATATATGTAAATATTCTAGAACTTCTTCCCTTATATGTTGATAAATTATTTATTTTTTAATTTTTAAAGAAAATTTAAAATGCATCTGACACATAATAATCACAGAACTACTCACTTTTAGATATTGTTATAGCCTTCTACATACCTTCCCTTCATTAGCATCATAAGGGATAACTGTTCTGAATCTGGTTTTTAATAATTCCTATGCATTTCTCATATTAGAGATGTAGATATTCTTAAACAATCTATACATTTATTTTTCCTGTTTTATATATTACCTAAATGAAATGATAATTATATTCTGCAGCTTATTTACATCTCTCTATAATGTTTATGAGATCAATCCAATTTCTATACAACATGTTTCTCCATATATATTTAAAGATGGATACTATTCCCTTGTGTATATAGCAAGTATATTTACCTATTCTCAAGTTATTATAGGCAATTGTTTCATTTTTTATATTAAAGACAGTGTGACTCTAAACATTTCTTTATAATTTCTTTGTTCATAAGTGCAAAAGTTTCTCTCTTTTATATTCATGATTTGTATTGCATACATCACCTGCTTCAATAATAAAAATTGTAAAACTGTCTCACCAAAATGTTTGTACCAATTTGGGGTAAACCTCATTTCAGCTCCTTGGCTGCTCTTTATCCCTTTTCCTCTCCCATTTTGGGATGGAGCTGTCAGTTCACAGAAAACGTATTCACTGCTGTAGTAACAGCCACAGAGAAACTCAGTATTAAAGAATTGCAATCACTGTGTGGATCTTTTTGCTTAGGTAATCCATTGTTGTTGCTCACATAAAACACTTCTTCCAATCTGACTTTTATGACTCTAATGTTGATATTTTGATCCCCTCTTAATCATTCCTGTAACTTAAGTATTTAATTTACTTAGATTAGGAAAAGGAGCATATTTTTTTCTTTACGCCTTCAAACTCCAGCAACTGCCAAGAACAGTGTATGAGATTTTTATTTGATCTATGTCTTCGCCAACTCCCCCGCATAGAGATAAATCGCCAATGTATTAAATTTAATTTTTTGGCTTAAAGTTTTGTGGCCTACATATACAATATAGGTGGAATCTGAAATCCTCAGGAGGGCAGGGCTACAATTGCAAATCTTCAATGGAAACTTATGCTTGCTACAGCTCTGCACCCTCCATGGGCATTGTCCTTCTCTTCCATCTGTTACCCAGCTGTGAGCGCACGCGTGCACGAGTAAAAACGCTTGGCAAGTGTTTCAAAAGCAGATATGGATTATTGATAACATATCACATTATTTTATGCTCCTTCTTTTATTGCTAGGAATTACAATTGTTTCTCGTGTGTTCTCAATTCTGCTGCCTTGCAGTATTTGGGGAATGCCCTCAAGGGGAAAGCTGTATAAATTTAGCGGGATAACCTTTTGAGGGTTGAAACTTATTCAAGTCCTCTCTTCTTTTGGTTGCTTTACACTGCTTTCAAACAGTTTATGTTTTATATTTTAGTAGTCTGTGGACAAAATTTCTTTTTGTGGAAGATCAGTCAATATAGTTTACCCAGCCCCTTGGTGAACAAATTTCAATGACTCCTCTATAATCCTCTCCCTTAACTGACTACTCGACTTTTTGAGTTGTTTCTCAGAAATGGTGGAACACTTTCATAGAAAGAGATCTGTGTTGCATGTTTAGTGTATAATTAAAATAGTTTTTTACTTGCAGTTTTCTTTCTTTAACTACTTTTCAATACTTAACATATTAATACGTGAGTCTTTGTACTTTATAAACATGTGGTTGATAAAAGATGTCAGATAAAAGCTACAAAATTTTATGATTGCTAATATATTCAGTCAATATTAGCTGTCATTTTATTTATTTTCAGTAAACTTTTGTCCCTGAAACTCATCTTTTCAGTAGTTTATTATACTGATATCAGCAATAAGAAATCACCAGAGTAATTACCATATATGGATTACTCTTGAGTGGTTGTCACTTAAGTAATTTTTTGTTTTGTCTGAAGGACAAGAACTTGATATCTCCATTGCTCTGTTCTTCAAAGTTTTTAATATTGCTCATGAGATGAATCAAGTTCATTCTCAATAAAAAAAAAATGGAAATGTAAATCTGAATACTGGAGGAGCATGAGGTAGCTCTATGCAAAGACCACCCAGGAAGGGATCTGGAAGAATTGCAGACACTGTTTGAAACAGACATTTTCTTACTTTGTGAAGAAATCATTCAGGAGTGGAAATCATTCAGGAGTGGAAGTCTTAGGACTTTCTCTGCCACCTGTAATGAGTGAAGACTGATTTGCCTTCTTATTTACACTGAATAGATTTTATTTCTAATATTAATTTAATTTGTAATCTAAACATTGTCAGTTTGCTTCGTAACTTAACTAGTGAAGACTGTAATTTATGTGACTGTATAGACAGAATAGTATGTTGCTACATACTGCAGCAACACATATGATTACTTTTTCTTTGTTTTTGTTTAATTCACAATGGACATCTATCTTTAATTTCTGGGGAGATCTGTTCCAGGTTGTTCTAGTCAGGGAAGCTCTATTGCCATGTTCTAGGAATTACTGACTCAGCAATAAAAGAGAAAGCATCAAATTTCATATCAGCTGTTAAAATGTCCTTCTGGAAGAGGCACACATGATTAGCTAAGAAAAGTCACGTGGAAGGAAATAGGAAGTGATACTCACCATAGACTCAGAAGGAAAATAAATTGAATAACAGTAAACCAACCTAATCACTACAACTTTGAATGAAATGTCTTAATATACCTCATAAGTAAATTCTAACACCTATCCTTTATATAAGCTGGAGTGCATAACACGAACCTTTGTTTTAATTAGTGAACAAAAAAATATGAAGTCCAAAATACTATAAAGTATTTCTGAGGGTACACATGTATGACTATAACTGGGAAAAATATAAACACTGATAAAAATCAACAAGCTTTTACATTCCTCATAAAATTAATCTGAATGCAGTACTATAAATGTGGAGTGTTTTTCTTTGGGGTGTTATTATAAACACATAGCTATTGTTTTGTTTTTGGCTGGTTTGACTAATTTTTTAATTCTATACATATATTTTAAATGAAATTTATCAGAACCTAACCAATGGAAGATTAAGCAGCTGCATCCTTTAGATACCAAAACCTTTCATAAAGTTTGCAGAATCTTGCTCTATAACATTAATAAGTTATTTCAAGCTCAACTTATGCTGTCCCTAACTTTGGATAGGAATCAGGGATATCTTGAGGGGTCCAGATTTCTTTTGGAAGAAAATAATATTAGAACTAAAAATCTTAGTGTTAGGGATAAGTATCAGCGTAATTGGGATGACAGTGTTTCCAAGACACTGTAATGAGTAGAACTAGAAGGATGTACTAATAAGATGTATATATATTTTCTTATTATTAAACAAATTTAATGTTTTTCCCCAACATTAAATTTTAGCAATTATTTAAATTCTTTTTTTCAAATAAAAAATTTAGTTTATCTCAAGCAAGAATAAAAGTATGTGCCTAAACTATCAACATACTTTTGCCATCTTAATGGTAGCTTGCTTATGCCAGCACCAAAGAAGCCTGGAGAGTTAGTGGTGATGAAATTGTGAAAGGTATTTTCCACAACTTGTTGAGAATTGAATATTTTTCCTTGCAAGAAGTGGTCCAAGGCATGGAAGAAGCTATAGTCAGTTGGTGCAAGGTCTGGTGAATATAGTGGATGACAGAGAGTTTCCAAGTCCAGCTTCTGTAATTTGAGGAGCACTGAGACCAAGGTAGATAATGATGAGCTGAAAGCTGTATTGGAACAGAATCTATTTCAATCTATGCATGAATTAGCCACAAGGTTCGACATTACTATTCCAACAATGTTGGACCATTTGGAACAATTATTTAAATTCTAATCCATTTTACAACTGCTAATTTAACTAAAATTTTGAATACTGACAAAACTAATATAATAATCTATACATCTAATAAATACAAGTTGATACATCTACTCGATAGAAAGCAGGCTATAACATTATATGTAACTCTTGGCTATAATGGAGCACAATTATTGATGTTGACTTAAGGACCACTACACTGGTAGAGCTCTTAAACATAAGGTTACTAAGCCCGGAAATGAAATTATCACCATCGTGTTTGTCTTTGTTGAGCAAATAGATGTCACATCTCCTTCATGTTTACCTCATTACCAATAATATAACTAGATATATTTTCATAAAAATAATGTGCTTAAATTATAACATGTTTAAAGCTTTTAAACATACAGTTTTAAATCTTGTAAAATCAATTAGGTATATTATAAGAAAATATAAGAATTAATTAAATTCTTTACTAACATATTTGGAATTATGAAGTTAAGATGTTTATAAACAAATTATCTAGTTTGAACATTCATGCTGACACAATACAGCTTTAAATTTTCATTTTAGGCTCCAAATTTTTAAATATGGCTCAGAATATGCAGTCTAGGAGATTTTTCACCAAATGACAATATTTTTTTTAAATTAAGAAAATGTCTAGTTTACTTCTTGAACTGGAGAAAAGATCTAATATTTTGATGAAATATTAGAAGCATATAAACACACATTTGAATTGTTATTTTATTTTATTCTTTCTTTTTTAAAGATCAACATTTCAGATATATATAACATATTAAAGTTTTAAATTACCAGTCATCTCATTAGTATACAAAAGACAATGACAATTCTATCACTCTGTAGATTTCAAGGATTTTAGGAGCCATATTTCAGGAAAAAAGGAAGGCTCTCTCTCTCTCTTTCTCTCTCTCTCTATATATATATTCACACACACATATATACACACATATATACACACACATACATATATAGACACACACACATATACACACACACATATATACACAAACATATATATCACGATATCACACACTTACTTTCTACTATTTTTATTGTTTTCCTTCTTATTAACTTCATATTTAGAATTTAAAACTTCTGATCCTGAAGTTGGGAATCATTGAAGAAAATCTAGCAATCTGTAAATGGTGCCATTTTTTTAGGTTTGTATTAATCACAACCCAGTGAGGCTGCAAGTGACAGATATGTTTTACTGTATTTGAAAACCTCAGGCAAAAATCTCTGTCGTAAAACAAATCTTAAAAAAATTCTTAAAAAAACTCTGTCTTAAAATAAACTTATAAACAAATACTATATGTTTAAAATAAGGATTACTTATTTATATCAATTTCTATAAGAAGATACAATAAATAAATTTAATATATTAAAACTATGAAATAGAAATTAAACCATATTCATAATTTAGTTTAAGCTTTCATAGTTAAGGTGACTTTTTGTAATGTATAGAGCCTTTTAAAATACTGCCTTTGAATGAAAATTTTGTAAATGTGTATCCAATTTTCTTATTTAGAAATCTTATATAATCTTTTTTTAATTTATAAATAACAGAAGTTTATTTCTCACAGTTCTGGAGGCTGGAAGTCCACGATCATGGTGTTGGCAAATTCCTTGTCTGGTGAGGGCAGCTCTTTGCTTCCAACATGGTTCTTTGGAGGAATGAACACTGTGTCCTCGTATGGCAGAAGGTGGAAGGGCAAAGGTATTTTTGAACTTGTAAAAAATGGTATAATTCATCAGTATAAGCTCATTCTCTCATACTTTCCTCAGTTTATAGATTGAGAGTAAAATGATTCAGATAACTCAATTTTTACTTATCCATATTAAGCCTTAAAAATACTAGTAATACAGCTTCATAAAATGCATTGTTTGAGACTGAGAGAACAACTGTTTAAATATATTTTGAATAAAGACATGGATGATAATGTATTTATATATGATTAAAGTAAAAACATAAAGATAAAACAGTTTTTTAAGAGGTGCCTAAAGATGATCTTGATTTTTTTTCTTATGGTCTATTAGACTACGTAAAATTGGAAAGGACTGGCTAGTTTAACGGACTTCTTCCATTATCGTTCATCGTTTAAGGCAATATAGGTCAAAATTAAAGTAATTTCATCAAAGAGGATTAATTTTAGAAATTACCTTCAATTGTCTACATTTAAGAAAATTGTGATATTTGAAGGATAGAGATAAATGAAGCTGGACTGATATAAAATTTAATCACCCTTTGATACATTGCAAATTTCTTTTCTATGCCCTAGTTACAAGTTGTCTTTTTTTTGTAATGGCTTGAAAGCTGAATGAGACCTAATTGACTGAAGATTGCTTCACTATAAGTGCTTTTCAAAAATGAGCAGGCCATAATAATATTTTTTATTCTTGATTTAAACTACATTGAATATTAAAGCCTTATCACAATGTTTTCAAATGCAGATTTTAAATTTTGTCATTTTGGCTTTTATACACATAGTTACATATGAGCAAGCTTAAAAACTATGTAAAAATGTCCATGGGTTTATCTCTTCATGTGTAGAATAGTTAATATTACAGCACAAAGTTATAATTAAATCTGTAGTTTATACTTACTTTATGAACTATAAGAATATAGTAAAAAAAAAACCATGATGGATATTAAAATTCAAGAAAACAAATTTTGCAAACTGCAGTCAGTAGCTGATTGGTAGAGAAAAAAAACAGAAACAAAAACGTTAGTTCATTAACAGTTTGAACTATCATTTAGAAGCACTTGTACAGTAACATTACAAGTTTTATTCTTTTTGTTTTTCATTTTTATGGAATCTGTTTATAGTTTACTGTACATTAAACATTTTCATAGAAGGTAAATCATTTATTCTATTATTTTTATGAATACATTTGCTTAATAAGCTTTTGTGTGATATGATAACTCCATCTTTTTTCATTACCTACAATCCACATAGTTCATTCATCACAGAGGTAACAATTTTGCTGTGGATCTATATGTGTTTCATTGGTCTGGAGCCTCATGTATATTTTAGTGTCTTTTGATTATATAGGCCAAATTGTTTTATAATAATGTTATTTCTTTTTCAAAGTCTTAAAATATTTATTTTAATGGTCCTCACTAACATTTAAGTTTGTTGATATTCTCTTAAAAACATAATTATGTTGAAGGGTTAAACAAAACTGTAACAACATACCAACATTATAATATTATTATATATTCATCTATTGGTATTAATGATGTTGCTATAGGAGGTGAGATGATGTTAATAGCAGTGATAGTTATTTTGACACCACTTCAATTATCATTGAACATTTTTCTTAGTGTTTATAAGATGTTATCTCACGCAGGGGCTGCTATTGTGCCCGTTGTGTAAGTGAGAAAACTATAGCTCGGGGTGCTAAGTACCTTTCGCGCAAGCTGTGCTCTCCGGCACGTCCTTTAAAACACACCACTACGCAAGCTCTTTAGAAATTGGGAAAGATGATACTCATTCATTGAATATTTTATAGTACCAAATTTTTCTTCCTGTTGTGTTATATTCTTTTCATTTCTTGAAGAGAATTCTGTATTAAATCACTTATATAGAATGATTATCATTTTCATTTAACAGTTTTATTAGACATCTTGAGATATATAGAAAATAGACAAAATTATGTAATAAATACCCATGTAGTTTTCACCCAGATTCAGCAATAATTATCTCATGACAAATCTTGTTTCATCTATATTTCTATCCACCATCACATTATTTTAAGACTGATTTCAGAAATGTTATTCCATCTATATTTTCTGTCATGTATCAATTTACCTTTTATTTATATTACCACAATGCCACCATCACACATAGAAAACATTTATTAATAATTTTAATTTCCATATCAATGTTAAAATTCTAATTTTTAATATATATCAATTCTTACAGATTTTATTGTCAATGTAAATTTTTTAAAAAATTGCACATTGTGATTTGCTGAAATATTTCATGACTCAATCTATAAATTCTCTATCTCTTGCTATTTAGTTTCATTTTTAACAATTTATTTTGTAAGAAATTGGGTTGTTTTTATTATAGAATTTGCCACAGTCTTAATTTTGTGGTTCATATCTAGGCTGTGCAGTTTCACAGTTTTGTTGCTGTACTGCTTCATTGTAGTTATGGGATTGATCAAATTCAAATTCAGAGGTTGGTGTTATATTCTGTTTTTAGGTGACTCATAATATATACATGCCTCTGTTTTTCTGTTAGTAGCCATTGATGTTTAACACTTGGATTTGCTAATTCATTAGGAATTGCAAAATTGCAATATTTTAATTTCCTTATTGTTTTTTAATTTAGTAGGTGGAATTCTTTAATAGGGGAAAACCCCTTCATCGAATTTTTGGTTACACTGATGTTTAGTTTATGTTAGAAATACAGAATAAATGCTTGACTCCTTCCCTTAATTTTATATTAGCAGTTTTTAAAGTAATGAGTTAATTCACTAGACATTTGAAAAGACACGTGAATATATATGTATATTTGTGTTTATATGTATATATACACATTAAATTGAATCAAATTTATTATTTTTTTGGTTTCACTCTATATCTATTATTATCCTTTTATCCTATTAGAGTAATCACATCTTCATTCAGTGGGAGGCACCCCAAGTGGGCAGCAGGCCGTTTGACTGGTATGATAAGATGCTCCAGGCTCATTCCTCAGTGCTTCTGTCCAGACCAGAAATCAACCATTTCTCAAATGAGCTTTTTCATAGAAACAGGTATTTAGAGACCAAAATTTTGGCACAGAGAATGCTCACATCTTTGAGGGTGTCATTGTTTCCAGGCCTTTTTATTGTACTGAACTAGAAAATATGTTATCCTGTTTTTGTTTTTGTATTTTTTTTTAGTTTTAAGATAAAACATGTTGTAAGTTAAACTGATAGTCCCAATTAAATTCAGGGCTAGAAGACTTTTGCTTAGATGTGTCTATCTTACAGCTACTGCTCTTTTCTTCCATCTTTGAATTACTGCATTTAATTACACTAGAAATGATAGGATTAGAATATCACCTACATACCATTTAATTTTTACCAAATTGAGCACATGGCAGTCTCAAAATCTTAATATTAATACAAAATCACTAAAAGCAGCTTAAATAACAAGAGTATTCTTGCTCATAGAGCTTGTGTCATTTAAATTACTGTGCATAAAAGTCACATGAAATAATTTTATTATGAGTGGCTATGATACTAACTAGATATAGTAGACCTATGATCATTTAGGAATGTATTTTAACTTGGGAATTACTTTTAATAAATCAGTGAAAAAGTAGCCAAAATGATAATGAATTGTCAAAGACTAAACTAGGGTTATTCTATCAATTTAGTATAACTGGCCGTTGCAGACATAAGTACAGTTTGCACACACTCACTGGCTCCTTTCCACAGGCTTTCGCTGGGTGCTTACAGAGGGGGGCAAGAGATCAAAGACCACAGAGGGGCTCATGTGTGTAGGCAGGCATCACCGGAGTACAAGCACAAACCCCAAAGCCCTCTCAAATAAAGCAAACGCCTAAAGCTGTTGAGGGATAAGTAGCAAAGCTTCTCTCCCCAGGCAGCTAGGTGAGAAGTAGAACCAAAATATGTTTGACCCAGTGGAGAATTAAGAAAATCTTATGGATACATAATTCTGCACCACTAAAAAACAGACATCTGCAGATGAAAGTAAAGGACATGCTCCCCAGCCTAAAACTGTTACTGCATCGACAGGTCAAAGAGCACTAAGCAAAATTAAATTACAAACAAGTACCTATGAACATCATAATAAAACTATTTAAAACCAAAAACAGAGTCATTATGGCAGCCATAGGACACACACACATGTAAGTATATAACCTACATAGTAACAAAGATAAGAAATACATCAGAATTCTCATTAGAAATCATGTGTGGCAAACTATGTGGAACATCCAATAACCCTTCCCTTTTGGTATTTACATGTTTGTATAATTCCCTCCGCTTTAGGAGACTTTTGACTTGTTTCTAATACTAAAATATAGCAAAGATAATAGTCTGTCACTCCTGTGATTATTTTATATTATGTAAGATTATTTTTACACTACATGAGACTCTATTGTGTTAGAAAAGTCTTTTGCTGGCTTTCAATAATAATTTGCCAAAAATCTTAAAGTTTCTTGGAAGTGAATGCTACCAAAAATCTGAAGTAATTTGGAAGCAGATCCGTTTCCAATTGAACTTCCAGATGAGAACCCAGCCCTGGCTGATAACTTGATTGCAGCTTTGTAAGACCCTAAGCAGAGGACACAGCTAAGCTTTTCTCAGCCTGCTGATCACAGAAAATGCATGTGATTTTAAGTCATTAAGTATGTGCTAATTTGTTAGGTAGCAATATAAAGCAGATATGCTGTGTAAGGCTGAAGACAATGGGGCAGCATCTTTAAAGTGCTGAAAAAATAATTATATGCCTAGAATTTTCAGTCAAGCAAAAATATTTTTCAAATTTAAAAAGAATGACATTTTTAGGCAAACAATAGGCAGATTAATTCTTTTCTTTCTTTAATTTTTAGTTGACATTCAATAATTGCACATATATATGGAAAACAGTGATAGTTCAATAGATATATATACACAATGTATAATGAACAATTTCGGATAAGTAGCATATCCATCGCCTCAAACATTCATTTCTTTGTGTTGCGAACATTCAAAATTCTCTCCTCTAGCTTTTTGAAAATATTAATATTCAATAAAGTATTGTTAATTGTACTCACCCTACAGTGCTACAATTTATTCCTTCTATCTAACCGTAAGTTTGTATCTGTTACCCAATCTCTTCCTATCCTATTTTCTCCCCTACCTTAGTATCCTCTAATAACAATGCATTGCTCCTATGAGCTCAACTTTTTTACCTTTCACATGAGTGAGAGCAAGTGGTATTTATCTTTCTATGAAAAGATAGATTTGTGAACAGACGTGCACTATAAGGCATCTGTAAAAGTTCATAAGGCAAGAAACACAATATCAAATAGCCATTTGTATTTATCCAGGAAAATGAAAAACATCAAAATTTGAAAAAAGTTTATAATAAAGGTAAACAATTACTTCTTATTGCTAATTTATTTAAAAGAACACAGATTATAATAATATTTTGGATTTCAAATAATACATGTAGAAATAAAATGTATGACAAGAATAGCACAAAGAATGGGAAGTGGGAAATAGAAGTATAGTTTCATAAGATTCTGTACAACATATGGAAGGTAGACTATGATTGTTCAAAATAACTTTGCAAAACTGAAAGTAACCACTTAGAAATATAATAAAAATGAGCTATTAATAGTAAAGCAATGTTTGAAATAAAATAGAACCATCAAAAATATTCATTTAATCTAAAGACCAGAAAAAAGAAACAAAAAATAATAAAGAAAAGATGAGTCTAATAGAAAACAACTTTCATGATAGTAGATTACTTTAAAACTATATTATAATCACATTAAATGTAGGCAGTTTTAAAACCACAATAAAAAGTCAAACATTTTCATATTTCTTTTAAAACATAGTAATATTCAAATATAAACATCTCTGTAGGAAATCCACTTTAAATATGAAGATAGATTGTTACAAGAAAAAGCTTAGAAATAAAAAATGTATATTATCAATACTAATCAAAAGAAAGCTGTACTCATAACACTGAACAATATGAACTTTAAAGCAAAGAATATTTTCAACCACACAGAAGAAGAATGTTGTCTAGTGATAAATGGAGGGAGAACCCGTATTCCAATGTTACCAGCCAGGAAAGCCTTCCTTCTCTCTTCCTCCTTGTGTCCTCCAAAGAAGTGATAGTAAAGTGATGAATAGACTTTTGGTCACTGTATTTTTCATGTTTATTCTACAAACAAGATATATTAAAAGTTACAAAAATGTACAAAATTCTCTTTCTAACCCTCTCTAGGAAGAATCCACACTCAGTTGAACGTTCAGATTGCTTGAAACATGTGTTAAAATGAGAAGCGGGTGGATATTAAGGGAAAGAAGTAGGCAGAGAGGTATGAATTCACTACTTATATTGCAAGTTTCTACATTTATACACTAATATATTTAAATGCCACCCCAAATATGAAACAGTAAATACAAATGGATCTTCTTAATAAATATGGGAAATACAATAACACATTATTTTTCTTATGATAGATGATTCTCACTTTTTTTCAAAGAATTAGACTGATTATGATACAAGGGAAGCTTAAAACAAGATTTTTCTGTTATTTTCTTTTTTTTCTTTTCTTTCTTTCCTTCCTTCCTTCCTTCCTTCCTTCCTTCCTTCCTTCCTTCCTTCCTTCCTTCCTTCCTTCCTTCCTTCCTTCCTTCCTTCCTTCCTTCCTTCCTTCCTTCCTTCCTTCCTTCTTCTTTCTTTCTTTCTTTCTTTCTTTCTTTCTTTCTTTCTTTCTTTCTTTCTTTCTTTCTTTCTCTGCCATACTTTGTATCACCAATCTCTACTCAAAGAACTTCACAGGCAATTGATTTTCTACTGACAAAAAAATATTTTTCTTTCTGTTAAATTTTATTGGTGAAAAAAAATGTGTAATTGATCGTGGGACAGTTTTGAGAAGTTGGGTTTCATTTGCTTAAGGCATTACAATCCCCACTATACATTTGAATTAGATTCTCTCTGGGTAATAGTGACTAGAATAAAAATATGAGAAAAAGGTGTTTAGGGGGGAAGGAAAATAAGTGGCATTTAATTACCTTAGGACTTTCATTTTTCCCCCTGAAATTTAGCTATATCTTTTGTACAAGTTCAATAATAAGATAAAGGCTTTAACTTTGGGAAATATTTATATCCAACATTGTTTAATGTGATCTCTGTTGCCATGTGCAGAGCATTAAATATAGATTTTAGAAACTATCAAATTGTCACTGCCTAGCTGTACAACTTTGGAAAATTATATCCTTGGTCCTCAGGTTCTTCATCTGTAAAGTAAGAAGAATAATAGTATTTAAAGTGCTGTTGTGGGAGTTAAATGAATTAATGCATATCAAATATGACATAGGATGGCATTAAGCTCAGGGTTCCACATAAGCACTCAATGAGCATGAGTTCTTATTACAATGGTTAACACTAGTGAACTTAACTGACAAAATAGCTAGGAAAAGCTTGAGTTGAAAGTCAAATGGGGATGAATTTAAAGTTACTAGTCAGACACTCTTAAGGTCAACTGAATTTACCTTTTCCCTTACAGAGGCCCAATAGGACATTCTGGAATTGCTTTCTTGAATTCTTTGTAGAAAGATGAATCAAAATAGTACTAAATTTATACTGAGTGCCTTAATTAAATATGGGAGTAGAGATTCCTGCTAGCTCCCTCCAATAGGCTGCACAAACACACCTATGAATAAACACATTTTGTTTTAAACCCAATAGTTTAATGGAGATCTTATATCTGAGTAGTAAAGCCCTCAGTGAGGGCAAGGGGGGTAAGACTGTCTATGGGAGATGCTATTTCTCCATTTCCATTCATAGAAATGTCGCTCTCTCTACCTTTTACTCATTTATATAGAGGTATCTCACAAAAACAGGACCTATTTTTCAGATGCCAGGCTGGTGAGAAAGCAGAGGCAAAACAATAATTATTTACAGATAAAATTTTTACAATAAGAGTATCTCAAGAATTAATGAAAACTGATAATAAAATAGTTTAGGTAAATGTCACCATGTAAGTTAAATATATTGAAAGACAAACTATTAGCTTCTCATTCAAAAATAACATCCAAGAAAAAATAGACTGGAAATAACCTCTCTACCATAGGAATAAAATATAGTATTATATTTCTAAAATAAAATAATGTGACTTAATTAAAGAAAAATAAAAGCAAACAAAAATATTTTTGAATCACAAAAATGCATTAAAAAGGATTTGAATAAAATGAAAGATGTATCGTTTAGAAAAGGGAGAAAGAAAAAGAAGAAGGAGAGGAGAAAGGAAAAAAGATATTGTATCAGTCAGTGTCTGATTAGGAGATTTAAAGTACACAGTGATTTGAAAAGGGAAGTTTCCAATATAAAGGAATATTAACAATATACAGGAGATTTGCTATTAAGAGTAAATCTTTAAAAACGACTCTCCAAATTTCTCTACGGCTGAAGAAAGGAAGATAGTTGGAAGGGAGTTCTCCTGCCCAGAGCTGTGATTGAGACATGGCTGGTTCGCAGGTGCCTTGCTGCAGCCCGCCAGTTTGAGCAGCTGCTGGGTTGCTCTGGTCAGGCTGGGTCCGTGGCAGAGGACCGAACCTGCGGCCGGAGCTTTGCTCAGGGACTGGAGCCAGACTCTCGCCAGTGCGCTGTTGGGCGGAGGCCGACGGGTGGACCTGTCAAGCAGAACAGCACCCACTGGGAAGTTCTCTGACTAAAATTGGTGGGCAAGGTGCTGTGGGCTGGCCAGCGAGCATAAACCCTCAAGAGGATTCTGGCAGGCCGCGCTAGCAGTCGGAAATCCGCACTCGGCTCAGCGTAGGTAGCCGAGATTGGTCAGGGGGAAGAGTAGGCGGCAGAGGGGCAAACTTCTTCGGGTGTGAGTGGCTCGGAGCTGGGGAAAGGGGATCTGCAAGCCAGGAGCCACCTCTGGGAAGCTGGTTGGCAGCAGCTACTGAGGCAGGGGACCTAGGGCGCAACCAGCCAGCTGGAGGCTAAGCACTACTGGCCCTTGTTCACTGCCGGCTGCCGAACACTACAGGAACAAGCCAAGAAAAGCACAGAAGAACAAGGAAGAAAAGCTGTCTTCCTATCTCCTCCAGGGTCCCTCCATCACTCTTTGCTGACGAATCTTAACATTGTGACGGCTAGCAAGGGAAAAACGCTGTAGTATCACAAGTAGGGCAAGGAAAGATCAGTTGGGAACTGGGAGGCAATAAACTAATCATAGGTGCAATTTTAAATGTCAATTACATTCAATTTAATTTATAGATTTAATAAAATGGCAACTAAAATCCAAATTTGATTTTTGGAGAATCTGTCAAAAATATATTAATGTCAGTCTAGAATGACAAATTTAAGCCTGAGTCTAAGGAGCCCTAAAAAATTCTGCAAATGTGATGGGATGCAATCCTGGTGATCAGGGCTTCAGGCTTATTCAACCACAGCAGCTTTGTTTTCATCTGCTTTTCACTTTTGAGTGCTGCATAGCCTTAGTTTGATAAAAAGGAATCTGCCATCAAAAGAAAGCATTTGAAAAATGTATTCTACAAAGTTTAAACAGTTGAAAATATGATAAAAAATGAAAAAATAAAAGAAGGTGTTAGACTTGGCAACCATTAAAACATACACAATTATCCTAAGTTAAATATGGATATATTTATTCAAGAAAATAGGTCTGTGAAAAACTGATTACTTGAATATACACACTATTGTAATGAACAACTTGGTGTATGTTCTAAGTGACAAATCAAAGGATGCATTTTTATTTTTCAACAAAGGGTGTTGGTATGATTGAGGAAGGTATTTTTTCTGAGTGTCAATTTATATTCTTGTATCACTTAAAAATTTACTTTCAGATGGAGTATAGAGTAAAAAACATTTTCAAAAATCCTATAGAAATTGAATAATAAGTTAGAGTATATTTTAAAATAACTAAAAGAATGGGATTAGAATGTTCCTAACACAAAGAGAAGATAAATGCCCGAGGCGATAGATACCCCAGTTATCCTGCTTTGATTAATTCACATTGTATGTCTGTATGAAAACATCACATGTACTCTGTAAAGATATACAACTATTATATACCCATAATAATTAAAAATAAAAATAAATGACTATTTGTTAAACCTGGAAAGCAGGTAGAATTTTTAATATTAGAAGAAATAGATACACTCACATGGGAAATATACTTTTCAATATCAAGAGGTGAGCAAAAAAGCAAATTATTTTTGCAATTACAAAAGGGAAAGGGTCCATATCTTTGAAATGAGTTCATACAAAAATGAAGGAGAGAAATCATATAAAATTCTAAAAATTCAGTAAGTCGACATTACTATACCATTGACCAAAAAAATACTGTTAGGAACAAAGATGGTAATAAATTTTTTAAATTGTAATCAAAACATTTATAATTAAAAATATTTCTAAATATATCAAATAACCTAAGAAAATATAAAATTTTAATGTCAAATATGTTAGATTGGGTACAGTAATTAATTTCTGTCAAAATATAGCTGAGATGAATAAGCAACCATATAACTATCAAAAATAATTTTAAAAATATGTGACTTTTGATCTTTTGGGTAGATGCCCAGTAGTGGAATTGCTGGATCAAATGGTAGATCTACTTGTATCACTTTAAGGTATCTCCATATTGCTTGTCACAGAGGTTGAACTAGTTTGCAGTCCCACCAGCAGTGTAGGAGTGTTCCTATCTCTCCTCAAGTTGTGGAAACAACCTAAGTGCCCATCAATTCATGAGTGGATTAACAAAATGTGGTATATGTATACCATGGAGTACTATTCAGCTTTAAGAAACAATGGTGATCTAGCACCTCTTGTATATTCCTGGATACACCTGGAACCCATTCTACTAAGTGAAGTATCTCAAGAATGGAAAAACAAGCACCACATGTACTCACCAGCAAATTGGTATTAATGGATCAACACCTAAGTGGATATATAGGAGTAACACTTATCGGGTGTTGGGCAGGTGGGAGGGGGGAGGAGGGGATGGGAATATACAAACACAATGAGTGAGATATGCAACGTTTGGGGGATGGTCACGTTTGAAACTCTGACTCAAGGGAAGAGGGGGACATGGGCAATATACATAACCTTAACATTTGTACCCCCATAATATGATGAAATAAAAAAATATGTGATTAAATGGAAATACTTGTCATCAAATATAAAAATATTATACTCTAAATTTATCAAATGTGGAGAGAAATTTTGCTATATATCTACTAGAGAATTTCACAAATATGAAAGATTTATAGGCCAAATATCAGAGAAAGTTTCACTGAGGAGTTTCAGGGAACTGAACCTGGAAGTTTGTAATACTATAGGAGAAACAAAGATTATCTGATTTGCATTTCCCTAATGATTAGAGATGTTAAGCATTTTTTTTATATGTTTCGTGACATTATTCTGTCTTATTTTGAAAAGTTTCTCTTTCATTCCTTTGCCCATTTATTGATGGGGTTGATATATATATATATATGTGTGTGTGTGTGTGTGTGTGTGTGTGTATTTTTTTTTTTTTTTGGTGATTTTTTTAAAGTTCTAGATAGATTCTTGTTATCAGCCCTTTGTTGGATGTGTAGAGAGCAAATATTTTCTCCCATTCTGTGGGCAATCTATTTGCTCTAATGATAGTTTCCCTTGGCTGTACAAAACCTTTTTAATTTGATCAGGTCCCATTTATTTATTTTTGTTGTTGCTGTGATTGCTTTGGGGGTCTTCATAAATTCTTTGCCTAGGTCGATGTCTGAAAGAGTCTTCCCTACATTTTCTTCTAGGATTCTTAAGTTTTCATGCTTTAGGTTTCAGTCTGTTATCCATCGTAAATTAATTTTTGTAAGAGGTGAGAGGTGAAGATCCAGTTCCAGTCTTCTGCATATAGTTTTCCAGTTTTCCCAGCACCATTTATTAAAAAGAGATTCTTTTCCCCAGTGCCTATTTTTGTTTCCTTTGTCAAAGATAAGATGACAATATGCGGTGATTTCATCTCTGGATTCTTAGTCCTGTTCCAAAGGTCTGTATCTCTGTTCTTATGCCAGTAGCATGCTATTTTAGTTACTGTGGCCTTTGTAGGACAGCTTGAAGTCTTGTAGACTGATATCTCCCAGCTTTTTCTTTTTGCTTAAGATTGCTTTTGCTATATGAGGTCTTCTCTGGTTCCATACAAAGCACAGAATTATATTTTCTAGATCCCTATCTACTTTGATAGGGATTGCATTAATTCTACTGTTTAACAGTGTTGATTCTACCAATCCATGAGCAACATAGATTTTTCCATCTGTTTACATCTTCTACAATTTCTTTTCTTGGTGTTTTATAGTTCTACCTGTATATGTCTCTCACCTCTTTCATTAAATATATTCCTAGATATTTAATTTTCTTTGAGGCTATTGTAAAAGATACTGTGATATTTATTTGAATTTTGGCTTGACTGTTATTGGCATATATGAATACCTCTGATTTGTGTGTATTGCTTTTGCATCCTGAGACTTCACTGAATTCATTTATCAATTCCAGGAGTCTCTTGGTTGAATCCTTGGAGTTTTCTAGATATAAAATCATATGATCAACAAAGAGTGAGAGTTTGATCTCTTCTGCCTCCATTTGGATGCTCTTAATTCCCCTCTCTTGTTTAATTGCTCTAGCAAAGACTTCCAACACTATGTTGAACAGAACATAGTGGAGATAGTGGGCAACCTTGTCTGGTTCCAGTTCTAAGTGGGAATAGTTTCAATTTTTTCCACATTCAGTATGATATTGGCTGTAGGTTTATCATATATGGCCTTGATAATATTAAGGTATGTCCATCTATGCATATTTTGCTAAGAGATTTTTATCATAAAGGTGGGCTGGACTTTGTCAAATGCTTTTTCTGCATCAATTGAGAGAATCATATGGTCTTTGTTCTTGCTTTTACTTATAAGGTGAATTGCATTTATAGATTTGAATATGTGGAAAAAGCCTTGTATCTCTGGTATAAAGCCCACCTGGTCATGGTGAATTATTTCTTTGATATGCTATTGGATCTGATTTGCTAAAATTTTGTTGAGGATTTCTGCATCAATATTCATGAGGGATATTGGTCTGTAATTTTCTTTTTTTGTTGTGTCCTTTCCTGGTTTTGATATCAAGGTGATATTGGCTTTTTAGAATGAGTTAGGGAGGATAACATCTTTCTCAATGTTGTGGAATAATTTCTGTAGTATCAGTATGAGTTGTTCTTTGCATGTTTGGTAAAACTCAAAAGTGTAGCCATCTGGTCCTAGACTTTTCCTTTTTGGAAGTTTTTAATTGCTGCTCCAATTTCTGTATTTGTTATTGGTCTATTCAGGAATTCTATTACCTCCTGGGTGAACTTAGAGAGGTTGCATGTTTCTAGGAATTTGTCCATTTCTTCCACATTATGTAGATTTGGGGCATATAGGTTTTTGTTGCATTCAAAGATAATGTTTTATATTCTATGGTGTCTGTTGTGACCTCTTCTTTTCATTTCTAATTGGGTTTATTAGAGTTTTTTCCCTTTGGGACTAAATCATTGTTGGTTCATTGGACAGTGTTATTATAGCATAATATGATGGCTAGAACTATTAGGAGGCCAGAAAGGTTGAAAGCAATAGATGGAGAGTGAAAGCCACTGATATGCTGAAATTCCTATAAATGTCAAGATAATTGAAGAAGATGGGTGACCTTGTCTATGGTCACAAAAAGCAAACCACCCAAGAATGGAGTTTGACCCTGAGGGAAACTCTTCTCATCTCTCCAACTTCACAACACTCCATCTATCAAACAGGAGGAGTGCTATGACCATTGGTCTTGTTTAAAGGCATTCTAAAAATCAATGTGCTCCTTTTTTGAGGTGTTTGCTAAACTAATAGATGAAGGAGCAGTGCTTTCATCTGTTTTGATCTCTTTTAGTTCACTTTCCCTGTCTTTCTTGTTTTGCCTTGTTTTTTTTTTGTTTTTTTTCTTATTTTCTTCTCCATTCTATTCCCTTTATTGCTTTAGTGGATACAGCCATGCAAATGTGTGTGTGTGCTTCTTGTGTGTCTCTTTCAAGATACTCTGGCCATTTCTTCCATATGACTGCTGGGGCAGACATTGAGGCAGATACTTGCATCTGAGAGAAGCCCTGGTCCTCCTCCTGTTTGCCTAACCCTATTATTTACTCACCTGCACTGTCCTTGAAATTCATAATTCACTTTAGGAGCAAATATTGCTTTGTGGCTTTAAGGATGGAAGCAAATTGATTGAAGTTAATCATTGCTAATAAATAACAACTGAAACCATTTATATGCATTCCTAGTTCCTTCTTGAAGAAACTACCTTAAGCAATTCAGATACTCAATATATATTTAATTAAATATATATGAACTATTATTTCTATAGAAACTAGTTTATAAAACTTTTATAGAAAATAAAATGGATATCATTTTATCATTTATTATCATGAAACCATATGTTGTCCTGTGCAAATAATATATGATTTTTAACCTATTTCTTTCCTAACTTTTTTCTGTTTCTCTTTTTGTTTCTTTTTCTCTCTCTCTCCAATAGAACAATCTTTTTCATACTTGTCGTGTTATCTTGTGCTATGTGTGATTTTATGTTATTTAATCACATGTGAGTTCATGTATTTACCGCAACACCTAAGATACAGAAAAGTTATCTCACTGTTTTATCTGTTTGGTCTGATATAACAAAACACCGTAACTTGGGTAGCTCATAAACACCATAAATGTATTTCTTATAGTCTAGAGGCCTGGAAGTCTGAAATCAGGTTGTGAGCATGGTTGGGTCCTTGTGAGGGCTCTCTATTGAGTTGCAGACTGCTGATTTCTTGCTATGTTCTCACATAGTGCAAGAGAGAGGCAGGCTCTCTGAGCCCCCTTTTGTAAGGGCACCAATCCCATCCATGAGGGCAGAAACCTCTGGCCTAACCGCCTCCCAAGGACCCCACTTTCTAATACTATCACTTTGGTGATTAGGATTAAACATATGATTTTGCAGGATATAAACATTCAGATCACAGCAATCACCATAAAAATCAGCCTATTTATCTTTTATAATAACATCCACCTCCCTCTTATATACCGTCCCACTAAAGATTTCTAGATCTCTATAATTTTGTCAATTCAAGAAAGCTATATAAATGAAATCATATAGTATGTAACCTTTAGGGATGCTTTAAAAAATACTCAGCATAATTCCCTTGAGATTAAGTAAAATCATTAAGCAAATCAATAATTCATTCATTTTTAATCACTGAGTAATATTCCATTGTATGGATCCACCACAGCTTGTCCATTTACTTGTTGAAGGACATTTGGGTAGTTTGCATTTTGTGCTACTATGAATGAAGTTGATGAGAACATTGGTATGTAGGTTTTCGTGTGAATGTTTGTGTTTCTCTGAGATAAATGTGCAAGAGTGCAATTGCTGAGCCTTATGGTAGTTGCATATTTAGTTTTATAAGAAACTATCACAATATTTTTACACAGTGCCTATACCATTTCACATACTCACCAGAAATCTACGAGTAATTAAATGTCTCTACATCCTTGCCATCACTTAGTGTTGTCTGTAATTTTATTAATACTTCAGCCATTCTTGTAAGTTCCTGTACTTAATAACACATTGCAGTTCTAATATACATTTCACTAATGGCTAATAACATTGAACATGTTTTCACCTGCTCTTTTCCCATCTGTATATTCTCATTAGATTAATGCATCTTTACAATTTCCATATTCTAATTGAATTTTTTAATATGGAGTTCTGAAAATTCTTTTATAGAGTCTAGATTTAGTCCATTGTTAGATATGTGGTTTACAAAGATTTAATCCCAGTCTGTAGTTTTTCTTTTTATCTTCTTATCAGGATGTTTTGCAGAGTAAATGTTTTTAATTTTCATGAAGGTCAATTTGTCATTTTTCCTTATATGGATTATGTTTTGGTGTCAAGTCTAAGAACTTTGTGCCTAGCCATAGATTCCAAAGATTTTCCCTTGTGTTTTTTCTCTAAGAATTTTAGAGTTTAATATTTTACCTTTAGGTTAATAATTCATTATGAGTTGTGCTTTTTTCTTGCCTAATTACAGTGGCCAGAAATTTCACTACTGTATTCCATGAGAGTGGTGGGACAGGAAATCTTTGCCTTGCTTTCATACTTATAGGGGAGCCATACAGTCTTTTTCCATTTAACATGATGCTATTCATAGTTTTGGGGGGGGGTTGTTTTCTTAATACACTCTGTTTATCAAGTGGATGTACTTATCCTCCATTTCTAACTTACTGAGAGTTTTTACTATGAATGTGTATTATTAGCTTTTGTCAAATGCCTGGTCTGCCTCAATTGATATGATCTTATGGTTTTTCCTTTTTAGTCTATTAGTTACATTGATAGATTTTCATATGTTGAGTTAGACTTAAATATCCAGAAAAAATCCTACCTGATCATGGTGTATAGCTTTGTTTACAAATTGATGGATTCAATTTATTAGTATTTTATGAAGAATTTTTATTTTGATATCAATGACATAAAACACAAATAGCCAGATTGAGGGTCAGAAAATATCAGGCATGGGTTGTCTTCTTCTGTGGTGTTGAGAGATGGTAGATCAAGGACACTGTGCTATTCATCCAGTCCTGGGGTCCCCAAACTTAATTTACTTTCCTATTCCCACCTTTTAGGATTCTTCTTTGACTACATTATTTCCTGGGTTTATAGCTGAAATTAGTGAGGTAGATCATAGAGTTACTAGTTTATATTATTTTCTCTGAACCAGAATTTTAATATCTGTTTTGTTATGTGTTAGTTTCTTTAGTTTGTCTTTTGACCTTTATTTACTGAAAATTATTAAACAGTTTGAATTACAAAAATATATCTAACTTGAAAAATACAGTGTTCTAAACTCCATGAAAGAAAATCACATTAAAAATGAAATTATTTTGTAAGAAGATATTTTTAGTACTTCCATATTTTGTACTTTCTGTATAGAGTCCAAAGAGTTTCTATGCATTATCAAATTTTATTTTATATAAGATATCCTTTTAGTAGAGTTCTGTTGTTCACAATTTAAGTATCATTAATGATCCTTACTCTTGGAATTATGGTTTATAATAGTAAGCAGGCCTTTGGGAGTTGTGAAAAGTGTGAACCATGAAAATGAATATAAGAGATGGAATACTAATTTTAAAATTAAGAACCTCACCGGAAGGAGGTAATATGACACAAGAATAAGTTATATGAGTTGAATACTTCAAGAACTAAGAAAAATCTTAACAGAATACAGTCTTAAAGGAACTGGAAAGCACAAGAATGATAAACTCATAAGCTTTTTAGAATAATTTTTGTGAAAGCATCATTTGTGAAATTCTTCATGTTTTACATGGCTTGGCAAATGGGATAGATATAGCTGTCATAAATATACTTTAAATTATGAGACATGAATCAAAGTCTGAAATTAAATAGAAAAACATAAATTATGCTTTTGTTTAAGAATAAAAACAGAAAACCTGTTTCAATTTCTTTGCAGATGTTTTTGTTTAATTCATGGCTTTAGTACATATAAACTTTAAAAATTCAACAACATTCAATGCTGAATTTTATGCCCAAATACATGCAAAATTTTGGATTTTAAGATGTTATTTTATTGATATTAAAGTACTTGTTTATAGTTTGCTTGTTTGTCAAACATTATTAGAATAGAAACATATAGTAGAATAGAAATTATCTGTTTGAAAATGCCTGATGGTCTTAATTAAGCCATGTGGTTTTACTATAATACATCAGTCTCAGAATTATCAAAAATTTTTAAAAATATAATTTCTGTTGAAAACAATCTGAGGAAGTATGACTATATTTCCTATATTTTAAAATTAGATTGAAACTAGATGGCTAGCAGGGAGTGCTTACTAAATAGTTATGACAAACATTGATATATATATATAAATACACATTACATTGAGATAGTTAAAAACATAATATCTGCCTAAGTTCATAAAAAATACATATATACATTAAATAATTAAAAACCCACAAATGTATTTTAGTATAAAATTATTAATATATTTATATATGTGTATATATACATATACACACAGTCACACACATATGTGCTTCTATTTGTGTGTACTTATATACACAATTACATATGCATATATCTGGTACCAAAATTGATAACATTGATACTAAAACAACAATATTGGTGTGTATATATATATAGATATTGTGGAAGTTTAATATTATGGAGAGAGCACAGATTTACAGTCAGAGAAACTTGTATTTGAAGTTATGAGTGTTCCTAAAGATGTAATGAGATAATAAATGTAAAATAACCTATTACCTAGAATATATTAAATGCTCTGCATACTGTATGTCTGCTTAGAAATATGCAACTTTCTGAAAAATGGCAGACTAGGGATGACCTCCTTGCTCTCTGTTCTTGGAGTGGGAGGTGAAGAAGGCGGCCTAAATCACTCGAGTGGGTAGTTCTCCCACAGGATCAGCTTCATGGAATTGCAGGGAAGCTTCGAGGGGCAGCAGTGCCGGGAAAAGGAATAAAGTGTCTCAGTGGACTTACTGTGAAGTTCCGAGAATCCGAGTGGTACTGCGGGGATTGGAGTGTAAACTGGCCGCGCTCAGCAGCAGCCACACGGCCATGTGATCCTTCCCACAGGGGGACGACCTCTCCTTCCCCGACCTCCACACCCACACAAGCAGGGAAGGGCCTGAAGACAGCGTGAAGAGATAACACGGACGGGCAGGCAGGTTGGAGAGGAGGCAGGAGCGGAAAGTAATTTGAAATCTCCAGGGCACGGTGCAAGGTCGCCTTTGCTGGGAGATCTGTAAACACCAGCAGCTTATGCCTCCCTTGTGAAGGGACAGAAAAGTGAGACAGATTGCTCATTTGACTGAGTTGCCTGGTGGACTCGGGCAGCGGCCCAAGCGCTGTAAGGGAGGGAGCAGAAGAGGGGAGTGAGAGCCATCTTCTGGGACACTCCGGGGTCTCCAGAGGCCCAAGCCCCGCCGCCACCGAGGACACGCAGATAGTTTTTGCACCTTGGCGGAACTTGTCCACAGTTCCCAGCCCCTTGAGTTTTGCCAGTGAAGGGACAGAAGCAGGGTGAGAGCCATTCTCTGCGGACCCTCCACAGAATCTCCAGCGGCCCAAGCCGCGCCACTGCTGGGGACGCCCCAATAGTTTTTGCCCCTTGGCGGAACTTGTCCATGGTTACCAGCTGCTGGAACTCTCCTGGTGAAGGGACAGAAGGTGGGGTGACTTGGTGGACCCTCCCCAGGGGTCTCCAGCGTCTCATGCCTCACCACCACAGGGACACACAGATAGTTTTCGCCCCTCCACGGAACATTTCTGCGGTTTCCAGCCACTTGAGCTCTACTGGGGAAAGGACAGAAGGCAGGGTGAGAGCCATCCTCTGCAGACCCACCACAGAGGTCTCCAGCATCCCACGCCCCGCTGCCACGAGGACACACAAATAGTTTTCGCCCCTCCCCGGAACTTGTTTGTGGTTCCCAGCCGCTTGAACTCTCCCAGTGAAGGGACAGAAGGCGGGGTGAGAGCCATCCTCTGCGGACCCTCCCCAGAGGTCTCTAGCGTCCCACGCCCGGCAGACGCGGGGACACGTAGATAGTGCTCACCCCTGGGAAGGTCTTGTCCGAGTTTCTCAGCTGCTTGAACTCTCCTGGTGAAGGGACAGAAGGCGGGGTGAGAGCCATCCTCCGCAGACTCTCCCCAAGGGTTTCTAGTGGCCCAAGACCCACCAATGGGGCACTGAAAGTTTTCACCCCTCAGCGGAACTAGTCTGAGGCCCCCAGCTGCTTGAGCTCTTCCTGGAAAGAGGCGTAAGAGGGGGCTAGCATCATCCTCCATGGATCCTCCCCAGGGGTCTGCAGCGACTAAATCTCCACTGGTGACAAACTGAAAAGGGACAGTCTTCACCCCTCAGTGGAGATTCTCAGTGGTCCCTGGCAGCTCAAGCACAGTGGATTGTAGCTCATAATCCATTCCCTGCATCTCCGATCCTCAATAAAGTGTCCAGATGAGAAAGAACCAGCAAAAGTTTACAGGAAACATGAAGGACCAGAAAGAAAAGTCACCTCCAAAGCAAAACACTCATTCTCCATCATCTGACATCAACTAACATGATATGAGTAAACTGACAGAGGAAGATTTCCGAATATGGATTGCTACAAAACTGAATGGAATTGAAGAGAAAATAGAATCACAACATAGAGAAACCACAAGAACAATACAAGAAATGAATGAAAGATTCTCCAAAGAAATTTAGACTATCAAGAAAAACCAAACAGAAATTCTGGCAATGAAGGAAACAATCAAGGATCTCCATAATTCAGTGGAAAGCCTAAAGAACAGGATGGACCATGCAGAAGAAAGAATCTCAGAACTTGAAGATTATGCCTATGCTCTAAACAAATCAGAGGAAGAAAGGGAACACAGAAACAAGAAACAAGACCAAAGTTTATAGGAAGTGTGGGATTATGTTAAAAAACCAAATATCAGATTGATTGGGATTCCGGAAGGGGAAGAGGAAAATTCTCAAGGGCTGGAAAACTTATTTCACGGAATGCTGGAGGAAAATATGCCAGGCCTGGCCAGAAATCTTGATATCCAAATACAAGAAACACACAGAACTCCTGGGAGACTCAATGTGAAAAGGCAATCACCTCGCCACATGATTTTTAGACTGACCAAAGTAAATGTGAAAGAAAAAATTCTCCATGCAGTGAGACGAAACAGGCAAATGACCTATAAAGGTAAGCCTATCAGACTAACAGCTGACTTCTCATCTGAAACCTTACAAGCCAGGAGGGATTGAGTGCCTATCCTTAACCTTCTAAAACAGAACAAAGCCCAACCTAGAATTCTTTATCTGGCTAAATTAAGTTTCATCTATGAGGGAGAAATAAAGTCCTTCTCAGACAAACAATCACTGAACTAATTTGCAAAGACCAGACCATCCTTTCAGGAAGTTCTTAGACCCGCATTTCTAACCTAACAGGGCAGTAGACACTCCTCAAAGTGAAATCGTCAAAGAATTAAAGTTTAGATCTCGAACTAAATGATGGTCCAAGGAGTAAGACAAAGCAACAAGATTGCACCCAACAATATGAATGGTAATCTTCCTCCAATTTCAATTCTTTCAATAAATGTAAACAGCTTAAACTGCCCTCTGAAGAGACATAGACTGGCAGAGTGGATAAAAATGCACAAGCCTAGAATCTGCTGTCCACAGGAAACACATCTAACCCACAAAGATGCCCACCAGCTGAAGGTCAAGGGTTGGAAAACGATCATCCGGTCAAACGGAAGTCAAAAGAAAGCTAGAGTAGCTATACTATTTGCAGATAATATAACCTTTAAAATAGCAAAAGTAAAAAAGGATAAAGATGGCCATTATATAATGGTGAAAGGGATGATCCAACAAGAAGATTTAACAATTCTTAATATCTACACACCCAATACAGGTGTACCCAATTAGTTAAAGCAAACCTTATCTAATCTAAACACCTTGTTACACTACCACATTTGCCCAAAAACTATAGAACGAAGATGAAATGGACAAATTCTTGGATTCATACAACCTCCCTAAGATCACACAGGAGGCAACAGAATTCCTAAACAGACCAATCTCAAGCTCAGAAATTGAAGCAGTAATTGAAAACCTGCCCAAAGGGAAAAGTCCTGGGCCAGATGGCTACACTTCAGAGTTCTACCAAACATACAAAGATGAACTCATACCTATACTACAGAAACTATTCCACACCATTCAGAAGTATGGTATCCTTCCTAACTCATTCTACGAAGCCAATATCACCTTGATACTAAAGCCAGGAAAGGACACAACAAAAAAAGAAAATTACAGACCAATATCCCTCATGAATACAGATGCAAAAATCCTAAATAAAATTTTAGCGAATAGAATTCAGCAGCACATAAAAAAAAATAATTCACTATGACCAGGTGGGCTTTATTTCAGAGATGCAAGGATGGTTCAAGATATGCAAGTCTATAAATGCATTTCACTTCATAAACAAAATTAAGAAGAAAGACCATATGATTCTGTCAATAGATGTAGGTAAAGCATTTGACAAAGTCCAACACACCTTTATGATAAAAACTCTTAACAAAATAGGCATAGATGGCTTATACCTTAAACTTATTAAATCCATCTATGACAAACCCACTGCTAATATCATTCTAAATGGAGAAAAATTGAAATCTTTCCCCCTTCGATCTGGAACTAGACAAGGGTGCCCACTATCTCCTCTTCTATTCAACATAGTACTTGAAGTCCTAGCGATAGCAATCAGGCAGGAGAGGGGTATTAAGGGCATTCAAGTGGGGGCAGATGAAATCAAACTCTTGCTCTTCACCGATGATATGATATTATACCTAGAAAACCCCATGGACTCTTCCAAGAGACTCCTTGACTTGATAACCAAATTTGGTAAAGTTTCAGGTTATAAAATCAATATACACAAGTCAGAAGCATTCATATATGCCAAGAACCATCAAGCAGAAACTCAAATCAAAAATGCAATACCCTTTACTATAGCCCCAAAGAAAATTAAATATCTAGGAGTATACCTAACAAAAGATACAAAAGATTTATACAAGGAGAACTATGAAACACTAAAAAAAAATTGCAGAAGATTTAAACAGATGGAAAAATCTACCTTGTTCATGGATTAGTAGAATCAATATAGTAAAATGTCAATATTACCTAAAGTGATCTACAGAATCAATGCAATCCCCATCAAAATACCATCAGCATTCTTTACAGATCTAGAAAAAATACTTCTTCACTTCATATGGAACCAGAAAAAACCTCATATAGCCAAAGCAATCTTAAATAAAAAGAACAAACTGGGAGGCATCAGTCTTCCTGACTTCGAGCTGTACTATAAAGCAATAATAGTTAAATCAGCATGGGACTGGCACGAGAACAGAAGCATAGATATCTGGAATAGATCTGAGATACCAGAGATGAAACCATCAGTATACGGTAATCTAATCCTTGATAAAGCTGACAAAAATATACATTGGGGAAAAGAATCTCTCTTCAATAAATGGTGCTGTGAAAACTGGCTAGCTACATGCAGAAGAGCAAATCAGGATCCCTACCTCTCACCTCTCAGAAAAATTCAATCAAGATGGATAAGAGATTTAAACTTAAGGCATGAAACCTTAAGAATCCTAGCAGAAGATGTTGGGAAAACCCTATCAGACATTGGCCTAGGCAAAGAATTTTTGAGGAAGACCCCCAAGGCAATCACTGCAGCATCAAAAATAAACAAATGGGATCTGATCAAATTAAAAAGTTTCTGCACAGCCAAGGAAACCATCAGTAGAGCAAATAGACAACACACAGAGTGGGAGAAAATATTTGCTCTCTACACCTCTGATAAAGGTCTAATAACAAGAATCTATAGAACCTAAAAGATTTAACAAGAAAAAAATCAAGATCCCATCCCCATGGTTCTTAATCCCATCAAGAAATGGGAGACAGAAGTGAAATGAAAAGAAACTTCTCCAAAGAAGACAGAATAATGGCATGCAAACATATAAAGAAATGCTCAACTTCTCTAATTATTAGAGAAATGCAAATCAAAACCACAATGAGATACCACCTAACCCCAGTAAGAATGGCCTATATCAAGAAATCCCAAAACAGCAAATGCTGGGGAGGATGTGGAGAGACAGGAACACTCCTAAACTGCTGGTGGGACTGCAAATTAGTGCAACCTTTGTGGAAAAGAATTTGGTGATACCGCAAACAGCTAGAAATAGAAATACCATTCGACCCTGCAATAGCATTGTTGGGCATCTACCCAAAAGAGCATAAGACATTCTATTATAAAGACATCTGCACCCGAATGTTTATAGCAGCACAATTCACTATTGCACAGTCATGGAAACAACCCAAGAGCCCATCATTTCATGAGTGGATAATTAAAATGTGGTATATGCTCACAATGGAATATTACTCAATCCTCAGAAAAGACGGTGAGCTAGCACCGTTTATGCTATCCTGGATTAAGCTTAAGCCCGTTATCCAAAGTGAGGCGACACAAGACATGGAAAATGGGCTCTACCTCTACTCGCATCAAATTGGTACTGACTGATTAAAACTATGGTTTTCAAATAGTGGCAATGCTCACCAGGGATTCAGGGCGGGAGGACCCAATCTTAGGGAAGTGGCGAGTACTTTGGAGGGGAAGGGCATAACTCTAACCCTTCTTAGGGAGAGGCAAAGATATATAATGTAACCAAAATGTCAAAAAAAAATCAAAACAAAACTTTTTATCGGGTGGTGGGCAGGCGGGAGGGGGGAGGAGGAAAGGGGTGTATGCTTCCATAACATGTGTGGTGCACACCACGGGGGGATTAGACACATCGGGGGAAGGTGGGGCAGGGGCAATATTTGTAACCCTAGCAATGTTTGTACCTCCATAATATGATGAAAAAAAAAGAAAAAGAAATCCTTTGACTATTAAAAAATAAGAAATATGCAACTTTCTCAATCACAAAACTAACAAAATAAAATTAAGATAATCTAGAGGGCTAATGAACTTGGCTATTCTGGTGAGGTATTTACTCTTTTATGAAATTATTGCACTTAGAAGGCTTCTAAAGGAAAAGAAATAGATTTTACACAAAGATTTATAGGCATAAATGTTTATTGTATCACAATAATATGGATAAAAATGAAAATAGCAAAAGTGCAGAGAAGCAGATGCTTAAATGTGTACAGTACTTTTATATTCTGCTGTATTATACAATCATTAGCATTAAATTTATAAAGATGTTATATAGCATGGTAAATGGATAAAGCAGGAGAAACACACACACACATACACACACATTACCCAATTATACGAAAAATATTCTTAAAATATAAATAGGAGGAATTGCTTTATTATTCATGGTTACAAAAATCATACTATTTATGTGATGCTACTTTTGTCATCAAAGAAAAAATATAGTAGCTTAGTAGTATTGTTTAGATTTATTAGGTTCACAGTTTCTCTAAACTTTATTTTGTTAGTGTTATGGTAAGCAATAACATGTTAACAGCTCAGTTAGCTCTTTTATTGAAAATATTTGCTTTTCCAAAGAATGTGTAATACATTTAAAAAAACCCACAAACAAACAAGCTCTTCTAAAGAGAGAGTTTCAGATATCTGCACCATAGATGAAGGGACATTTTTAAATGTCTCTTGGCCACGCTCTCAAATGACATCACAGAAGCTCTGCTTTACTTTAGTCTTTTAAAGATTAATCTTAATTACAGAAAACACAAACAAAACAAATTGCTCATAGATACAATATAATTGATGATATGAAGACTAAAAGATTGAGCTTTCCATTTGTCTCCTCCCACTTCCCAAAAATGTTTCTATATTTTGCTTTTCTTGCTCTTGCTACTTATTATTCTTTCTATTTGTATTAAAGGAGTAGTCTGCTTATGAGACAGAGAGAGAAAAGAATGGAAGTGAGTTAAAGAAGACAATGTGAGTAATCCTAAATATTGTTGAAGTAGGCATAGGGTTGTGGATGCTTTCAGTGATTAGAAAACAAGTGGGATGCATAAGTCCTAAAGATCTACTGTACACAGTGGCATCTATATTTAAAAATACTGTACTGTATACTTAAAATTTTGCTGAAAGGGTAGAACTTATGTTGTGTTATAACAAAATAGTAACTACTAAGAAGATAGAGGAAACTTTTAGAGGTGATGGATGGGTTTATGGCATAGATTGCAGTGATAGTTTCCCAGGTGTTTTCTTATCTCCAGACTCATCACATTGTACACATTAATTATGTACAGCTTTTTTTTTATTTCAGCATATTATGGGGGTACAGATTTTAAGGTTTCAATAAATGCCCATTTCCCTCCCTCCCCCCAAAAGTCTGAGTCTCCATCATGACCATCCCCCAGATGGTGCACATCTCACTCACTATGTATGTATATACCCGCCCCCTCCCCCCTCCCACCTGCCCAATACCCTATTACTGTAGTACCTATGTGTCCACTTAGGTGCTACTCAGTTAATACCAGTTTGCTGGAGAATATATCTGGTGCTTGTTTTTCCATTCTTGGGATACTTCACTTAGTAGTATGGGTTCCAGCTCTAACCAGGAAAATATAAGATGTGCTATATCACCATTGTTTCTTAGAGCTGAATAGTACTCCATGGTATACATATACCACATTTTATTAATCCATTCTTGGATTGATGGGCACTTGGGCTGTTTCCACAGCCTTGCAATTATGAATTGTGCTGCTATAAACATTCGAGTGCAGGTGTCTTTTTTGTAGAGTGTCATTGGATCATTTGGGTAGATGCCCAGCAATGGGATTGCTGGATCAAATGGTAGATTCACTTGTATCGCTTTAAGGTATCTCCATATTGCTTTCCACAGAGGTTGAACTAGTTTGCAGTCCCACCAGCAGTGTAGGAGTGTTCCTCTCTCTCCGCAACCACGCCAGCATTTATTGTTTGGAGATTTTTTGATAAAGGCCATTCTCACTGGGGTTAAGTGATATCTCATTGTGGTTTTGATTTGCATTTCCCTGATGATTAGAGATGTTGAGCATTTCTTCATATGTTTATTGGCCATTCTTCTGTCTTCTTTAGAAAAGTTTCTGTTCAAGTCCTTTGCCCACTTTTTAATGGGGTCATTTGATTTTTTCTTCCTGATTTTTGTGAGTTCTAAGTATATACTAGTTATCAGTCCCTTATAGAATGCATAGGATGCAAAAATTTTCTCCCATTCTGTAGGTTGTCTGTTTACTTTCATGACTATTTCTTTGGCTGTGCAGAAGCTTTGTAGTTTGATCATGTCCCATTTATTTATTTTTGTTGCTGCTGTGATTGCCTTTGGGGACTTCTTCATAAACTCTTTGCCCAGGCCGATGTCTAGGAGAGTGTTTCCGACTTTTTCCTCTAGAATTCTAATAGTTTCATACCTTAGGTTTAAGTGTGTTACCCAGTGTGAGTTGGTTTTTGTGAGAGGTGAAAGGTGTGGGTCCTGTTTTAGCCTTCTACAGGTGGCTACCCAGTTTTCCAAGCACCATTTATTGAAAAGGGATTCTTTTCCCCAGCGTATGTTTTTGTCTACTTTGTCAAAGATTAGATGGCTATATGAGGATGGTTTTATATCAGGATAATCACATTTGTTCCACTGGTCAATATTCCTATTTTTGTGCCAATACCATATTGATTTAATTACTACAGCTTTGTAGTAGAGTTTGATATCTGGCATATTAATGCCTCCCGTTTTGTTTTTGTTGCCTAGAATTGCTCTTGATATTCGGGGTCTTCTTTGGTTCCATACGAAGCATAAAATTATTTTTTCTATATCTGTGAAGAATGCTGATGGGATTTTAATAGGTATTGCATTGAATCTGTAGATCAGTTTGGGTAGTATAGACATTTTGATGATATTGAGTCTGCCAATCCATGAGCATGGTATGGATTTCCATCTGTTTACATCCTCTGCTATTTCCTTCCTCAGTGTTTCATAGTTCTCCCTGTAGAGGTCTTTTACCTCCTTGGTTAAGTATATTCCTAGGTACTTTAATTTCTTTGTTGCTATTGTGAAGGCAATTGAGTGTTTGATTTGGTTCTCAATTAGATTGTTGTTGGCGTATATGAATGCCTCTGATTTCTGTGTATTGATTTTGTATCCTGAGACTTTACTAAATTCATTGATCAGTTCCAGGAGTTTCTTGGTTGAATCTTTGGGGTTTTCTAGATACAGTATCATATCATCAGCAAACAGTGAAAGTTTGATGTCATCTGCTCCTATTTGGATACCTTTGATTCCATTTTCCTGTCTGATTGCTGTAGCCAAGACTTCCAGCACTATATTGAACAGAAGTGGAGATAGTGGGCAGCCTTGTCTGGTTCCAGTTCTAAGTGGGAATGATTTCAATTTTTCCCCATTCAGTATGATATTGGCTATGGGTCTGTCATATATGGCTTGTATCATTTTTAGGTATGTCCCTTCTATGCCTATTTTCTTAAGTGTTCGTATCCTGAAAGGGTGTTGAATTTTGTCAAAAGCTTTTTCTGCATCTATTGAAAGAATCATGTGGTCTTTGTTTTCGCTTCTGTTTATGTGGTGAATTGCATTTATAGATTTACGTATGTTGAACCATCCCTGCATCCCTGGGATGAAGCCCACTTGGTTGTGGTGGATTATTTTTTTTGATAAGTGTCTGGATTTGGTTAGCTAAGATTTTGTTGAAAATTTTTGCATCTATATTCATTAGGGATATTGGTCTGTAGTTTTCTTTTTTTGTTGCATCCTTTCCTGGTTTTGGTATCAGAGTAATATTTGCTTCATAAAAGATGTCGGGGGGGTTTCCGTTCTTCTCGATGTTGTGGAATAGTTTCTGCAAGATAGGTACTAGTTCTTCTTTGTAAGTGTGGTAAAATTCAGGTGTGAAGACATCTGGAGCGGGACTTTTCTTTTTAGGGAGATTTTTAATTGCTGTTTCTATTTCAGCTGTTGAGATTGGTCTGCTCAGGGAATCTATTTCTTCCTGGTTGAGCCTAGGGAGGCTGTGTGTTTCTAGATATTTGTCCATTTCCTCCACATTTTCCAGTTTGTGTGCATAAAGATTTTTGTAGTATTCACAAATTGTATCTTGTATCTCTTTGGGATCAGTTGTGATATCTCCTTTTTTGTTCCTGATGGAGCTTATTAGAGATTTCTCTTTTCTGCTTTTCGTTATCTTAGCCAATGTTGTGTCAATTTTGTTTATTTTTTCAAAGAACCAAGTTTTTGTTTTATTAATCTCCTGAATAGCTTCCCTGTTTTCAATTTCGTTTAGTTCTGATTTGATCTTGTTGATTTCACTTCTTCTGCTGGGTTTGGGGTTGATCTGCTCTTCTTTTTCCAGCTCTTTGAGTCATTTCATTAGATTGTCTATTTGTGATCTTCTTGTCTTTTGGTTGTAGGCATTTATGGAGATAAACTTTCCTCTCAGAACTGCTTTAGCTGTGTCCCAGAGGAGTTGATAACTTGTCTCTCCATTGTCGTTTTTTCATAGAATTTTTTTAAATTCCGTCTTGATTTCTTCATTTATGAAGTAATCATTTAGTAGGAGGTTTTTTAATTTCCACGTTTTTGTGTAGGAATGTGAGTTTCTGTTAGGGTTGATTTCTAGTTTTATTCCACTGTGATCTGAGAAGGTACATGGTATGATTTCTATTTTTTTAAATTTCTTGAGATTTTCTTTGTGTCCTAGGATATGGTCAATCTTAGAGAATGTCCCGTGAGCTGATGAGAAGAAGGTATATTCAGTCGATTTTGGGTAGAATGTTCTGTAAATGCCAGTCAGACCCAATTGTTCTAGAATTTTGTTTAAGTCCATTATTTCTTTATTAATTTTCTGTTTGGAGGATCTGTCTCGTGTCGTCAGTGGGGTGTTGAAACCTCCGGCGATTATGGAGTTGCTATTAATCCATTTGCTTAGCTCCAGTAAGCTTTGATTTATGAATCTGGGTGCACATAAGTCGGGTGCATATATATTTAAAATTGTTATCTCTTCTTGTTGAAGTGTGCCCTTCACCATTATATAATGACCCTCTTTGTCTTTCACTACTTTTGTTGGTTTAAAAACTAAATCGTCTGAAATTAGAACTGCCACACCAGCCTTCTTTTGGCTTCTATTTGCTTGGAATATTGATCTCCACCCTTTTATTTTTAGTCTATATGCATCCTTGCAGGTTAGATGTGTTTCCTGAAGACAGCATATACTTGGCCTGTATTTTCTTATCCATTCAGCCAGCCTATGTCTCCTGAGTGGAGAGTTTAAGCCATTCACATTTATTGAGAGAACTGATAGGTAAGGTAGATTACTGATCATTCTGTTGGGTTGGATGTTGTTGCTATGATTTCTGTCTTGAGCCATTGTAATATCTGGCCTTTAATATCTTTGGGTTTTGGTTGTTTTTATATTTGTGTGTTATTATTATGCTGTTCCGTGCATAACGCTGTTTTAAGTACTTCTTGTAGGGCTGGTCTTGTCTTGGTGAATTCTCTGAGCCTTTGCTTGTCTGAGAATGTTTTTATTTCTCCTTCATATATGAAGCTTAGTTTTGCAGGGAATAATATTCTAGGCTGGGCATTGTTTTGTTTCAAAAGTGTGAGAATGGGGCCCCAGTCTCTCCTTGCTTGTAAAGTCTCATTAGAGAAGTCTGATGTTATTCGAATTGGCTTTCCCTTGTATGTTATTTGCTTCTTTTGTCTTATAGCTCTTAGAAGGGCCTCTTTAGTTGATACTTTGGTCAGTCTGATGATTGCATGTCGTGACGTCTTCCTGTTTGCGTTGAATCTCCCAGGGGTCATCTGAGCTTCTTGAACTTGTATATCAAGATTTTGAGCAAGGCCTGGGAAATTTTCCTCTATTATATCTTCAAACAGCTTGTCCAACCCTGAGTGTTGTGTTCTTCCCCTTCTTGTAAGCCTATGACCCTCACATTAGGTTTCTTCACATAATCCCACAGCTCTTGTAGGCTTTGCTCTTTTCTCTTGTTTCTCTGCTCTATTTCTGTGACTGATTTATTTAATTGGAGGGTGTAATCTTCAGACTCTGAGATTCTTTCTTATGTTTGATCTTCCCTGTTCTTGAGACTTTCCACTGTATTTTGTAGTTCCTTGAATTGATTCTTCATTTCCAGTAGTTCGGTTACACTTTTCTTCATTGTGTTTATTTCTTTTTCCAGATCCTGGAGGCTTTTTGTGGTTTCTTTGTGTTGGTTAGTGAGTTGTTGTTGCAGCTGGGTGAGTGTTCTTATGATCCACATATGAAATTCCTCTTCTGTCATATTGGTTGTCTGATTTTGGTTGGTGTCCGTTTCTAGGGGGCTGGTGCTCCTCTTTGGGGGTGTGTTTTCCGTTTGGTTCTTCATATTTCCTGAGTTCTTTTGCTGATTTCTTCCTATGTCAATCAGTTGTTGTTTCTTTCCTTAAGTTATTGTTTGGGTATTCACACACCTTGTTTAGTTTTTGAGGCATTAGGTGGTGTCTGTGGGTGAAATTGGACCACTCCCTGTATATTGAGTCAATGGGCGCCGTGGAAAGGCTGTGCAAGATGCTGTCCTTGTCAGCAGGTGGCGTTTGCTTGGAGGAACAGGCTATGCTGTTGATTTTGCCTCCTGTTATCAGCTCTTGTTCTGGGCGGAGCTGGGTTTGGTAAGCCTGCCCTCAGGCCATTAGCAAGGGTCAAAGTTCTGTTCTCTGCTTCCAGGGAAAGCTGTTAGGGTGGGGCTGGAATGGTCCTGTTTAGCCAGAAAGTCTGGGTGTGGGGGTGGGGCTGTCTGAGACTAGCAGTCTGGAGCGGGCCTCGCTTCTTTCCACCCTCCTCAACTCCGTAGCTACTCCTGAGGCTCTGCCAGCAGGCCAGACCACAAGCCACCAGGCCTCCCAGGACTGTGATGCCGGTGGGGAGGTTCCCTGCACAGGAACGCCACCTGAGCTGGGCGCACAGCCTCCTCCTGGGAGGAGGGTTGCCCTCTAGGATGCTGATCCACCCCTGGAGGCACACACACCTCAGTAGGCTGTTCAAGTATAACCTTTCTGTGCCCTGGGCAATGCTAACCCTCAGTGCAGGGGATCTGGTCTGCAGGTCCGACCTCTGGGTCCCAGATTTCAAACTGTATTCCCACCAGGGAGAGGAGTTCCGGTCCCAATTCACCCACAGGGAGCCCAAGCTGGGTCTATGTCTCTCAGCCTCTGAGTTGGCACCGTTCTCCTGAGAACACCGTGCCAGCAGCACCTGGGAGGGCAGGCGGGTAGGGAGCTCACAGTCTGAGTTCCCCTGAATCAGCTGTAGGGTCCCAAAAGGGAAGGTCCCGTTCCCTGGAGGTGCCTCTGGCTGGTGGCTGTTTTGTCTCTCTGGGCAGCCGCGGGTAGGGTCGGCGGAGGGGAGGAGGAGGCAATATGGCGCCTGCTGCGCGGCTCGGGTCTGTGCACATGGAGGTGCCCAGAGGAAGTTGGGAACCTGGTGCCACGTCTGCTACAGGCTCACCGCTGGCTGGCGGCGGCGGTCTCTGGGCTGATGTCTGCAGGTTTCTCCACCCTTTGGGGATCCCACCAGCAGTCCCAAATGCAGGGGAGGGGAAACAGCAAATCCACCTACCCTTGCCGTTGGTCTCTGGGCTGCTCTGGTGGTCTCAGCCTCCAGTTCTCCTCCGCAGCCTCCTCCCGTGGAGTTTCCCGGGGTCTCAGCTACCCCTCCTTCCGGCCCTCATCTGCTGTATGCTCGTCTTCTTGCTTCTTTCCTCTAATTTCTGCTAGAATCTGTCTTTTCTGCAGAGACACTCTGTCTGGCGGTGTTATTCGTCCGCCATCTTGCTCCACCCCTGTGTACAAACTTTTTTTGCCTTAGAGGATAGAGCACTATTAAAATAGTGCCAATCCTTTTGCTGTGAATATAAATAAACATTTTTTAGAAAAGTAAAATAAATGAATCATCAGTATCTCTCTAGTGACTTACAGACTCTATTTATCTTTACCTCACATTATCCAAAATAAATATACTTCCTCAATATTATAATTTATGTAAGGGTCAACACTTATGACTTAATATTACATCTCTTTCCTATTTTGTTTGACTTAGAGCTGAGCAAAAACGCTTTTGGAATTAAATTGTATTAATTTATTTAATATCTAGTTTCAAATATTCAAAAATATTTTTATTTTAGTTATATTCCATAAAGTGTATTCCTTATAATTTTAAACATTTCCAAAGGGAAATAAATGAGACAAAAACTAATATTCTTAATTTACTTTACATAAATTATTGCTCTTTGTTATGACATTAAAAAATTATTTTGAACATTTTGTATCTCAAGAATCATATAACATAAGGAAGATATAACAATGAGAGCTTAAAAGTGGACTATATCTCTAAACAGATTAGGACACCCTTCTGATAATATTTATACCACTGTAAAAATACTGAATGACAAAAAAATTTAAAGCATGATTTTAAAATTAGGTAATTTGCCCCTTTGTCTTTTCAATTTGGGCATTTTGTTTACTTTTGCTTAATGAGATGCTCATTTGCCTACATACTTTATTTCTATTGGTTTGACACCATTTTGTTAATCCTCTATGAGTAAGTTTTCTCAGAAAATGATTCTTCTCATGGTGTGCAAACATCTCTTTATGAAAATTATTTTTTAAAGCTAGTAAAAGAAATATCCTCCAAACAATATCTTTCAAACTCAGGTTAAATATTTATGCTTACTGATCTCTCTAATCACATTAAATCTCTTTCTTAGCTGGACTACCTCATTATGCCTCTATTTTAGTGATTGTCAGTTATGTAATTCTTTACAACATAGCTAAATTCCAATAGGAAAGTTCTTAGTGACAGAAACTGTTTAGTTTTAGAATTGAACTCAATTTTTCTTTTATTTCTTGTACATATTAGTATAAAACATATTTATTAGATAACCATGCTTAAAAAATAACTTCCGGATGATATGTACACATAAAATAATGATCACTTTCTTTTAAAGATTTTATTGTTAATTTTCCAGGTAATAAAACTAAGCAGAAATTGTTTTGGGTACACTTGATGTAGAAGTATACATAATTTCCTAGTAATTAGTGAAAAATATTACTTTCCTTCTGGTCAATTCGATTTATTTATTTAACTTATTTGACATGTTTCCATTTATAATTGTCACAATTTATGACAATCTGTCTAATAATAGATCAACCTCTCCCCTCAAAATATATTTTACCTCAGGGGGCACTTTGAAATTTCCTTTCTCTTGAAAATTTTACTGAACAAACTGAATTTTTGATGTTTGAAATTCTCAGAAAGTACACTGTTTCTGCTACCATTGGCAATCTTCTAACAAGTCCAATATTAAGAATGAGTGCCCATATTATGCATTCAAATCACTTATTTGCATGCTTAGATACTTATGCATGACAATAGATAATTGCAAATCTAAATATCCATTGGCATGTGAAAATTTGCTATTTGCATATGTAGAGAAAATGTCTATTCAGAACATCATGTTTATGTGCAGTTTTCTACTTCTTTGTTTGATGTGTGTTCTTTGGGTTTTCCTTTGTTTTCACAGACTTCTTTAATTTGGGAATATAGTACTATTTTGTACCTTTTTTGCTAACTCATACTATAATCTTTTTAATCATAATCTCATCATTCTACTTTGTGCTATAAGTATTAATGAAGAATCAACACTGTTAAGTGAATCACTGTCCAAATCCTGTTAATGAATCTGTACCTGGTCTTCCTTCTGAAAGTTAATTGTTTCGTTTTTTTCCATTAAATTATATTTTGCCTACCAGCTGGGAAAAATATTCCAAAAGAGCAGAACGCGATCTAATGAATTTAAGCTCTCACCTCTGCATTACATTTTTAATATACCCTTCCTTCCGCTAATCTTCCAGAAGAGAAATTATAGCACAGCCTCTCCAAAGATCCATCTAACTATCCTTCTTTGAACTGCAAAATAAAGGATTTTTTTTTATCATTCTCTGATTAAATACTAGGTTTTTCTTGGTTTGTTCAAAGCCAGTATTTTTCATTTGATTTCGTTTAATTATTCAGCAAATATTTTTCGAGCACTTGCTTTGTTCAGACACTCTTTTAGGTGTTTACATCAGTGAGCTAAACAGACTCTAAAGACAGAAAATACAAAATATACATCATAAATAAATTATTTCTGCAGTATATTAGAAAATATTGAGTGCTTAGGAAAAAATAAAAATTGGAGCAGGTTGAATGAGATTAGAAGAATAAAGGTTGAGGAGACAGATGAAATTTTAAAAGCATAGACAAGAAAAACCAAATTGTGAAGATGGTATTTAAGCAATGCTGAATAAAGTTAGACAGGATGATATATAAGCAAGAGCATTCTAAGCAGAGAGACAATCCAGGCAAAGGCCAAAGTCGGGAAATGTGGCTGGCATGACTAAGAAACAGCTGAAGGCCAGTGTGACTGGAGCCGAATGAGCGAGAAGAGTAGAAGGGTATGAGTTCTGAGAGCTAAGGTATCCCCTCCTTTTGTTTTTATTATTCTTTAGTCATAAAGTCCTAGAAAGAGTTACTGCATTATACTCATTATACCTCATTCTTCTCATTTTCATTTAAAACTATTCCATTGATCACTTATCTCCAGTAAGAAAGGTCTTTATGAAAAAGTTCCAAAACAATAAATGTTGGTGTGGATGCAGAGAGATAGGAACACTCCTACACTGCTGGGACTGCAAACCAGTACAACCTCTATGGAAAGTAATATGGGGATACTTCAAAGAGTTACAGGTAGAACTACCATTTGACTCAGCAATCCCATTACTGGACATCTACCCAAAGAAACAAAAGACATTCTATAAAAAGTCATCTTCACTAGAATGTTTACAGCAGCACAATTCACAACTGCAAAGATGTGGAAACAACCGAAGTGCCCATCAATACATGAGTGGATTCATAAAATGTGGTATATGTACACCACGGAGTTCTACTTAGCCACAAAAAGCAATGGTGATCTATCACCTTTTGTATTATCCTGGATATAGCTGGAACCCATTCTCCTAAGTGAAGTATCACAAAAATGGAAAAAAACAAACACCACATGTACTCACCATCAAATTGGTATTAACTGACTTAACTGACCAACACTTAAGTGCACATATAGTAGTAACATTCATGAGGTGTCAGGTAGGTGGGAGAAGGGAAGCGGGGCTGGGTATACTCACACTAAATGAGCGCAGTGTGCACCATCTGGGGGATGGACACGCTTGAAGCTCTGACTTGGGTGGGGCAAAGGCAATATACATAACCTAAACATTTGTACACCAATAATGTGCTGAAATAAAAAAAAAATAAAATTATTCCATTGAAGTCTTCTCCTCAATTTCTCCCCAGAACTGCTTCTGTCAAGTTAAGCCATAAGTTCTACATGGATATAGCTAGAGGTCAGTTGTAACTCAGTTCTGACCTAACATGAATTATCAGCCCTGTTTGACAGTTGCATACTTCCTCCTTGAATCTCTTTCTTCACTTGGTTGTTTTTCTCCCTGTCTTACTGTTCTCACCTTCTCCTTACCTTTCCTGTAGTATTTATTTAAAATGAGATCTTGATGGAAAGCAAATTAGTGGGTACAGGGATGGGGATTGATTGAGAAGAAATATAAGAGAGCCTTTTGTGGGTGGTGAAGATATCCTACATCTTGGTTGTGGTTATCGGTATATGTTCAGATATTTGTGGAAAGTCATCAAAACACACACATTCAGTGGGAGCATATTACTATATTGAAATTCTACCTTCATAAAGTACAGTATTAAAAATACTGAATCATAATAAGCCAAAGAAAGAGATCCACATTGGTATAGTATAATCGATTGTGAAAAATCTACCCTGCATAGCAGCAAAGAAAAAATTTACAATATAAAGTTCTTGATTTCCATACATTTATAAATATATGAATTATATAATTTTATGTAATTTAAATTTATTTTATAAAATTTTAGATTATACATGTATCAAATGAATTTGTAAATTTGATTATATATGATTCATATATCTAGACTATGTAATGAATCCATAATAATTCACAATTCAAAAAAATTTAAATTAGATACAACTACTGGAATGACTAAATTTAAAAAATATTAAACTTGAAAATATCGTGTGTAGGCAAGGATATAGAGGAGGGACCTCTCTCACTTAATGCTAGGAATATAAATATTTGTCCTTCTTTGGAACATTATTTGTCACTGTCCATGATGCTAAAAGTAAGGCTACTGGTTACTTTTGGGGAATAATGATTGGGTAGTTTTATTTATTTATTTTTTACTGTTAAGTGGTGGTTACATATATGTCTTCACTTTGTGAACTTTTATCAAGCTGAATGGTCATAATTCATGTAGCTTTCCATAAATTATAGTTTAATAAAATTATGTCAGGGCCAAAACTTTCTTTAAAAATGCCCCTAATTTCATATTGTTAAACTGCTTTCTAAAAAGGAATGAAGATATACTACTTCCAATAGCCCAACAGCAATATGTAACTATTTAATATATTTTGTCACTACACACTTATTAGCACAGAGTATTATCATTTTTAAAATTAGCAATTGCAAAATCAAAATGTAATCTTTTAAATTGCATTTATGATTATAGATGATATTGAAAATGATTCAGTATGTTGCTCATATGCAATATTTTATACGCTGATAAAAGTGCAAGTAGAAGCTTTATTCATAAATTCTTCCCTTTTTGGTGGCTATAAAATAGCTATTATTTATTCCATATGAACAGACCAAATAACTTATCTAAGATATTCATGACCATTTATTTGTTTCTGATGGAAATAAATAGTCCTTCAATTGCTGTATTTAAGTGAATGCAGATTTTTCTTTTGCTCAGACAGATACAATTTGTTTTCAATTATTTCCAGCATTTTGCACACCACTGCAAGAAAATGATTAAGGGAATGTTTCAAGAGTTGTTTGCTGATATTTCTCTGACATCTTAAATATGATTAGGTAAGAGAGGCAGGTTTTAAATGTAATAGCATGAATATATGAGATATCTGGTATGGATGTCTTTCTTAAACAAATGTTCACAATCACTTCATTTGTGTTATGCTTTTTAAAAAGTATTAAACATGGAAGACACAATTAAGTTGAAATGGGAAAACAATAAAGGCTGTGTATTTTGTTTACAAACAGAGAATTTTCCACTTTAAATAGGTATTTGTGTTTCATCATCAGTATAGAAACCAGAAAAAAAGTAATGGTTTTATTACATCTATTATTTTATAAAATGTGATCTAAAGCTTATAGATCACAAAAATAAGAGAAATGCTCAATCTTTGCCATAGACCCTTTGGTTTTTAATAATATAAAGTTTTTAAAACAAAGATTAGTTGAAAATGGAAATAGAAGACTAAGCTAATGACGTTTTAGAGAGATGTTTTCCCAGGTTAATGTGAGAAGGGTTTAATGCATTATCCTGTGAAGGCTATAGCATTCTTAAAACATATAAGAAGAAAATAACCATAACAATATTTCCCTTACTATCTCTAACAATTTTCAAAGACATTACAATTTAATCTGTTTTATAAGTAATATGATTGCATGAATTTTAAAAATGCTTCTACTGGCCGGGCGCGGTGGCTCACGCCTATAATCCTAGCACTCTGGGAGGCCGAGGCGGGCGGATTGCAGAAGGTCAGGAGTTTGAAACCAGCCTGAGCAAGATCGAGACCCCATCTCTACTATAAATAGAAAGAAAATTAATTGGTCAACTAGTATTAGCAGGGCATGAAGAAAAAAATTAGCTGGGCATGGAGAAAAAATTAGCCGGGCATAGAGGCGTATGCCTGTAGTCCCAGCTACTCGGGAGGCTGAGGCAGGAGGATTGCTTGACCCCGGGAGTTTGAGGTTGCTGTGAGCTAGGCTGATGCCACGGCACTCACTCTAGCCTGGGCAACAAAGCAAGACTGTCTCAAAAAAAAAAATGCTTCTACTGAAATCTTTTCTATAACAATTTATAATCTCATAATTTTGCTTGGTAAGAACATCCACATGAATAGTGAGTGAACTACATGCATTTCCTTTCACTGTTAATTTAAATGTAACTATTAAAATTCAACAAATAGTAGATACAACTACTACTACTGGCAGCACAAGTGTGTAATTAATGCTTGCTTTATGATTAACATCTCAAATGTCCTCTGCCCTACTGAAATATTGAGGTAAATTTATATGCTACAGATCAGAGATTGACAGACATGTTTATAATCCTATCTGTGCATCTCACTGGCTATCTAATCTCTAAAAACATAATTATGCTCTCTATACATGCTCTTCTCATCTGTAAAATAGACATACTAGTACCAGCCTCTGACAGTTGTTATGATGATAGAATTACTTAATTAGTAGAAAGTACTAGGGTTCTTGGAAAAATTTAGCTAAAAGTGCTAGATGATTTATATCACTAATATATTTATGTTAGGTTACATTAATTATATATTGATATTTATTTCATACCTATTATGTATATATTACTATGTAAATATCACTCATCTTATATATATGTAAGTGTAAATTTATATCAATATCTTCTATTAATATACTATCCTACCATTAAGGTTTTTCCTCCCAATTCATAATTTCTTTTATGACAGTGGTAAGGATGACATGTTTTGTAAAGAATATCTATGAAAAAAAATTTTTACCAGGAATATTTGTCTATTAATTGTAATAGAAGGATAGAAGGATTGATAAGACTGTTTATAAAGCAATAATTGTATCACAGTTGCCAAATTGCTTACTTTGTAGAATCCTAACTTCTGTGCCCTCATATAGATCTGACAGTCCTAGCTAGCATGCAGCTCTCACTTGCTTTTTGGTAACTTTTGATCAAGAAATCTGTAAATGAGTCAGGACTCTAGGTTACAATTCCCTTTAAGATACACTTTTTTCCACATATTATTTCTTCACACTGAGCTTCTTCATTAATTTGACCTAATAATTTTTTGATATCTTCAAAAGAACTCATTAAAATGTGCTCAGTATAAAATTCAACCATGAACTGTGCTTGTTTACTAATTTGGAGAGATTCCCTAAAGTTTCAACTTAATAACAATTTAGTTGGTGTGATTTAAATTATTGCATTGTTTTTAAAGTAATCAATTAATATTTTTCTCCAAATATTCTATAATTCAAAGTTTTCATGTTTTTTTTAATCATCTTAGTGTAGTAGATAGTTTTTATAGGAAGAAAATTCACATAAATGCATAAAAGACATTTCTATTTCTGGAATTCACAAGACAGTTGGGAATATAGTGTAAGAGTAGGCTACTGTAAATTATCTTAAATAATCAAACAGATTGAAAGCATTTCCTGTTCTAAACCTGACTTTACTTTGTGATAAATATACGCTCAGTACAATTTCAAAAGAAGAAAAAAAAATGTAAAAAGATAAAAATGAAAGAAAAAAATAACAAGAAAATCTTAGTATGACCAAATCAGTCACCATTTTTGAATGTATATATGATATCTAGGTCCATTAGAAATATTTATTTTATAGTAAAAATATAAAGTTTTTATTTGTTCTGTCATTTTTGTTTATATATGAATGCTTTTATTTATTTTTTATTAGCCACTTAATATATATGTTAAACAATACTGTTTAACAATAAAAAAGTGAATCCATGTTTGTGAGTTGACCTAAATAGACAGCAACCAAAAAGAGTAAGATTGATATATCCAGATATAACATACATTACTAAAAGTATTATACTATAACATACATTACTAAAAGTATTAAAAATTACCACAATGTACACATCCAAAAGAGTATGTTTGTTGTTAGATCTTTTAAAAAGAGTTATCTAGAGCAGTAGATTTCATATTTTTGACTTAAAATATGAAAAATATATGACATGTTCATATAAACATAGGCACTACTAAACAAAAAACTCATTAACCAATACTAATCCAGACCGAAGTGAGATCACTTTATAAACAATTAGAATAGCTTCATTTTACAGCTCATACTTTGTCAGATGGAAGTCAAAGAAAGGAATTGAAATATTGACCTCAAAAGTGAAAGTCTTATATGTGCCATTTCTCTTTCCGTTCCTGTCTTTTCCTTCCCTTCTTCCTACCATCTGTTGTTCCTTTCTTTGCTTACACTTAGTCTTTCTTCTGAAAAGAATTTTTTAAGAATGTACTATTTTTGCAAGCTGCTTTTCTTTTTTTTTTTAAGCAGATACAAATAGATTATATTTTACATGTTTTGTACACTGCATTTTACTATGTGTTTGGGCTTTTCTCAGGTGTTACGAAAAACTGAAATATACCAGCTCTTAAATTTATTTTATTTTTTTAATTTTTTTATTATCTCATATTACGTGGGTACAAATATTGTTAGGGTTACATAATGCCCCTGTCCCCCCTCCCCACCCCACTATGCCAGAGCTTCAAGTGTGCCCAGCCTCCAGGTGGTGTCATATATAAGAAGTATGTTCATATACATGAGAAATGTTAAATATAGAACTGTGCACTATACACATACAATTTACATGTATGTGTATAGTATTTCTGCTTAAAGATACTAGTAAACAATGTTGTGATATAGGTTATATAATATTCAACATATTCCAGAATATGGGGTGGGTGAGAGAGGCAAAAAATTAGGTAAAACTGACAGTTGAAAATAATTGGGCAAGTGATAAACATAGGGAAGGAGCAGCTATTAACAGAAAGTGAGGTGGCAATGCACAGTTAATGGTATCGCTGTGGAATAGAGCAGGGAAGTGGAAAGCAATTAAATGTAAATGACACAAAGATCTCAAGAAAGAGAACAAAATATTCCATAATTGAACTCCACATTAAAGACTCTTGACTTTGCTTTGTTGGTTATGGTACATCAATGAAATGTTTTAAAAGTATTTTTTCTTGTCTCAATGTGAATTTATGTAAACTGCTGAAATTATTCAAAACATATTAAGAGGAGTTGTACATTCCATAGTGAAGAAAAAACACTGTTAATATTACAAAATATTGATCACCCGTGTTTTTCAAGGCAAAATCATTAAATATGAAATGTCCAATTTTGAATCAAAAGTTTAGTTTATTATATCTCAAACATGAAGCAGTACAATTAATCAAAGTGTGTATGTAAACTATCAACATAGTTTTGCCATCTTTAAGGTAGTTTGTTTATGCCAGCAGCGAAGAAGCCTGGAGAGTGAGAGGTGATGAAATCGCAAAAGGCATTTTCCACAGCTCGTTGAGAATTCTTTATTTTTCTTGCATCAAGTGGTCCAAAGCCTGGAATAAGTGGTAGTCATTTGGTGCAAGGACTAGTGAATATGGTGAGTGACACACAGTTTCCAAGTCCAGCTTCTGTAGCTTAAGCATTGTTTGTATGACACGTGGTCTAGCATCGTCTTGCGAGGAGAGGATTGATCTGTTTCTATTGACCAATCTCGGCTGCTTAATCACAATCATCCTCATCATTTTGTCCAACTGGTTGCAGTAGACATCTGATGTAATCTATAGACCAGGTTTCATGAAGCTGTAGTGGATAAGACAAGCGCTAGACCACCAAACAGTCACTATTAGCTTTTTTATTAGGAATATTCAGTTTTGTACTGTTTCAGCACCACATCTTTATCCAACCATTGTGCCAAATGCTTGCGATTGCCAAAAATAATCCATTTTTCATCACATGTGCCGATACGGTGTAGAAATGGTTTGCCTTTATGTCGTGATAGCAAAGAAAGGCAAGTTTTGAGATGATTTATCTTCTGAAGCTCATTTAATTCATGCGGTGCCCATCCATCCAGCTTCTTTACCTTGCTCATTTGTTTCAACTGGTCCAATATTATTGGAATAGTAACATCAAACCTTGCTGCTAATTCACTGGTGGGTTGAGATGAATTCACTTCCACTACAGCTTTTATCTCATCGTTATCTGTCTTGGTCTCAGGTCACCCATGTGGCTCATCTCCAAGATTAAAATCATCAAAACGGAACTTCCTCAAACCATGGATGTTCTATGCATTCAATAGCCACATCCTCCCCAAACACTCCACTGATATTTGGAGCTGTCTGCGCAAAATTGGCTCCATGACTGAACTCATATTGGAAAATAACACGAATTTTTGACTTATCCACGGTTTCGCAAACATTGTTCTTAAAAAATTTGAAAGATAATCACAAGCCAAAATGTGTGTTTGAAAGAATGAGGATATACCTTCACAATAAAAATAAAACAAGAAGTGTCAAAGTGAAATGGCAGAGATACCAACTCTCAAACTTAGCACTGAAGGAAATCGGACATTTCATACTTAATAACCTAATATATGTATACATAGCTGCTAAATAAATGAATATATTGACATATTTATGAATATACTTACAAAATTAAAAACATACATACATAATTTTTTAAGTTATTTTGAGAAAATAATATATTGGTTGCTAAATATGCATGTTTTAAATAATATTTTTTAGATATATGGCATACACACAGGAATGTGCACAAATTATAAGTCTATAGATCAGTGAATATTCCAAAGGAAATACACACAGGTCCTTAACAGATAAAAATTAGAAAATATTACCGGAACCCCAGAAACCTCCCTCAAGTTCATTCACATTCATGACTTCCAGCAATGCCACTGAACATGATCACTATGAACATGAGCAAGGCTACGCCCTACCTCTCTATCACCTCCATTTACTTCCCCCAGTGCCACTTTCTTGAAAATGAGGGAGAAAGGGGAAAGACTGTTGGGTCTGGTGATCACTTCTTTTGTTTCTGATTCTCCCACACTTGAATATGCCCAGAGAGTTCACACTGTCATTCAAGGCTTGACCAATTTCTCCTCATTGTCAGAGTCTCTCTGCCTATGCCAGACCCCTTTGTATACAGACCAGACATCTCCCCTAAGCTTTGGATGATTCTACATCTCCCCACTCACCTACTCACCAATTAATGGCTCAGTTCTCTATGGAATTTGGTTCTTTTAAGTTACTGAATAGAACATGCTGGGTTGCTAGGGCTGCCATAATAAAGTACCACATACTGGGTGGCCTGAACAAAAGAAATCCATTTTTCCTTCATTCTGGAGATTAAGAATCCAAGATCAAGGTGTGACAGGGTTGATTTCCTCTGAGGTCTTTCTCCTTGGCTTGTAAATGGCTGTCTTCTTTTTGTCTCCATGTGATCTTACTCCTATTATTTTTTTAATTTCAGCATATTACAGGGGTACAAATGTTGAGGTTACATATATGGCCTCTTCTCTGTCTTAAGCCCCTCTTCTTATAAGGACTCCAGTCATATTGAATTGGGGACCACTCTAGTGATCTTATGTCAACTTAACACAGTGATTGCCACATTAGAAAAAAAAAATGTTTTTCTTGTTTTATTATGAAAATAGAATAAAAACTTCAAAAACAAAATGATTCTTCCTAATTTAATAAAAAATTTGGTTATTTTTATTGTTTCTTGTACATGAGTCATATACAACTTGAAAAATAGTTCTCATGGCTTTCAAGGTGAAGAAACCTGTGAGTTACATATACTTCACGAGGCCCTGGGCTCAAAACTAACGTGAGTTAAATACCACTCACAAGGCAGTTAACATATTAATTACCTCCTTAAAGACTCTATCTCCAAGTATAATCACATTCTGAGGTACTGGGGGTTAGAAATTCAACACTTTTGTTTCAGGCGAACACAATGTAGCCCATGGAGTTATAGTCCTTTAAAAAAGTGGTTTTATTTTGTAGGAGCTTTTGTTTGTTTTATTGTTGTTATTGTTGCAAAGGACTTTTGTATCCTCTTAATGGGAAGTGAATGTGAGAATCAAAAGGCTAATTCTCTTACAGAATCTAATTTTATGTTGCAGTTTTCCCTATTCTTCTCTATTTTCTTCATTGTGTTACTCATATATAGATTGCTTTTGAATTATTTCTACTGTGTTTTTGGTTCATTGGCTTTTGGTTTAATCTCCCCACTTGCAAAGTTTAAATTAAATCTGGATGTTCTGTATGGAAAATTATAATGTTAATTTGAGGTTCTAGATTTTAACTTCTGGCCTCATTAGTATTAGAGGCAGATTTCTTCAGTTGAATCATTATTTGACCTATTTAAAACTTAGTTTTAATCCCTCTCAGGACTTATTTCTTGACAGTTTTCCTTCATCATAGAAATAGGTCTTTACCAACTGAAAGAGCAAGATTTCCTCTCAGGACTTACTGTCTTTCAGGTATCTCGGTTGTTCTAGCATATCTTCTAATCATTTTTCATATTTTGTCCATTTTTCTCTAGTTGCTATTAATGATGTGATTAAAAACTATTCTCCAAACCCATGGTCAGAAGTAAAGGTCTTCTAGGAATTTAATTGTACAAATAAATCTTTTGTAAATAGATGCAAATGTCAGGTTTATGTTTAGACATGAACACTTGATGGTAGCTTGAATATAGTAAACTTTAAGGTTAAGTGATTTGTTAAACACAAACAAATTAATATTAGGCAGACAAAAAAGTGTTAAGTATGAAGGATGTGAAAACATATAAAATGGCTATATTATAATATTAAATAAGAAAAATCATATCACTGTGTACATAGTATGCTTGTAGTTGAAGAAAAATTAGTTTTAAAATTGTCTTGGCTGTAGTGGTGAGTATGTTAGCCTTTTGTTCACATAAACAGGTACGCATACAACTGACCACTGAGACTTTCTTCATTTAAAAAGTTTTTGTTTAAAATGACCAGACTTGATTACCATGTCCTTAAAAAATGTTCCCCATTATGTTTTTTAAAAAAATTTACAAATATACTAATATAAAACAGCACAATGATAACCTTGTTTTGAAGCAGTATTTTCTCATTTTGATTAGCCCTCAATAAACCCTCAAACTTTGCTCAGAGTGCATGTGCACACAGGCAAACACACACATATTTTTCATAGACACCATATTGAAAATCTTCAGTGAAATGACTATTTTCATTGAGCCTACAGATAGTATGGTAATATTTATGCATATCTGTCTTCCTGTCATTTATAATAGAAAATGAAGCATTTATTTTAGAGTTTTTTCAGACATATTATCCTATAATTTTTCAGCCATATCTTCACCAAATTAAATGCAATTATTTCCAGCTAAATTGCTTTTTAAAATGTTTGTTTTGGCTCAGAATATTTAATTTCTATTTTAACCAACTGATTTATTTTTTATATCCCATCATTAAAATGATTTGGCTATAGGCAATTTTTATACTTCATATAGAACTGTATTTCATAATGTTATGATTTCAATATTTCACATTAAGAAAGCAGCAACAGTTATGTCTATTTCCATTTTATTATAATTTCCACCATTTCTTGTTTCCATAAACTTGTTATGATTCTTATTATGGTATTGCAGCAATATACATGGACTAACGGTGTGATGAGACCCACATGCAAAAATGTACATACACATGGCAATGCTGGATCAAGTTTCCTATTTAATAAAGAATACAAAAAAAATCAGCTGATGAAAAATGCAAGTACAGAAGAAATATATGCTGCACAGGTCGCCTATGGCTTCCTAAGACCCATAAGCCATGCAATGGAAATACCTTCAGGGGTAGATGTTAGCAAGTCTTACTCATGGTAGGTCTTGTCAGATACAAGAAACTGTATTTTATGCTGGGGCAAAATCCCTAAGGCTGCCACACATATTCAGGAAAAACTTGTACCAACAATTGGCTTTTAGTCTTTTCATTTCAAAACAATTTTGCAGAAATTTTTTCTCTATTTATTAAATGAAAATCAGTGGTAATGATCCTGCAATATTGACATTGGAGGAGGTGAGAGCAGAATCAGAGCACAGGCCTTCCTGAGCGGTGCCCTGCTTCCAGCTTTCCAGTGTCCCCAAAATCATATTTCTCTACAGGTTTGAGTCATAGTGATGTCTTAGGCACATACTATTTTCCCACACAGTTGCATATTTTTTTTTGTTTTTGTTTTTGTTTTTGTTTTTATTAAACACATGGGAATACAAGGGCTGTCCGGAAAGCATCCAGCCATTGTTAATATAACAAGAGCATATTACATGGCTGGATACTTTCCGGACAGCACTAGGATACTGCACTTCCATGGGAAAATAAGCCCTTTCATTGTTCGTTAAAAAATCAAGTCTGTCTAGGTTCTATGTTTCCACTTTTCATAAAGACATAGTATAGTAGAATATTTGTTTAATACAAAGGAAACAAAAGCAAGCCCTATGATAAATGGAAGGTCTATCACTAGAGATAAACTGTACAATAAATTGCCCAGGGAAAGTTTAACAAATGACCAATTGTAGAGCCTGGGATTGGAGTAAGGACAAATCACTCCCAAAGAGTGTGGGAGCCAACGAAAACATACTTGTGAGCCAAATCTTGCTGATTTTGCAAGCTTTGCTTAGAATACTCTTATAATAACTTAGCAGCATATCTAATCCAGTTCGGATTCTACTCTAGGCTACCAAGAAAACAATGTTAATAGATTCAAACAGCATTTTGAATGATGTGTGTAAGCCATAACTTGGAATGGAAATTATATTTTATTAATAAATTACATTTCTTCACTTATTCCTTTATAAGTACTCTAACTCTCCTTTATAAGGATGGCAATTCTGTCTGTCTTTATAAAGACCTTTCAATTCTTTTTGAAGACATGGTTCAATTTACTGAATTTAATTAATAGTATTCTTCAGCCATAGGTTTATTTACAGTCTAAACATTTGACTTGCAAATAGCAACTGTATTTTCTAAAATACTTGGAGCATAATGATAGTAATGGTCACTTGCTTAAATACCATGAAGATCACTTTCTTAAACACTTAAAAATTGTTCCTAACATTATATTTATTTGGGCATATACCTCTATATTTTGCATTCTCATGCTTTTTCAATGGTTTTAATTGTTGAAGGTCACAATATTATTTGAACTGCATTATTTGTGTATAAAAGGTAAAAATAATTATTGAGAATATAAAAATTATAAATATAAAATATAATTTATATATGTATGCTAATATGATCTAGTTTTTCACACAGGAAGAGTTGTCATGACTGATTTAGATGCCTCTTTCTATCCTTTCTGACATTCTAGTGTATTCCCCTAAGTACTTTTCACACGACACTGTAATTTGTGATTTATTTCTCTGTCTACTGAACAAGATGATAGGCTTTTTATGAGCAGAGAAGACATAATGTATATTTTTGTTTTCAAGTGTCTGGCTATTGTAGACAAAAGTAAAGAATTAATTAATCAGAGTATGCATGGTTGAATGGTAAATAAATTATTTTCTATATATGACTGCTCTTCCATACCATTCTAATAATTATATTTAATAAGGATAATTAGAATAAATAGATATAAACATATTCAAAGGAATTGAAATAATGTTAATATCATCTATATTCGATATCTATTAACTCATCTCTATTATTTTTTAAAAATTTTACTTTTATATTTACAGATTGAATTTCTTTAAGATATTTTTAACCAAATAATGATTCAAATTTTCAAACAGTATAGACTGCTTCAAAATGGCAGAAACCTGAAATACTACTTTAAGACACAATTTGAAATATACTTTAGCATAATAGATATTGCCCTTTATGTGAAAAAGAAAGCTACAAAAAAAATTTCTCATATTGAAATTATTAATTTTGTCAATGTAATTCAAACTTGACATTTAAGACTATATTAGTAACTGAATGTTATATTTTTAAAAAGTCTTTCTGGGCCTCCCAGTCCCAATCCCACATTATCAACCACAGATAAAACCACTTTCAATATTTTTTTTTTACTTATTCTTCTATTTATTTCCATATTTATAAATACTTTACTTCTTGATTGGTAAGTTTCAATGCCTACCTACTAATTTCCCATAATGAACTTTCAGAACCTATCTCTCATATATCCTCATTACTAATAGAGAAGATAAAAATATATACCAAATAAAATTTGATTATTTTTATTAATCTTTAACTGTTTTATGTCAGTATTTAATCTCAGCTTCATTTTATCCTACAGTTTCTGACCAATAGTTTTGATACCTATCATAATTTTAAATGCTTCCTGGGATTAGTGTATGGCTCAAGTATCTCTATTAATTTGCCATTAGAAGTGCTTTTCTCTCTTTTTTCCCCTTTAACCATACAGGTGCTTATTGTTAAATTGTTTTTGGGTTATTTGTCTCAATTGTTGCAACTTCAATCTGCTACAGCAACAGATTTTCCATTTGTTCTGCTTAGATAGTTATAGCTAATTATAGGAATGCCTTTAGTCAAATCCACATCAGTTGAAGAAATGTACCAGATAGCCCTTAGACAGTCCAGCATTCTCCCCCTCATGTAAAAAGGGAATGAAAATTGAGAGGATTTGAAATGTTTGATATGTTAGCTAAAAAAAAAAGTGAAGTCATAATACACTTTAATTATGGAGAAGAGAAAAATGTATAAAAGATGGCTTTATCAATTATTCTGATTACTAAATATGTAACTATAAAAGACTTTCAAGTCTTTCTAACCATAGCTGACACTCAGCTCTAAATTTTATAAATGATAGTTAAAAGAGAGCACCGGCAATTGTCTTCAGAAAAAACCCTCATCCTTAAAATAATAATTCATAGTCTTACATTTAAAATAACATCCTCTAATGTAGTTCAGCATTGATTTGAACTGAATTGTGTACCCCCAAATCTTATATGTTGAAGTCCTAACCCAAATGTGATGGTATTCGGAGGTGGGACTTTTGGAAAGTAATTAAGTTCAGATGATGTCATGAAGGCAGGCCCCTCACAGTGGGATTAATTCCCTTAGAATAGGAAACACTAGAAAGTTCCTTTCTCTCTCTCTCTCTCTCTCTCTCTGCCTCCCTTAGCTATATGAGGAAATGGCGAGAAAGCAGTCATCTGTAATCCAGGAAGACAATTCCCAGCTGGAACATTGATTATGGATTTTCTAGCCTCCAGAAATATGAGAAATAAATCCCTGTTATTTAAGCCACTCTGACTATGGTACTTTGTTATGGCAGCCTGAGTTGAATTATACAAGCATATGTGCCATGTATATACAACATATAGCTATTAAATTATGTTTAATAATTTTTAATGCTCACATTTATGCCCAGTGAAAAGTTTCCAAATGCAAGGATTTTCAAAACTGGAAATCATAATCCATTTTGATATAAAGTTTAAAGTCTACCTATTTTATTAGTTTTAGAACAAACTGTGGAAAGAACAAAATCAAACTTCATGATTCTATGAGTTTACCAAATAATTTGATATATCAAATAATTTGATATATCTTGTGCAAATCTCTTTTTATTTTTTATTTTATTTATTTATGATTTCAGCATATTATGGGGGTATAAATTTTAAGGTTTCGAATAATGTCTTTGCCCCCTCCCCCTACAAGTCTGAGCTTCAAGTGTGACCATCCCCCAGACGTTGGACAAATATTTTATTCCTAACAAATGATTTCTTTCACAAGATAATTCCCATCTTGTAGTCTAGATCTTATACTTCTAAAATCTTAGGGTAGAGTTCATCAAGATTCACTATAGATTAACCTTGTAAATTTTGGTGGCACTAACATAAACAGTTTCTACTGTTTATGTTGTATTAGCAGAAAATAACCCTGACTCAAAATTTCAAGGAAAGTGTCTAAGCTTATCAAAGTTACTAACTCACCTTTATGAGGAAAAAAGATGAATCCCATTAGTTAAATGATATGTTATTGAGCATGTACATCCCATTCAATATACAAATTTCATTTTGGCTGAATTTTCATACAAGGCTATTTGCCAAAAGTGCTTACATAAATCCATAGATAGGATGGGTTTTTTTTAGCAATTCCCAAAGCTACAAACAGTGTGTCAATTCTGGGAATAGAATAGCAAATGTCAGAGTTGGTTGCAATATGTAATTATGTATCATCCAACTAGAAGCTGTTAATAATGGTACCATCCGGTTGGAAAACAAAAACTACGAGGGCTAATAATTCTTAGTTTAACATCAGCTCATTCTCATTTTCAGTGTCACCGAACAACGCTGGTTAGGTTTTCAATATGTAAATATTATTATCCTTGTTTCTAAGCTGTATTATAGATAAATCAGATTCTAATTTGTACTTGAATATATCTTCAAATGATCTAGATATTGATAAATTGCTCCTCTTCACCAATGTTTTAAATCCTGGTAGTTCCGCAGAACAGTAATAGTCAAGTAGAGGTGAAAGGTCCTTATGGTGCACTAGCAGACAGGGGAGAATCTGTGGATTTAGTAAGAGATATTATTCCCTCTTAATGGTAGAGTCCAGATTTGAGGGAACATTTTGTAGTCAACAGATTCTTTGGGCAACTCAAGTGCTTTATTTTGAAATCCTAATCAAGGCAGTAAAATAATGGGAAAAAATGTATACATCTTCTTTTGTATAAATCTTTTTATAACCACAATTTCAATATTTGCAACATATTAAGAGTAGGCGTGGTGCCCTTCTGCTACCTTTTTTTTTTTTTTTAATTCCTAGCTGGAAAACTTATAAATAACTCAGTAATATCTAACATCCTACAGGCTCACATGCTGGGATTGCAGGTGAAACGCTCCCCATGGTGCTATCACCACTCTGCTGCTAAGCCTCAGCGCTTACCCTCGCCGCATTTCAGGAAACAACGTGCACCTCCCTTTAATCAGCTTGAAAGTCCTAAGGTTGAAGCAGCTGGCAGAAAATTTAAGACCTACAGAACTGTTTCTATTTAGATACTGTATGTTTGTACAGTATCAAGAGACACTATGCCTTGTTGTGTCAATATTTTTATAGCACTTGATTCTAAATCACCAAAAGACTTTTGGTAAATAATATAAATATATATATAAAAGGTAAAAGCTTTATCTTGAAAATTTTGTAAGCTCTATCTGTAAACAGAATATAAAGGTATAATGTTCATCAGGAAAGCCATTTTAAAACTATTTGTTAGGCCTCTAAAAATATATTGGTTTCTTCATATACATATTTAATCTCTTTGATTTGTTGAAGATAATTTGAATATTGTAGGTATCACTAAATATGCTCATTGTTAGATACCATGCTATATATTCGATTTAGATTTTATCACAAGATATATGTAATTATCTTAGAGATAACTTTTATGGTATTTAAAAGTTCATTGTTTATTTTGTTCATTTTGTTCAGATTTACTCAGAGATTCACTAGTGTATGTTTTGAAGACAGCAGCGTGAAACTGAGCCTATATGTTTAAACACAAAAATGTCAGGAACAAGAAAAATTAAGGAATCTGAAGAGAGAAGGAAAAACAGGTGTTATGAGACAAAAGAAAGAGGGTAGATTGCATGCTTATTCCAAGGGCTTATCCTAAATGTGATCTGAATGAAAGAGTAAAGAAAATGTTTTCTGCTTTATTTTGAGCAAACTATTTGTGTTCTGATATAGTTATGGTTAAGAACTGGTTCTTCAGATCCTAGCTAAACCTGTAATATTTTTCAGCTGTTTAAGGGCACAACTAGAATAGAAGTTAAAACATAGATGTTAAAAATACAGTCAGACTGTGGTGTTTCAAATCCTAGAATCACTAATATTGCTCCAGACTATAGATAAAACTTGACCATAATTGACAATCAAAATTTGTTTGATGTGTCAATTTTTTCAGATTTGTTTGTTGACAAAATATAAATATATAATTGCTTTCGAGAATTTTATTAAATGTAGGAGAAAATATCTATAATGTTCCATATGTTCGTGGAGATTTCTGAAACTACATGAAATATAATTTTAAGTGTTTATTTTTATATCTAATTTTATCATATTTGATTATATGTTTAATATTTATTAAGTCATTAATAAACAAAATAGATCAAAATGGGAACAACTGCTGTCTGAAACATTTCTATTTTGATAAGATACTATACATTTTTAGGAACATCATTCATATCTAGAACTTTCTCATTTTCCAAAGAGAATTGTCATGGAATTTTCACTTAATGATAGTTCATATCTTCTCTACAAAACACTGTTGTAACATTTTCATTTCTCTGTCTATTCAAAATTATCAAGATTAAGTGATCCTGAAGACAGTAGAATATGGTGTAACTCAATAAAGTAAAATTTTTCATAATCTACAGGAAAATGAATGAAATAAATAGGTGATGAACACATAATCATAAAAGTATATAGCAATAAATAGTCATAAAAGTTATCAAATAAAAATAGAAAATAATGTAAAATTCCATTATACACATCTTTCTTTGTTATTTCCAAGTTCATGTGTAAGTATAGGGAATTATTCTTTGCTTGTTTTGTTTTTATTGCAATGCACTTACATAATACGTGGTGAGAATTATGAAAACAAGTCTATAAATTAAAATGTAGGATGATATAAATAAACATTTACTTTTTAGTGAGTTGTACACATGATTTTTCCAATTCCAGTTATCATTTGTTTAGATTTTCATATGTTCATTCTAAAGCTATTGTTTACGCTGATTATTGGTTAATAAATATATTAAGTTAGCAACATCATTTGCTGCCAAATTATATTTATCATCATTCTTCAGTCTTTAAGATATTGTTTAATGCAACTGCCCTTTCTAACTCAGTAGCTCAAATAAAGGAGAAGAGTACTTTCCTTTTTTTGGCAGAAAGCAAAGGCGGGAACGATTCCAACAAATGCAGCTGAAGTGCTTATCTAGTTGTCAGTTTGATTCTATATCACTTTGTTTGATTTTATAACTATGTTTATAGATTGTTAGCATTTGAAAGCACTCCACTTACTAGGAATTTGATAAGTGATTAAAAATTTGGCAAATGTTTTTTCCAAAAGCTTCTAAATAGATTCTATAAACAAAGCCAAAGCCAAACAAAGTGAGGTGCAGTGTGAATAATGATTTGCCCTAATGGTTTCACAGTATTTAATGAGTACAGTAAAAGATGTGTTTAGGGTGTTTTTTCCTATCCATAAGGCTATGGGAAATATATGAGCATATAGCTGTCTTTCCACAAGAGGGCTTCAGGTTTCAAATCAGCATTATCATCCTTGTTTGGCAAAATGCCCAGAAAAGTCTGATGCTTGTTAGTTTATTGAATCAAGAAGAATTTCTATTGGAATATTTTATAACTCTTCTGGAGCACAACTTTCCAAAATATATATTCATACATTTTGAGAAAATATACGGATGTGTTCAAACAGTATTTACATACACATATTTGATTATATGTACATGGATTATCTACATGTATGTGGTTATTATTATGTAATTCTATTGCTCTTCAAGTGATTATTTTATCTAAAGAAATTTTATAAGTACCTATATTAGTCAGAGTTCTCAAGAGAAACAGAACAAATAGGATCTATATACCTTGTAAATCTCTCTCTCTCCATATATATATACACACACACACATGTGTGTGTAGATTTGTGCGTATATGGATATACATAAATATATATCTATCTATGTATAAAAGTATTTATTATGATGAATTTTCTCATGTAATTATAGAGGCTGAAAAGTCCCACAGTCTGTTGTCTACAGGCTCAGGAATGCTGGTGGTAGAGTTTCAGTTTGAATCCGAACTCAAAAAAACTAGGAGCGCCAATGGTGCAAGTCTCATTTCAAGGGCAGCAGAAGAAAAGCAATGACCCAGCTCAAAAATGTAGGCAAGGCAACATAATCTTCCTCCCTCTACCTTTTTGTTCTCTTCAGGCCCTCAACAGATCAGCTGATGTCCATTCACATTGAGAAAGCACAGTCTGCTTTACTGTACTCAGTCTTCTAATTCAGATCCTATTTCTTGGTGCTATACTATAAATGAATATAATTATAAATAATTTAAAATTCATACTTTCCCAATAATTTATGGATAATTTATATCAATATTCATAATTTTTACAGGGAACTTTTGAATTATTGAAATTGAAACACTATTGTTTATAAATAATAATTTAAATATTCTATCACTTTTGTATCAATAAAACAATATAATTTCAAAAAGGTTTTAACTAATATTCAGTGATGTTTATGGAATTACTGTATTCTCAGTACAGTGCTAGATACACTTTGAAATTATTATTATTTTAACCTTCCACAAACTTATCATGACTTACACTTCTGAGGAGGGAAGTTCAAAGAGCTACAAGTAGATCTACCATTTGATTCAGCAATCCCATTACTGGGCATCTACCCAAAGGATCAAAAGATATTCTATAAAAAAGACATCTGCACTAGAATGTTTATAGCAGCACAATTCACAATTGAAAAGATGTAGAAACAACCGAAGTGCCCATCAATACATGAGTGGATTAATAAAATGTGATATATGTATACCATGGGGTTTTATTCAGCCACAAAAAAAAAAAAAAAAAAAAAGATGGTGCTCTGACAGCTCTTGTATTATCCTGGATAGAGCTGGAACCTATTCTACTAAGTGAGGTATCACAAGAATGTAAAAACAAGCACCATATGTACTCACCATTAAAATGGTATTAACTGATCAACACATAAGTGTCAGGCACTTTTAAAAATAGTTTAATAAAATATTTCATTTTAGTCATTGCTACAGTACTATAGAATATATTTTGTCATGCTTTTATTAATGAGGACTATGGGAAGAGAAATGACTTATACAAGTTCTTTTAGAGGGTGGTGGGACATGAATTCAAGGTCTTAATGCAGAACTAAGACTGTTTAATCAAAGGTCAAGAATGCTAATTTCATGTATTAGGCAAAACTGTAAAATCCTAATTTAGGAAAACAACAGGAGGACTTGGTTACACATGAACAATTATAAAAATAAGAACACTGATTTAGAGTGAGTTAGATAGAGTTCTGAGAGTTGGAGTTTGGCTAGTAACCTAAAAGAATATATAGCATAATATCCAATGAACAGCAGTAAAAATGAGTAAAAAACAGTAAAAATTTCCATAGTATGGGAAAGCCTATCAGCAAGGCAGGAAGCCTTCAATAAAAATGACAAAGATTATAAAATGTACCATCTTTAAATATGAACTGCCAAATTACAGTTACATTGTAATACCACCCAATGGAGAGTATGTGCATGTGTGTGAAAATTCATAAACTTCGTCATACCTAGTATTCTTATTGCATTGGATTAGCTTACTAACCAGTCATTGATTCAGTAAGTAGTTGTGCATCTACACTGTATAAGCCATGATGCTGGCTGATATGGAAACAGTGAATGAGATAGGCAAGTTCTTGTCATCAGCGAGTTTATAGTCAGACAGGATATAGAAATAAAAAGCATACATGCTCTAAAATTAATAATAATTGCTAGCTGTGTAAATTGAAGCAAAAATAAGTAATAATATGAAGAATAATATAGGAGAGCACTTAAAACTCACTGTCTTCAGAAGGCATTCCTAGGTAGATATCAATGTCAGATCTGGAAACAGAAGACTGGAAAGGAGCCAGCTACAGCAGGTGTCAGGGAAGTGCATGTCTCAAGCTCCTGTGGCAGATAAGAGTTTGCTGTGTTTGAGGATCTAATAAGGACAAGGTGAGTGGAGCAATGAAGTACAGAAATAAAAGCTTCAGTGAGGTTAGAGCAATGTTAAGAGATAATTAAGTACAAAATAGTAATTTTTATTTTACAGTGGTAATGCATGTCTCTAAAAGGTTTTAGGTAAGGAAAGAGGCAATTCACACAGAATAATTAAAAAGAATACTCAAGAATACTCAATTCACATAGAATGATTAAAAGAATACTCATTCATTGGAGAATGGACTGAGGTGGGAAGATTAAAAGTGTGGAGGGTATAGTGAGAACAATATGATGGTAGCCCAGGTGAGATAGAATGGAGGTGTGATTGGAATAGCAGTGACTGACAGAGAAGAGCAGGCACAAGAATGGCCTACATCGAGCCTAAAGATAATATGCAGTTACCTCTAATCCATTAACCTAAATATTCACAGTATAAAATAAACTCTTCAATAATCACTCCAATTAGAAGGTTTGAGGTCATTCAAATTTAAAAATCAATTTATAGATTTTTCTCAGTTAAATTTCCTCTTTTTTTCTTACCAGTACACGGGGAATACAATAAATGAAACCTAATATTTGTGTGTGTGTGTTTTATTTTTCACAGTCTTTACCACCATTCTGTATTATAAATAATACTATAGCCATGGTATCAGAAACATGAAAATAATTCTCATTTGAAATTATATTTTAAAATAAAATCAAAGCTTTTTTATTAAACTTAAGTTGTAAACTTCTCCTTACAGGCTAAATAATGGCCTCATATTGGAATTAAGTCATTCTATCTGATTGTAACATTTTATACTCCTGGTTAAAATTCTAGAACTGTGGAGTATTATCCTTTTATCATTTTGAAAATATTATCCTTAATGTGTTTTGCTCAACTATTTCTGTGATCCTTATTTACTTTAGGGGTCATGGTTGTTCATGGTCAATTTTCCTCCTTAATAAAATCCTCTTTATTCTAAGAAAGAGACTTTAGAAACCTGGTAGCACAATCCATTTATTATTATCTTCACAATGGAGGTGGTGGAATGCCGCTCTATTATCATTAGGGCCCAGGCGAGTCTATTGAACTTGCATGGTAGCGACAATCTGTGCCTGATGAAATGCTTCAACTTCCAGTTAGTGAAATTTGGTTCAATCAATATAAAGTGCTGAGGTGACACATCCTGCTTTAAATTGCACAGGGTATTTTTAAGTAGTCGACTATGATACTCAATGTCAAGGTACTACAGTGATGTATTTAAGTTTAAAAATGCCTTACTGACTTTTAAGTGCTATAAATTTGCCTTTTGTGAATGATAATTATAAGTTTGCCTTTGCAGAAATTTGGCAGAGTCTCACCGTTCTTCCAGCAAATATTGAGTTGTCTTTTAATGGTCTATTTCAGTTAAATCTTTTCAGACTTTTCAAACAAAGTAGCAGTATAAATCAGGTAACACCATTTTATATGTGCAAGCACATCACAGTTTGATTATATTATCAAAATTGTCTGTAATTTCACAAGAAAATCCAAGGCAGATCATTCGAGGTGAGTTCTAAATGTGAAAATATTACAAATACAGGAAGATGAGACAATAAGACCCTTCTTTTAACTAAATCCAAGAGTTAGGGAGACTATATCCAAAATGCATAATCTAAACAGCATGTATAACCCAAAAGCCTGTTTATTATATAATATTAATTCTATGCCAAAATCAACATGAAAAGAGAGAAAAGGAAGAAGGAAAAGGAGGATAAAAAAGAAAGAAATTGTGTTTACTTTAACACATCTGAAAAAATAAATTAATATGAACATTTTATTCTATTATAGGAGAGGAAATCAGTCTAAATTTTAAAGCAATTTTAATCAAAGGCCTATCTTTTAAGCTAGTGTAACTCTTAAAATCTATACAGAGAGTCTCCAGAATAAAGCTCTAATTAAGTTTATGTTTTATACACTGGCATTCCCTTTCCCCCAAAATGTCAGGTAACTGAACTCCCTCAAATAGTAGAGAGAGTTCAGAGTGACATGGGAGAGAACTGCCCAAGCTGGAGCTAGGCTGTCTTTGGAAAAAATAATATCTGAATTGCTTTACTCTTGCTGTTAGGGTAGTATGGTAAAATTGACTGTAATGTCATGACTACAGGTAATAATTCCATTGTTTGATAAAAATTGGTCCAATGATAAGGTTTTATGCCAGTTTCCGTTGGGATTTAATCTAAGTTCTCAAATTTAAGGCTAAAATTTTTGCTGAATTTCTTAAATAGGAAAAAAAGAAAAAAAGAAACATAAATGTTTCCAAGAATTCTAGTGTCTCATACATTTAATTTAATAGGAAGAAATAAAAAATTCTTATAATGAGCACTTATTTGTGTAGCTCATAATGTTTTTAAAATAAGATTAATATGAATCTTATCTTTATTATGGAATCAAAAATTGAGTAAACAAGAAAATAAAAAATTCTGAGCAATTTAAAATAACATACATAGATATCAGTTTTTTCTTTAAAAAAGACATTCAACCTATTATTCCAATGAATATTTGCAATGATAGCTTTGTTTTTCTTTATTCATTAGGGCTTTAAGAGACATTTTAGACATTCGTCTAAATTTACCATACCTATTCTAGAAAATAAGAATAAAGAATGAAAACAATGAATCTCCTTCAGACTACTCTTATTAAAAAAGAGAATAAATTTGAGATAGTAATAAGAAAATAAAAAACATTTTAAAAAATAAAGGTACTTTAGACTGATACTGAAGAAATTACTTTAATCTTTTGTCTTATTTTCTTGAACTAGCTATATATACATTTACTGTGGTGAAAGAAAAAAATTAATTATGATTTTTAAAAACTATATTGAAAACAATGTGTAATTTTAATCAAGATTTTAGAAGTCAGAATTAACCCAATTTAATACCATACCCTTTTGGCACATGATAAGCAAATTTAGACCTTTAAATAACTGTATTCTTCTCTTTAAAAATATTAACTGAAAGCTTATCTCTTTACATGTGAATTCTATGACATATTAGCTTTCATTCTGTATACAGAGATTGAGTAATTGCTGAGTTAGGTATCAGAACAAGAACATCACTTCATTACTTCTTTATTCTTCTCAATGAGCATATTAAATTTATTTTATCACTAATATTTATAAATATAGAAAATGAGGCTTAGAGAGGATAAATAAATTGCCTACGTTTAATGAGTTAAAAAGTGGTAAAGACAGTATCCCTCCCACACTTTGCTCTGAGCCTCTCATAGTAACATTCTAAGTTAAAAGAATATTTTTCTTTTCAAAGTAATTTCCAATGAAGAATTTTTTGAAAAATGGAGAGAAGCACAGCAACATTAATATAGTTATCCAGTTGATTATATCCTGTAATAATTAAGGCAGCTGAGCAAGGTGATTGATGTTATATCCCATAGATCATTGCTATGGAATTAACCACATATTGTGAGGTCTTGATTAATGATTACAAATATCCCAATCATATATTTCTGAAAACAAAATTATCTAATAACATCTTTACCCTTTGGGAAAATGGTGCATGAAGAAGAACATCTGACAAAGAGTCCAAAATATTTCAAAGATATTATTTATGATAGTTTATCCTTTAAACACTCTAGAAAGTACTCTTTCTTTTCTAATTATGGTACTGAGTGGACCTTCGTGATGTCTTGAATGAGTGACAGCAATGACTATTATGTTTTATAGCTTCTAAAAGTGAGGTAAATGCCCGAGTAAACATCATAATGCAACATAAGATGCCTTATATTTTCTTCCTGCAAATTTTGATTTCTTCTTTTATCTTGCCATAACTTCTTCTTTCAGATAAGATAACCAATAGACAATTCTATCGGTATTATGCTACAGAAAAGAGAAAGAAATCTAGGGCTGAAAAGTGTAATTTATCTTTTCTTACCAAAATCACCAATCTATTCCATTTTCTGGGTTAAGATGAAAAAGATACTGAGAGAAATCAATGATACATCTCCATTCATTGTTACCTCCAATTTTTTCATCTCTAGTTGTCATCAATTAGGTATCCATGCCCACGTAAAATTATGTTCACACTCATATGAAATTATACATTTATTTTGCTCATAACTAAGTACTTCAGTTCCCAGCATCTAAAATTGCATTCCAACTACTGGTGTGAACTCATTCTAAAATCGAATTAACTTTGAGGATTTCATCTTTTTATTTTCTGATGTGTCCCTAGATTTTGAGATCCTATTAATTCATCTATTATTTGAATGCTTAAAAAATAGACTTATTTCCTTCCATTTCCAAATATTATAAAGTTATATCCATGTGCACTATTTGGCTATTTAGCATTCATAATTCTAATAGCAAGGATCCTAATTTCATTGGGAACATGTTTTCAAAGCAAATTGGAAAACACAACTATTTCTAGCTAACATAATTTTAAATTGATGACTCTCCCCACTAGTAAAACTTGACTTCCTTAGTTATAATTTGAAAATATTTTAAAGAAAGGAGCTAGGAAACTAACATCTCATTGATCTCAACGGAGCCAGGAAACTAACATCTCTTGGCAAATCAGCAATGCTTAGATGCGCATACTAGCCAAACATGAACTGTATCGTTTAGAAAGTAGAGGGTCTGGGCTGTCTTCTGAAGAATGGAAAGTCGCAGGGCGGGTACTTTATCTTTCTTGATCAGTTAAGACCTCATAAAGTTCCAAATGACAGAAAATTTAACAAAAACTTGCTTAAGAAAAATGGTGGAAAGTGTACAATGAGGGAAACAAATATATTGACCTATAAGACTGAAAAGACCTTGGGTATATAGCACAGGCTTCAGTTCAACCGGACTCAGGTCTAAAATAATGTCAACCTCACCTTGTCTTTCTTCCTCAGTTTACCTTTCTTCATGTTTATTTCATCTCAAGGCTTTGGTTTGTATTAAAGTGAGAGCAGCAGCCCCAGATTTTTCATGTGCTCAGCATTGTGTTCAGTGGGGAAAGTGGCTACTCTCTGAAGTCACATTCCCAAAAAAAGTGTTAGGAATTCTTTTTGTCTGCTTGGGTCATGTGCCCATCCCTAAAGAAATGGCTTAGGAAAATGTAATGCACTGCCCTGCTTCAGTCTTTATCACCTGTAACACCTGAAATCACTGAGTTAGTTCCTTATCCAGGCCATTGGACCGAAATATGGAAGTGTATAGGCCCAGACTATTATTATTAGAAAAATGAGTGGAGGCGGATACGCAAGCTCACACACATTTCTTCTTCTTCAAACATGTTAAAAAAGCTCAATTTTCATAATTCAGTGATACCGCATACATGTTTAAACTAACGTGGCGTTTTTCACCAAAGCACACAAAAAAAGATTTCATCTGCCTACCAAGTCCAGATCCAAATCCTAGATCACACAGTATTTTACATGTCTTTCTACTGGGTCCAGATGGGGCTCACAAGCTAAATAATGAGTTTACACACAACATATTAAATAAGAATGATGAATAGAGAATGAAAGACATACCCTAGAGTAAAAAGAGAACAGCAGACATTTGTATTTGGGAAAGGGAAGAAGGAGAAACAGCACAGAGTAATACATTATAAAATTAAACTTAACAGAGCTTTGTTTGAACTGCTTGAATGAAATCATTTTAATATTGTAGCACATTATTGTAACCTTGAGCTTTATAGAAATCTTTATTTGTAAGTACTTTGTTACTGAGAAATCAGTTCTTGACATATCTCTTATGGCTGAAATATTACTGATTTTCCATCATATTGTTAAATTTTACATTCATATTCATTTAATTTGGGGTGAGGGGAATTTCAGGTATTATTTTATGTATATTTAAGGAAAAATACCAAAATTACTCTTAATCCATTAAATAATTTATATTTTATGTCATTTGTAATTTATAGTAACCACTTTTTTTTAGTGTTGCCTTGTGATGATTTCACATTTATACTCCACAGTGAGGCACAGCTGCATAGTGCAGAATAAATTGAACTCACACAAAGAGGTATCACCTTACTTTGCCTGGAGGAAGTTCAAAGGCTCTAAAATGTGCTTCAGCTCAATTTCTACTTCAGGGGTTTCTGAATGATAAATTATCATATATAACATTTTAATATCTTAAGAGAATAACACGCTATTGAACTATTATAAGAAAGCTCTTGTTAGATCACATGGTGAAGTTCAAAAGACACAGTGTTTAAAAGTTGACTTTTAAAATGTTCCACCCATTGTTTTCTACAAGGAGAATTTGTTGTCGGTTTTCATGACTTTTAAAATTTTGTTGTTTTGTGGTTTTGGAAAGAACAAAGAATAAAAAGGTAGATTAGAATAACTTCATATTTTTTTCTTATTTATTAAACTCAACAAATGGTACCAATTTTATAAGGGACACATTTTATTTTTTTGGAGTTGTATATAGAGAATTAGATTTAGGGGCAGCAACTCTGAAACTTACTAATGTAATCAGTGAAACACTAGAGACTGTTTTCCACCAGTACTAACACACACACACACACACACACACACACACACACACACACACACACTGCATACCAGAAATATGAAGAAAAATCATGACACCTATGTCTAAGTGAAACAAAAGTATTTGTTTACAAATTTGTTTAGTGATATTTGGGAAAAAGAAATAGCAAGACTCATTTCAGTGGAGTTGGAACTCAAGGCAAGTCGGTGTGGAAGATTAAATGGAAGAAGTCCAGATCTTGCAATACAGGAACCCTGAGTGTACTATATAGGTAGGAGAATCAGGACTTTTGTATCATTACACCATTGGCATTCCCCATGAATGAATCTAAGTTTAAACAATTTAATGTTGATTTGGGAGAGATTTTTATGGATTAAAGAAAGATTCTACACACTTTTGTTTGAATAAAACAAAAATCTGCAAAATAAATGACTTAAACACAACTATTTAAGCCCTTTGCAAATATACTTAATCAAATTTTGTTATGTTTTCTACTAATAAGAAATGAAGTATATTTTGAATATTTTAGAACCAATTTTATTGCCTTTTATTTCAGAAGAATACATCAGATAGTATTTTAACTGGAAATTTAAGCAATCATATATATGATTGTTATTATTTTTATTGTTTGCTTTATGCTAAAGAAAACCTATTAACTATCTTTTGTCAATTTTTCTTTTTCTTTCTTTTTTGTGTCTGGTTTTCACAATAACTTAAAGGTAAGAAATGACAGTGTTGAATTTCATAACTACCACAATATTGGGAACTGCAGTATTATAAAAGTTCTTTAACAATCTTCTCTTAAGTGTCTTTCCAGACAAGCCTTTAGTCCCTATATAAAGTAGACTGACTGACAACTACAGCAAAATAAATGCTTGTGTCTAACAGTCTATATTTTAGAAATCCTGGGTAATCTTCTTTCCATTATTTGAGGTGTGCACTTAGAAGTTTGAGGCATAATTGACTCCCTGCCTTACTATGTCAATTTTATTATTGTAACTCAATTCAATAATAAGTACATCAATGAAGTGTAAATGTGAAAAGAGCAGTATCAATGGATATTAATTTGAATAATCTGGAAAAATCTTGTTGATGTCAAGGCACCAAACAGTGCTTGCTTGAAATTATGTTTTGTTAATTATTATTAATTTTAACACAATGGAGAATTACGAGTATTAAGCTATTCACCATCAATGCAAAAAGTTGTCCTATACTCTATTTTTTAATTTTCCTAATCTGTCTTTCTTGTTTGTATTCTTCCGTTCTAGTTGTTTTTCTCCATTGAGAACTAATGGAATTTCACTAGTTATCCTAGAATTTGTAGGTGCTTCTAACTCCTGGTGAAAGAAATCTAATTGGTAAAATTATTCCTCTTTCCTTTAGGCTAGATTTTTAGATCTAGATGCATATATAATGTGTATACACATACATAAATATATATATGTGTGTGTGTGTATTGTACATTTAAATGGACAGGAAGAAGAGGAAGATGGATAAATTGGTTTAGATTTCAGAGAAAAGATCGGAGCATCTGATGTATATATTTGGAAAACACAGCATATAGAGGATACTAAGCCAGTGGTCTGAATGAGATTATCAAGAGAATGAGACTATAAAGGGAAGTGAAAAGAATATTAAACTGAGTACCAAAGGCACTGATCAGGGACAAAAGAAGAAACTACAAAAAATAATTTAATAACAATTATTCAATACAAAAGGAATCTCATAATAAGAATTTTACAAGCATCAAGAAAATTTAATGTGGCATGTATTAGGGCCTGTCACCTCTGAACCAAAGGAAGATAGCACATCCAGAAGGCTAGAGTAAGAGGTTAGTAAGATAAGGACTGAGAGTTGCCCATTGGTTTTAGCAATATGGAATATATTAATGACTATGATGAGAATTATTTCATTGGAGTTTTGGGATTCAAGAGAGTAGGTTTAAGAGGTAACAAGAGAGAATAAGTTGAGAGGGGTTGGAGAAAGTATAATTCTTTTCAAGAGATTTTGCCACACGGAGGAACAGAGAAACAGTGTAGTAGCTGGATAGGAATATGCACTCAATGGAAGTAGCCTTTCTTGCCTTTCTTTCTTTCTTTCTTTTCTTTCTTTCTTTCTTTCTTTCTTTCTTTCTTTCTTTCTTTCTTTCTTTCTTTCTTTCTTTCTTTCTTTCTTTCTTTCTTTCTTTCTTTCTTTCTTTCTTCTCTCTCTCTCTCTCTCTCTCTCTCTCTCTCTTTCTCCCTCCCTTCTTTCCTTCCTTCCTTCCTTCCTTCCTTCCTTCCTTCCTTCCTTCCTTCCTTCCTTCCTTCCTTCCTTCCTTCCTTCCTTCCTTCCTTCCTTCCTTCCTTCCTTCCTTCCTTCTTCCTTCCTTCCTTCCTTTCCTTCTTTTTTTTTTTTTTTTTTTTGAGACGAGAGTCTGGCTCTGTTGCCCAGGCTAGAGTGTGGAGTTGTCAGCCTACCTCACAGAAACCTCTAATTCCTGGACTCAAGTGATCCTCTTGCTTCAGCCTCTCAAGTAGCTGGGACTACAGATGTGGGCCAACAACACCCTAGGCTAATTTTTTTCTATTTTTAGCAAAGATAGGGTCTTGCTCTTGCTCAGGCTGTTCTCCAACTCCTGACATCAAGTGGTTCTCCTGCTTAGGCCTCTCAGAGTGCTAGGATTACAGGCATGAGCCACTGCAACCTGCCAGAAGGTATTCTTAAAAAGAAATACATTGTGGGTTGTATTATATGTTTGTGTTAAATATTTTTTCTTTTATTGAAAGTATTATTTCTGTCACAAACAGAAAACAGTTTTTCCTTTGTTTGTTTTGTTTATAATTTCTAAAGGGTATGTAGCACTGTATTTGGTTTCTAGTTTTTCATCATTTTCTGGGAGGAAAATTGTATTTCCTATCCACTGGTAATAAGGAACAAATTTAAGTATTTACAGTTGAGACATAAATTTATTTTAAAAACATAGAAACATAATATTAATTGTCTAATTTTAAAATATACTTTTTAAACAAAATTATATAACACACATAAGTAAACCTTACATTTTCCCCGAAAGGTCAGTTTTTCTACAGAATTTGAATAGAAATGTGACATATTTTGGTTTATTTATGAATTAGATTTAACTTGAGAAAAAATATTTAGAAAGTAACTCTATACTACCCACAAAAACAACATAAATAAAATATATAATGTATGTCTTGAAGACTGTGCTATATAAACAAAAATTGTGTTAAGGCATTAGATATTTTTTAAATATGTAAAACATTGAATTTCTTGTTTGTAAATTTTAGTCCTCATTTTTCCCAATTAAATCTTTTTTTCTCAGAAGTAAACCAAAATAACATTTTTTTTCTGTTCTGTGTATTTTAAAATACACACAGAAAGACAAAGTGTTCAATGTTTAAAAAGAACATATTAAATTTGAAGTCTGTTTATGCAAAATTATTTAAATAAATGAATTATCATTGCCTGGTAGTTTGCATGTTTTCACCAGTTAACCCCTATAAGAATTAACTTAAGTTTTTGCTTTCTCTTTAAAAGAGAAGTGGATTGAGTATTTTAAAAAGAATTAATTGCAATAAATCTTTTCTCTTTCCAAAAATTCTGTTATATTGATCATAACATAGAGGTCTAAAGTCAATGAATTTCCACTTGTGGATTAAGAAGGCACCATTTGTTGTTGGGAATAACAGTATTTTTTATTCATTTGAAACTCTTGTTTCCAAATTATCCCTGTTCCTATATTCTTTCTTCTAATGTTTGTCCAGGCTAAGACAAAGTCAAGAGTATAACTGGTAGCATTCCGCTCATTAGCTCTAACCCAAGCACTCCTGTAGTGCTTCACTTCCCTAAAGCAGTGGAAGATTTAAAAATAACATTTTGCTGTTGGAAAAGAAACCCCAGGCAAGAGTTTCACACAGAAAAAAATATTCATTCTTCATTATTCCTTCTAAAAGGGCATATCTAGCACCTAAAATATATTGTTCTAGGGATGTTTTTGTTTTGTTTTATTTTGACTTGTTTTGCTCTGCCTTTTTGAAACAAGGCCTCCGGGAGAGAGAAGAAATCTACTGGAAAATAAAAGACAATTGGAATCACAATAGAAAGTAAAATCATTAAGAAAAATTCCTCTTACTCAGATTATTTTTCTTAGTAATCACTGTGATTTATTTTAATCTAGCACATTGTAATGTCTTATATATTTTTGTCTTTTCAAGTTAATTATTTAAAACCTGGTTATTTCAAGTGTGTTTTATTGTTGATGGTGTTTTAACTTTGCCTACACTTTCAATACTTGGAGTAGATAGGCTTGTCACCACTTATGATGCTAGACTGGCAGAAATCTCTCTGTCTAAAGCTTTTTTCATATCTGCATAGTAGAAATTTTAAAGATTTGAGAGTAAAAATTCCTTCTTTTAGGTCTATGTCTTAATACTACTCTGGGTTTCCAGAATAGTATTAAGTTGGAAATATTAATAGAAAAGAATAAACTTTAAGTAAATTGCATTTAGCATTTTAAAGGCATTGATGGGCAACTACTATAACCATAAGTAATGCCCTAAATTCTTAAGGAAACCAGAAGTAAACTTTTGCTTCCAGAATGGTATAATGGACCACTAAAAATGGAGGAAGTTTGCTAAAAATGGGAGGATACCTTTATAATTGCAAAGAATCCATCATTTTAGTCAGCACTCATTCCAAATTGATGTAATAGATAGAAATAAGACATAATTGCATTTTTGATGTATGTTGAATTTATTTATATATATTTTTGTATCTTTTTGTATATGCAAGCAGTACCAGAGAAAAACATTCATTAAAATTTTTTTGCAATTCAGGTAGAAAATAAAAATTCCAACAATTTAATTTAACACTTATTTTCTAAAAAATGAAATAGAGACACATTTTGCTAGTCATATTTCATGGCTGTTAATTACATAGAATATATACGCTAAGTAATTCAGAAAATTTTACTTAATAGTGAAATAAGGTAAATTTAACCACTATGAGTAGATCAAACAAAACAAAATAATCGTTATTCACTTTTGTAAAAGGACTCTTTATGCACATTGAAAAAAAAACCTGTCATAGTAGATTCAATTTCATCACTTTTTATTCATTACTAATTTTGCACTATTGTCATACAGGAAGCCTTCACAAGAGGTCATCAGTGAATATTAATCTGATTCTGATATTAAATTGACTTATTTGCAGTTTTCCTAAATTAAGTTTAGAAATTAATGTTCTTGTCAAATTTAGTTATAGTGAATTGAAAGCTAAAAGCTGTATGGTGAAAAATTAAATAACTTTGGATTTATACATCACTCACAGAATAAGTATAATGGATTTGTACCATAATCCCACAAAATGCAATCCCAAACATAATAATCGTGAATGTTGAAATTTCAAAAGGTCAAAATCCTAAAGTCTAAAATTCCAAAATTCACAACAACAAAAGATTAAAATCCCCAAGAGATTATTCTGGAAAAAATAATTAGAAATATTTAAAGATATTTATTTACAATTTAAAAGAGAATTTAATTGAGAAACATAAAAACATGACAGAACACATCATAGTCCACACTACACAATAAAATATGCAATATTAACACACACATTTTTTGCAAGCGTCAACAGATATACTAATAACAGTCATATAAGCAAACAAATTATATTCATAAAAACATAGGTCAAAAACTGAAATGCATAAGCATATGCCACTATGGTTGGTAACTGTTAGCACCCAGGTTTATAACTGCATTTAATATCTTGACATACAACCTAAGTCCTTTAAGGAAATCAATCAAAAATGGAGCTGGATCACCACTGCACATATAATCACCCAAAGATCTCAAGAAATTTTACTTTTTACATATGCACATGTACAAACAGGACATCTTTTCATTTACTGAGGAAGTTTCAAAAGTTTTGCATACTCATGTACACACACAAAGCCAACATTGTGATAATATGCACTAAGTAAAATACTCAGAATTATTATTTTCTACTAAAATAGTAATTTTAAATAGTCTACTTTAAATGCTTTTGGTGTGCTAAAATAATGTACCTAAAATACTTAGCATAACATATAAAAATAAATATTGGGAAAAATAAGATATAAAATAAAATTTTAGATAAATGGCATGGAATCAGATTACATCACAGCAGCTCTATGTTCTGTAAATTGTCAGTTCCTTGTGTCTTCAAAACATTTGTTTTCCAGCTTGTTGAAATCATCAGCATTTGTTGTTATTATCTTAAAACACTTTATTCTTTTCATTCATTCCATCATATTTTATTGTGTTGCATGATGCAATACTTTATTTTTGGTTTGTTTACATATTTACATTCAATTCATTTTTATAGATTTACACTTAATCCCTTTACACAGATTATTGAATAATTAAATGTAGACACCAGTGCTAGTAGTACTACTGCTACATACACTGAACTGAACTGTGTGAGAGAATTCTTAAAAGAATGTTGTACCATGACTCGTGCTTGGTAATGCAAAAGTTGCTCAATATGATAAATAAGAGATCTGTAAAATGTCAATGACTCTTACAGTGAGAAAATGTTATCACTCTGAAGATATTAAACATCTACTGCAATAATCTTAAGGCAATACCATTCTGTGTTTATTAACACCTTGCTTTAAAGGTGGCCAAACGTATTGTTAACTTTTAGTTTTTGATTTACAAAAAAAGAAAAGAAAACTAACCTAGATTTAGTTAAATAAACTGATAAATACATTAGCCTTTCAACATATAATCTTAGTTTTCAAATTTGAGGACTACTAAATGCATTCATACAGTAAAAGACGTGGGGAACTAAACATTCCATTCATAATCACTTTCCATATTATCAAACTTAATAGCTACAATAAATTATAAAATTGATTGCTATTGCATGCATTGAGGTAATTACTTCCATGTGTTAGGTATTTAAGTACTCATAGCAATCTTTGAGGTAGACTCTACTACAATTGACTCAATTTAAAAATCTAATATTTCATTTCTTTATTGCATATTATTCATTTTTCTACATGTAACTTGGCTATGATGTATGGTATTTGAGAACTGAGATCTTGATTTAAAATTGTTCTGTAATTTTCATTGCCTTACATAGTACTAACCAATATACAGATAGCAAATAATTGTTACCACATAGAAATGATAAACTTAAGAATAAGGTTTAAATAAAAATATTATACATGGTAAGAGACAGTTTATAATTTGAAGTTTTGGGTAAATATTAAATACCCTGAAGTCAAAAAGAATAATTTATTATTTGCTTTAATAACAGATGAAACCAAATTTTCCTAAAACTCCAAGTTTGTTTGAAAGTATGCATCACTCTAAGTAAATGACACCTATTGAAAATTTCTTTTTAATTTAATCTTATATAACTCGAACTCATGGTTTAGGATATGGAGGAGAGAATTAGAGGTGACATATAAAGAATTTCATGGCAATAGTATTATGATTATTTAATTCAATGTGAGATGACAATTGCCTCTCAGCAACTGTTATGAAATTAGGATCTCAGTTTTTAAATCACACTGGGAAATAATCTATCAAGTTTAAATTTTTGAAAAAAATTAGAAAATTTTAGGTTAAAATGCATTTTAAAAATAATGCAAGTCCACCTTTATGGAAAGTAGTCATATAGTCATTTCTTTAGGAAAATTAAGAATAATAGACTTGGTGTTCACAAACCTGTGTTGTTGGAAATCTCTACTTGTTCACTAGCAAAGCAGGAGTAGGGGATTTAATTTAGTATTTTAAATTTATTTGGTATACTGTTATAACAAATCACTTAAAATATTTATGTTAGTTAATCTCATAATTTAAATGAAAGTATGATTGTAGATGATTTATGAGCTTCCTTTCAGCTCTAAAATTCTATTTACTTTGTAGCTTTCAAATGTACTTTATTATCTGAGGACTCGGTAAATGATGTTTGGGGTAAATGTGTATTAAAATATTTCACCTTACAGATAAAGACATATATTAAAAAATGAAACTACTTCCATTTTGGGAAAAATACACTAAGATAATGTATTATATCTATTATATAGAAGATATTTTATCATTTACATATATCAAAACTACTTTTACTGAATTCCTTTACTGAATAGGGATATATACCCTTTTTTAGAAGGAAAAAATTCTAAATATATTTTGGTTTCACTGCATCATATATTCCTTACAGTATTTGAAGGGTTAATTGAGAGTGTACCCAAGTAAGATATTGTTTCAGCTATGGCTTTTATTTAGACTCATCGGGGAGACATAAGCTATCACATGTAATATTCTACCATATTGTTAAGCTTACGTTATAGAAATGAGAGGAACTAGTGATTATTCACTCTTATAACCCTAAAAGGAAAATCTGAATCTTAAGTAATAATTAAAAAAAATCAAAACTACATTTTAAACAAAGCCATCTGTTATTAGGCATGCCATTTTCCCTTTTCTTTTGTGAAAAATAGCCTTGAATTTAATTGTACATTATAATTACACGTCATTCCTTTTGGAGCCACTAAATTATTTGTCTAATTCTCTTCGCATTTCTCTTCATTTTTAGCCAAACTATTTTTTTTAGCAATACATTATTACTAATTCTGTAATTAAAATATTTTTGTTTCTTCTTGAAAATGGTTAAATAGCTTATGCTTTATTCTGAGCTGTTGGGGAGGAGGAATTGAATTTTTTTTTTTTTTTACTTTGGAAGAGAAAATGAATCCCGAGTCCTTTCAATCGTCTTTTCATTCTGCAAGCAAGCACAGAGAAAGAGCATTGCAATAACAATGTACCTTATGCAGAAACTAGTGCTTCAGATGAAGGTTAATGGTTTGAATTGCAAGAATACCAGTGTACAGACTGTAATTAGGAGTGCCTGATGAGAGCCTGAAGTATTATATGAAAAGAACACATCTGCTGTTCATAGTAATGTCTGCCTTTCATTCTTTCTATGAAATTTTCATGTTTTAATAGCACATTTATCAAAATCTCATCTGCTCATTAATCTAAGGTTTTAGGAAAGATATAAGTGCATATTGAATTTCAATAAAGACATTTTATTTTCCTCTTTTAACCTTCTTTCAGACAAAAGATTGAACCAAGGGTAATTATGCCCTAAAAGCTGCATAACTATATTTGGCAATAAAAATAACAAAGGTCAAGTTTTTTTTTTTTATTTCTAATAAGTGCCTATTTTAGTCAAAGTCAAAACTAAATATATTTATTGGAACATTGGTGAATATCGCAGAAAAATTGAATCAAATAAAAACATCATGATTCATTTATCAGATCAAGGAGTCTCTTGGTTGAATCCTTGGGGGTTTTCTAGGTATAATATCATGTCATCAGGGAAGAGTGAGAGTTTGATCTCTTCTGCTCCCATTTGTTAATGTCTCAGGATACAAAGTCAATACACAGAAATCAGAGACATTCATATACGCCAACAACGGTCAAAGTAAGAACCAAATCAAAGACTCAATTCCCTTCAAAATAGCAACAAAGAAAATAAAGTACCTTGGAATATATTTAACTAAGGAGGTAAAATACCTCTACAGGGAGAACTAAGAAACACTGAAGAAGGAAATACCAGAGGACATAAACAGATGGAAGAATATACCATGCTCATGGGTCGGCAGAATCAACATTGTTAAAATGTCTATACTACCCAAAGTGACCTACAGAGTCAACGCAATCCCTATCAAAATGCTAACATCATTTTTCACAGATATAGAAAAAATAACTTTACACTTCGTATGGAACCAGAGAAGACCCCGTATAGCAAAATCAATCCTAGTCAATAAAACAAAATAGGAGATATCAACTTATCAGACTTCAAACTATACTACAAGGCTATAGTCATTAAAACAGCTTGGGAATGGCACAAGAACAGGGACATTGACCAGTGGAATAGAACAGAGAACCCAGATATAAAACCATCCTCATATAGCCAACTAATCTTTGACAAAGCAGACAAAAACATACACTGGGGAAAAGAATCCTAATTCAATAAATGGTACTGGGAAAACTGGATAGCCACATGTAGAAGACTGAAACAAGACCCACACCTTTCACCTCTCACAAAAATCAATTCATGCTGGGTAACAGACTTGAACCTTAGGTATGAAACTATTAGAATTCTAGAGGAAAATGTTGGAAATACTCTTCTAGAAATTGGCCTAGGCAAAGAATTTATGAAGAAGACCCCTAGGGCAATCACAACAGCAACAAAAATAAACAAATGAGACCTAATGAAATAAAAAAGCTTCTTCACAGCCAAAGAAACCATCAAGAGAGCAAACAGACAACCCACAGAATGGGAGAAAATTTTTGCAAGCTACACATTTGATAAAGGGCTGATAACTAGAATCTATTTAGAACTCAGGAAAATCAGCAAGAAAAAATCAAACAACCGTATCAAAAAATGGGCAGAGGATATGAACAGAAACTTCTCAAAAGAAGACAGAATAATGGCCAACAAACATATGAAAAAATATTCAACATCTCTAATCATCAGGGAAATGCAAATCAAAACCACAATGAGATATCACTTAGCTCTAGTGAGAATGGCCTTTATCAAAAAGTCCCCAAGCAACAAATGTTGGTGTGGATGAGGAGAGAGAGGAACACTCCTACACTGCTGGTGGGACTGCAAACTACTTCAACCTCTGTGGAAAGCAATATGGAGATACCTCAAAGCGATACAAGTAGATCTACCATTTGATCCAGCAATTCCACTACTGGGCATCTACCCAAAAGATCAAAGTCACTTTATGAAAAAGACACCTGCACTCGAATGTTTATAGCAGCACAATTCACAATTGCAAAGCTATGAAAACAACCCAAATGCCCATCAATTCATGAGTGGATTAATAAAATATGGTATATGTATACCATGGAATACTACTCAGCTTTAAGAAACAACGGTGATATAGCACCTCTTGTATATTTCTGGATAGAACTGGAATCCATTCTACTAAGTGAAGTATCTCAAGAATGGAAAAACAAGCACCACACGTACTCACCAGCAAATTGGTATTAACAGATCAACACCTAAATGGACATATAGGGGTAACATTTATCAGGTGTTGGGAGGGTGGGAGGGGTGAGGAGGGGATGGGTGTATACAACCACAATGAGTAAGATGTACAACGTTTGAGGGATGGTCATGCTTGAAGCTCTTACTTGAGGGGGGAGAGGGTATGGGCAATATAATAACCTTAACCCTTGTACCCCCATAATACGCTAAAATATAAAAAATTATAATAAAAAAAACCATCATGATTCACACTCTCATGTCTTATATTGTTGTTAAAAGTGGCATTATTCTAAATTTTCATTAATGAGATGAGAAATTTTAGGTTAGATGTGGTAGGCATGATTTTAAGATGGTCTCCAATATTACAGCACCCTGTGTAAAGGAGCTGTGTGATCAGCTCCCTTGAGTGTGGACAAATCCTGTAACTATGATAATATGGGACTTTTGTGATTAGATCACTAATTAGTGGACACTGAATTAATCAAAATGAAGATTACCTTGGATCTGGCTTAATCAACAGTTCCTTTAAAGATGAAGCATCAGCTACACTCATGTTGTCTAAAAGAAAGCAGCATTCCTACTGGGAACTGCCCATGGGGCTGAATGTGGAGGGAAGCCTGGAGACATGGCAGGGAACTGTGAGCAGCCGCTGGGAGCTGAAAGTGGCTTCCAGCTGACGGCTAGAAAGAAAGCAGAGACCTCAGTCAGACAACCACAAGGAACTGAATTTTGCTAACAATCTGAATGAGTTTGGAAGTGGATCTTTCCTAAGTTGAGCCCCCAAATGAGAACCACAGCACTTTCTTTGCAGTCCCATGAGGCCCTGAGCAGAGGATCAACTTAGCCCATGTCTGGACTTCTGATCCATAAAAACTGAGATAATTAATAGGTATTATTTTACACCTCTAAGTTCACAATAATTTGTTGTGCAACAGCAGAAAACTAATACAGATGATAGGGATATTTCATTATTCAAATATCCAGCAAAATATATTTATATTATGAGGTGAAGACATAAACTCATATATTAGAAAAATATCTGATGTAATAAATATTACATTATTTATCCCTATGGCAGTTATAAAATTAAATTCCTAAAAACATATGGCTCTTTTTAAAAAATCTAGAGCTTGTTTTATTCATTATTATTAAGTCCACTTAAAATATTCTTCATGAAATATAATATAATCAAAACCACGATTCTGAGATTTACTTTTTTCCTGCCCTACCAAACCTGCTCCTCCTACAAGCTTTTTCTCCTTAATTAAAAAAGATAGGATTCTACTATTGGTTCAAGCCAAGAAGTTTAAGAGATTTTGTATTGTTATTTTTATAACCACCCTGTGATCCATCAGCAAATTCTGCTAGCTATTTTTTTTTTAATTCCTTGAATCTAACCCCTTCTAACTATTTTCCCATGCTAAACACCCTGTTAAAAGCCTCAGTTCCTGACCCCAGCTTTCACCTGGGTTATGTTTCTCAGAGATTTCTCGGACCTACTTATGTGAAAGATACACCTTGTATTTCCTTCTCTCAAAATGTTCCAATGGCATCTAGTTCCCCATAATAACAGACAAAGCTCTTCCAATGGGACCTGTATGAAGTGGCCTTCCTTTCCCTCTCTGACCTCACCTTTGACTATTCTCCATGCATTCCTCCTGCTCTGGGCATCCTCATACTCCAGTTGTACTCTTTTTTTTTTTTGAGCATCAGTCATGTTGGTTATCTATTTTCATATATTTAAGATAAACCTTATGTTCTTCAGTCTATCCATATATATATATATATCCATAAACTCATATATACAACTTCTTAATATCATAATTTGAACATGCCCAAAATATAATTTTTCCCTCCAAACCCATCTCACTCATAGTCCATCCCAGCTGATAGCAACTCCATATTGTCAAGTGCTCAGGCCAAACCCACAGGACATATCAATGACTCCTCCATTTAAAACCGTTACAGGGCCTACAAAATTCCTTATTGAGTGATGGAATATTTCAGCTATCCTGGCATGAGGGATTTTCTGAGAGAGAGGACTTTCAGTTCTAAGGCAAGAATAGTAGGAGGCAAACTGAGACAGTTGTTTACCTGAGATGATCTGTTTTGCATTACCTCCCGATATCATTATTTCCTCCTAATGTCTCCCTCACTCATCCTATTCCAACAACACTGGGCTCCTTGCTTTCACCCAAGCATGTCGAATACTTTTCCCACTGCTCTGCTGCCTGAAATGCTATTTTAAATGGCTAACTCCTTCATTTCCTTCAAGCCTGCTCAAATTTTGACTTCCCAATGGTGTCTCCTGTGACCATTCAGTTAGATATTGCACCACTCCGTCTCCATCACTGAGTCTACTTCACTTCCTTGAACCTTGAGCATAGGCAACAGGTATACTCAAAAGTTGCTTGAAGGAAGTACTAGCAATTTTTGTTATGTAATTTGCAACATGGAAAATTATGTATATCTTTCTTGCTTATACTATGAGTTAAATTAGAACTAGCTTAGATATTTTATGGGCTATAAAAGTGACCTCTGCATTAATTATGTTTAATCTAGGATGTTTTTATATTTCACACATATTAATTTACTGTAACCTTTCCAGTTTGCTTCCACATGTGTTTAAGAAAAGAAGGAGAGCATTCACTTTTAGTAACAAGTTTAACCATACATTAAAACTTACTAGATTTTATATAGTTATAGTATCAGCGATTGAGAATTTCTTTAAAAAATGTTCTACTATTGTTGCTCTAATCTTCTTCTAAGCTAATTATATCTATTCTGAAATTTCTCATGCAGAACCTCTTGATCTAACTAGATGGTTTCCATGGGATATTTCAGAAAAAAAAATGAAAAAAAAATTAAGTGACAATTAAATTAAACAAATGTGGTAACAGTAATTCACAAAATCAAATTGAAGTGACAGCAACATGAAAAGGCATGAAAAAATTTAATCATATACAAACAATGATAAAAATCTCATCATTGCCACATGAACAATAGTGAGAATATTTTAACAAATTTCTATGCTTCCCAATTCTAATGATATTAATCCTTGAAGAACTTTGTCATAGAATCACTGAAGTGTTGCATGTTATGAACAACTTCTGTGGTCAAACTTTTTTTATAAAGTCTCAATTAATCAAGCATATCTGTATAATATGCTGCAAAATTTCTGATATTCCATATGTTAATTCACATTGTGACACTGCAAGAGAGGAATTTATTGTGTTGATTTTCATAACTTTGCCTGTCTGGGAATTTCTGTCTACTCCCCTTCAACGCATTTTTTTAAATAGCAACCAAATGACTAGTGTTTAAGAAAAACATTAATCTTTAGTTGCTGTTGTTCTAGAATGTTAAGAAAAAATAATTCACCATTCCTTCATTTCCCAAGTCTCCTCAAGCCACATAAAATCTCAAGATTCTAGTAGTAGTGGATAATAAGAACTAAGGATTGAAAGGGAAACCCTCCCGAAGTGCTCCAATTTTTTACCTGGAGATTGTTCATTACTTCTCAGAGATCGCTCTCCTATAATTTTAAAATAATTAACAAAAAACCTTCTTCTTAGAGGAAATTTAAATGTTAATCATGTGAAGATAACTGAACATATCAATTTACCAATTATTCAGTAATGGACTGGCCAGAAATGCTTTTCAATCTACTGAATGCATACAAGGGTTTGAAGAATATTTATAGTTCAAGGAAATAAATTGAAGAAAAGTAAATTTATCTTTGTGTTCGGGACATTAGTACATATTCTCTGGTAGGGAATATTGATTTTATCAATCAGAATGCATCTCACTGATAGAGCCTACTAAGTGCCATTACAAAAGAGATATTAAATGGAATTTTTCCATTCTTGTCACAAAAGGATGAAGAGTTCTTTACTAAAGCAACAAGGCTGAAAAGAGTAGGAGCAAAGTACCACCAAGGTTTAGAGGGAGACAGCCAAGAGACATCAGATACACATCCCAGCAAGGATATGATATGCTCACATATCCCAATCAAGAACAACTTAGGAATTAAAGAAGATATAGAAAGTATCAATGCTAATACAGTGATTTTAATAGAAGATATTCCTTTATCCTTTCCATAGTGGTATTCTTCCCTGTAATATAGATTTTGAAAATTATACTGTCTTGATCCAGTTTTGAGGCCAATTATTTACCCTACGTGCTCAGCCTTTTGAGTATACACCCCTAACAATTTCCCTCATTGGGCTCTCCACTCCAGACAACACTTTAATCACCCAGGCCCAGGTACCAGACAAGTGAAAGAATTAAGTTATTAAATTATCTACGCCATGGGGAGCCCGGTAGCTTGACTAACCCTACCCTGCTTGTCATACGTGAGCTGCCCCCAACAGCTCCAATTTGTTGTTACTCTGACCCTAGGTGGCAACCCCCGCGTGGTAGTGCCTAGCAGTTTTATCTTATTAAGAGCTGTAGATAATAATAATAAATATCTTTCATCTATTGAATACCAATGTTTCTGTCACACCATCAAAAGAACGTTTAAATCTTATAAAACATTCCCAACTGCCTACTCAAAGAGGTGGACTCTGAAACAAACACTTGTGAAGATATTATGACTGATGGAAAGACGTGCAACTCATTTTGGGGTTGATTAGTAATGAATTTGATGATCAGTCTTCTGTAGAAATTTCAGCACATGGAAAAAATATTCTGAAATATATGACAGGGCAGAAAGAAGGGTAAACAACAGATCAACTGATGGTCCCATGGTTTGATCAAGAAAAAGATGGGTTTCCTGTAGGTGAAGTGGAAAATTAGCTGGATATACTTAACTTCATGATTTCCCACCATAAGGGGAGCTGTGGGAAAGTTTCCTAGTGGGAAACTTCAACAGGAAAAGGTTGTGGATAGACCACAGAGGCAGGCGCTGAGTAGGGACTTCGTCAGTGAACCAATTTCCTACATTAGAGAACCATGCAACAGGAAGGACACTCCATTCTGACCCACAAAACCATGCATACTTTCACCAGAGAGCCAAGAGGGTCCTACAGAATCACCAGTTAAGAAAATGACTTTTTTGTGTGTGAATTTCTTTTGTCTGTGCTGAATTATGTTCTCAGAAAAATTTATATTGAAGTCTTAAGCCTCAGTACTTCTGAATGCATGTGGCCTTGTTTGTGAATAGGGTGTCTACAAGTGTAATTAGATAGGATGGGATCATACTGGAGGTAGGGTGGGCCCTTCATCCAATATACCCATTGTCCTTACAAGGAGGCACAGAGACGCTGGGGGAATATCATATAAAGATGGAGGCAGAGACTTCAGTGATGCACCTACAAGCCAGGGATTAAGAAGGATTGCTGGCCGTCACCCAAAACTCGAAGGGAGGAGTGGAACAGATTCTCCCTCAGAGTCTTAGAAAGAACCACCTCTGCCAACATCTTTATCTCAGACAACTAACCTAGAGAAGTTTGTGAGAATAATCTCTATTGTTTTAAGCCACCCCATTTGTGGTGCTTTCTTAAGGCAGCCTTAGAACAGTAACACAATTCACTATTGCACGGTCATGGAAACAACCCAAGAGCCCATCAATTCATGAGCGGATAATTAAAATATGGTATATCCTCACAATGGAATATTACTCAATCCTAAAAAATGACGGCGAGCTAGCACCGTTTATGCTATCCTGGATTAAGCTTAAGCCCATTATCCAAAGTGAGGCGACACAAGACATGGAAAATGGGCCCCACATCTACTCGCCATCAAATTGATACTGACTGATTAAAACTATGGTTTTCAAATGGTGGCAATGCTCACCAGGGATTCGGGGTGGGGGGACACAATCTTAGGGAGGTGGTGAGTTTTTGGAGGGGAAGGGCATAACTCTAACCCTTCTTAGGGAGAGGCAAAGGTATACAACGTAACCAAAATGTCAAAAAAAAGTCAAAACAAAACTTTTTATCGGGTGGTGGGCAGGCGGTAGGGGGGAGGAGGAAAGGGGTGTGTGCTTCCATAACGTGTGTGGTGCACACCACCAGGGGATTGGACACATCGGGGGGAGGGGGGACAGGGGCAATATTTGTAACCCTAACAATATTTGTACCTCCATAATATGATGGCAAAAAAAAAAAAAAAAAGAACAGTAACACAGCCTCTTTTTTTTTTTCATTTTCCACTCTAACTCTGAAGTAGTTAGAGGAAGAAGGGTGAAGGAAAAATAGGAAATGAGAATACACATGGCAGCCTCTAAGCCTCCAGATCCTGGGAGAAGAAAGAGGAGTAAGGTTTGACCCATATGAAATTGAGGTTTTAAATTGGGATAGATTGAAACAGATAATTTCTATTCAATACTTACTTCTATGTTAATTTTCATTGCAGTATATATTTTAGTGAAATAAACTTTAAGTAGCACTTAATGGACTAAAAGAGAAATCAAGCAGATATTTAGTGACAGTTATTGAGAAAAATAAATTTTTTCACATGTATACCCCAATAAGTTCTGGGTGCTCAATAACTTGTCATATGGACTAGACTTGGAATGACCAGGTCCAAGTGGGCATCTTCTATTATCAGTTCAGCCACCTTGAAACTGCCTTTAGCAGTTGTCCCAATGACCACGAAGAAAAAAGGAAAAAAAAAACAACTTCACAATTCATTAGCAATTAACAAAATTTACATTATACATTTTGGTCATTTATATTCTAAAACATTCAGAAAAAATAAAAGTATTTTGTCTCTGGCTTCTAGTTACATCATCTTTTTCCTTCACATTTTCGGGCAAAATTTCTTCACCTTTCTCTATTGTCCTAAGCAAATAAAGTGCACAATATTTTATTCAAAAAATTAAAACTTTGCTAGTTGAACTTATTCTTTTAAAAGCAGCTCCGCAAGCATTTATTTATAATTAGCTATGTATCTCAAGTGATGTATCAAATTATTCAACCAACTAAATAGGTCTCTTGGAAGACTTTAATCTTTACATAAGCAAAACACAATGTGGTTGTCCAGTTGTATAAGCTGTTTTTAAAACATTCTTATATATATATATATATATATGCTAAAAGAATTAAAGAATACAGAGTATAAATATGTATATATGTTTATATGTATACATACATATATTATTATAGTATAAATATGATGTCTTATATACAATACATAGTATATATTACATTATGTATACTATATGCATGAATCGTAGGACAGTATATTAGGTACTATTGGAGATAAATATAAATAATACAGTATAAAACATTGTTATCATAGCAGGAAGTATATAATTTTTGTAATTATAAATGTAACTCAAGACAGTGTTGTGCTATTCATAAGTTTGTGAGTGCTAATTAATAATTTCACTTTCAATTCCAATTATTTAACCAACTGAGAAATTTACTCTGAGTCAGGAAAGGAAATGAAGTATCGGTTGTTTCTCTTCTTTTCCCCTGATAAAGATGATTAAATTGGAGAATGTTATCAATATGAGACTGCTGTTTCTAGTATCAACTCCACCTCACTCCAGGTTAGACCTTAAGATCTTTTGGACAGCCAAGCTGAAGTTTTCTAAGAGAACTATCTCCTACCACATCCATTCCAGAAGAAACCAAGAAATAAAATTTACTTATAAGAAAATGGCCTTTAGGACTTCACACATATGCAATAGAGAATCATAAAATAGTAAACAAACCCAATTCCTGTATATTACAGGCATATATTACAGGTATATGCAGTCTTCTATTCTAGGGCATTCACCAACATCATTTGAAATTTAACCACTGATTTACTGTCTTCCAGCTGTTACATTCAGATGGCAAGAACCCTTAGTCTAACTAAGAATGCCAGAGATGCAATAAATACTCAGTAAATACTGATTGGGGGTCATGCACCAAGGATAAGGACATATAAATACACATTTTGAAAGGCCAAATTTTGATTTTGAACCACAAAACCCCCAAAAGGGCCCCAAGAGTCCCCAAATCAGCCATCCTCAAGTCAGCCAAGAACCACGAATTGTAGAACACTGGAATTTGGAGATTTCCCTGTAAGGCAAATCCAAGTAGAGGACTAACATAAAAAAATGCACATGAGCAAAGAAATCTGGTACTGGCAGTATATCTGAGCTTAAAAATTAATTGCAGATTACAGTAAGAAAGAGGTTAAACTGCTTTTGGGAATGATTTGAATGTCATCAGGTGAGAAATTTTAGCTTAATATGTAAATCGTTTCATTTATATATTAAAATGTTTAAAATTAAGTTTATCAATTTGTACTATTACTGATTAGTCATTTAATCATTCTATTATTAATAATAATTTTATTATCTATTCATATTATCATTTCATTATTTTTCTAGGCATGTTAATTGAGTTCAATTCTTCATTATTTAGAGGCAGAAGAAGGAAAAATAATATTCATATTGTCCATTTTCAAACAATATCACCGTTTTTAACTTATACCTTTTTTTTTTTTTTTTTTTTTTGAGACAGAGTCTCGCTTTGTTGTCCAGGCTAGAGTGAGTGCCGTGGCGTCAGCCTAGCTCACAGCAACCTCAAACTCCTGGGCTAGAGTGATCCTTCTGCCTCAGCCTCCCGAGTAGCTGGGACTACAGGCATGCGCCACTATGCCCGGCTAATTTTTTTATATATATATATATATCAGTTGGCCAATTAATTTCTTTCTATTTATAGTAGAGACGGGGTCTCGCTCTTGCTCAGGCTGGTTTTGAACTCCTGACCTTGAGCAATCCGCCCGCCTCGGCCTCCCAAGAGCTAACTTATACCTTTTTAAGGTATGATTTTCAACATCTAGAAAAGGGCAGGAACTACATGTTCAGATATCCTTCTCCACATGGTTCAGGTCAGAGTTTGCCAACGTAAGGCACAAATGCAAGATTAGGAATGTAGAAAAAAGGATGGATAAGCTATTATTTTTCAGAGGTAGTTGTGACCTGACACATTGGCTTTCTGGTGGAGCTGTGGAGATGTGGAAATATTACTATTTCCGAATCCTTCTCTAAGCTCTCGACTTTAGAAGTGTAGCAGCTTCCTGGTGAGCTTAGCTGTTGGGGACCACCTACTTCTAAACTCTGTGTTGAAATCCCAAACACCTAAAAAATTCCATTCCTGAGCTAAGCCTCGTAGGTAATATAATATTGCAGTTAGAAAATGGATAAGAACTGAGCTCGGGCTTCCTCCAGCCCACTGGCCTGCTCCCCCTGGCCCTGGACCACACACCTGACCCTCTCAGCCTTCCATGCATAAATTCACAGTAAATATGAATGGATAACAATAGAAACTGGTAGTGGAACAGTGGGAATCAGCACTTTTGCACAGGAGGCTTTGGGAAATGTTTACTGTAGTCAGCCTGAAGTAGGGACAAAATAGAAAAAATAAGATGGCTTTGGTGGTTTGAAAATCATGAAAGCTGCTAGTAAACTCTATTCTCTCTCCTCTGGGTGGAGAAGTGACTGAAATTAATGAATCTCTTGCAGAAAATCCAGGATTAGTCAATAAATTTTGTTATCAAGATGGTTGGTTGATCCAAGAAGACACTGAGTAACCCTTCAAAACTAGATGAACTAACTAGTAAGTGAAGAAGCATATGAGAAATACACAAAATCTACTGAGGAGTAAAAATGGAAGCCTTAAATAAACTAGTATGAAACAACCAAAAAAAAAAAAAAAGAAAGAAAGAACAGACAAGAGCTAAGATAATCAAATAATTGTTAAGGCAATGATATATAAGGTTGTATATCATTTGGAACAAAAATAACAAAAATTCCTTTAATATGTTTTAATACAATTATACTTATCCTATCTTTAGATATATTCTTTAATTAAAATGTGATTTCTAACTTTTCTGAGTATTAATTTTGAAATATAAATTTTCTGTGTTCCTTAATATTCAGCTCTTGAAAACTCAAAGTTTACAGAGTTGGTATTTTTGTTAAATCTGCTAAATTCATTTGATATAATAAAAAAGTATGTAAAAGAAAGTATAGAATCATACTTAGTGTGATTAGCATATGAGAAAAGGATTATTAATATAACAAGTCTTAAAAGCTTTTTTCAAAATCTTCTGACAGATCAAATAATATTTTATCTCTCAACCTTGCCTGATAAGAACACATCCTAATTCACGATAGTCAATTTATACTGTATAAAAACAGCTTCGGAATGTTATACTACAATTAGTGATTTGTATTTGAACAGTGCCATATTCCATCTACTTACCAATTTGCCTAAAATTAAATAATTGGTCTTCCTTTGCAAGTATGCAAATGTAAATTGAAATAATTTAGTAGATTACATTTTTAAGTCACTTTCCCCTTTAAAGATAAGCTCCTCCATTTCTTATAGAATCATCTTTCTTTCCTTCCTTTCTTCTTGGCTTCCTTGCTTCCTTCCTTCTTTTCTTTTTGTGAAGACACTGACTGACTTCTAGGGGATAGGTTTATAATTATCCACTATGGAAATGTGAAATGATTCCATGTGTGTGACTTTCTAGCCCTGCATCCAAATAGTATGCATATACACACACCAAAGGCTTACTGTAAGTATTTATTTACATGCATCCATAGTATGCATGTAAATAGCATATCATCTATATTTAGCTCTTCATCGTTATTAAAGTAAAATCTTAACAATAACAAATATATAAAAAATTAACTTTTACTTTCTCTGGAATATCAGTCTTCATTTATCCTTCTCAGCTCTACCTTCTAGGAAATGTGGACTTGAACACATTGAATTAAGTTACTGAGCATTTAACGTAGTAACATGACAATGATTAATGCTCAGAATAAGAGTGTACATTAATAATCATCAGTTCTTCAACTGCTCTTTGAATGCTTTTATATATTTTTGTTGGGATTATGGGGAAACAAATATTTAGTAACATTAATGAGATAGCAAGGAGCCATATATATTGTTCCTCTTCACTGAAGCTAGAGTGTGTTTGCAAGTATAAATATAACCATGGCACTTCTTACCCTAGAATTCTTCTTTGCCTAGTTATTACTCAAGATGAAGTTAAAGCATCTTAGCAAAGGCTTCTGACCTGGCTGATTCGTCTTCCTCTCCTGTCTCATGATTTCGTCTTTTCAATAAACCCTATGTATTAGGCTGTCCTCTTAGTTGAAGACAGCAGAATCCATTCAGACTAGTATAAACAGAAAAGAAAGTGTTTTTTTTTAATAAGCCCCCCAAATCTGCACAAACGATACTAGATAAAATGGGATGCAAGAAGTAAACTGCAATTCTTTCCTCATACCATTCAAAAAAACTAAAAATGGATCAGAGATCTAAATATAAAAGCTAACACTCTAGAACTTATCAAAGAATGTATGAGAAAAATCTTTGCAAGGCTACAGATAAGAGGCAATAATTTAGATAAGACACAAAAGTCCAAACAATGAAAGAAAATACTGATACTTGCATAATCAAAAGTTAAAACAAATTTCTACTCTTTCAAGGTCAGTGATACATTAAAGACAAAAATCAGCCTGGAAGAAAATATTTACCAAACATCTATCTGGCAAAGGTCTTGAGTCTAAAACATATTAATAATTCTTTGAATTCAATTAGAATATAATCTGCTTGTTTTAAAAGAAATGTGCAAAAATTTGAGCAGCACTTCACCAAACTATGATATATATTTATATAAGTTTGCATGTATGCATGTGTATATGAGTATGATGTATATGAGCAAATGGAAGTATATTCAACATTATTAATCATTAGAAAAACACAGATAAATTCATAGATATATACCATCACAAAGTGCTTAAAATAGCTAAAATGAAAATATTTGTTAACACCTGGTGTTTTCGAGAATGTGGATCAACCTCTTATTCATTGTTGGTGGTAATATAAAATGTTACAATCAATTGGGAGATAAACAGTGTGGCAGTTTCCAGTAAGGGTAAAACATACATTTATTAACAATCAGTAATTCAACTCCCAGATATTTATTTAAGAGATATAAAAACTTATATACATGCAAAGCTTATATTCACACAAAACTTACATGTATACAATGGAAGAATCTCTGGTGTGGATCTGGTTGTCAGAGAAAGCATCTATAAAAATACTTTTTCTTGAAGTTCAACTGGTAGGATGAAACAACTCAAGCAAAATCTGGGAAAAAGCATACAGTGGCAAATGAGTAGCTGGCATAAAGACTCTAAGAACAGAATATACTTGGCCAGAAAGAAAGGCAATATTTCTGGAAAAGAACGTGCTAAGATAATTATGGTAGGCAGTGAAGTTTTAGAGAAACAAGGAAGCCGTACCAAAGAGGATTCTAGAGCCCAGATAAGGAATTCAGATTTAAGTATCTGTATTAACAACAATATAACAAACAATATTACAAACAAGCAACTTTATTATGAGCCCCGAAATATCCAAGTTGTGTGTTTCTAATTAAATCTTTTTTCAGTATACGCAATGTGGGACCTCCATACATCTTTTAAAAGAATGATTTTAGTATAAATACTGACTGAAATAATTTGTTTTATATATAATTAATTGTTTGATCAAATGCCATGTCATATTTTGCAATACATATGGGTATATTTTCTTTCATAGTTTATTTTTTTTCTTCTAGAAGTTCTAATAGGGTTATCATTGACCTAAAGTTAATGTAGTTTTACCATATTCTTATGTATAATGAATAGTTAGGTTGTACATGTATAGCCCATTAATGTATGTTATATCAGGCCAGGCCGAGGTGGGCGGATTGCTCGAGGTTGGGAGTTCGAAACCAGCCTGAGCGAAACCCTGTCTTTACTAAAAATAGAAAGAAATTAATTGTCCAACTAAAAATATATATACAAAAAATTAGCCGGGCATGGTGGTGCATGCTTGTAGTCCCAGCTACTCAGGAGGCTGAGGCAGTAGGATCGCTTGAGCCCAGGAGTTTGAGGCTGCTGTGAGCTAGGCTGACGCCACGGCACTCACTCTAGCCTAGGCAACAGAGTGAGACTTTGCCTCAAAAAAAAAAAAAAAAAAATATATATATATATATATATATATTATATCAGAAAAATAAATGTGAGCAAAACCAAAGACTTCATTCATAATCTAAAGTAATTGCTTTCATATGGACACAGTTTTAAAGTAATGAAAGAGAAATATAATTTTCTAGCTATAATTTTTAGTAAATAAATGTGAACCTAAATTGATCAAATAATGTTTTCCCCTATTTAAGCATTTTTATACTGAGAAAAATGTTAGTATATCTATTGCTATATCCTTTTGATATACATTTTAAATAAATTCAGTAGTTTCCTTAAAACAATTTTTATAGAATATTCTCCATAGTGTAATGAAACTATCTGAATTGTGATAGAAAACCATGATATTTATGGGAAGTAGAGATAAGAAGAATAATGTATTTATGTTCAAAAGAGGGTAAGAAATCAAATGGACAGAAAAGTGTGAAATCTCAAATCTACAAATGTTATTTCTCTAGAGACTTTATAAATCATTCATTATTTTGAAGTTTTAATATGGAAGCTGGCTAGCACACATTCAAATGACTCCATAACAGATTTCTTCTTCCTAGCTGAAATAGCTCATTCAAAAAATTACACATTCCAATCAATTCAGAAAAAATATATACATATCATCCCTTTTAAAATTACTATAAACAAATATATTAAGATACCATAAGCAACTCATAAGCTAGGAAAGTTCATATCATGCATATTTACATGCTTACTCTCCTCTTGCACAGCATCTGTTCTTGGTTACCAGTCTCTAAGGGATCTTTTCCAGAGAGTATGCAAAAACAGTAGTGATGTGACCAAGGAATTTAGGATGATGACATTTTCCATACATTTTGTTGTAAAGCATTCTATTCCTCTTAAAATTATAGCCATTTAAGTATATGTTTCAATAATGTTATATTTTAACTGTAATTATAATTTCATAAATTTTGGAGAGAAGAGAAGCATACAATCTTGTTCACTCTACAAGTAACTACATGTAACATTTTCAACACTTAAAATGTGACACATACACACATATATATGTTTCACATTTCAAATTTTATATTCCCTCTATTATATCCATTTTCTCACTCTATATGTCATTTTTCTGTATTATTCTCTTATTATTTCCCTTTTCATCTTCATGCTAAATTTTATCATCTTTTAAGTTTTAATTCATTTATTTTAGAATAAAATAACTACTAGATCAAAGTGATCAACTTGTAGTACTAATACTGAATCTGTGATCCTTTATCTTTCTCTTAAATACTTGATAGGTATCTATTATTTCAAAATTGTCTAATGACACATTATGAGAATAATTGATTAATATCGTCTGTATTGACCATGGTCAAATGACATGATCCAAATGGTGCTTATCTCACTGTCTTGGCCTTTGGAAGAGCAATGTGATCAAATCCTGGCCATAATTATTATCTTGCCGGATGGGATTGCACAGAGTGTTTAGGTTAAAAAAAGGGTTCAGTTATTATTGGTTTTATGAGAATTGATATGATTCTGTGATGGAATACTTGTAAGAACACACATAAACTAAAATGAAGGGATGGAAAAAGATATTCTATGCAAATGGAACTGAAAGAGAGCATGGGAAACTATACTTGTCACCCAAAATAGACTTTAAGCCAAAAACCATTAAAGAAAACAAAGAAGGTCCTTATGTACTAATAAAGGGATTAATTCATCAAGAAGACATATAAATTGTAAATATATATGGTCTCCACATTGGAAAATTTAAATATACAAATCAATTATTAGATGATCTGAAGAGCAAAAAAACCTGCAATACTATAATTGCAGGGGATCTTAGTACCCAACTTTCAACAATGGATAGGGAGAGCATCTAAACAGAAGATCAATAAGGAAACAATTATTTGAATTATACTTGGGACCAAATGGAGCTAACAGATCTACATATGCTATTTCTTCGATAACATGGGAATACACATTGTTCCCAAGTGTACATGAAATGTTTTTCACCCAGCCCAAAGCCATAGCAGCCAAGAGCCTAGGCCTCTCCCCTGTGGACACCCCTTCCGGTCCAGAGAGCCTGTCCTCACTTTCCTCCCAGTGGCGCTTCCAAGCTCCTGGAAAAGCAACGTCAGGGCCCAGCTTAAGCTTTGCAAAGTGTCACAGGCTCGTGCAACCTAACCACAATCGGCCTCGCTCCTCCACCGCCTTTGCTGGGGTGGAGATCAAGCAGCCCCCTGGAACTACAGGGCCTCTCCTAAAACCTGGGACACTCAAGCGCCCCACTTGGCAGACCACAGCCTACCATGGGCACAAGGAACACTGGCAGTTGGCTCTTTCAGGCAAGCGTCGACCACTGACGGGGAGAACAAAGCCACATCTGGTCACAGCATCTGTCAACTCAATCACACGGGACGTGGCTGATCCCTACTCACAAGCACCCTTTGCGGTCTTGGAGAGTGAGCTGGGGACCCAGCACAATTGCACTGCCGTGAACAGGTGAAGACAGCAGAATAGAGGCAACCTGAGAGAATCATCAAAGCTGCTTGAGCACCACATAGGCAACTGGGGCCGGCATGCCTCTCCCTGGAATGGTCGGGGTCAACGCTCAGTGACCCCGGACAGGCATGCAGGCCAGACCCAGGACCCCAAGGACTTGATCATGTTGATTATGTTAATAATAAATAAATAAACTGAAATTAGTTTGTGTTCCCAAATCTGATTATCATTAACATTTTAAATTAATAAGCCCTGTTGTAAAATCATTGGTGTTTTAATGAGATCTATTTTTCAACTTGGTAAATAAAAATTATATTAATTTTTAATGGCAATTTTTAAAAACTGAAGAATTTTATCTTTTAAACAAATCCAAGGCATTTTTTTTTTGTATTTGCATGTCTGTGGTCACATATAAATTATCTCCATGTTTCATAAATGCCTATGGTTCCCAAAAGAGTAGAATGAATTAAACTGTAATAGTTTAATAGTTTAAATACTTGATGAGAAAATTAAAAGTGAACAGCTCCAATAAACTTCCTCTATTTAGTTGATTTTAATAAAATTCCTTTCAATTTCTCAAACTTTTATTGAGATCTGGTTTTTTTTTATCATATTGAGTTAAGAAATAATTTATTTTTTTATCAAAGTTATTTTTGACAGTAAATTTACAGACAAGGGGATCTTGAAAACAATATTTTGAGACTTGGCAAAATTTGCTCTGGTCCAATTTTCAGAGTCTAGTAACTATATTTTAATTGGATTGTCTTACACAGAATTCTGTCATAAATCCACACCACTTTTTTTTTTTTGGTATGAGTCTATTTTTCTTACAACTAAACAAATGCTTTAAAAATTCAATTGTATATCAAGTTTGCAATCAAACTCTTCTATGATGGGTTGCTTTCTCCAAAGGTCTTCAACAATTCTAACTAAAAAATGTCCCCCCCACCACAACGTACATAGAATTAGTTAATTCAAATCTTTTCTGTGGACAATTGGAGGGACAAATATTAATATGAAATAAAATTGTCTCCAAAAACCAATCTATTAGTTTACTAATTGTTCATTTAATATTTTGATTTAGTAAAGCATCATAGGTCATTTGGAATGTTCATTACCTCATGGCTAGGAGAAATCAAAAACAAACAAGCAAAAAGAAACTCTTCAGCTGGGAGCAAAAGCATATCTGAAAGAACGACCTTTGTTTTAGGAAACACATTGATAACCCCTTTGCTTATTTGTTTGTTTTTCTTGGAAAATTTGCTCTTCTCTCAGGGGATGGTCAAATGGGCTAGAAAAGGGTTCCAGATAGAGCTAAACAGTGTTGTAGAAAACTTTAAATTTGAGGAAACGACAGTGGAGGAGATAGTGAAAGTAGCTAGAAAGAGAACAAAAGTTATTAAAGGGAAGAGCAGAAGGTTGAAAAAGTGGATCTGAATGATAAAAATGAGTATCAGTAAAAAACCTACAGTTTAAGGTAGAGCTTCTATTCCTCTGTTTTGTTAGATAGTAATCCCCAATCATGATAAAATTTCCATTGAGTTCTCTTTAAGAAAAATGGAGACAGTACATTCTATTGCACATTTGTGTCAGAATAGTTTGATTAAAAGTAAACTTCAAAGCATCATGATATAGAAGATATTTGAGATTTTAGGGAAGCTAGGAAAATGAAGTAAGAAATATTAATAGCTGTATAATACCTGCCACTTGTCAAGAAACACTGAAAAAGCACTGGATTTCTTCATACGATCAGGAAGAAAATTTGAGCCAATTTTATGGGACTGTTGGAGTACATAATGAATTCTGAACTATATAATTAGATGGATGAAGTATTATTAGTTCAATGATAATTAGTAGCTAAAAACCACTATTATTACTATAATTTTGTTTCTGTGGTTACATGAGACTAGTGTAAAATACAGCAGCAGTTTTCTGCAATTTTTCTAAATGATCTTGAATGTGTATCCACAAATATTTCAGTTTTTATAATTTGGCATTTACTCTAAATAAAAATTCATTCATATACTTTTATTCTTATGCAACTCTGTTAAATTTTGAGTGTGTGAAGAACTCGTCGTCTGTTTCAAATAGAACTCTATGCTATCATTCAACCATTTGGGAGAAATATTTAACTATCTGCCTAAATTTTTAAAGATTATATTATGACTGATGATCTAAAAACTGGTATTGCATTTGTGGGAAATACATATTGTTTTGTTTTTTCTCAAAATGGTTTCTTTTTTCCTCCAGTCTGGTACTAAACACATGTCCTGACAAGTTTATTTATCTGTGAAAGCTTGTATCTTTCATAATAAGCAGTTGACGGTATTATCTGATCATCTCCTCTATCCTCTCCCAAAATTTAATAATTTTTTCCACTGGGAATGTGGAAAAAAAAGTCTCCAACTAGAGACATTCCATTCAGCTAAAATAAAATTGACTTCTTTCTTAGACAAAACATTATTATAGTATTTTCTAAACTCATGTTCTTCACAAGAAATCTAATTTTTTCCATTCACTCTTATTTTTCTTTTAGGTATCTAAAATGTTTCCCCAAATGTAATACTGATTGGAAATTTTTGCTTCTTTCTAGAACATGGAATGTGCCTCTTTTCAAGACGGTACCTATTTATTAAAAAATCACTTTAGTGTTTTAGTTTCTTTCTTTCCTCATGTGTATCATTTTACTACTATTTTTTTTTATCACCGATTATGATGTGTCTGTCTCATAGAATTGGATGCCTTACACTTTCATTTCTCTGAGTGTTACAAAAAATTTTTAGAACATTTAGTAAGGAACATAACCCAAGGATCTATTTCAGGCTTGTACAAGGGAAGAAGCTCCTGAATAAGCTAGCTCAAAAGTGTAATATTATGGGGTCCTTATACAGAAAAAGAGAATGTTTAAATACTCTTTATTATATTGTATATAAGACAAAATATTTGTGATTAAAAATAATTAGATTTCTGAAAGTTAGTTTGGTGGATATATAAATGATTTTCCTAAAAGAACAAGAAAAATTGTTGAATGTTTTTAGTAGGAATCAACTTCTCCCAAAAACAAAATTGTAAATAGCATCACAAAAAATATATCCATCTCAAATCAGGTTTTTGGTAAATTTTTTTTCTTTGCAACTGTATTTTCTACAACACTTTTAAAAAGATTTTATCTTTTTCTGGAATGTTCTTTCTTAAATTGGAGAGTAATCTTCTTTTAGTAAGCACATAACTAGAAATGATTGGGTACTAAAACAAAGGTATACCCACAGCAACAATAATTGCAGACTCAGCTAGTATAACAGTGAGAGTGTCCAAGTTTACTATTGATGATTTTCTCATCCCATAGCTTCAAATCACTTGCTTCGTCTATTTTAAGATTCACTGTAAGAGGTAATTACATTGGATCCTTCTACTTAACTTTTGTAAAGTTTTTTAGAGGCCAATTTGTGTAGGTGACAGTAATTAGTAATCGCCAGTCTCCAATCAGCAATTTGCTCCAATTAAGGTTCTTCATCTGCTCAGTCAGGCCTGTGCTGACTTCCTTCAACCACTTTAAGCAGCCAAAGCTTGGTCACAACTCAGGCTGAAATTCAACAATCATTCGTATCTCATAATCCTGATGTACAAACTATCTGATGACTTTCCATTTTCAAAGCAAATTACTTATCTTGTGGGGTCTCAAATACATGCAGCGGTAGGCACATCAGTATCCAGGTGGCAAAATGAGATCATAAAATATATTGGCAGTTGGTGTTAATATTTTTCAAATAGATCTTTATATTTCTAAAGATCTATCCTAAATAAAAAGAGATAAGCATAAAACTTTTATACAAATGTTTTAATCTTAAATTTTCTAATAATTATAAAAATTTATCACAATATATTAATATATATTTTGAAATATTATATTTCAAATTAGTAAAGATTGCCTTTTAAAGCAGATGTGGGGGAGGAGGGATGGAGATGGGTAAATTCATACCTAAGGGATGCCGTGCCCGCTGCCTAGGGCGTGGGCGCACTTGTAGCTCTGACTTTGCCAAGCTAAAGGCAATTTATGTAACCAAAGGGTTTGTACCCTCATAATACTCTGAAATTAAAAAAAAATAGTACTGTTAAAATATTTAATAATTTTCTCCAGTGATATCTTTTAGATGTTGTATAGTTTTATATTTTACATTTAGTTTTGTGATCCATTTAGAGTTAGTTTTTGCCAAGGACAGAAGGTCTGTGACTAGATTCATGTTTCGCATGTGGATTTTCTAGTTGTTTTAGCACCATTTTTTGACAGGATTATCTTTTTTTCCATTGTATTGTTTTTGCCCCTTTGTCAAAGATCAACTGACTGTAATTACGTGTGTCTATTTCTTGGCTCTTCATTTTAGTTAAGAAATGTTTAATTATATGTGATAAACTTAAAAAGTTACCTAAAAATTATAAGAAAAGTTTATTTAGTGTACTCTACTTACCTGTATAGTATGTATATATTTATTAGAGATACAGAGCATAATGAAATAAATAATATACTTATTATTGTTGTTTCTGGATGGTAGAATTTTAGAGAATTTAAAATTGCCATCTTATGTTATTTTTTTTTATTAGAACTTGAATTTTATTTCATCATATTATGGAGGTACAAATATTGTTAGGGTTACAAATATTGCTCTTGACCCTCCCTCCCCCCGAAATGTCCAATCCCCTGGTGGTGTGCATCACACACGTTATGGAAGCACACACCCCTTTCCTCCTCCCCATTCCTGCCTGCCCACCACCTGCTAGAAAGTTTTTTTGTTTGTTTTGTTTAACATTTTGGTTACATTGCATATCTTTGCCTCTCCCTAAGAAGGGTTAGAGTTATGCCCTCCCCCTCCAGAATGCTCGTCACATCCCTAAGATTGCCCCCCCCCCCGCCCCACCGAATACCTGGTGAGCATTGCCACCATTTGAAAATCGAAGTTTAAATCGGTCAGTACCAATTTGATGGCGAGTAGATGTGGAGCCCATTTTCCAAGTCTTGTGTCGCCTCACTTTGGATAACAGGCTTAAGCTTAATCCAGGATAGCATAAACGGTGCTAACTCACCGTCATTTCTTAGGATTGAGTAATATTCCATTGTAAGCATATACCACATTTTAATTATTCACTCATGAATTGACGGGCACTTGGGTTGTTTCCATGACCGTGCAATAGTGAATTGTGCTGCTATAAACATTCGTGTGCAGATGTCTTTATAATAGAATGTCTTATGCTTTTTTGGGCAGATGCCTAACAATGCTATTGCAGGTTCAAATGGTATTGCTATTTCTAGCTGTTTGAGGTATCTCCAAATTCTTTTCCATAAAGGTTGCACTAATTTGCAGTCCCACCAGCAGTGTAGGAGTGTTCCTGTCTCTCCGCATCCTCACCAGCATTTGTTGTTTTGAGATTTCTTGATACAGGCCATTCTTATTGGGGTTAGGTGGTATCTCATTGTGGTTTTGATTTGCATTTCTTTTTTTTTTTTTAATTAAGAATTTACTTTTGAAATACGAAGAAAACAATGATCATAGAATTCCAGTCCTCTAGAAACTGAGCTTGGATTTAGACCTTCTATCTCGGGAAAGAGGTCTGGTTACAGCTGGGTCTTTGTTCAGATGACCAGAATGAGATACAGGGACTGGCTTCTCTTACTAAAACTATAGGTCTTTTATTTATTCTTAGTAATTTTATTGTATTAAAAATTATACACAAAAATTACTTAAAAATGTATATAGTGAAAAAAGCATTACACTGAATCTAGCCTTGCTACCCATTATTTCCATTAGCCAGTGTAAACCAAATTGAATTCTATCAACTATTTCTTCTGCTAAGTACATTTATATTTCTAAATATTTTAACTCTATTTGTGTACATTGATTTTCCCCCCAATTTTAAAGGGAAACACTGTCAAATCAATAAAGATTGTAAACAAGAGGTTTGAATATCTCTGGTTTGTTAAAGACCCAGTTGAACAACAAAGTCAAATCGGGACTGCCTGACTGATGACCTCTTTGTGTATAAATAATAGCTATCCTAGGTGAAGAAAAGTCATTTTTAATTAGGTGTTGATGAGATTATTTTTAATACAATGCCCTACTATTGTATTTCTAACCACTATTGTGGTTAGAAATCATGATTTCCAAATCAGCAGTATCAGCCTTGCCTAGTGACTTATTAAAAATGCAAATTCTCAGTCCTACTCCAGTACTGGTAAAGGGAATATGCATTCTGTTTTAAAAAGCCTTCTATGTGATTCTAATGCAAATAAAAGTTGCTCTCAAGAACTACTGCACTACAGTTAAGAGATCTGCTTAGCAGCTCTTACAGAGTCGCAAAATAACAGTGGATAGCACCAGAGAGTTTCTTTCTTTCCCGTGTAACAGTCTGAGTAGGTAACGGTGTGCTGGTTTTGTTAATGCGCTTGTTGCTCTGCCTTTCCCTACATGTAGCTTCTGTCTAATGGTGCCAGGTGCGGCTCCAGTTCCCAGAATCCTGTTTGTAGTCCCTCCAGCAGAAACTGAATAGAGAAGGTAGAGTCTCCTCCTAGTAGAGTATAAATTTAAAGCTGTACACTTCGCTTTTGTTCAATCACAATGACTACAAATTAATCACATGCCCATGACTAGATTCTATGGAGGCTAGGAAATGTAGTCAGGCTATAGGTAAAGGAGAATTTAGCTATCTATAATTTATATTTCTATCAAGAATAAAAAGGTCATTTTGGTGACAACTAACACCTTTTGTCTTAAGTGTATATCACTCACACATCTCCAAACTCCCTTTAAGGAACATACATTATCAATATTTTTGAAACATCCTGTACCTTAGTTGCTCAGGAGCCCTTTATTTCTTTGCCTCAATCTGGCTGAATTGATCTCTGGACTTTCTGCACAGATGTCATCCTTGGGATTTCCCTTTCTTCATTTTTGCATTCCTGTTTCCTGGATTCCATATCTTTTTCACCCTTCCTTTACTCCTTGATGACCTACATTTTCATATAGCATCTGAAGTTAGACTCAATGATATTTCTTCTTTGCCCAGTTTTTCTCCTCAATGTTTGTTTCTTCTATCCCTCAGAAAAAGTCTTATATCTCATATTTATCTATCTAGATCTATGATATCTCATATCTACATGTATAACTTCACTATATATATGTACCTTATATATACTTTATTTATTATACTTTGTATAAAGTTTTACATAATACACACATATACAGTAAAATTACATAGGACAGTAGTCATAAAATTATTCAGTGCTTAGGAAAATTATTGTATAAGAATTCAATATAAAACAGGATGAACAATATTAACTTGATAGCATTTCTCAAATATAAGGGAGTAATGGTATGTCCTTGTCAGTAAAATAGAGATCTACCTGGAATTTTTTAACAAATCAATCTGATAATTGCAGATTCTTATAGTTTGGGGGCATGTTAGATTTGTTTTAATTAAAAAAGAAACACATAAAGTATGAACTTATAATCCACAAAATTATAGAATTTGTCAGTATATCAAAAGAAGTAAATATAATCTAATGAATTATATTCATAGAAATATATATATATATATATATATATATATATATATACTTATAGTTCTAATGCTAATCAATTAAATGAGAATATTGGTGTGGTAGGACCAGGCCAGTTCAGCTGCACTAAAATCTTAAAGAAGGGATACTTATCAGTAAGAAAAAGAACACAAAACGTCTACCTACAACGCAACAGGACACTCCCTATGAGACAATATGGTAGACTGTCATATATCGATACAACTCCTCTCTCACTCACCTTTCTCAGCTCAGTCATTTAAAAGGCAGTTATTCCCCAGTTCCCCCCATTTTTGACTCATGTACAATTCTATGCAGGATTCATTTGCCATAAAAACCCAGATGTGTTTCTAAATAACAAGGGAGATATTAGGTAGCTATATGTAGTTACATGTGTTCTTGATGTCATTAAAATCTTGGCACTAATTCCTTGCTTGTTTAATAGGAAAGTCAAGCAAAAACAACCATGGCATTAGGGAGAGGTTCATAGTATCTCTAATCATTTTCCATAGTCTGCTACCTTAAATTCTTAAAGTATACTAATACTTTATAGTTGGCCTCATATTATTCAAAATATATCACAAATTATTTATGCAATTGTGAACAAAGTTGTCAATTACAATAAATTATTTGTATCATATATTTAAATTGACTAGCACAAACTGTTGATTAGGGATACAATTAAAACTTAGTATAAGATAATCATTTAACTTTGATATCAGTTGTATTTTTTTTTTTTTTTTTTTTACCTTTCACTCTAGTTAGCCCATATCCATACTACAAATTCAAAATCTTAACCAGAGTTAAAAATCCATAGACATCGGACTCAGGATCATGGGTTACAATTTCAGTAGCCACATACCATTTGGAAATTGTGGGTATGTTACTTTATTTATACAAGATTGAGTTTCCTCCATTGTAAAACAGGATATAATAACAGTTCACAATAACATGCACTAGAAATTTAATAATATAGCTTGCTATAATGAAGATGATAAACCCATTGTAAATGTTACTATTATTTCATATTTTTCTAATCTTTCATCAATGGGATCCTTTTATATTGTTTTGCTTTATTTTCCTCAGTATGTTTATCCTTAATCTTTGCTATTAATAAATGGTAGTTAACATCTTCTGATTTAAATATGAAATTTTGAGTGATGTCTGAATAAGCAAGATACAACAAGTTAAACTAACTTGTTACAGAACAAGGTGATCAAGTGAGCATGAATTTTGTACAAAGCCCAAACAGGTGTTCTGTCTCTCACTGTTAGCAGGAGATTTTATATATCACCACTCCCTTATCTACCAAGAATTTATGTTATCCTCATATTCATTTTTGAAATTGAGAATAATAGAACTCTAATTTGTACTTTATATGTTTGTTCACAAAAGTTAAATTAATGCATATGAAAGTGATTTAAAAATGGTGATAAAGATAGTTTTAAGAACCTCTATAAACGCAAGGCATTATTTACATCCTGACCTTAGAGTCAAGCAACTCTCAGTACACCAATTATCTATCCAAGATATATGACATATGTTATTTTTCCAAAATACATATTAATTTCTATTTAGAATTTCCATTCTAGTGGAATGATTGAACTTGATCTCACTCAATTCATGGTTTTCATCAATGTCTTCAAGTTTGAATCCAAATTCCTCAACGCACGTAGGTCACTGTTAGGTGATGAGATGTCCATTTATCTACCTGTGGCTCTTTCAAGTCTAATGTCTCCTTTAGCCCTTTCACAGGGTCATTTTTAACAATTCTATACAAAGTCTGGATTTTGTAATTTCAGAAACTATGCCTGAGTCCCTAAAAGCATAGAGTCGCTGGGAAGGTATTTCCTGTCTGGAGTCTTACAGATTTCCTGGGTTGTTGGCCACTCCAGGAAGATGAGAAGTAGGATGTATATGGGTGAGAAAGAATGATGGAAGAGAATAATTAATACCTCCCCACATTGAGATCAAGAATAAAAGAAAAAAGAGGAAGAATTTTAGAGCTGTTTGTCTTGATGAACAATGAAAATTATATTTAATACATTATCTATTCAAATCTATAATGTCATTGTTACTTTTTTCCCCCTGAGGGGGTAATCTCTTTCAGAATATGATGAAACATGAAAGGAATGAATTTTCATGTCAAGAAAGTACACATTTTAAATACTGTTGCAAGGGTTCTTTGGGGTTTGCTTCAAATATTTCCACCTTCTTTTTCTATGAACTATTAGTTGTAGGCAAATTCTTGTTCTTCTCTTTGTTTTAAGTGATGCACTTTTCAAAAGTGGGTCTATATTCTTCTATCCAACTTATTTATTCATACACCATTATGTCTCATAGGCTCTAAATACCTAAGAATAGGGTTTTGCTAAGTTCATATTAACATTTCCTGCTATCACTGTCATAACCTTAATATAAGCTCAGTATATACATATTTAATTAATTTTAATTTAAATATTTTAGGGTAAAATTGAAATGACCATTTTTAACGCAGTTTGCCTTTGTTATACAACAGTTAAATGGGCATTTTTACTAGGTCTTGCCTTTCAATTCTATCAGAAATATTTTTTATTTACCTATCTGTTTATTTATTTGATCTACAAAAGTAGACAAAGTTATACACAAACACACAGACTTTTACAAACAAAAACACTTTTTAAATAAGCTAAGAAATCAGTTTCAGCTGTGACATGTAAATGCTAAGAGGTATCATTCAACCTCCAACCAAAGAAAAAGCTGACTAAACTGGAAAACCACTAACTTCTCATGAACTCATCAAAGGACTGAGGTCACAGAGCCAACTGCCACCCCACAGTCGGACACGCAGCCAAAGACAGATAATCGGAGCTGAGATCTGCTCACCTGGCACAGGGGCCGGACAATGATTGGAGGAATTAAATGGTAACTGAATTTCTGGAGGCTGAATGAGGATTCACACAAAAGAGAAAAATTCCCTGGACATTAAGTCTTATTGGGTCCCCACACTTTCATGGGTTTTATCTACAGAAACTCTATCAAGTTCTCAGGGAGAAGAGCAAAGAAATAAAGCTCCCCGTCACTCTGGAGGGCAGAGAGTAATAATTGTAAGGTACACCTCAAGCGTCCTCCACATCAAAGGCCTATCCTCCAGAATAAAAGACTTTCTAGCATTTTCTCTAATCCATTCCTTGTTAGTCTTTCTGTTTCACCTAAGAAGGGAGGATTAAGAAACATTTTGGAAGATCATGGCCCAAAGACAAAAGTTCAATAAATAAAAGACTGAGATTTAATCACACGCTTATAGAATGCTTATCCATCCACAGTTTCCCACTACAGCAACACAAGTTTAGCATAATAGCAGTGGATTGTAGCTGAAATAGCTGCCAGCTAAAGACTCGCCCCCTCTCTCTCTGTCTCAGGAGGAACACTTAGGGAGTTCTGGAGTCAACAAAAGTGACAGAAACAGGACCATCAAAAGTATTTTAAGCCTCTGGCACCTATAGCTGGACAAATATTAAACACAGCTCAACTCTTAGTAAGATTACCATACAGTCTAATATAAAAACTCCATTTTTTTCAGTTACTTTTATTCAATAAGCCATAATCAGCATTTAACCCCAAACTACAAATCAGGCTAAAAGGCAAGAAAAAGCACAGTGTAAAGAGAGAATGCAACTATCAGAACTGTACTTGGATGTGACAGAGATTTGGGATTTATCAAACATGACACTTACATTGAATATAGTTAATATTGTAAAGCCTCTGATGTTAAAATAGATACATTCAAGATAAATGTGTAAAACAAGCAGAGAGATGGAAAGTCTAAGAAAGAATATAAAGGAAATGCTAAAAATAAAAGAAAGACTACCACAAAAATAAAAAATGCCATTAATAAGCTCAGCAGTAGATTGGATATGGCTAAGGAGAGAATCAGTGAACTTGAATATAGAGCAATAGAAAATTCCCAAGCTGGAATTAAAAGAGAAAAATAATTTAACTTGAAGAGAATATCTAATAACTGTGGGGCAATTTCAAAGGTTATAACATATATATAATTGGAATATCAGAAAGAGTAGAAAGAAGAGTGGAGCAGAAGAAATATTTAAAATAATAATGACTGAGAACTTTCCAAAGTTAATGACAGATACCAAACTAAAGATCCAGAAACCTTAGAGAACACAGAGCAAAAGAAATAATAAAAAAAAAAGAAAACAATAACAACAGCAGTGACAAAACACCTACCTTAGGTGTATCACATTCAAACTGGGAAAGACCTAAGACAGAGAGAAAATCTTAAAAGAAGCTGGGGATGTAAAAGGAAGGGAAGAAATGCCTTAACTATAAAAGAAAAAACATACAGATCACAGTAGATTTTTCATCATAAACCACACAAGCAAGAAGTGAATAGAGTAAGATGTTTAAAACATTTAAAGAAAAACAAAACAAACACCCTGACTTAGAATTCTATGTACAGTAAAAGGAGAATGAAAACTTTCTCAGAAAACAAAAATTGTGCATCCTTCAACAGTGGACCTACCCTGCAAGAAATACTAAAAGAAATTCTCAAAGATAAAGAAAATGATATAGTACAAAACTCAGATCTATATAAAGAAAGAGACTCTGTGGGAAAGGGAAAAAAATTAAGATAAAATAAAATTATCTTATTTGTCTTAATTGACCAAAGCAATAGTTAGTATAAAGAAATAAGAATAATTTATTGAATGTCTTTAACATAGAGATAAATAAAATGAATGACAGAAATGTCATAAAGTATCAGTGGTAGGAATTGGGACTTCTCTGTTATAAACCACTTGCACTACATGTAAAGTCTTATAGTGTTATTTGAAGGAATACTTAAATTAGTTAAAAATGTATATTGCATAATCTAGGGAAACTACTAAAAAGGATAAAAATAAGTGTATAATATATGTACCAATCGGAAAAATTAAATACTCATTTAAAACAAGAGAAGGTAGGAAAGTTAGATAAGAAAAAAAGGAACAAATGTAATGAATAGAATATAGCTAAACATATAGTAGACATTAATACAATTTTACTAATAAACACTTTAAATATTGAAATGTGAGTGATATAAATACACAAATGAAAAACTGAGATTTCACAGAGCCTCAAATTATGTGAGGCAAAAACTGATAGAACTTTAAGAGAATGACATAGTTTCTTTTATAGCTGAAAACCTTAGTAGCTTTCTTTAAATAATTGATAGATCAAACACATGTAAAATTTGTGAAGACAAGGTTGATCTGAACAGCATCATCAATCAACTTAAATGCTTCATCCTGCAACTCATTCCTCTCAAGTTCCCATGGAACATTCACCAAGAAAGACCACATTTTAAGATATAAAACAAATTATAAAAGTATAGAAACAATACAAAGCATGTTGTTAGATCACAGTGGAATTAACCAAAAGATAACAGAAACATGATAGAAATAATTATTTTCAAATATTTGGAGATTAAATGATACTTTTATAAATGGACAATAGGTCAAAGAGGAAGTCATAAAAATTTAAAATATTTTGAATTTAACAAAAAGTAAAATTTAACATATGGGAATTTAAAAGATACAACAAAAGCACTCAGGTATAAATTTATAACATTGAATGCATATGCTGTAATATAAAATATCAAAAATCAGTAATATAAGCTTTGACTTTAGGAAACTGGAGAAAGAAGAGCAATTTAGCATACAATTAAGCAGAATAAATAAATATAAATAAAATTAGAGTGTAAGTCAATGAAATTGAAAATAGGAAAATAAAGATAACAAAAATCAAAGCTATTTTATTAGTTTTTTTTTTTAAAGGTCAAGAAAGACAATTGCTAGTAAGGGTATACAAGTTAAAAAAACCAGTGGACACACATATCAATATTATAAATGAAAGAGGGATTTTTACTATTGATATCATAGACATTAAAAGTTTAATAAAGAAATACCACATGCAAAAAACATTTGATTACTTCACTAAAAAATCATCACTTCCTTAAAAGACACAAAGCAATAAAATTCACAGAAGAAGAAATAGATAATCTGAATGGATTTATAACTGTTATAGAAAATGCTTCAATACTTAATAACTTTCTAAAAAAAATAACACCTGACCCAAATGGTTTCACTGGTGAGTCTTCATAACATTAAATGAAGAAGTGATATCCATTTTTCACAATCTCCTTCATAAAAAGGAAGCAGAAGAAATGCTTACTTATTCTATAAGGTCATCATTAACCTAGTATCAAAACCATATATATGTATTTTAAGAATGGAAACTATTGGCCAGTGTTTCTCTCAAATGTTGATGCAAAGGTGCTTAGCAACATATTAACAAGTTCAATACAATAATATATACAATGAATTACACACAACAACCAAGTGTGATTTATTCCTGATATGCAATATTAGTTCAACATTTGAAAATCAGTATAATTCATCATTGATCAATATACTAAAGAAGAATCACCTTATGATATCAATGGATAGAGAAAAAAATTGTCAAAATCCAATAACCAATCAAGAAAACAAAGAAGAACTTTAAGCAAACTAGGATTAGAATGGAAATTTCTCAACTGTGTAGAGTATACCTGTCAAAAAAAGTTATACTTAATGGTCATAAATGAAATACTTTCTTCCTAAGATTAGCAAGAAGTCAAGGATGTTCTCATTCCTGTTCAACAATGCACTAGAAGTCCCACCTAACATGATATGATAAGAAAAGGAAAATAAATGTTACATATTGTGAAGCAAGAAAAATATACCTTTTTATGCAGATGATAAGAATGTGTGTGAAGAAAAACCCAAAGAATTGACAATAAGAAATTTTGGAATTGATAAGTGAGTATAGCAAGATCACCAAATGCAAGGTTTATATACAGAAGTCAATTGCTTACCTACACAATAGTAATGAAAAATTGGAATTTGATATTTAAAAAAAATTACAATAGCATACAAAAAAACGGACATAAATTTAACAAAATATTTACACGATATATATGCAGAAAAATACAAAGCTCTAATAAAAGAAATGGAGAGATATTTTATTCATGGATCAGGATGATCAGTAGTGTTAAGATGTCAATTCTTCCCAATTATATGTATAGATTCAACACAATCCCTAACTAAATCTCATCAAAGTATATGCTTTTGGGCATACTGATTCTAAAATTTAAGAGGAAAAGCAAAAAGCTAGAATAGTTGACACAACATTTAACTTTGGTTAGAGGATACACCCTACCTAATTTCAAGACTTACTACAAAGCTACAACATTCAAGAAAGCATGGTTGTGGTGACAAGAAAGACACATAAAACAATGAAGCTGGATATAATTTTGAGATATAGACCTTCAGAAATATGGTCAGCTTACAAAGAAGCAAAGGCATTTCAACAAAAAAGGGAAAGGAGGGTTATTGCAACAAATGGTGTTGAAACAATTGGGTATCCTTATGCAAAAAAAAAAAAAAAAAGAAAAAAAAAGAACCTAGAAACAGACTTTATACCTTTTACGAAAATTAACTCAAAATAGATTGTCAGAATAAATGTAAAATACAAAATTTAAAATTTTCTTGTCCTTACATTTGGACAAGTTTTTTAAATATAGCTTTAAAAAATGATCCCTGACACAAAAATAATGTAACAAATTGGATTTTACTAAAGTAAAAACTCCTCTCTTAACTGTCTTAAGCACAAAGGACATTGTTAAGAGAATAAAATAAAACTACAGATTCAGTAGTTTCAAAACAAATATCCAATAAAGGGTTTTTATTCAAAATATACAAAGAACTCTTAAAGCCCAACTATTAAAAAACAAGCCAGATAAGAAGTTGGCAAAAGATTTGGATAGACATCTCACCTGAGAAGATAAATAGAAGACAAACATACTCTGGTTTCTCTTCAGATCTTATAAATCTTTCGCCTTTTACTAAATAGAAAACACATATATAAAGCAATGCTCAACATCACTTGTTATTAAGGAATTGTACATTAAAACTCTAGTGAGAATCCAGTACAGATCTGTTAGAATGGTGAAAATAAAATAAAAAAAAACAACTGTTGGCAAGGATGAAGAGCTATAAGAACTCTCATTAATTGCTAGTGGGAATGCAATAGTACAGCAACTTTGGACAACAGTTTGGAAGTTTCTTACAAAGTGAAATATATTCATAACATAGAATCCAAAATTTTTAATCAGACTTACTTGAAAAATTATGTCCATACAAAACCTGCATGCAAATATTTATTGCAGTTTTATTAATAATCTCCAAAATCTGGACATAAGAAAGATAGCCTTCAATAGGTAATGGATAGACAAACTGGTGCATCCACAAAATGAAATGTTATTCTTCAATTAAAAGTAATGTGCCTCAAGTCTCAAAAAGGACATGGATGAATTTTACATGCATAATGCTAAATGAAAGACCCTAGTCTAAAAAGCCTATAAATTATATAATTCCAAATATATGACATTCTGAAATAGGTAAATTATAGCAAAAGTAAAAATATCAATGGTTCGCAGGGTTTTGGCAGAGAAGAGGGGGTTGTACATGTGAAGCACTGGGAAAATTTTAAGAGCACAACAGCATTTTTTATGATATTATAATGGTGGATACAAGGCACTATGCATTTGTCAAACTCCATAGAACATTACAGCACAAAGACTGACCGTTAATATACGCAGATTTTGAATTAATTTAGGAGGCTGGAGATACCAGACAGGAATGTAGACTGTGACGGGAGAATCTAAGTGTATGACAAGTTATCCAAGTACTGACCTAAGTAAATAGAAATGAATGGAGTCTGCAAAACTTAAGAAAAAACACAAACTGAACAAAGGTATTATACTCAAGCAGATAGAGGTGTTTACCGTGAGAGTGTGAGTTAACAATTATGATGCTGCTGAATAGCTATATTGGAGGGACAATGAAGTAAATAAATGGCAACTGGTAGAGGTCAGAATTCCTGCTGTGGAGTAAGAGTTTACAGATAAGCAAATGAAGGAGATAAAACAATTCATTTGGTAATGGATTAGCTGGAGACAACAGAAACAATTCATGTTTAACTTAATATAGATAGAGAAAGTTACATAAAAATATTTATCGTCTATGGCCATACCACCCTGAACGCACCCGATCTGTCTGATCTTGGAAGCTAAGCAGGGTCGGGCCTGGTTAGTACTTGGATGGGAGACCGCCTGGGAATACTGGGTGCTGTAGGCTTAAAAAAAAAATATATATATATATATATGTATATATATTAATATGTACATATACATGAGTTATTAAAGACACATAAGTTCTTTGTTCTGTTAGCTGAGGAGATTTAGATATAAGAATATTCCAATATTAATAAACACAACACCCAGTTCTTGTTTTTTAATGTCATTGTCCAACAAAAGGAAACAGGGCTCCTTAGAGACATGGTTGATTCTAGGACTGGACTGGAAATGTAAAGATGAGACTATAGCACCTGGCAGTACCAGAATGTAAGAAAGTGATAAAAAACAAACCCATATTGATGAGGGTATGTCAAAAGCACACAGGAACCAACTGAAAGAATACCTAATGGTCAATGCTAGAACAAGTTGAGCAACAACAACAAAAAGTTAAAATAGTATTAAACTGTAACCCCAGTATAAAATAAATACCCATGGATCCATACTGATATAAATAAATGAGTAAATAAATATATGGACTAGGGGAATCCAAATCTCCTGTGCATATGAATTTCAAACAATTTATGTAGAAATTCCACTCTCAAGAAGCTGGGGCATAATTACCCACTCCTTATGTGCGGGCTGTACTTAGTGTTTTCCTTCCAGAAAGTACAATTTAGGAAGGAGGAAAGAAAGAATAACTCTATGGTGGAGAAACTTTACAAACTCTACCTCTGCAAGGCAATCACAAAGTTAATCACAGTAACAAGTCACTGATATGTCTACAAAATATTTGTCCTCTACTCGTCAAAATTGTCCAGGCTGTCAGCAACAAGGAAAATTTGACGAAACCGTCATAGGCAAGAGAAGGCTAAGGAGATATGATGACTAAATTTAATATGGCATCTTGCATGGGACCCCGGAACAAAAGAAAAACAGTAGGTTAAAACTAAAGTATAAAACTAAAGAAACTAAGGTATAAAACTAAGGTATAAAACTAAAGAACTTTAAGAAGAATGGTTCGATAATGTTTCACAAATTATATCAAATTAACCATACTAACACAAGATGTAATGTAAGGTGCTATTAGGAGACAAGGTGCAGGGTATGTGACAATTCTGTACTCTCCTCACAACTTTGCTGTAAATCTAATTGTTTTTGAATTTTTTAAATTATTCTAATTGCTATATAATAGTTTTACATGATAATGGGATACAGAGTGATATTTAAATACATATATTCATCAAATCAGAAAATTAGTGCATCTGTCATGTAAAACATTTATCATTATTTTGGTTTTGGGAACATTCAAAATTCTTTCTAGCTATTGGAACATATATAATAAATTGTTAACAATAGCACCCTACAATGCTAGAGGGAATCCCTCCTATCTAGCTGTGACTTTGCATCTGTTAACCGACCCATCCCTGTCCCTTCTTTCCCCCTACTTCCCAGCCTCTAGTAACCACTGTTTTACTCCCTACTTCTATGAGACCAACTTTTTAAACTTTCACATATGAATGAGAACATGTAGTATTTGTCTTTCTGTGCCTAAATTATTTCTCTTGATATAATGTCCTCTGGGCTCATCCATGTTGTTGTGAATGATAGAATTTCATTCTTGTGTGGCTGAATAGTATTTCATTGTGTATATATGCCACATTTTCTTTAATTCATTTGTTGATGGACATGTAGATTGATTCCATGTCTTGGCTATTGTAAATAGTGCTACAATAAACATGAAAGTGTATATATTTCTTCAACATACTGATTTTATTTCTTTTGGATATAAATCCAGTAGTAGGATTGCTAGACCATATGATAGTTCTATTTTTGACTTTTTGAGATATTTTCCTACTATTTTCAACTATGACTGTACTCATTAACATATTTACCAATAGAGTCTAAGAGTTTCCTTTTCTCTGCATCCTCACCAACATTGGTATTTTGTCTTTTTGATAATAGCCATTCAAACTGTGTTGAGATGATATCTCACTGTGGTTTTGATTTACTGTTTTTGATGATTAGTGAAGCTGAGCATGTGTGTCTGTTTTTAGGCCAAAGCTGTGCTGTTTTGGTTACGATAGCTTTGTAGTACATTTTGAATTCAGGATGCAATACCTCTAGATTTGTTCTTATTGCTCAGGATTGCTTTGACAATTCAGGGTATTTTGTGGTTCCATACAAATATTAGGATTGTTTTTTGTTTCTGTGAAGAACAGCATTGGGAATTTGATAGAGATTACATTGAATCTATAGATAAAATTGTTCTATTTTTTAAATGTCTAATATTTATTAAAAAGAATTATTATCCTCAAGAAAAAAATAAAAAAATCTACTGAAAACATAAAACCTCTTTTTCTCACTATTATTTCAGTTAGTTCTTGCAAGAATACTACTAAGAACAAGGACAATGGCTAACTTAACAATGTAGCAATAAAGAATATATAATAAAATCTTATTTTGGCATCTTCTACACTGAATTGTTCCAAATATGCTAGAGAAGCATTAAAAATCTAGCTTCAACCTCATTATTATACAGTTTTCTTCATTTTTAAAAAATAATTATTCTAAAACACAATGAGGTGAAAAACTAACATATAGCATTAGATGGATTATTTTTGCATATAATATTGATTATTACTGTTTAAAATTGTTGCCAGAATTTTTCACTGATTTGGAGTTAGTAGTCAGTTTTTGGCTGTGGTGCAAAGTTGTTTCTCTAATTCTTTTTCTACATTAAAACACATGTACTAACCTCTGGTTTCTAACATATTTAAAAATGAAAAAACACCATTCAAAGTCATGCTTGATATAACAAATTCTTAAAATTATAGCAGGATAAAACTTATAACAACATAAATCATACTTTAGTTAAATGAAAATGGTTATATTTTTTCTGAATGACAAATTATTATCTGGTACTGTGGCATGTGTGTGTGAGTATGTGTGTTGTATTTGTAGTGATGATGGAAGAATGTAAACATATAAAGTTATGTATTCTACCATATTAATAGGAATTAACTAATTTCTACACTATCAATTTAAATACTAAATGAATTTTTTTTGAAAATAAATTTTAAACTTCCACCATTCCATAGCTATTATTGTGGCTAGGTGAGAGTATGAAATACATCATGACACATTTTTAACTGGCAATAGTTACATTGTCTTTGTTCTAAAATCCAAAAACTACATTTGCATTTTAATGACTTTGCAACCACAATTTGCTTGTTGTATGAAATGAGATAATATACATGAAATTTTCCTGTTCTTGGTAAATACTCATCAGTGTTTTATTATGTTCATCAGAGTATTTCTAGTGCCTACCAAAATGCATAAGCATGTAAGAATAAATGAATAACAGTTTAACAAAGGCATAACAAAATTTGTTATTTTTACATAATTTATGTTAATGAAAGAATAATTTGATTTTTTTCCCTACAACTTCAGTACCTTTATCATAAAGAACAGTTTCAAAGCTTGTTAGATATTCAGTTTTAATTCGATGTTTTATGTAGATTCCCGAGTCTACTTATGACTATATGAGGTTTGGGAAATTCAAATTAGAATTTCAAATATTCATTGAGGCATGTTGTTGCCTCCAAGAGATTTTATAAATAATTATTTCCCCTACATTCAGCAGTCCAATTATAGAAAATAGTCTTCTTCTACGGGAGTAATATAACTTTTCTACTTAGACTTTGGGTTTCTGTTATGTTTGAAATTTTGGTAGCAAATTGGAATGGTTGACTACTAAAAAGTTGGGATTCAATCAATCAATTATGTTCCTGGTAACAAAAATCACCATTTCACAATCTTAAATAAAAGCTACCTGTGCATAAAAGTCATGAATCTCTCTCAATCCCAAAAGACACATATTTTTTACTCACCTTGGACTTATTTTCTCAAGCACAAAAACTTTTCTCCTCTTTAAAGTCTTTGCAGAACATTATTCTTCTTCCTTGGTACACTTTTCTGCCAATTCATTTTTTGGTGAACTTCTGTTTTCACTGTGGGTTAATTTATCTATTTTCACAATTATGTCACATTGCAAACTACCTTAAAACCTAGGGCTTTATGACAACAAAAGTTACTATTATGCATGAGCACATGTGCACTATGAATTTACAGTGACATGGGCTGGACGACTCAGCTGATCTAGGCTAGACTCACTGAAGCATTTGCACAAATTTTGTCATTTGTCATAGGGTGGCTGCTCTAGGATGACCTAGCTGAGATGACTCCACGTATTGTTCACATCCTTCCACCAGTCTACTCAGCATGTTCTCATGGTGGTAGAAAGAGTCCAAAGGAAAAAGTAGAAAAACAAATGCTTTCTCAAGCTTCTGGCTAGTCAAAATAATTCAGTAGCTAAATCCAGAATTAGTGTGGAAAGATAATATCAAATGGTATAGATACTAGGAGGCATTAAAAATGGGTTTTTCATGCAATGAATCTATTGTGGTATCTTTATGTGTATCTCTATCTGTATAAATATTTACCTATGTATTTATATGTATGTATTTTCATTTGAATTCCAAGTGAAAATAACATAATGGCAAAGGCAGGTCTTTATTTGCTAAAATATGTTGATTCTATGACAATAAAATTCTCAAATGTTATGCAATATAAAGTCAATAATTTATATTTAATTCAAATTAAATAGTTCACTGGACTTCTCTTTTTTTATTTTCTATGCACTATTTTAAGCATCAGACATCTCTTGTCTAATTCTCTCCCAATTACTTGTTAAAATCTCTAGAAAATTAGTTATCATCTTTTTATTGTCCATATAAATTAAACTATCTTCTACTGTATTACAATTATTGTTTAAATTTTTATTTCTCCTTACTATCCACTATACAGTGGATAGTATCCAGTTCCTTAAATGCAAGTCAATATCTTATTATTTCTTCAAAATTACTCCTATATATTATATGTTTATCAATATTAAATTTTACTTTTAAGGCTAATATAATTATTGATACATTGATTTTTATAACCAACTAATATTATCAGAGGCCACTGCCAATTACTATAAATATACATCTGTCCTAAGTATGGCTTGAAATAAGGATAGATTTTATGATATCTGGAGCAATGGCTCTCAATCCTAGATGTATATTCGATTCTCTCACAAAGCTTTATAAATGCAGATTTCCAGGCTTCAATCTCCTAGACTCTGACATATGCTTACATTAGTTGATAATATTCTAATTATATAGAAGTTGAATTCAGAGACAAAGGAATCATATCATCAAAATATAGAAAAAGACATATCTAAGTTCCATAGTATAGGAGATGCATATGCTAAAAATAATCTGATTATTAATTTAAGTTTAAGAGAAGAGCTAAGACAAAGAAAAACAGAATTAAAAGCTGTAAACAATGTAGGTTGTTTCTAACAGAATTATTCATAAAGTGATAAAGAACATAATATTTATTAATAGAACAGCTATTTCTAAGGCTAGCCCTAAAAAAGCAATCCGACTTAGTTTATCTAGAAGGCCAGTAGTGTAAATCTTTGAAGCACTGAAAAAAAAGTCAATAAATCTATACTTTTATTTAGAGGCTTATCTTTTAAAAACAGAAAATACCACAATGACTACATTCTGAATTATTTCAGATGGTACTATAACTGAAGAATTAAGGAAAAGCAATTGAAAATGATTTATCTCTCTTTATTAAGGTGGCTTTGCAAAGTTCTTGATAGGAGAAATTTTACTCACTAGTTTCCATACTTAGTTTGATCTTTTTAATCAGAAGAATTATATGACTTACTATTATCAGGATTTTGTCAGAATATTTTGGGTATCTAGTCCTGTACAACATAGTTCTCCAAAACTGAGTGGATTAATGAAACTGTTTAATTTATTTCCTGTTCAACAGATCAGGAGCTTTGACAGGACATCTCAAGTGAAGCTTACCTTTGCTCTATGCAATGCCTGCTGGGCTGACATGCCCAAATCATTTCTTGTCCCCCATGTGTAGTACCACAGCTAAGCCTGCTTTTATGCCTGGGGAATAGCTGGAATGTACCGACTTGGACAGGATGATTAAATTCCAAGATGTGTCACTCACATGGCTAGTAAGACAGCTCTGCCGTTATACACTACTTTTGAGACTGAAAATTAGTACAGCCTCTATGGAAAACAGTATGGAGATTCCTCAAAGAAATAAATATACACTTACCATTTGACCCAGCAATACCACCACTGGGTATCTGCCCAAAGGAGAAGACATTTTATCAAAAAGACACCTGCACTCAATGTTTATTGAAGCAGAATTCATAATCACAAAGATGTGGAATTAACGTAAGTGCCCATCATTCTCATGAGTGGATTACCAAAATGTTATATATGTGTGTATACACACACACACAAACACACACACACATGCCATGGAATACTACTCAGTCATAAAAAGGAGTAAATTAATGTGTTTTCCATCAATTTGTATGGAACTGGAGACTATTATCCTAAGTGAAGTATCCCAGGAATGGAAAAACAGACACCATGTGTAATGTATAATAATTTAGAACTAATGGATGGGCACTCATGGGCACAAAGAGAAGTAAAGTCATTGGAAATCTAGAAGGTTTGGGGGAAAAAGGGGGGGCGTAAAAACCTGACTAACACGTACAATGAACATTATTTAGATTATGGGAACACTAATAGCCCTGACCTAAGCATTGTAAAAGCTACTCATGCAACAAAAACATTTGTACTCTCTTAACATTTTGGAAAAGATGCTTCTGGCTGTTAGCTGGAAGCTCAGCACAGACTTTCAACTGAGCAAAGCATGCTCCTTGCTGTCAACTGAGTTCCTCAGCTCTCCCCACCACGGTGAACTTTGGCTTTCTCACTGCCTAAGGGATCAGGATATTCGTACTTCTTACGTGGTTGCTTGTTTGAAGCAGAGTAAAAGCAGAAGCTGCCAGGATTTATTTCGACTAGGCCCAGAAATGCCAGCTCACTTAGTTAAGCAGATCTCATGGCCACTGGGGTGGGGCATTGAAGTACGGCAAACGTGAATACCAGGCGTCACCAATATAACATTTGTCATAGGTTGCGCTTTGAGTCCCACTGATTTATGAACGAACATAAACAAAATACATCCAACCACCCACCAAAGGAGCTCAAAATCTCATCTCATCGCAGCACTAAGCTCAGGTCTGAAGTCCCAGATCTCACCACGTACGTCAGGACCAGGTGTTGATGAGAACTCCCGGGTTTGGTTCTTTTCAATCTACAATCTATGAAATAAAGAGACAAGTTACTTTTTTCTCACGTATCCAACGTATTTGAGGTAAGAGTTGCATAACAGAGAACTATGCTGAGTGTAAAAGGTCAATCCTCAAATTATACATCTTGTATAATTCCATGTATATAACCTTCTTGAAATGACGGCAGTATACAAGCAGAGAACAGAGTAGTAGTTGCCAGGGATACTGAGGGAGTAGGGTTGGAGGGAGGGTGTGCCTAAAAGGAATAAAGTGGCAGACCTTTGCCATGATGGAGATGCCCTCTCTTCAGTGTCAGTATCTCCATTGTGGTCTGCACTATAGTTCTGCCGGAAATTAAAGGTATGCATTATTTCTTACAACCACAAGTGTATCAAAAATTACCCCAAAATAAAAAGGTTAATTTACAAATGGCAATTGTGTTGAGTGGGGGGAGGAGGGAATGGGTAAATCCACACCTAACGGCTACAGCGCACACTGTTTGGGTGAAGGGCACACTTAGGACTTTGGCTCAAAGTGTACAAAAGCAAATTATGTAACCAAAATGCGTGTGCCCCTGTAATATTCTGAAATAAAAGCAAAGAAATGTATCACATCACCCCCCATAAGTGGTCATTCTGTTGATTAAAAAATGATAAAGAGAAATTTCATTCTTCTCCAACAATGTTCCTTATGGTTAAGTAGTAAAGAATTTGAATATGGTATGTGCTCTCAACCCCAAAATAGTGATATGCATAATTATAGAAGACTAATTTTAATCTTATGCTAATTTTTAAGATATATTGAGAATGTAGATGACAAAATATTCTAAGTTTCAGTTATGCAATTTTAAAAGTAAGAGGATGTTAACTATATATTAAACAACTTATACTATTATTATTGTAAAAGTTAAGGATATATGTGATTTTAAAGTTTTTATAACTTTTTTATCAATAACAATATTAGCATTTCTCACTTTTCTTTACACTGTCTTGGAAATGAAGGCACAGAAAAACACGATACTAAGTTATCTGTGTTCACTATAAAATTCTAATGAGATGAGGTATCAACTTCTTACCAATGCTTTATAAATTTCAAAAAAATTTATTAAAAACTGATTTTGTGTCAGGCACTTTACTAGTTGGCAATAATATAACAATAAATAATATTTTTTCTACCATTGAGGATTAATATCTGGAATAGTAAGTTCCTAAACCAATATGATAATAGAGGAAATGTAAAATTATTTGGTATGAATATTATTCTCTGGAAAATGGGGTGGGTGGTGATGCAAATAATTATTGTTAATTCCTAAGGTGAGGGTGTTTCCTTTATATCACTGATGTAGCATAAGAGTTAAATGAGTTGCGATATTGCACTGATTCAATCACATTAGATATTGTACTACATTAATTATTCTTTAAAACTCATATTGAGATTAGATTTGAAATTAGGTGTTAAAATAACTTTCCAATCCATTAACTGAAATACCATACTGAAATATGTGAGAAGGAATTTTTCATGTTAAAATATTGTGACCGAGTCAGAAACTTCAAATTTCCTCATCTACTTCAGGTATTTTTATTTGAAAAATGAATTACTTGAGATATTCGTAGTTGCATTCATTTGTTCTCATATATATTCATCCAGTAATACCATAACTATCTTTGTGATAATAATCACTGCTAGAATTCACTTATTTATGAAATGCTAAGCACTGATCTTGGCAGCTAAATTATATATATTATCTCTATTCTTCACCTAACTTAGTAGGGTTTATCCTTATTTTGCAAATGAGAAACTGACGGTTTTGGAGTCAGGTACTGGCTGTAGCAAGGCACAAAGCTAGAGTAATCTAATCTGACATTATTTTCTCCTCCCACTCTATCATAATGTACACTTGACAATATGAATTATGTGACATGTTTATTAAATATTCTTTGTTATTTTTTAGTCAAGAAGTTTTATAATACTTAATGAAAAAATAAGCAAAATCAGAAGTATTAGGAAAATATATTATTACCACAACTACTGTTATATTTATTAAAGTTTTTATTTTATTTCATCACTTCATCTAGGACAGGTAAAGCCTGTAGTGACTAAATGAAGTGAGGTTATGAGGAAATCTACTAATGTATTTATGAGACGGACACAATTAAGACCCTGGTTTTTTTATGGTACTCTGTTAACATTTCAATATAATATTCATTGCACTGTATAGTATACAGTGTGATTTAAAAGTAAAATGGAAGTTTTATAGTGGTGAGTATTGGTATCTTATTTATTTTTATAGCTTATATATGAAAAACTTAATGCTGTACATTTACATAATATTTTAAAATTTCATATATATTTCTTATTTTAATGTGAGGATGACCCTTGTAGATATATAAATAGTGGTTAAAAATATGTATGAAGAATCTATATTACCTGTATTTACATCTTGCCTTCATTACACTATATATTAGGATCAAGTTCAACTGTATATGCCAGAAAGTCAAGAAAATCATCAAACAAGAACTTATTTAAGTTTCTCCATTTGTATTAAAAAGTCAAAAAGTCCACGGTGATGTGTTCTCATCATGGGTCCAGTGTCCCAGGTCCCACCCCACTACTAGCGACGTCCTCGGGGTGTGCTTCAAGACGCCTGCCAGAGGGCCTTTGGGCACGGCTATATCCAGGCATTAAGAAAGGGGAAGAGCAAAGTGCAAAATCAGTCTGGCATCTGAGACCACCTCCCGGAAACTTTATCCAATAAATTTCTTTTTGTATTGCACTGGCCAGACCTATGACATATGGTCATCTCCATCTGCACAATGAGTAATACAAGTGTGAAATTTTAGCTGCACATTTTGCTGCCCCCAACAAAATGAGAGTTCTATTTATAAAGAAAAAGGAGGAATGGAGATCAGGTAGGCAACTCACAGTCTCTGCCACAGTCACCCTCTAGGTGACTTTGAATGATGAAAACAAATAAAAAATGATCATGTATTATTCACATCAAGCCTGCTCTTCATTCCAGAAAACTCATAATGACAAAATCAGTAGCAGGGGTGAGGCCAGTCACCCATTCACTCTTAAGAAGCACACTGAGACAGAGCAGGGCCAGATATCCAGCACAGGAATTTTAAACTGAATGATTAATGGATCTAGGGTTAAGATACAATTACAATGTAAACGGCAAAACCACGGCTCCAGGATTATGCTGCCCTCTCCATATTTATTGCTTGGGTTATCCTTAGTCCCTTCCTGGCATGATCAGAGAGCTGGTGACCAAGCCTCATGCATATGACATAAGAATGTTTTGGAGCATTTTCCACAACAGTATTTGTGGGAAGAGAAGCACCAGCTATTCTCCTGCATCGTAGAGGCCCAGGGATAGAGGGATTAAAGATAACCACAATTTATTGTCCCGAGTATGGGGCCATACAAAGTTTACATGGAGCATTACAGAAGGCCAGGCCCTTTTCTGGAAGACCAGATTTCAAGGAATCAGTCTTGGAAAAATTGACAGCTACTTCTCATTTCACACACCTGGTTCCCAAATGAGACCAGTAAGCATCATACAGCACACCTTCATAAACTGCACCTTTTCAGCCCATATTGACTATGAGGCTGGTCACTGACACTGTGGTAGAAACATAGCAGGATTGCTGACATAGACAGGACATTGGACTCCCACGGTATCTTGTGTAGGACAGCCTGATGCTGATTACCAAGAGGTCAAGAGTGTTCCAATGTAGGATTGGATACATTTCGAATATCCTATTTGTCTCAGATAACTGTGATTTCAGGGTATTTTTCAATTAGCAAGACCCTAGAGACCACCTACATCAATGACACTTCCATTATTCCAAACACATAAGGGAAGGAAGTAAAATTTTGAGATTCTTCTTGTTTTTCTCCTGTGGCTGATCTGCTATTCTTTTTTTAAAATTTTTTTGTTATTTTAGCGTATTATGGGGGTACAAGTGTTAAGGTTACATATATTGCCTATGCCTCCCCTCCCCCTCCAGTAAGAGCTTCAAGCATGTCCATCCCTCAAACGTTGCACATCTTACTTGTTTTGGTTGTATATACCCATCCCTTCCTCTCCCCTCCCACCCTCCCGACACTCGATAAATGTTACTCCTATATGTCCACTCAGGTGTTGATCCGTCAATACCAATTTGCTGGTGAGTACATGTGGTGCTTGTTTTTCCATGCTTGAGATAATTCACTTAGTAGAATGGGTTCCAGCTGTATCCAGGAATATACAAGAGGTGCTAGATCACCATTGTTTCTTAAAGCTGAATAGTACTCCATTGTATACATATACCACATTTTATTAATCCACGCATGAATTGATGGGCATTTGGGTTGTTTTCATAGCTTTGCAATTGTGAATTGTGCTGCTATAAACATTCGAATGCAGGTGTCTTTTTCATAAAGTGACTTTTGATCTTTTGGGTAGATGCCCAGTAGTGGAATTGCTGGATCAAATGGTAGATCTACTTGTATTGCGTTGAGGTATCCCCATATTGCTTTCCACAGAGGTTGAACTAGTTTGCAGTCCCACCAGCAGTGTAGGAGTGTTCCACTCCGCATCCACGCTAGCATTTGTTGTTTGGGGACTTTTTGATAAAGGCCATTCTCACTGGAGTTAAGTGATATCTCATTGTGTTATTTATTCTATTTCTATTGTTAAGGCAGTAATATGGGGCGAGTTCTTCAGCTGTGAGAGAGCAGGGCACTTAACGTTTCTTTTCTGTGAGCACAACGTTTCATCATTAACACCTCCCATCAGAAGAGTCTGCCCCTCCTTGGTTACTCTTAGTTACTCTTTCCAAATTTGTTAATAAAAACCAAGGAACCTTATTCTCCATGGTTTTCTGTTTCAGAATTGGAATATCGACTCTTGGATTGTTGAGCACATAAGCTGCATGATTTAGGGAAGCATCAGTTCTAACCCCTGTGTGCCAGCTTATCCTAACATAGTTGTTGATTAAACAGCCCCCCCCCCCACACACACACACACACATGGCCATTGGGTACCAGCCTTGCAACTGCAGCTTAATCTTTATGGTATGGCCACCTACTGGCAGGATTGGCCACTTTGGAATTCCTGGATGTACCAGCTCAATCCCTTGGCATGAACAAATGTTAGAGAAGTGATGAAGTCCAAGCCTTGAAGTTTTCCAATACTTGCAGTTGACCAAGAATAATCACTTTAACCACTTCGGTACCAGCGTCGACTACAGCCGACAGCCACAGGTGAACGCGCACCGCGACTTTAGCCGAGAGCCGTGATATGACTTTTCTAATTTTTCATTTATCAAAATAAAATTGTGAACATTTAAAAATAACATAATGAAAACATATGTTACCTATTCTGATTTACATTACAAGTGAAGCTGCCTGTGAAGTAGAACAAGCTGTCAGTGCTTTCAAGCTTTCCTCGTCACACAAGAGCGAAAGGGACTGGTCGTCAGTGCGCAGCGCAGACCCGTGGGGACTGTGAGTGCCGCTGCGGGCCAGGTGTCCCCGCCATGAGCGCCGGACCAAAGTGGTTAAAAATTAACATTCATTTAATTTCCACTGAACTTGTAGAATGCCAGTTCCTTTTCTACGATGCTGGATTTAGGCAAATTAACATTTACCTTTTATCAGGCAGGTTACTTACAATCTTGGTAGCTTGATTACCTCAGCTGTTTGCGATGATTAAATAAAGTTATAAAAATAATGAGCTTAAATGATATGCTCTAAAATAAGTGAATTTTAGTACATAAAATTATATAATTATTAAAATATGTGCAATATATAACATAATATACTTACATTGTCCTCATTAGACAAGTGAGGAAACTGAGGTTCAAGAAGCTTAAGTAAATTGCCCAAGGTCACGCAAAAGTTAATAATAACCTGGGTACTAAATTTCCAGTTTTCTAAAGTTAACATTGTGTATTTTTTAACCTAAATGCAAAATACATTTTGATCCATCTGTAACAAAGGTGACACATTTCAATATAATGAAAATGAAATATTTATTAATTGATAACTATTATATTTCTCCATAAAATGTATTTTCATAACATATTTTTTAAAATTATAAGTTTTTAAAGTATTTATTAAAATTAGATTACACCAAGATTTAGAAATTAAAATTTCATTTAATTTTTAAAATTATTCAAAATTTTAAAATTTACTATTATTTTTTAAATTTTAAATTTAAATAAAGAAAATACTAAAATTTAGAAATTATCTTCAAAGATACAAGTTCAAGAAGTATCTAGGTTGAGCAACAATGCTGAAAATATGGTTTAAATGCAATTATGAACAGAAAGAAAAAGAACATTTCCTGTCTAAAGCAATGCTTACTACTGTTGTTTTATACATTAATGAGCTAAATGTCAGAGCCAATAATCTTTAATTTTTATTATTCAGGAAAGGATATAGTAGTAGGTGACATTTTTAAGATGGGGAATTCATTTTTTTTTAAAATAGCAGTTGTTATTTTTTTATTTGATTAAATTATAGAAAATTTAGAAAAAGATTCAGAAAAAAAAGCCAGCATAAGATAGCAGTTAGATACATATGTTTTGAAGTTATGTTACTCAGATAAAAATTAATCATCCACAATTATGAGAGTAGGACCTGGTATAACACTTTTGCTAAAATTCTACATACCTAATGTTTCTCATCTGTTCAAATGGCAAAATAAGAATATATATTGTAGTATTGATGATGTCTTTGAATAAAACAATGAGATAAAAGTTGTTAAAGAAAAAGATTGATATAATGTATTTCCCCAGAAAATGTTGGCTAGTATTGTAAAAGCTTTTGTACAAAATAAAAAGAGAAAGATATTAAGATTGCTTTTGATATTGTAGAATATAAAAATGAATTGCTTTTCATATTACCACCAAAAAGTGATGACATTGCATTATTTTGAATACTTGTATATACTTTTTTCAAGTATATTTTTTATTTTTATATACTTTTATTGTTATGTTAAATACTCTCATTTAGATATAACTAAATATGTATACAAATTTTATTATTTAAAAGTTGAATTTCAGGTTTAGAAACATTTAATGGCTACGGTGATAAGGATTAGTGTTAGATACTTTAGATTTCTGCCTTGTAATTCCCTGATGCAGTGATTTATTGCAAATTTCCATAAGTTACGCTTTTCTTTAACACTATTACAAAATTTATTATAAGAGCTTTTAAAAATAACATCAAATTGCTTAGTAGGTAAAAGTTATGAAACCTTCATGCTGATCTCTATTTTTTAAAGCATTGTACTTATTAATGTTAAATACCTGCCATAATATATTAAATACTAGTTGAGATTTTTGAATAAAAAAACAAAGTTGTCAACACTTATGAAACTCTATTTTGATTACTAGCTGCCATCTAACCTCCCTGTCATCTATCAATTTTTAAATCTTCCTCATTTTATTTTTATTTAATATGTAACACAAATATCTAAAAATGTATAAACCTTAAATGTATAATGTAAAGAGTTGTCACTAAGTAAATGAAACATCGTATTGGAACTCCCTAGATCATTAGAGGTTATTATCAGCACCCCATAAGTCATGCTTATCCCTCGCAATCATTATTGAACCAAATATTTATCACTATAAGTATGCTTTATCTGTTATTAATCTTTATATAAATGGAACTATATGTTGGGTACACTATTTCTGCCTCCTTTTACTCAGAAAAGTACCTGGGACATCCATCAATGTTGCTACATTAGCAGCAGTTCATTGATCTTTATTGGCGATTTACATAAATATTCTAAAACGTAGTTATGCATTTTACTGTTGACAGACATTTTGGTGTCCCAGTCTGAGGCTGTTATTAATAGCTGGGAAGTAATATTTTACATGGATGTATTTTTGCACTTGTTTATAGATTTCTACTGGATGTATACCTTAGACTCTAATCACTTGATGCTAAGGCATAGGATCTTCCACTTTCCCTTTGGAAGACACTGCTAATCAACATTTTAAAGAGATCGTAACAATTCAAGTACCACCAACAATGGTCTGGAAGACACATTCAACATGTCCTTCAACTCTTGGTATTTTCAGTTTTTAAGTTTTAGCCATTTTAGGGAACATGTAGTTGTATCTTTATTGTGAATTTAATTTATAGTTTCCTAATGAATAATGGATATGTCTTTTGTTGCCTGCACTTTTTATTATTGATTTTTTCGTGATTATTATTTGCAAAAGCCTAATAAATCAAAGACCACTAGGAACAAGCACATAGTCTGACAAAGTCAGATTCACTGAATTGATACACTAATAAAAGGAATTTCAGGGGAACTATAAAATGGCACTCCACTCCATAAGAGAGATCGGAGAAACATTTGTTGTAAAGTTTGGCTTCTGAGGGAGTGATTCTTAGGAGGATCTAAGGAAAGTAGGAGTCAATTTTGATTGGTTCCTATCTCGGAGGCGGGCTGAGAAGGAGCAGAGATTAACTAAGGGTTGGATCCTGTCATGAGGCAAAGGCAGTTTAGTGATTAGGTATCACCAGTAACAAATGGGACTGGCAAAGTGGCTCTAGGGTGTCATTGATTAAAGAAAGCAGTAGTCATTAAAAGAAAGGATTATTATGGCATTTCACAGCTGCTGCATGACTTTGGGACAAGCAGGACTTGCAGTTAGTTTTGCAGCTGGCTTTATCTGTGTCCGTGCTTCCATTGTGATTAATGGCAGAGCTGCTTTGTCTAATTTCGGTCCAAGTTGACTTTCACTCTTTTAGTCTTAGAGTGGTTTTTACTCTTCATTATATATTCTGGATACTAGTCTTTGTTGTTTTTTGCAATGAAACTATCATCCACCATTCGTTGGCTTTTCCTTTTCTTCTCTTAATAATGTCTTCTGATGAACAGAGGTTCTTAATTTTAATGAAGTGAAATTCATCAGCATTTACTTCATGGTCAGTATTTGGTGTGTCCTATTTAAGAAATGCTTGTGTGTGTAAAGTTCATGAAGATATTTTTCTATATTAGCTTCTATAAGATTTGTTGTTTTATCTTTCATGTACAGTCTACAATTCATCTGGAATTGATTTTTATACATAGTGTAAGGTAAGACTGTAGATAATGAGATCAATTTTCCTCTTTGCATATATTTATAATGGCACAACATGGATATGCAATGGACTGAGTGTTTATGTCCCCCCAAAATCCACATGTTCAATGCTAACCCCTAAGGTGATGGTAATAAGAGGTAAGGCCTTTGGGAAATGATGGTCAAGAGGATGGAGGCCTTATCAAGTCTTGAGGGTCGTCCTTTTATAAAAAGACCCCAGAGAAATCTCTCATCCAGCTTCCATGTGAACTTACAACAATAAGATAGTCGTCTAAAAAATGGGCTCTCACCAGATACCAAATCTGTCTTGATCTTGTACTTGCCAGCTGCCAAAACTGTGAGAAATAAAGTCTCGTTGTTTGTAACCCACCTAGTTTATGGCATCTTTGTTATAGCATCCAAAATGGACAAAGACAAGAAGTAATCTAAATTTTCATTAATGTGAGTGGATAAGGAAATTGTGCTATATCCATAACCAGGGTGCTCACTAATAAAAATAACCAAAAAATTAATAAGATGCAAAACAAAGATGAATCTCAAAAACATACTGAGTCAAAGAAGCTAGTAACAAAGAATCCATTCATTCTGATTCCAGGTATACATGAAATTCTACATAATGCAAATTAATGGACAGTTAAAAAATAAATATATCAGTATTTTATTGAATTGAGGGAGAGATAGAAAATGCATGTAAATGGTCATGAAAAAACATTTCTGAATGATAGAAACATTCTAAATTTGATTGTGTTAGTGGTTAGATGGGAAAATACATTGGCAAAATTCTTTAAAATGCCCCTTGTACGTTGGGGGAGAATATTCTATTAAATTATACCTTTTATTTCTTTCTTCCAATATTCCATTGCGTATCTACCATATGTTTTACCATTCATAGATGCCATATTTTCTTTGTCCATTCTCTCCATTGAATTCTCAACCAGAGGATTACTTCATCCTCCTCTGTGTGGCTGGCATTCCCTCTGGCACTAATTGATTAATATTCCCTACTAACAAAGTTAACTTCGGTTCCTGAAATGATTATAAGCATTCATATTGTAATCATTAGTTCTGAGACAGTTTTACCTTTACTGAAAATTAATTGCTAAAAAGGCCTAATTATTATTTTTATTTTATTTTAATATGCAATTATATTATAGATGATACTGAACTTTTCCCATGAGCCTTTTCTTTTTTTCACTGAAACAAGAACTACTTATTGAAAACCTACTATTCTTAGGGATTATCCTAGATGCCAACAACTTAAAAACACATATGCTACCTCTGACAATTCATAGCTTTGTGAAAAATAATTTTAATTTAAATGGAGGGTAAGCATATGATTAAATGGAAAACATACTATAGGCTTTTGTGCATTTATATTTACCAAATTTTTCAAAATTAACAAAAGATTACTGAAATTATTATCATAAAATTTAGGAATCATAATGTAAATCAGTCAAAATTTGGAATTGGTAAGAATTTTTGCAAATATAACCACTCATTCTTTATGCTCCGAAGGCTGGACCATTTAATGATATTAAGATTATTATTACTGGCAGAAAAAAATTAGTTAACATTTGTGTTTTAAAACCACCGACTTGGTTAATTCTACATAACTAAGTTAATTAAATCACTGATCTACTATTGTAGAAATAGGGTATGAATGATTACAAGTATCTATAGGCCTTTGCTGATATATTGTTTGCATATAAAGTAATAAAGAATATAAAAATAATTATGTTAATCAATTAATAAATTATGTCAATAAAATTCAAATATATGTACATGGCCTATGAAAGGCAAAGGTAATTTCATTCAGTATGTTGCATATATAATTTCTACTAAAATTAGTCTATGGTTTAATTATATTAAACAGATTTGTCATGAAAATGCTAATACATTTTTATTGTGAGATAAAAATATTAAACACTTTGTTAAAAGTTTTTAAAAACTTCTTTTATAAATGCACTTTTAAAGTTCCTTCCTGTTTCTTTTAAGAGTGAAACATCAATAATATAGTCATTTTCACATTTAAGGTCCACATAGGCTTTTTGCTTCTTACTTTGCTATAGAAAGTCAAAGGTGCTAGAAGGGTGACCCACACTTCCTGCTGTTACTCTTGAGCCAATGGCAATTATTTTCATTCTAGGTTTATAGGGCACCAACATCTCAGCGTATATTTTGACAGATGAAACTTTGCCATTTAAAGGTTAGAGTTTCTTTTAAGAAGAAAACAGAGAAGCACTTCCATCTTACCAGATATTTTCTAACTTTCCAAAATTATATGAGAATACCATTAAATCATAAAATCCTTCAATTTAGGATAATATAACTTATTTGTTTTATTTCATGATGAACCTAATAATCTATGCCCATTATCAAACACTGAATATACGAAAAATGAGCAAAATTAAGAACAAAAACTAAAGGAGAAAATCAAAATGATAACCACTATATGATGAGATACTCAAAACCACTAGTAATTGGGGGAAAATGGAAATAAATTAAATACCAAGATATTATTTTTCTACTTTTGGGCTGGCAACAATTCAAAGGCTGAAAGATACTAAGTACTTTTAGTGATATGGATATATGCAATTACTCATGTACATCAAGTAAGAGGGACTTTTTAGAAATCAGGAACAATAATATGCTTTGAACTGAGAAGTATGACTAATTTAATTCTTGCTTCTTGATAAGCAGAAAAAAATATCAAAGGGGAAAAGTAAAAGTAATTAGGAAATATACATTTACAAAGAAGGCATTAGAAATATGCAAGATCATAATACAGAAATTTCAAAGGAACAGAAATTTTAAATGTTCCTTTTTTCCAGCATGTAGTTTTTGGCATCCTCTATACATATCTCTTCATATCTAGATCTCTATCTACATCTGTATCATTATGTATTTATATAATCACTATATTTTTATAACTTCACATACAGATTACCTGCATACACATACACACGCGTGCACATATATTTATATGACTGTCAAAATAGCGTTCCTCACTATTGCAACAGGCTTAACAAATTTATCTTTTCTTGATTGACAAGTTGCTCTGATGATACTTGGGAGAATAGAGACCAACCATCTTGGTGGTTGTAGTGATATCCAATAATGAAACCCTCGCTATCACTCAGAAACGGATTAACTTCCTCAGAATCCCTGATTTATATGTGAGCACTTCATTGACTTCTGTGTTGACACAAGTCTCAAGCATTAGATCTGAGCTCCGATTTTTTTTCATCAAGTTTCTAAATGTTGGTTTTTGTTCCCTACAATTTAGAAACCTTCTTTAGAAATTCTCTCTTATCTGATTAGATTTGAAAAGTTTTATCCTAGATGTGAACCTACTTTTGATACGGAAAATGTCGGGCACCGCTGGCCACCTCCCCATGGCTCTGCATCTCCGTGGGCCAGCCCCCGCGTGGCTAGTTGGAGGGCCACGCTGCCCGCCCACGTGCGGGAATGCCCCCAGGCCCAGTGCCGCTGCCTGTTTCCCGCCACGCTGCTTGCATGATCCTGATTGGGTAATTTTTGAATCACACTGTTTTTGATTGAATGTTAAAGCTTGCTGTTGATTGGATGTTAAAGCTTGTAGTTGATTGGATGTTAAAGCTTGTAGTTGATTGGATGTTAAAGCTTGTAGTTGATTGGATGTTAAAGCTTGTAGTTGATTGGATGTTAAAGCTTGTAGTTGATTGGATGCATTTTGAGCCCATGAAGGCTATAAAAGCAGGGGCAGAAGGGGGCAGAAGGGAAGAATATCTGAAGATGTCAAGAGAGCTATAAGGCTAGGTGTGCTGAGCCTGCTGTGGAAGAATGAAGGCTGTTCTCTGAGTCTTCACATGCCGCTGGACTCTTTCCCTAGTCAAACGAATAAGAGCTGTAACGCTAGCTGTACACACTGCCGCCACACTTTATTACTAAGACTACTGCTGTGACCATCCCGCAGGCGGGGAAGGACCCCACCCAAGATCCGGTTCATATTTTGAGACTGACTATGACACACTCAGGATCGTGTGAGTAGTTTATTACTCACACAACGAGGCTTTCTAGGGAGAACACGTCAGCGGTCCCAGGCTTGTGCAAATATTGCTTGAGAGACGAGGGAAAAGAGACGACGTGAGGTTTCTAATGCAGTGAAGGTGCGGGCCTGGGAGGAGGTTCTGTCTGTGCACAAGGGCTCGTGTGGTGTAAACCTCTCACAGGGGCGCAGACGGGAACACACAGGAAAAGAGAAGAGAGCGGTGAGGCTTGTGACTGTCCAGCAGCCAAACATCGACTACGGGAGTCATACTTCATATCACGACACTGTGTGCTTCTCTATCTGTACTTTTCAGTTTTTGATGTGCCTCTAAGTTATATGTCATCTCTTGAGACAGCCATATTGGGAAACCTATTATGAAACCAGGGGTGAGGGACTCTTCCAACTCCACATCTCAGAGTTTCATACAGGTCTGGGCACTGACAGAAACCTACATATGGGCTCAGTTCCTAAAGGCTCTCTGTCCAAGGGACTTAAAAATATCTTTACAAAGAATCATTTAGAAAATATTCCCAATTTATGTCAAATGACTTTTTCTTTCCTGCCCCAAGGAACCAACTTAGGTTATATGGCTTTATGTGGTTCTAGGCTACTCTACAGGTTTGTTTGAAAAATCTATTCTAGAAGGCCAAGAGGAACAATAAATCACTAGGATGGCTTATCTGGAACAGCTTCAAAGTCCAAATGAAACCTCTCTTATATATAAGAAAACCAGACTTTTAAGACTTGACGAACTTCCCAGTGCTGGTGCTACATGTTGACGATTTTTGTAAAGAAAAAACAGATAAGAAAATCTTGAGAAATGTAAACACCTTTGTACAGAATATGTAACTGATATCACACTTGTCTGGTGTTGGTCTGGGGTTTATCAGTTCTGGAATCTGGAAGAGCATTATTACCCAATTGAGTTTTCCCTAGCTTGCTTTTAAGAAAAACTTTGTAGAATTCAGAAGTATAACTCAAGTTATCTTTGTATTTTGCCACTGTTTTTCTTATTATTTGGAATTAGCTTTATAAACTGTATTTACATTTATTTAATTTTCCACTTTGATCTTTCCGTTTATTTCATTGTTATTGGTGCCTGCTCTGAACTCACGAGGATGATGACGTTTGGTTTGGGAAAGGCCATAGCTTTTCTTGGCTTCTTCAATAAGTCCCTCCTATGTGTTCATCTATGCCCTCTGACTTGTCTAGGCATGAATTGCCCATGAGAGCCACTAACCAAATTCTGCCATTCAAGGATGAAAATAAGATAATGTGGCTCAGGATAAGGTGTGGAACTCAAATGTGAGCCTTGTGAGCAGATGAATGGTGCAACACCTCCAGTTGCTTTTCCTTTATGTCATTCTATCAATAAACTCTTTGCAGGGAGAATTTATTCTTTTGTCTAGAGCTAAAGAGCTTAGCCTCGAAAACATATATACCATATGGCCCAAAGTTCAACCATCTAACATTTAGTTTATGTTCATATTAGCAGCTATTAACAGTGTTATAGTGTTAATAGTGTTAGCATTAATATTAAAAGCATTACTCTGGCCTGATTACCCTACCCAGTGATTTTCAGATAACCTTTAAGGAGTGTATCTGTGTATTCTGGAAAATAATAGCAGAGAAAACAAATTTTGCTTCTGTTCAAATTTCGATGAAAATTAATTATAATAAAGGAAGAAAAATGCCTGACATTGTAGAATTGTTCTGTTGCAAGAAGCCTGCAAATATGTGATTTATCCTGATTGGAATTCTTAAATTGAGCCTGTGACAATTAAGTAGGCACACAGAAAAATGAGGCTGGCCACATTGGCTCACACGTGTTATCCTAGCATTCTGGGTGGCCAAAGTGGAAGGATCACTTGAGGTCAGGAGTTTGAGACTAGCCTGAGCAAGAGGGAGACTGTTTCTCCACCAAAAATAGAAAAAAAAAAATAGCCAAGCCTGGTGGCATGTACCTGTAGTTCTAGCTACTCAGGATGCTGAGACAAGGACATCCTTTGAGCCCAGGAGTTTGAAGTTGCAGTGAGCTATGATGATGCCACTGTGCTCTACCCGGGGTGACAGAGCAACACTCTGTCTCCAAAAAAAAGAAAGAAGCAAAGAAAAGAAAGAAAGAGAGAGAGAGAGAGAGAGAGAGAGAGAGAGAGAGAGAGAGAGAGAGAGAGGAGGGAGGGAGGGAGGGAGGGGGGAGGGGGAGGGAGGGGGAGGGGGGAGGGGGAGGGAGGGGGAGGGGGAGGGGAGGGGAGAGGAGAGGAGAGGAGAGGAGAGGAGAGGAGAGGAGAGGAGAGGAGAGGAGAGGAGAGGAGAGGAGAGGAGAGGAGAGGAGAGGAGAGGAGAGGAGAGGAGAAACCTGGGATTTTATCTTATTCTTTTGGAAGACATTTGCTACAAATTTGTGTGTAGAAAATGTAGGGTTATGTGTGATACTTTGAAATAAGAACAAATTAACTATTCATCTAATCTTTCTAAAAATTAAATAAACATTAAAAATAACAATGTGTAAAAACTTTCCTCATTTATGTGTGCTTTGTTCCAGAGAATCTACTTCTGAAATGGATCCCTTCTTTAATCCTTCTTTTCCCTGAAAGTGGAAAATTTGTTGGGTCTGTAATTCAGAAGAGCAAAGCATTAGACTTTATGTAAGCAATGCATCTCTTGAATACTGTCAGATGCTTATGGGTTCTTCTGACCCTAAGCTATCTGGATCAGACATTGCTTCTTTTATGTACTAACATTATAACTCTAATCCATGTGTTTGGCTTTCTAAATTGCATACATTTACCAAAGCTAATTTAGAACAGTCACAACTTCAGGGAACTTTTGGTATGAAAAAATTGTTCATTTGAGAGGAAGCAAGGAACAATATCACAAACTTCCAATGATTTTAGTGTCCTTCATCTTTTTATTAGTATAAGAAAGCTTCTAAAAGTCCCTTCCTTCAGGTACTTTTATCCAAGTCCAATCAAAGTGTAAATACTTTATATCTACCTCCGTTAGATTATGCTAAATCACAACTTGTAACTACTTGCCTTTATATCTTTGTTACTTTTCACCTGTTCTATTCTATTCCATTGAATTCTTCTGTATTATATCCAAGACAAGACACTTTAAAATAAAAAAACACAATTATTAAATCTATTCAACTTTTAAAAATATTTTTATACCAGCTGTATTAAACAGAGTTAAAAGAACAAAATAAATTGGAAAATATCTGTACATTGTAAATGACAGGGTTTAGTCATATGTGTATCATTTAAGCAGAACTTTAATTCAATAAGAAAAAATAGATTATATTAGTTATCTAGTGTCTTATAGAATATTACCTATAACTTAGTGGCTTAATAATTTCTCAGGGTTTCTGTGGCTAACAGATTCAGAAGCATCTTAGAAGGCTAGTTCTGGCTTGGAGTTGCAGGCAGGTGACAGCAGGGACTGAAGGGTCTGCCTTCAAGATGCCTCACTCTTGTGGTTATTGGCAGAAGGCCTCAGATTCTCATTGGCTGTTGGGCAGGTGCCTCAGTTCCTTGTTAAATGGGTCTATCCATAGGCTACTTTTCTGTCCTGATGACATGACAGCTAATGGTCCCAAGAGAACAATTCAAGATGGTACTTTTTGTACCAGTTCTTTCTGTGACCCAGTCTCTAATGTCATACGTGATCACTTCCACGCAACTGTATTTATTTGAAGTCAGTGATTAAGCCATACTCAAGATGAGGGGAATTAGACTCTGCCTCTTGAAGGTAGAAGCATCAAGGAAATTGTGAATATATTTTAAAACAACCACAGTAATTAATTTATAGTAATAACAGGGCCGGTACTGGTATACCCAGGGTGATATAGGAGATTAAGAAAAGAACATAATGCAGAAGTTCTTTTCCAGCCCATTCCAATTGGCTTTGATCTTCCTTCTAATTGGCCTTTTACTCTCTTGGCTGTTGTCAAAGTTTTCTCAGACCGTCGTGTTTTGAATGGTGTTTACTGCAGCTTTAGATCCATATAATTATTTCTCTCTTGAGTGGCATCTCAAATCTGGATATAGAAAAGGCTGCCAGGAATCTATGTTTACTAGCTATCTTGTGTGGAACTCTACTTATTTCTTTATAATAAACATATAAACATAGTAATATAATACTTATAATACTCATTTGTATTATAAATATTTATTTATGATATTTATCTCCCCTATAATCAATGATTTTCCCTTAATAGAGAGATGCCCAAGGAATATTTGAGTATTATTTCCTTAAAAATATAGTCTATATTCCATCAATATTTCTTGAAAAATACTAATATTTACCCAATGATCAATTTGCTATTTTATATCAAAGGTTTAATGAATTATTTCAGATACATTAAATAATGTAGAACACCTCAATTTTCCCAAACCCAAAATCTTTACCTTCTGCTGAAAACTTTATGCACTGAAAGACATTCATGACAAATATATGCAGCTAGAAATACTAGAAAGCTGTGATGTGTATGAAGAATGTATTGATGGCAGTTCACGTTGTGAGAGTTCTTTTGTTCTATTTTTGTTTTGCTTTATTTTCTGCACTGTGAATATCTTAGCTGCAAGGAGTCAATGTGAGTGATACTTGAAACATCATATGCATCTTACTTTTCATTGTTTAAAGCTGTCTCTCAATAATGGGTGTTTCCAGATCACTTGTTTTACATCTTAGTATGTGCCGTGACTAATTTCAGCATATTCAATCTACAGCACAGCTTTTCTCCAGCTTATACAGTTGGAAGAAAATTAAAATGGAATTTTATGGGTTCATTTTGTGTTTAAAGGAGATTTGAGTACTCAGTAGGAAGCATATTATTTTATTTCTCATATCTCACATCCTCCAGGGTTTTTATGTTACATCCAAATTGTGATACCACTATGTAACCTAGTTGTCATTTTTTTTTGTAGTCAAGTTCATGAACTGGATATTAGTAAAGCATTTCTTTTCTAGCATACACTCAAGAAGTCTCAAAGAAGTATTCTAAAAGTCTGTTTGGCAATAATATTTTATTGTCACTTTTAATGCCAAGCTCATGCACATTTTTTACTACATTGCAAAACTATATATTCCAGTTCAGTCACAAGTTTAAACATTATATATTCCAGATTGTGATCCACACTATGTTGCAAATGGCATTATGTCTAGTGCAGCTGTCATATGGAAGTATTATGAAGTGCTGCACAGATATAAAATGTAAACTTAAACTCTGCAAAACTCACAGAAATTAAGGATAAGCAAGGTGAAAATTAGCATCAAAAATCTTGCTATAGGATAGTTTTTCCACATATTTATAGAGATTCCACATGCATTCATCTCTTTATCACATGTTTCACTCATTCATTTATTGAATGATAACCACAGACCAGATACTCTTTTACATTTGGGGCATACAGTGGTGAATAAGGCAGTCAAATTCCTCCCTACATGCAGCTTACATGCCAGTGGGTGGGAGGAGACAAACCCTAAATAAATGCATAACTATATGACATGTCAAAAACTGATAAATTCCATGAGGAATAGTAAAACTGAGAAATAATGATAGGGATTTCTGAAATAGAATAGAGGATACCATTTATTTTGTGTATAATGGTCTGAGATGTTTTCTCTTATGAGAAAATGTTTGAGCAAAGACCTGAAGAACTGACTGATGTCTCTTATGGATGTCTCCAACTATAATCCATTACCATATGAATCATTCTAGATCCTGCCCATGCTTATATGTAAATTCCCACTCTGATGGAGAGAAACCTGGCTCTTACCATGCACCATCCATTTACTTCATTGTTCAGTTCCAGTATACCTGAATAGATGTATCAAAATTGTTAACCAATCCTCCCATAGGAACAACTTTATTAGCCTGAGGACAGTGCTTTTGTGATGTTCCTTTGGCCTTTAGTCTTACATAGGCCACTCATTTCCAAAGTTTCCAAATGCAGTGCCCTCCCCGCTTCTCAGGTTATTTCAAACGTTGGTAAATGCTGCTACATTCTCCTGTCGAAGTCTATATTGCTTCTTCGAGTCCCCCAATCTCCTAAATGACTTTTTATTTGCATACATTACTTTTCACTCTGTGCTATGCAGTCTGTTTTTTATCAAACATATAATGTCACATTTTCCATCACATATTGTACAGAATAGTTTCACTTCCCTAAAATTGCTCTGTTCTTCATCTGCTCATCCTTGTCCTCCTTCCCCACATCCCAAGCAACCACTGATGTATTCACTCTCTCTGGTTTTGACTTCTCTAAAGTATCTTATAAGTGGAACCATAGTGTATGGGCCTTTTTCAACTGCCATCTTTCACTTATCAACGTGTATTGTTGGCTTATCTATGCTTTTTTGGCTTGCTAACTCATTTATTTGTATTGTTGGATAATATTCCCTTGTATAGATCCATTATAGTTTTTTGTTGTTCATTCACCTATTGAAGGATATTTTGGTTGTGTCTAATTTCTGTTAATTATCAATAAAGCTGTTAAAAATATTCTTGCAGGTTTCTGTGTGGATTTAAGTTTTAAAATCAACTGGATAAATGTTTAGCACTAAGATTGGTACACCGATCTTTCTCTTTCCCACAATCTGACAAAATGTCTTCCAAACTGGCTATACCATTTTGCATTTTCATCAGCAATGCATGGAAGTTCCTGTTGCTTCCCAACCTCACTGTCAGTTCGTTTGCGAGTTTTTAAGGGTTTTAGTCTCTCAAACATGTACAGTGGTATCTCATTGTTGTTTAATTTGCAATTCTCTAATGATAAATGATGTTGAGTACCTTTTTATATGCTTGTTTGCCATCCATATATCTTCTTTGCTATGGTTTCAGTTCAGATATTGCCCATTTTCTATTTGGGTCATTTTCTTTTTGTTGAATGTTAAATATCATTTGTATATTTGGGAAAATATCATTTATCAGATAGACATTATGTAAATATTTTCTTTCAATCTGGCTTCTTTTTTTGATTCTCTTGACTGTGTCTTTATAGAGTAGAAAATTTTACTTTTAATATAGTCCAAATTTATTAACATTTAAAATAAATTGTACTTTTCTTGTTGTAGCTAAAAACATACCATCAAATACAAACAAAGTCACATAAATTTTATTCTATTTTCCTCTACTGATTTTATACTGTTGTGTTTTCTATTTAGATGTATAATCTATTTTGAGTTACTTTCCATGTAAGGTGTAAGGTTTGTGCCTGCATTAATTCTTTTCCATATGAACTTCCAATTTTTCTAGTACCATTTGTAATAAAGACTCTCTATTGAGTTGCCTTTGTTCCTTTATGAATGATTAGTTGACTATATTTTGAGTGTCTACTTCTAGGTTCTCTATTCTGTTTTATTGATTTATATGTCTTCTAAAAATATATTAGTACCATGGTATATAGATTATACTAGCTTAATAGTGAGTTATGCATTTATTCACATCAGTCCTCTAACTTTGTTCTTCTTGTTTTATGCAGGCAATTCTAGGATTTTTGTGTTTCCATATAAACTTTAGAAATGATTTGTTGATATCCACAAAAGAGCCTGTTTGAATTTGTATTGTGATAATTTTTAATGTATAGATCAAATTTGAAGGAATTGACATCTTAACACCATTGAGTCTTCTAACCCTTGAACAAGAAATAGCTCTCCATTTATTTAGCTCTTTCTTGATTTCTTTAATCAGAGCTTTGTAGTTTTTCACTTGTGGATTTTTCTATTCATTTTATTATATTCATAGTAAATATTTCATTTTGGTGTTGTCATAAATCACATTTTGTTTTTAATATTAAATCCCAATTATTTATTGCTGGTATATAAGATAGCAACTGACATTTTATATTAATCTTGAATCCAATGACCTTGCCTCTTATTAGTTACAGGATTTTTTCCAATTATTTGGGGTTTTCCACCCAGAAAATGATATCTACAAATAAAGACAATTTAACTCTTCCTTTCCAATATGTATACTTTTTATTTTCTTTTTTATCTTACTGAAATAGCTAGGACTTTTGGTTGAGGGAAAATAAGAGTGCTGAGGGGGATACATCTGCCATTAGTATGTTGATATGATGGATTACATTGACTGATTTTCATGTGTTGAAGCACTCTTGGATACTTGAAATCAGTTATAAGGTTGTCATCTTAAACCAAGAAGGAAAAGGGTGATAACAGTAGGGAAGTAATGTCAATAGTACTGTTTTGGCCAAATGAATTTTTTTATGCCTATTAATCAAACAAATTGTATCAAGTCAGCAATTAGATATACGAATTGGAAATACTTCTGAGGAGTCTGGGACCCTCAGCATATATTAATAGGTATGTTTGCTTGAAAAGACAAGAGAATAAGGGTAGATAGAGAAGAGGTCTCAGTAGTAAACTCTGAAGGTGCTAATATTTACAGATTAGAGAAAAAAGAAGGAACAAGCAAAGGCATTGTTTCAAAAGGAATGTCTAGTGAAACAGAAAGAGAATCAAGAAAACATGGTGTTTGGGAATCCAAGTGGAAAAGGTATTCTAAGAAAAAATGAGAGATGTACTGTGACAAAATGTGCTTGTTGATAGATCAAGAAAGATAAAGATTAATAATTGACAAGTGAATTTAACAGTATAGACATCAATGTAGAACTTAATGAAAGCTTTTTTGGTAGATATTGAGATAAAAATTTTGGCTAATATTGATGATAATCTAAATACAGATTTGAGAAATTGAGAAGAGACAATAATTAAGAATTTTTTTGTGATGTGGAGTAGAGAATGAAGACAATAGCTGTAGCGGTTTATGGGAATTAAAGAGGTTTTTTTAAAAAATAAGAAATATTAGAATACTTTATGCTGATGGAAATTGTTCAATAGAGAGAAAACGTATTGATGGAGATAATTGGTGGAATATTGCCTTGAGGGATCCAGAGACAATGAGACCTAGTTTACAAATTGAGGGCCTTGGGTTGAAGAACAAGCGAAGACAGTTTATCAAGAATAATGCTCAGGACAGCAGTTTCTATATGAACAATACTTGTAAGTAAGTAGATATGATTATGAAAGTGTGTATAGGCCTTTCTGATTGTTTTATTTTCTCAGTGAATTAGGGAGCAAAAAATATCAGCTGAGAATGAATATAGGGGAGGAGGTGTGAGATATTTGAATACAGAAACGAGGTATGAAATAATTTTCCAAGAGTATGAAAAAGGGAATAGGGTAGGGAAATGTATTGCATCTCTAGGCATCAAGCCATTTGAAATCAGTAGTCATGGATTTCAAATGAGACCTGTTGTATGTTTACATTTTTCACTCATGATCAACCCAGTGGTATAGAGTGGGTTGTAGGGAAGGAGTTAGGTTAACCAAGGGTAGGATTTTTCCAGGTAAATACAAATAAAACTAAGAACAGTAAGATAGCTTACTTGTATTAAAATAGAGCTTGAAAAGTCCTATTGATATTAAAGAAATTTGGAATCAGTAATGAAGGAAGGTGAAAAATTAGATAGTTGTTGCTGAAAAAGTATTTTGCCAGAAATTGTTAGTTCAGAAAGTTAAAATTATTGATATTTCCAAAGTCTAGTGATGATCCAGGAAGTATGGATTTGAGAAGAGGGTAAAAAAAAAAAAATCATTGCAGCAGAGAAGGCAAAACAACAACAAAGTAGTTATTAGAAGGATTATCTATTTGGATATTTAATTCCCTAATAAGTATGACACAACTTTGAATAATAAAATAATATTTTAAAAGAATGATATCAAGTATAAGTAGGATCTTTTTCTTCAAATGACTTCTTTCATAATAGTGGGAAAAATGTTTCATTTCCTGGTGAAAAATTGACTGTAAAAATTAAAATCTTAAAATATTGTATACTTTTCAATATTCCACTTCTGAAACTTTATCCTAAGATATATATAAATATTTAGAAATTCTTAGATAAGATAGCCATCACAATGATATTGATAATACAAAATATTAGAATATAAGCATTTAATTTCCAACTATAGGGGATTTATTCAATATGTTATTACATATCTTTATTATTTAATACTATGCATATATTTGAAATATGTAGAATATGTTTAAATAATTTTTGTTATGTATCATGCCTTTAGAAGCAGTCTTAAAATGAAAACTTTTAGAAACGCAAGGTGTAGTTTTATTATTATTATTTGGAAATTGTCAAAGATGAATGAGCAAAAGGAAAGGAAAGAATAGGTCTAACTTCTTTAAACCAACTAACAATTTTCTAACTGTAGCAGGTGTATCTGAATTTTCTTTTTCCTTTTTTTTTTTTTTTTTCGGTAAAGTTAGAGGTTTCGCTTTGTCACACGGGCTGAAGTGCAGTGGTGCAGTCATTGCTCACCGTAAGCTCAAACCCCTGGGCTCAAGTGATCCTCCTGCCTACTAAGTAGCTGAGACTACATGCATAAATCACCATGCCTAGCTCTGAATTTCTTTTTAATACTCCCATTTGGAAAATTCAAATTCACCGAATTTTGAAGCAATGAATTTTTTAAAGTTTTTAAAATAAATATATAAATGTAAGCTGAATGCTATGAATAAAACTCTCATAATTTTCATTTGAATTACAAAAACCTAAGAAAAGTGTTAGGAGAACTTGATATGATGTACCCTGCAGTGTCTGTACTGGAAAAATTGATTCATACATAATATGCCAATTTACTTAGTCAGTGAAACATGAAGTCTTAGGAAAAAAAAAAAAAGGAGACTTAAAAGACTTAAAAAAATGCAATTCTTACTCATTCATGTGGTTTATGAAGCAGGATTTCTAAAATGATCCTGGCCTGTTACTCCACTTCTTACTCCTCTATGTGATGGCAGAATAAGACCCTTTATTTCTGAGGATAAGGAACTGAGTTTACATAGTTTGACCTCTTCCCTCTTATTTTTCACTTAGAAGCCAACCTGATTCCTGTTCCTCCAAGCCTATGAAAAGGTGGAAATTTGCTTATAATTCTGGGATCCAGTATTAGGAAAGCTCTTCGTTATCATATATCTAAACCGAGTTCTCAAAGATTTGAGAATTATTAGTAGTAAAATTGATATTTTAATATGTAATAGGCCATGATTTGGTCTTCCTTTTCAGTTTATTTATAATTGATGGAAAAATCAGGTATAACATTTATTGCTGCAGTACCCAACCCCAGGACAGAGGACAGTACTGGTCCATGGCCTATTGGGACCTGTGCCTCGCAGCAGGAGGTGAGCAGTGGGGGTGCTTCATCTGTATTTACAGCTGCTCCCCATTGCTCCCATCACCGCCTGAGCTCCACCTCCTGTCAGATCAGCGGAGGCATTAGATCCTCATAAAAGGGCCAACCCTACTGTAAACTGCGCATGGGAGGGATCTAGGTTGCGGCTCCTTATGAGAATCGAATGCTTGATGATCTGAGGGGGAGCTGGGGCAGTGATGCTAGCACTGGGGAGCAGCTGCAAATACAGATTATCATTAGCAGAGAGGTCTGACTGCACAGAGACCATAATAAATCCATTGCTTGCAGACTCAAATCAAAACCATTTCAGTGAGTGGTAAGTGACAATTAAACTGCATCTGGTGGAAGGCTTTACAGTAGCAAGTGAGTTGATGTGCTTCAATTGCACAGCTGCATCTGGTGGCAGGGTTTAAGTCAGAATCTGACACTTATTTTAGTCCACACGTGGCCCACACATTATTTTATTTACGCTTCCATCCGCACCTCTTTCCTGCACTGCACAATTGTTTCAGTCACAGTTTTGGTAAGCCCTCAAGCTAACTCTAGAAAAAATGAAGAAAAAACAAACATTGCTGGAGAGCTTCTTTGCAAAAGGGGAAAGGCCCAATGTTGAGACAGCAGAAGACCCTAAGACTGCCAACAAAATGAAAGCTGCATTTAAAAGAAAATACCGAGAGTCCTACTTAAATTATCATTTCATTACAACAGGTGATTCACTTTCTCCAAGCCCACTTTGTATAATACGTGGTGACTGGCTGTCCAATGAAGCCATGAGACCAAGCATCCTGCATTAAAAGACGAGCCTTTGGAGTTTTCCAGAAGAAAGGAGTGAACACGAAGTACAGAAGCAATCAATGAAGGCCACCCCTTCATCAAATGTGTCTGCACTGAGAGCAGCATTCTTAGTGGCTACTGCATTGCTACAGCTGAAGAGACCCTGTTGGGGAAGAAACACTATTGGTGAAGAAACCCTATTGGTGAAGAAACCCTGTTGGTGAAGAAACACTAGTAGTGAAGAAACTCTATTGGTGAAGAAACCCTATTGGTGAAGAGTTGATTCCGCCTGCTGCAAAGGACATTTGCCACTAACCTGTAGGAGAGGCTGCAGTTCAAAAGGTGGCTCATGTTCCTTTTTCTGCCAGCACCCTAACTAGACAAATTGATGAACTGGCAGAGGATATCGAGGCAGAATTGTTAGAGTATTAATGAGTCACCATGGTACCAATCCAGGTTGACAAGTCTACTGATGTTCACAAGGCAACGATGCTTGTTTTGTTTCAGGAGGACATGCATGCAGATATGTTATGTGCACTTTTGTTGCCAGCCAGTGCCACAGCTGCAGAACCATTCAAGTCTTTGAATATTTACACATCAGGAAAACCGAATTAGTATATGCATGGATATAGTGGCTGTCATGACTGGGTGGCTTTCTGGTTTCACTACTCGGGTCAAGGAGGTCGCTTCTGACTGTGAGTCTATGCATTGTGTCATCCATACAGAAATGCTGGCTAGCTGAAAAATGTCACTGGAACTAAACAACACTTTGCAGGATGTAATTAAAATTATCAACCACATTGAAGTACATGCCCTTAACACATACCTGTTCACACAACTTTGTGAGGAGACGGACGCAGAGCACACACCGTCTTCTCTTATGCACAGAAGTGAGATGGCTTTCTACAGGTAGATCACTGGCCAGAGTTTTTGAGTTATGAGAGCTGCTCCAGACATTTCTTTTAGAAAAATGCTCACTCCTGGCAGCACGTTTCATTGACACAGAGTGGGTCACAACACTTGCTTACTTGTGTGACATATTCAGCCTCCTCAATGAATTCAATCTATCACCTCAGGGGAGAACAACAACTGTGTTCAAGTTGGCAGATAGAGTCACTGCATTCAAAGTCAAACAGGAATTATGGCGGTGGCGAGTGAACACTGGGAGTTCTGACATGCTTCAAACATTAGCAGAGATTTTGAGAGAAACCGAACCAGGGCCTTCTTTCTCCCAGCTGCTGCATGATCACTTATCTCAGCTTTCAAAGGAGTTTGAGCATTATTTCCCAACCACAATACACACACACACACACACACACACACACACACACACGCAACCCCAAACTGGGAAGGAATGGATCTGCGACTCATTTGTGAATAAGCCAGGTGAATCGACTTTGTCCGTGCTAGCAGAGCATCAACTGCTTGAGATGGCAAATGATGGTGGCCTTCAAAGGATGTTTGAGACAACTTCAAATCTCCCTACGTCTGGATTAAAGTCAAGGAGGAATATCCTGAGATTGCCACTAAAGCACTGAAAAGCCTGCTTGCATTTCCAATATCCTATCTTTGTGAAGCAGGGTTTTCTGCAGTGACAGCAACCAAAATGAAATTACGCAGTAGCTTGGACATAAGCAACACACCTTGGGTGTCACTGTCTGCCATCACTCCCAGATGGGATGGTCTAGCTGCAGGAAAACAAGCTCAGGGACCCCACTGATTCTGCATTATGGGGAGTTGTATAATTATTTCATTATATATTATAATGTAATAATAACAAAAATAAAGTGCACAATAAATATAATGCACTTGAATCATCCTAAAACCGTCCCCATCTAACCCCCTGGTCCATGAAAAAATTGTCCTCCATGAAACCCGTTCCTGGTGCCAAAAAGGCTGGGGACCACTGGTTTGTTAGATCTCAAAATGCAACAGTTGTTACAAACCTGCTTGTGGCAAAAAGGATCAACTCTGATTTTTATCACATTTTGTTTTATTCATAATTTTTAGTTTCATGAGCTATTTCAGAGAGGGAAGTCTAGCCTGGAAGATAACCCAAATTATTAATAAAAAGCATACTTGACAATTTATATTTCACTTTACACATTAGTAATTTACTTATATCTTCTGTTTCCCAATTACTATGAGTTTTTCTCCTTTAAATTATAGCAGGAAACATACTAATATTCTTTTCTTTTTATTTTCTTATTACAGAGAGAGAGAAGGAGGAGAAGCATACTAATATGTAATTGAATATAAAGTCCCTAGTATAACTGGAATGCTTTCCTTAAATTTCAGAGTATCTATATTAATAAATACTGAATATTAATTATTCAAATGATATATCTTATATAACTATTTATTAACATTTTACTCAGGTTTTTTTCTATAACATTTTAGTTAGTATAATTATAATACAAATTATCATTTAGCTGTCAATTCTGTCAAGCCATTTATTTATTTATTTCTATACTATTAAAATGCTCCTAAATACACATTAGTAATGCACTAATATTTCTGTTCTATAGAATCTAGTTGACGAAACATTTATTTAAGTATAATCATAATATTAATGTTTTTATAAGCATAGTTAACACATTTAGTTTAGAGAGTCTGGCAGGGGTTTTTTAAATCTCAAAAGTATGATAAAAAGTTAACAAAGATAGTTTCTGATTCTAAAATATTGCTTCATATTCCTGAATTTCTATCTATTTTCTTCTCTCCACTCCAAAGAAACATTTTTCTCCTTAGTTTTTCATTTTGTTACTAATGGAATACTTAAGACATTGTAGCAATACCAATTTTCCATAAATTAGTTAATTTAAGGAAATAAAAGTTGCCACATTTCATATATTAGCAATAAATCTTCCTGGAATATTCCTGGAATATTTTTCTTTGAGAAATTATACTTTTCATAATATATCACAGTCTTACTTTAAATAAATTAATATATTAATATTTATTTTTATTTTCTTCTTAAAGTGATATAGCAAGTAGTATTTCTTTTTCTAAAACAAGACCTGAATCACGAAGAAAAGTATTAAACAAAGCATCCAAAATGAATCATTAACATAGTGAAAAATATATACATCTTTTTTCACTGGCATCAATATTATAACATAAGAGAAATAAAACCATAAGCTGTGTAATATCTAAGGAATTAGATTCATATATATATATATATATATATATGCTTATCCCACAAATACACAATTAATTTGTAAACCTCAAAATCCCATGAGAAATAACAAAAGGAAAAACATTGCTATATAACTGTATACATAAAAATGAGATCGGAAAATTATGTAAGGAAAATGAGATGTAGATAGAAACATAAGCATGAATTTTCATAAAAGAACACAAGCACCTCTTCTCTGGCATTTCAAACTTTTAGAAAAGCCTCTCATTCCTCAAAGTAATCTCTGTCTCCTAAAATGTCAAGATACAAGCAGGAAAATATGAAGTTCGGCATACACAGATGATACACCAAGAATCAATGACCAGCTAGTGCTATGACTACTTGCCCTTCATAAAGTGAAAATATACTTGAAGTTCAATTTATTCATCTGTAAAATGGATAATGCATATAATAATAAATTTAACAAAACATATTTAAAATTTTAATAAATTAATAAATGTTTACTGAAAGGTATTCAAAAATTCTGAAATAAATGGACAGATATGCCATTGTCAGTAATAGGAGCCTCTATGAATATACATGTAAACTATCTCCAAATGTTCCATAGCTTTCATATATTTCTCTAAAGACCCCAAGTTTCATAGAGATTTATAATCTGTAAAATATCTATAAACAAACAAATGTCATGAACAGTCAATAGCAGAAATAGAAGGTCAAATGGCAGGATTTAGCCTACCATATATCAAGAATTATTATAGACTTATTTTATTTAAAACTGACTAGTAAAACAAATAAACAGATCTATAAGAAACTCATTAAGTTAGAAATCTTAATTTAGGAAGAGGATATTGCACATGAGATGAAAAGAATACTGCTGAGGAAATCACCCATAGGAAAACAAAAATATGTAAGTGGAATTTTAACACTTTCAGTACATTAAAACATATTTTAAAATTATTTATATTTATATATTTTAGAACAAAAGATAGCAAGTGTTTGGAAGGATGTGGACGAGGCCGAATCCCTGTTCTCTGTTGGTGAGAATGTGAACTGGTGCCGCCACAGTGGAAAACAGTACGGAAGTTCCTCCAAAAACTAAAAACAGAACTACCATATGATCTTGCAATTCTGAGTATTTATCCAAAGAATTTAAATCATTATCTCAAAGAAATATCTGAACCCTTATATTCTTTGAAACATTATTTGCAATAGCCAAGATATGGAAACATCCAAATATCCATCAAAAGATGAATGGTCAAAGCATATGCAGCATATACATACAATGGAATATTATTTAGCTTTAAAAAGAAGGAAATCCTACCATTTGTGACAAGCTGGATGAACCCGGAAAACATTATGCTAAGTGAAATAGGCTAGTCACAGGACAAATACTTCATGATTACATTTATATTAGGTATCTAAAATAGCCAAACTCACAGAAGCAGAATATAAAGGTGGTTTTCAGGGTCTGCAGACAGAGAGAACTAGAAAGTTGCCACTCAACAGTTACAAAGTTTCATTTGTATAAGATGAATAAATTAGAGATCTGCTGAAAACACTGTGCCTAACAGTATGATTATTTTGCACTTAAAAATTTGTAAAGAGGGTAGAACTTCATGTTAAGTGTTGTGACTACACATAGACACACACACACACACAAGACACAGGAAACAGGTTTTGGAGATAAAAGAACTGTTTATTACCTTGATTGTGGTTACGGGTATATGCTTATGTCCAAACTCATCAAATTGTATACATTAAACATGCACAGTGTTTTTGTATATTAATTATACCCCAATAAAACTATGAAAATGGAATTGAATTAAAATATATTATTAGGATGAATTAAAGATAACTTTGGAAAGCAAAATTCTAAAACTTTAAATGTTACATATATTTTATTTTATTACATATATTTTATTTATTTATTTATTTATTTTATTACATATATTTTATAACTCAGAGTAGGAAGCAATTTCTTAAATAAAATATTAAAAATACCACTATGAGGATAACTTTGAAACATTCAGTTATATTAAAATTAAGAACTTTTGTTTTTTAAATGACTATATACAAAAAATGTATTCCCTTCAAATGGTAGGATAATATTTGGAAATATATAACAGAGATTAAAATACCTCTATTATCTATCTATCTATCTATCTATATCTAACTACCTATATCTATCTGAAGTATTTCTATAAATTAAGTTAGAAAAGTCATGTCCCTCTCATAAAAGTGAGTAGAATGTGTGGATAGTTATTTACAGGAGAGCAAACGAGTAGATCCAGTACTTATCTTGTATGGTAGAAATTACCAATTGTGTTCCCACCCCATCCCATTATCAATTTTCCCTTTTGTGCTGTTTGCAATGGAACCACCAAAGTCAGCATCTGAGTAGAATCATGATTATTGATCTGGAGTCCCAGTCGTTCTTGCCTCTATGAATAGTCATGAAACTGAGGGATCTTGACAGGGTGTGTGAGTGGAAGTAGCACATGCAATTATTTGAAAAAGATCCTTGTTTTTTCATTCCTTTTACTTTTCCTTAGAACTGAAATTAAGGTGTCATGCTGCAGATTTACCTTCAAACTATGTCTAAAAGAAAGCCCTGTGAGAAAAGAGTTGCAAGAAAAGAAAAAGGTCAGGATTCATGGCTGACCCCGTGGAACAGAAAAGCCTCCCTTCCCTGGGTTAGCCATCTATATTGTGAGAGTTTTGGCAGAAAAAAAAATTCTATATTGTTTGCACCACTGGATACCTTGTCGAGACACTAGATCTTAACTGATAATCAGAGCTGGGATTGGAGGTAAGCTAAAAGATTCTGGCACATATTTTGCCTCCATGATGGTCACTTTCACTAAGATGACAGGGGAGGCAGACAAGACACCGAAAAGCCTGCAGAAAAGTCTAAACACTGGAATTTCATTTAACTCCTTTAGCTGCCTTAGCGAGGTGGTACAGGCCAGATCTCCAAGCCAGAGCAGAGATGGAGGGCAGCCATTCTACTGAAGGGACTTCCCCTGACTGAGGCTGCAATCTAAATTTACTGAGAAGTTACTAACTTGGAGACACACAGGGCTATAAACGCCAGCTACTTCTGTCTTCTGAACAACAGTCAATGAGATTATGGAGCCTACATATCAATAGCTTTAGATGTAAAATGTTAGCAAATTCAGCTGCAAAGACCAAGTTATGTATATTGTCTGCTCACCTCACCTATTGTTTCTGAAAGCTTCAAGGTAGCTGCCATTAAATGAGTATAGATGTCAGTAAATAGAAGAGTCATCCAGGGTGAAGAACTAGTCCAGGTAGATATTTGATTGTATTGTAGGTACTTTCACATGGAATCAAATAGATCAGAAATCTCCTGAGTTTTTGAGGAAATCATTGCTCCAAAACCCTTAGCATCCAAGACTGTGACTGTTTAATCCTCAGGCAAACCTGACCCTGAAACACTGGAACAATTGGGAGTGGGTATTAAAACTCTACCACACCAAGGAAAGCACACTTGCCACTATTTATTTTAGGTATGAGCATAGTGGAAAAGAGAGATTCTGTCATAGAGTCGGGTTCTTATAAAGAAATTACTCCACTATTGAGAAAGGGAGGCTCCATAATCACTAACCATGTTGATTTTGTAAGTGATCCATGGCTTCATTATGTAGCCCTTCCTCCCTTTTCACAATTGAGTTGTTTTGCTGTTACCCTGCACTTGAGGGGGGAAGGTGGTTAGATTGAATATCTTTGTCTATTGATTTCCTGGTCGCCAAATCATACGTATTTATTAATATATCCAAATTTGGGGGTAACACTATACATCGCAAAGAGAACAGCACAACTAAGTGAAGTAAATTAGGTGCAGAGTAATAGGAAACAAGATTATTATTAGGTAAAGGGGGTATGATGCCAAACACATGAGCTGCCACCCTCAGCTCACATTAAGTGCATGCATATCATTTCTTAATATCAGGGAGAAATTGATCTTAAAGAGTTAAAAAGCACTAAAGTACTATTATAAACATTCAAATGTTTAGAATCAGTGGCAATCTTGCTAGGCTTATTATAGCCATTTTAAGCTGAATTTAGTAGTTTCCATTCTCATAGCTGTCCTAATGCAGTAGATAAGTTCAAAGTGTGGATATCATTATTATGTAATGAGATCAGATGTCAGGTTGGAAGACAAGGGTGCAAGTCCCAATTCTGTTACTTGCTAACGCATGAATGAACTTGGACAAGTTAATCTCTCTATAAAATAAATTATTGCATCAAAATGATTGGATAGTGATGCTACTTTCTTCTTAGAATTGTTATAAGGATTAATGCATCTAAAATCTCTCTGCATCTTTGTTATGAAAAATTTAGCTGTTAGAGATGCCCTTTGGCAAAAGGTGAATAATTGCATATCCTTGTTCCCATTTGGAAATCCATAGTGAGTATTTGCCCTAAAACAACAAAGAAAATTCCTACCAAACATAAATGTTTAAATTTATTAACAATAGTTTTTAAAATTGTGAATACATGAGCACTTGATGAATATGTTTTGGAGACGTGAATAAATAAATGTTCATTTTCATGGCGCTGTTAAGCCTTCTATTAAGTGCTGTTTCCTAAATACCACCCAAATGACCTGCTGATAAAGTTGACTTTATCACTTACAAAAACAGAATAAGGCACACCACCACTCTGACAGTCTTAGTAGCCTATGGGAGGTGGCAGGCCAAATACCACACACATACGCATGCACACACGTTAAGTATCACGTTTAGTTTTCTAACAAACTGTAACATATCAGCTTTCCATTTCCTGCACATAAATATACTTTGGATCATGGAACATGTGAAAAAGTCAATGGCCTATCTCTTAACTTTCTATTTGCACTAATTTTTACAACCCAACATTCTAGGAAATATATGCATGGAAAAGAATTTTCCAATTCATTTCCAATATATCCAATTCATTTTTCTTTTGCTCTCTCAATCTACTATATTTTTGTTTATTCTTTAAAATGACAAAATAAAAGAAAGTATTACAGCAAAATAAAGAATAATGAAACAAAACATTTGAAGATTATGTTTTGTAGCGATTATGTTTTGTATCTATGTATATTATAGAACTCAGAATAATTGTTTCTTTACCCATCGATTTACCTAAAGCCTGATCATTTTGTAATTTTTAAAAGCTGTAAGTGCAGTTACCCCTGTTATTGACAAAAAGCTCACCAACTTTTGAATTTTGCAGCTTCATAAAGTCTGTCTTACATGCAATCTTGTGTTTTCAGAGGCAGAGGACTTAGCTACTTTAGCCGGCACATTTTAGGCTTTGGCTGGTGACTTGCCCACTCTACACTTAGTTTCCCAGGGACACCATTCTGAGCCGTCTCGTCACTCACATCCCCCAACACGTTTCCTTCACTCCCACATGTCCGGCTTACTTTGTGAGCTCATTGCTATAAGGCCTTTTATCTCACCTGTTTCAGAGGAAGCTTCTAGAACCACTATCAAGATTTTTAATGAATTTGTTACTTTCCATTAAGTCACTCTATATCCAGCTGAATGATGTTGAAATGACTGACTGCTTCTCTGACTGTTGAAAACTGAAATGCCAAGATCAAGGTAAGCTCTACTTAGGCCATGGTATATTGGCACTTGTTGTCACCCTCCAGCATGTCTCTCTCCAGGAAGTTGGCAGAGTATTATTGACGAAATCTCTTCTTATAGCTTCACAGAAATTGAGCTTTATTGTTAGCCAGGATACACTGAATTTATAGAACAAAATCAATACGTAGGCTTAAGGTATCTCAATGATTGTGAGTGCTACATGCTTTGGATTTTGTGCACTTAAGTCAAGATATGACTGTTTATATTGCCTTTTTAGAAGAATTCTTATTTTATATTTTTTCAAACAAAGTTGTAATAAGAATTACAGTTCTTTCTTATTGCAGGAAAATGGATTTTCTAGAATTGAAAAAATATCAAATTTCACTATTTACAGATAAATTATACAAGCCACCTGTAATGCTCAAAGTAAAATTTTTCTTCCATCTCTTGAAAACAACCCTGTATACTTTAAAATTCATAACTGGTGATACTAAAAATAATATATAGCATGAAAATGCCATAGTCACTAAGAGCTAACGATTCATTGATCATTGGGCAATCAGTGGCAATATTTATTAAACAAAAATAATAAATACAAAACACTGAAGACTATTTGATACTTTTATATTCTTAAATTATTTTAAAAATATCTTAAACTTAGTTTCTTACACTAAAGGGTTAAGGCACACAAGTTTTTGGTGCCATTTGAGGTTTAAGAAATCCTATGACATAGCATATGTGATAATGTGAATAAATGATAACATTTGTCATATCAAAGAATTAGAGAATAGAATAGATTTAATAGAAATTAAATCCAAAATATAATAGAAAATAAGATTTGTTATTTTTAGATTCCTTAAATGAAAAATAAAGATACGAAATTCCTTAAGTGAAAAATAAACTGCATCTGTAATTAGAGTGGCATAATTTGTTTTAGTAGACAAAATCATCAGTGAAGGATAGACTTTGAAATAAGTATTGATCAGAGTTCCAAGGTCAAAGCAAAATAAAGCATTTCACAGGCCTTTAGGAAATAAAGTCACATACGAGGGAAGAAAACAATCTCGCAAATACACAAGTGTGCAAATAAGCTGACCACCAAACTTAAAGTGACAGATTTAGTAGAAGTTTGAAGTTTTGAGGCAAAAGAGTGTGACCTTGGTATTTTCTTTGAAGGCAGATTGCCTTTGATTAGAAAGACAAAGGAAGGGTATTATGAAAGCTGTAAGGGATCTGGAGTATTTTGTCTATGAACTCCTCCTCATCCTCTTTGTAAATTGTACACACACATGTGAATGCATGAATTTAGCTACAAAAATCTCAGCACACAAGAAATGGTTCAAAACAATGAAGAAAATGGTAAGTACTTGTAGGATAAGATCTGTGTTTTCTTAATATTTATTTTAAAATAGAATGTGGTTTATATCCTGTACGTAGTTTTAAAAGGATAATGAGTTTATTATTATCACAATGTCTTCTATTAGCTTACCTTTAATTTTTGAAAAATTATTTTTTAAATTCTCAAAATAAATATTGTAGCTAATTTTCTACACACTATGGCATACCTGCACCATTACTGTTTTCAAAATTCCCAATGTTACGTGCTGGATGAGGGATAATACAGTGAATGATTATATAATAGAATTCTCAGAGTGAGGCTTTTATACTAAAAAATAAACAATAAATGTAGCAAATATTTTTCGTGGTATATGCAAAAAGGCATTGCCCAGGGAAAATGAATCATCTTTCAAAGTTGAGCTAAGATAGAAGGACTGAAAGAAACCCCTGAGGCTCTTAGGTGACCTAACTCTGTTTTCTGGGAAGAGGGTCCAGATAGGGATTTGAAAGCAGTTGTAGTAATTTAAATTTCCCCATTGATTCTCTTCTTATTTACCTTTCTCTGTGATTTAGTGGAATCTGAGGCCATAGATATATATTCAAATTGTAGTCATATAATTAGGACAACCAAAATAAATGCTAACCAAATTGCTTTGAAATTAACAAATATTATAAATGAATACCCATATGGTTTGGCATATTTATGTAAAAAAAGCATTTCAGAAATTTTGCTTTTGATTTTGTTTTTTTAATATGAATCATCATATCTAATACACACTTCAAGAACAGTATCTATTTTATATAAATTCAATTAAATTATCAAATCCTATCAAAATATGATAAAAACCTAAGACAAAGATAAATGAGACTTGATCTTCAAAACACATCAATCTTAACTCAATAAGGGCAAATATTTGTTGTGAAAATAATTAAGAAATTCTAGTAACAAAATAAGAGGTTGCACTTTAGAATCACATTGCTTACATAACAAACGACTACATTTTAGAAAGAACCATTGATCAGGACATGTTACATTAGGATAATATTGAAAAAAACTTTGTGGTTTCTTCAGGCTAAAAGAGAACAGATCTTTTCATGCTCAACATTATTATATCTAGGTAAAGTTAAACTGAAAATAATGTTTAATATTCTATCTTTGATCACCTGCAAAAACAAAAGATCATTTGCAGTTAAATTGTAGCTCTCATCATTAGTGCATTTTAACTCATTTAAGCTTCTTATTTATTTTGTTAACGATATCTTTAAAACTTTCTCACTCCTTTGTATTCATTTTTATTTGATGGTGTTTGAATAAATGTGTAGGTCTAGTTAAACTACAGTATACTTTTCCATACAAATATATACAGTTTAAATTATGCATATTTCAAATTCAAAGTGACCACATGTATTTCTGAAAAATATCCATGATATATTTGCTGTTTACGTAAAATAAACAGTTTGTCCATATGATAAATTGTTAATTAGCAATGTTGATTTTTAACATATAGTGTCAGGACTATTTGATTTGTTCTCACAGTATTCACTCTTTATTTTTAATTTCAAAGTATTACAAAGGTACAAATCTTTTTGATCACACAGATTGTTTTTATAATGCTTGAGTCATGGTTATAAATGTGCCCATCACCTCAATAGTGTTCATTGTACCTGTTAGGTAGGTTTTTGTCCATCCTGTCCTTCCCTCTCCCCCTGCTTGATTTCTGTTGAGTTTTACTTCCCAGTATGCACATGTGTGCTCACCAATTAGTTCCAATTTAATAGCGAGTACATGTAATATTTGCCTTTCCATTCTTTAGATACTTCACTTAGGAAAATGGTCTCCAGTTCCATTCAGATTGTTGCAAAAGGCATTAAGTCATCCTTCTTCATCCTTCTTGCACAGTACTCCATTATATATATATATATACACCATATTTTATTAATCCACTCATGAATTGATGGGCACTTGGATTGATTTCACATCTTTGCAATTCTGAACTGTGTTTCAATAAATATTTGAGCACAGGTGTCTTTTTGATAAAATTACCTCTTTTCCTTTGGATAAATACCCAGTATTGAGATTGCAGGATCAAATGGAATGAACTGCAAATTAGTACAACCCCTATGGAAAACAGTATGGAAATTCCTCAAATTATTCACTCTTTCAGGTTCATTTAACCACACAGGAAAAAACCAGATAAAATAACCTGTCCTAATCCAAGCCTTGGCCAGTGACTGATGCCAGGTTTTCTACTTGATTTCCAGTCATGCTCAGTCAAATCACTCTGTACTCTCTTGCTTTGGATTCAAATGTGCAGGAAATATAGTCCATTAAAAATTGTTAAGATAACCAGCTTCTCACAAACTTCCCAAGCAGGAAAGGTACCTGAATAAAAAGTATTTCTCTTTTCTTGCCCCCGACTGTTTGAATGAGAAGCATGTTTCAGCCCCTGAAACATACAGGAGTGGCAGCATTCACACTGCATTGCTGGAGCACACTCAACTGGACATCTGTGGTCACAAGAGAGGCTTGCAAAGTTACCAGTATGACGAAAGGGATGAGAGTGTCGTGACTGGTTTATGGGCCATGCACTGAGCAAAGTCAGAGTCCTAGGAGAAATAACTTGTAGAAACAACACAAAACATCTGTCATATGCATTTATTCTCCATAAAACCCAAACACCATACTGAGCCCATTTGTACAACCTTGTTCATGTAAAGAATAACTAAAGATTAATTTATTAGTTTATCTGGATGTTTCTCTATAAATCATATGGTAAATGGTACATCCAAAAATGTTTTAAATATTATTTGAATCATATTAAAATGTTACTAGCGATATGTTCTTTTTTTATTTTTTTATTTTAGTGCATTATGGGGGTACAAGTGTTAAGGTTACATATATTGCCCATGACCCCCTCCCCCCTTGGGGGGAGTTCTTAAATATGTTCTTAAATATAATTCACAAGAAGTTATGGAGACAACAACTAGTGGAAAAATCTGTTGAATCTGAGCAATTTCATAAAGATAGATCCATGATTTCTGGGACTGGTATTTCCAAGCCTTCAGATTTTGCAGAATTGTGTTTATATTGCATAGCAAATTTGATGAATAAATTATTTAGTCATATCCAATTAAATTGCAAACACATATATAGCTAACTCTGAAATCATAGTCTAATTCTATGCTAATTAGATTTATTTATTACTGAGTAAGACACACAAACATATACTTTTGCATCTCCCTCTTGGAAAAGAAGCATTTCATGTTAAAATACCAACTTTTATTAAACTGAGTGAAAAACCTGAAAATGCTTATATGATGTTTAAAGAAATAACTCTTCCTTTAAATACTTCAGGTGCTCAAGATGCACATTAAAAAGGAAATGATTATTAGCATCACAAATTTATATAAGGTATTTCTAAGTAAGCATTTAATTATATCAGCTAAAGGACAATTTTAGGTTCCATGTAATCAGTGGATTATAGAGGCAATAAATAGGTTGCCTCCATAGATGAAGTGACATTTTAGCCGATGAGGGGTTGGATATGAAACAACATGACATTTCTGCCTTCTGTTAAGATCAAAGTGACAACTTTGTCCTTTCATCTGGATTTACAGACTATAGGAAGGGGATGATCCTTACCATCTAAGCATTATTTACTCTGAAAAGTGCCATAAACAGAAGGCAAGATGACTATGTCTGTTGGTAAATGTTGCTGTACCTGTATTTGACTTGACTCTCCTTAAAGTCACTTAGCATTTGATTATTTCAAAATAACTTATAACCATGGATAACACAATATAATTCCAGGTAATGAAGCAGATTTTGAAGTTTCATAACATATTTACTCTTCACCACAGAGCCTACAGACTTATTAAATAGATTTGATAAGACCCTAGTAATTAGAATCAAAGGAAGTAGATTTGTACCCACACTCCAGTATTTAATAGCTCTGTAAGCTTGGGAAGTTTTTTTAACATTTCTGAAACTCACTTTTCAAAAAACTTCTGGTAAAATACACAATTTACCATCTTAACTATTTGTAAGTGCATTAAGTTCATTTACATTGTTGTTCAATTATAATCACCACCCATCTCCACAACACTTTTCTTCTTGAAAACTCAAAACTCTGTACTCATATTAAACAATAACTCTTCACAATCCCTCCTCCCTCTAGCTCCTGGCAACCACCAGCATGCTTTTCTGTCTCTAGGAATTTGATTCCAGATACTGCATATAAGTGGAATCACACAACATTTGTCCTTTTGTGATTGGCTTAATCCACTTAGCACAATATCCTCAAGATTCAACCAAGTTGTGGCATGTGTCATAATTTTCTTCCTTTTAAGAATAAATAATATTTCATTTTATATGTGTACCTATTTTGTTTATTCATCCATTTGTATGTACCCACTTGAGTTGCTTGTGAATTGGCTATTGTGAATAATGCTACTGTGAATGCAGATTTATAAATATCTCCTCAAGTCCTTACTTTCAATATTTGGAGGTATAAACACAGAAGTTTAATTGTTAGACCATATGATAATTTTATTTTTATTTTTTTCAGGAACTGCCATACTATTTTCCATAATGGCTACACCATTTTACATTCCCATGAACAGTTCACAATGGTTTTAATTTTTCTTCCATCTTCACCAACACTTGTTATTTTTTGTAGTAGGCATCCTAATGAATATAAGGGAAGCTAACTTTTATAGGGAAAGTAGTAATACCTGTATCAGAGTGTAATGTTGACTAGTGGTTTGTGAATACCTAGTATGTTTCATTTCCTAAATTCACTTCTATGCTTTCACAATATTGCCCAAAGGGAGATAGAGACCCTGTGTCCTTTAAGTAAGGCTTATCATTTGCCATGATTTTGTGAACTCTCTGGGATATGTCCGCTCAAACTAGTTAAGGCAATGAGTTTTATTTAAAGAAAGAAGAACATCTAAAATTTCATACATACCTTGGAATGGCCATTCAGTTGCTCATTTCAGCAACTGCAACAGTTCAGGTACCACAAAAATTGAAAAATTCCAGGGACCAGGCCATACTAGAGTATTTTGCTATATCTTTAGCAGTAGGATTTTATTGATCTACTATAACCGTGATGTCTTAAATTCCCTATTTCCAACATCTCTTTCTCTCTCTCACTCTTATTCTTTTGTCATCACCAACCACTTCGATTCTCTGTAGTTTACCTTTAGTCTTTTTGCTTCATGGTTTCTAGCATCTTATAATGTTTAATTGTTCCTACCTGCCTTTCATGTATAGCCCTTCTTGCTACTGCTACCTTATGACATATTTCAGAGCATCTTTTCAATTCAAAATGTCACTATCTACTGACTGGTAAACTACTTTCACTTCTAAATCTGAATTACCAAGAGAAAAACTGAGGTATTTATCATTATCCCTATTTGCCTAACTAAATCACAGGATGCTGACAGGGGTTAGGGTGCCTTTGTACAGAGCATGCCCAGTTAGGGCAGCTTCTCTTAATTAAGAAACACAGCTGAGATACTGACCTTGATATATTCACAATACCATTTTATGGTTTCTGGGTTTTCTTTGGGTTATTCTAGTATGGTGGATGTATGGATCCTGAAGGTAGTTTTTTCTCCTTTCTGTTATTATGATTTTTACAATCTATATTAGTTTCTTAGGGCAGCTACTAAAAAGTACCACAGACTTGGTGACAAATAGTATAATTTTTTTTTTCTTCACAATTCTAGAGGCTAGAATTCCAAGATCAGGTGTTGGCAGGGTTGCTTTTTATGAGATTTTTCTCCTTGGCTTGTAGATTGTCATCTTCTTTCTGCACCCTTCCTCTGTATACATGGGTATCTGTGTCCAAATGTTTTTCTACTTATAAGAGTGCTAAGGCCGGGCGCTGTGGCTCACGCCTGTAATCCTAGCTCTTGGGAGGCCGAGGCGGGCGGATTGCTCAAGGTCAGGAGTTCAAAACCAGCCTGAGCAAGAGCGAGACCCCGTCTCTACTATAAATAGAAAGAAATTAATTGGCCAACTGATATATATATAAAAAATTAGCCGGGCATGGTGGCGCATGCCTGTAGTCCCAGCTACCCGGGAGGCTGAGGCAGAAGGATCACTCGAGCCCAGGAGTTTGAGGTTGCTGTGAGCTAGGCTGACGCCACGGCACTCACTCTAGCCTGGACAACAAAGTGAGACTCTGTCTCAAAAAAAAAAAAAAAAAAAAAAAGAGTGCTAGTAACATTGGTTAGGACCCAGTGCAATGACCTTGTTTAACATTAATTACCTCTTTAAAGGTCTTATTTCCAAATATACTCAGATTCTGAGGTCCTGGGGGTTAGGACTTCAACTTATGGATTTTGGAGGTATAAAACTTAGGCTATTACACTATCCATATAAAGTTTTAAAGTAAATACAAAATAATTGTATAGGCTATATACATATAAGTAAAATTAAAGCATGACTTACAAAATAAGAAGTAAAGTTAGGATGATTGCCATTGCCCATAACTTTTCTTCAGACATGCACAACAAAAATCGTCTTTAAAATTGACCTTAAAAACTTAGGCCACCTTGCTCTCAAAGTTGTTTAGGACTCCAACAACTACTAATAGCTTTCTCTATACTAATAAAGAGTGATTAACACTGAATTTGGAGACTCTTATAAAGAAATTTCAGCAATAGTAAAGACAGAAGAGATTCAGAGTGATAGTGTCCTCTGATTCACTAACAACTGAATTAAATACTTCCCTGAGGATCAGCCTTCCCCATTGTGCACCTTATGCATAAAAATACAATTTTGGAATGCAAACTAGAACACATTGGGATTTAGCTGGTTTTAGGGGCTCTTACATAATTAATGAAAAACAAACACAGCCATAAGAATGCATCATAAGTACAGTCTTATGCAAATATTTAGTGCCACCTAATTCATAAAGATTAGGGATATGCATGATTCCCAGAAAGCCTTAATTGTAGCTACTTTCCATCAATGTAAAATAAAAATACCCTTTGCATTTTTAATTTTGTAAAATATTCTAAAACAGAAGTGATCTAAAACAATCTGTCAACAAAATAGCACTGAATCATTCCTTATTTGTATTATTTATGAAACGAGAATCCACAGATAGCTCTTAATCAAGTGCTTTTCCATCTTCCCAAATCTAGTGCCATTACTTTTACTAATCCTTCTCTGATATATAAATGTCTAACTTGCATCTCCGCTATATGAATCCTTTCACAGCATTTGTCCTAGAGCCTGCTTAATTTTAGTCCATGCTTATTTCCAGTGTTATGCTTGCATTTTTCTTTTATTTATATGTTCCATCTTTCCTTTTACTTTGATGATGGAATTTAGCTTTCTTGACTTTAACCATGCATGACTCACAAAATGTGAAGGCTATTGTGGTAAATATCATAAGTAGTCCTAATTCGTTTCCCTGCTTTGAACTAATACCTGCCCTGTCTCTTTATCATAGAAGCAATGTGCTTCCCCTTCCCTTGTCTTTGGTCTAAGCCGTGTGACTCTCTCTGGTCAATGATAAAAGGACAGCATTGACAATATGCAGGCTCTGATCCTAGACCTAAGGAGGCCTTATGGTTTTTCTATTCTCCTTCTTATGTATATTCCATACCTGGAAGGGCATTTCTCATCTAGACTCATTGTTCCAAGAGGAGAATGAGAGAAATGTGGAACCAAACTGATCTCAGCTTCTGCAGGCTGAAGCAGAGTTGCCTACTTACTTGCAGTAAGAAGCATAACTGTAATGTCAAGCCCATCCTCATCCAACCAAACTGTAGATACTTGTCTGATATGTGATCATTGCTTTATGGTGCCTTGCTATGTATGCATCAATAGCTAACTGATACAGGTTGATTTATTGGCTGAATTGAGTCCTCTCAAGAGTCTTACTCTGAAGCCCTAACACTCAATACCTCAATATGTATTTGGAGACAGGCCTTAAATGGGTAGCTAAGGCAAAATGAGGTCTTTGGGGATAGGTTATAATCTGATATGACTGGTGCTTTTATAAGACAAGTTGACAAGGACACAGATACACACAAAGGAAGAATGATGTGAAGACGTAGAGCCATCTGAAAGCCAGAGAGACCTCAGAATAAAATAAAATATGCCAACACCTTGATTAGAATTTCTAAGCATCTGAAATTGTGAGAAAATACATTTCTGTTGTTTGTCACCCACTGTATGGAACTTGTTATGAAAAGAAATAAATATGGCTAGTGGCTATTATATTGGAGACCACACATTTGTAGATATTTCTGTCTTCACAGGAACTTTTGTAGGGCAGGATTGAGCTAGGCAATTGTTATGCATGAAAGTAGATTTAAAAGGAGTACTCTTGGACTTTTATAACTTTAATTATAGAACAATTTGGGGTATTTGTAGAAGATCATCTAATAACATCTCTCCTTTGGATATCCACAAGATGACAAAATAGTCAAAATAGTGCTTGTGACAGCAAGTCCAAGTAGCAACTATTCACAGACAAGAATACTGCTGTGAAAATCCTAACACTTGGGAATGGGACTGAGACACCCACTTGGACCATTGAACAGTACAAGTACTAACACAATACAAGGAATTGTCTCACTTTGCCCTCCTCCCCCTTCTTCCATGTAAGCAAAGTGCCACATAGAGAAGATTCCCCTTAGTCCACGGTTTTCATCTGCTCTGTCTAACTGCAGAATTTAAGCAGTATTACTGCCCAAGTTGGAAAAGAGAGCCCAAGGTGGGACATTCAGCTTTCCCAGCATGCTGGGACATTTCTCAGGAGGCCCAATACTGTCTCAATTCATGGGGATAACCAGGGGTAATGGCAGAGCTAGATTGCCTGAAGTCAGGTAAAGACAAGAGAAAGGGGGTGGGGCTAAGTGTGACCAGCACATGGATCTTGGTGGTAGCTCTATGCTCCTGCTAGCAGTGGTGTACAATCAGAGACACCAGCCAATGGCATAAGGCCACCCCCAAAGCTGAGCTGATCATACCCAGAAATCCAGTGGGAAGTTCTATTTGTTTGAATCCCTAGCCATGCCTCAGAGCCTCAGAGCCCAACCCAAGGCTCTTCCCAGGCAGGCAGGCAAGCCTCAACTACGTTTCTATGGCACTTGGCCTCTGGACCCACTTGCCCTAAGTAGCAACTCCATTGAACTTTGGAGCCTAGTCCCCAGCTCTATCTAACTACAGGTTTCAAATAGCAATACAGAAAGATAAAAATTGAGATATACAAAATTAAAGTCTTTGTGTGCCAGGGGAATGGGATTAAAGTGTAGAGGTTTTTATATATGTTTATTTTTTTCATGTATGATCAAAGTTAAAGTAGCATTAGTTTATAAAGCAAAGAATCAAGACATACTACTACAGAAAATTACCTAGCCACAAGAAAGACAGTAAGAGAGGAAGAAGAAAGAAAAAGATTATGTAATGACCAGAAAACAAGTAACAAAATAGCATTATTAAGTATTTACCTATCAATAGTTATCTTGAATGTAAATGGACTAAATTTCCCAATTAAACGAAACATAGTGTAGATGGTAATAAAGAGCTAATATCCAGAATCTGTAAAGAACTCAAATAATATACAAGAAAAGAAAATAAAAACATTAAAAAGTGAGTAAAAAACATGGACAGAAGTTTTCAAAAGAAGATAAACAAATGGCAAATAAGCATATGAAAAAAGGCTCAACATCACTAATTATTATAGAAATGCAAATTAAAACCACAATGAGATATCACCTTACTATTGTTAGATGCCTTTTATTAAAAAGTCCAAAAGCAAGATATTGGTGTGGATGCAGAGAGAAAGGAATGCTCATACACTGTTGGTGGAAATGTAAATTTGTACAACCCCTGTGGGAAACAGTATGGAGAATTCTCCATGAATTAAAAGTGTATGTACCATTTGATCCAACAATACCAGTACTGGGTATTTACTCAAAGAAAAAAAATTATTTTATGAAAGACAGCTACACTTAAATGTTTATTGCAGCACAATTCACAATTGCAAAGATGTGAGATCAACCCAAGTGCCCATCAATTCATGAGTGGATTAACAAAATGTAGTATATGTATAACATGGAGTACTACTTGGCCATAAAAAAGGATGAATTAATTCCTTTTGCAACAATTTGGATGGAACTTGAGACCATTCTCCTAAGTGAAGTGTCTCAAGAATGGAAAAACAAACATCACACATACTCTCTAAATTGGTACTAACCAATGGGAACACAAGTGCACAAAGGGAAGTAAAAGTCATTGGAAATCAAGAAGGGGTGAAGGGGAAGGATGGAAGGACAAAACCTATCTAATGGGTACAGTGAACAGTATCTGAAGGATGGACACATTTATAACCCTGACTCAAACCATGTAACAACAACATTTGTACCCCTTTAATATTTGAAATTTAAAAAAAATAAAAGCAGTGGGTGAATGGATAAAATATCAAGTCTCAACTATACCCTGCCTACAAGAAAATGACTTCACCTCTAAAGAGATGTATAGACTAGAAATGAAAGCATGAGTGAAGATATTCCATGAAATGTAGACCACAAAAGTGCAGAAATGGCTATACTTATATCATATACAATCAACTTTAAATAAAAATTTTGAAAATGATAAAAAAGGCCATGACATAATGATAAAAGGGTCAATGCAGCAAGATATAGCAATTGTAAACAAATATGTACCCAATACAGGAGCACTAGAACATATAAAAGAAATAATACTACTTGACATTTTTCTGAGTTTTATGGCTTGAGAAGAGAATAATTTGTAGGGGACTGACATATGTTTTCATAGTTTAAGAATTAAATTTAGTGAGTAATGTACGTGTTCTACCCAGAGCGTTTGAAAGTAATGTGTTCAGGACAAGGCCCTTGTGACAATCACGGTTGCTGCCTAGAGGCATAACAATAGACCTGAGTTTCTGCACTGAGGCAAGAGCTGCCCAGCTCCACCATAAGTCGAGGTCCAGAGGCCACACAATAAGCACATTATTCTTTTGTTTGCTGCTTAATCCCATAAGATGGCTGGTTAGTCAATGACGAGTAAGATCCCTCAAGGGAGGGGCAACCTAAGCCAGGTACAGCCACAGGGGATCAGCCTAAGAGGAACTGGGGACTAAAGATGCCACTGGGGTGGCCTTGCCCAACCCTACTAATCTCGGTCTGTGATCTGTGCCTGGCACCTCGAGCAACTGCCTGGAAACCTTGAGTCAGGAGACATCTGTGTCCTTAGGCTATGTGTTTTGGATTTATGGCTATTGCCACGCCTGGGTGGGCACGTACAAGGAAATAACTTTGATTTGGGGAGTATAAAAATAAAACGACTGGTGCATTCTGGAGTGCAGTCTTGTAACAATCTTTATGTGTGTCTGTATGTCTTTTTGTGTTCTGTGTTCATCCTCTGTCCTGTTAATGGGCGATGACAATAATTCATGTAAGCCCATGTGAATAAACATCAAAAAGCTCAGCATCAGCTTTATAGTTTGATGGAGAAGGTCTTAATTTCAAAAATAAAATTAAGAAAAACACTTTAACCCTGTTCTAAAACTTTATTTATTTAAAAAAAATTTGAAATATATAAATATATAATTTCTGCTACAGGTTTGGGTGGATAGAAAGAAAACAAATACACTTTTTATAGGCATGGATGCGTACAGATAGGAACACTCCTACACTGCTGGTGGGACTGCAAACTAGTTCAATCTACATGGAAAGCAATATGGAGATACCTCAAAGAGATACAAGTAGAACTACCATTTGATCCAGCAATCCCATTACTGGGCATCTACCCAAAGGAACAAAAGTCATTCTATAAAAAAGATAAATCTGCACTTGAGTGTTTATAGCAACACAATTCACGATTGTGGATTGTGGAAACAACCCAAGTGCCCATCAATACATGAGTGGATTAATAAAACGTGTGTGTATATATATATATATATATATGTATACATATATATATGTATATATATATATGTATACACACACACACACCATGGAGTACTACTCAACCACAAAAAACAATGGTGATCTAACACCTCTTGTATTATACTGGATAGAGCGGGAACCCATTATACTAAGTGAAGTATCACAGGAATGGAAAAACAAGCACCACATGTACTCACCAGCAAATTGGTATTAACTGACTTAACTGACCAATACTTAAGTGCACATCTAGTAGTAATATTCATCGGGTGTAGGACAGGTTGGGGGGAGGAGGGCTGGATATATTCACACCTAATAGGTGCCATGAGCACCATCTGGGGGATGGACATGCTTGAAGCTCTGACTTGGGTGGGGCAAAGGCAATTTATGTAACCTAAACATCAGTACCCTCTAATATGCTGAAATTAAAAAAAAATAAAATTAAAAAAACACTTTTTATAAATGAAAGGAAAACTTAATTTTCAACATAACTAGAATATACTATCTGTGAAAATAAGCATTGCTGATATACAATGAGACATAATGGGAACATATCACTTTACATACGCATACATGCTTGTAGATACAGATATAGATATAATGAATATGTATGTGTCAACAGATAAATAAATACATAGGAAGTGAAATATAATGGTAAACCCAATATTAATGGTTTGTTACTACTGATAAGTCAGATATTTAAAAAATCACCATTAATGCTAAAAATAATTTAGAGAATAAATTTGAAACTTTAAATATGAATGATTTTCTATGAAATGTGGCTTGTCAAAATTACTCATGAATAACAAAATACAATAGTCATAATGATATAATAAATTGAATTTCAAATCATAATCCACTTTCCACTATTACCAGTTCAAAAAGCCTGTGTGTTTATATTGGTGTTACCAAACTTAAAGCAACTGAAAATCCCCAATATTGTTCATGCATTTTATAAGACAGAAAAAGAGAAAAAGTCAAATGACTTTTTTTACAGGATAAATGAAACCATCATTTCCAAGTCATAAAAGAGCATTAAAATTATTCTCGCTTATAAATATAAATATCTTAGATGAGTTGTGGGAAAGCAGAATTGAGCAGTGTATATATACAAAAGGAGAATCAAGTAATATAAGGATGGCTTGATATAATATCTTGTTAGAAAATAGGAGAAAATAATGTTTATTTCAATAGATGGGGATGAAAATATTCAATAGGTTCTTACATTTTTGTTTGCCTGAGAATATCCTTATTTCTCTTTCACTTTTTTTTTTTTTTTTTTTTTTTTTTGCTTTCATGTTTTTGTCCTCTGCCTGGAATGCCCATGATTAAAGATTCAGCTGAATGTCTCCTCCTCTGCGAAGACTTTTATTATGCTTGCTCATCCAGAAGAAGTGTTGACTGCTTCTTCCTTTCTGCATTTCCTGTGCCCTGAATATATTTTTTTTATTTCTGTTTTTTATTTTATTTTTAATAGACAATTATATGTAATATATTTATGGGGTACAATGTGATTTTTTTAAATTATTTTTTTTATTTTGGTATATTATGGGGGTACAGATTTTGTGGACACATAGGTGCTACAGTAATAGGGTATTGGGCAGGTGGGAGGGGGGAGGGGGGCGGGTATATACATACATAATGAGTGAGATGTGCACCATCTGGGGGATGGTCATGATGGAGACTCAGACTTTTGGGGGGAGGGGGGAAAATGGGCATTTATTGAAATCTCTTTCACTTTTGAAGGATAATTTTTCACAGAATACTGAATTATAGGTTAGTGCGGAGTTTTTTTGTTTGTTTGTTTCATTGTTTTTTCTCTCAACACTTTAGAAGTTTCGCTCCACTCTCTGTTTGCATGGTTTCAGGGGAGAATTAGGGTGCAATGCTTTGAACTTTATAGCTAAGTTGTTTCCCCCTCCCCCCTCTGGCTTCCGTCAGGATTTAAAAAAAAGCAAAAAAAAACGCTTTCCTTTCCTACAATTATAATATGTTATACCTAGGTGTAGATATTTTGGATTTTTCCTTTTATTTTTCCTTTTAGCATTTATCATGCTTCACATTCTCTGAGCTTCCTGGATCAGTGGAATGGCTCCTGACATCAGTTTGAGAAAAGTTACGGTCGTTGCTGCTTCAAATACTGCTGTTTTCCCTCTCTTTAGTTCTTCTCCTGGTATTCCCGTTACATGTGTGTTCTAACTTGTGGAGTCCCACAGTCCTTGGATATTCTGACGTATTTTTTTCAGTTTGCATTTTTTTTCTTTTAAGTTTTGAAAGTTTCCGTTGAGATATCCTCAAGATCACAGAGTCTTTCCTTGGCCGTGTCAAGGTCAAGTCTACCAAGAAGCGCACCAACGCCATTCTTCATTTGTTACAGTGTTTTGGCTTTTTAAAAAATCTTTAGTATGTCTTTCAGGATTTTTCTCTCTCTTCTGACATTTTCCATCTGTTCTTGCATGATTTTTACTTTATTCATTATAGCTTTCAGCATATTAATCATATGTTTTATTAATTAATCATATTTATTATCATGTTTATTAATCATATTTATTAATCATAGTTGTTTTAAATAAATTATCAGTCTGGTAACTCCAACATCCCTGCCATGCCTCAGACTGGTCCCGATGCTTGCTCTCTCTCTTCAAACTGCTTTCTGTGCTATAAACAGGTTTTCAGCATGTGGTAGGCAGGTGTGGGGGGCATTCTATAGTCCTATGAGTAGGTTTCACTCTTTTTATGAACCTGTGACTTTCAATTGTGAACTTCACATTTGTTTCTTAATCCTCCCCCCCAATTTGGTGGAACAGGATGGTTAGAGTAGAGGAGATGGGCATTTCCTTTCCTTCAGAGAGTTAGGTTCTGATAAACCCTGGTAGACGAGGCTCTGGTTAGTTCCTCCTGAGGCAGGAGGAACTAATGCTCTGGTGTATTAAAAATGATTCCTTCTTCATCTACCCCTGACAGAGGCGAAAGGGATTTTTTCCCTGGAATTCACTGTGAGAACCTGGTCAAGGTCTTAGAGGTAAAACTCACAAAAGTGTGGGGACCCCTTCCTATGACTCTGTACCCCTAGAGTTTTCTACTGTCAGACTTGTCTACAGTGAGCCACCCAGCAATTTGTCACTTACAGTTTGGGTTTCCTACCTTGGCCCTCTTCCTGCAGAGGTTTCTGCTCAGGGTTTTCTGCTCTGGTACATTAAAATCTAAAATGTATTAATAATTTTACAGTTTTTTTCAGGTTTATTCTACTTGTTAGAATGAAGTGGGAGTGATGACTTCCAAGCTCCTTATGTATCAGACCAGAAACTGAAAGTCAAAACATTCAATAAACCCACATATTCAATCATAAAAATAAATGCTGTTTAGGGGTATAAGAGAATCTATAGAAACCCACCTAAAACATATTAATTAACATCCCAATTGAAGTGAGATAAAAAGAGTGCTTTCTAGCATTGTTGTGATTCGATTTTTTCTTTTTTCCCTTTTTAAATTTCTAGATAAAATTATATGTCCCACATCATATTTTGAAGCAGCGGTCCCCAACCTTTTTGGCACCAGGGACGGGTTTCATGGAAGACAATGTTTCCACAGACTGAGGAGGGGTAGGTTTCAGGATGATTCAAGCACATTACCTTTATTGTGTACTTTATTTCTATTATTATTGCATTGTACATATAGTGAAATAATTATACAGTTCGCCATAATGCAGAATCGAATGCTGCTGCTAATCCGACAGGAGGCAGAGCTCAGGCGGTACTGCCAGTGATGGGCAGCGGTTATAAGTACGGATGAGGCTTCACTTACTCTCCTGCCACTCACTTCTTGCTGTGCGTCCTGACTGTGGACAGCAGTTTTGAAGTACGTATGCATTGTGGGATGATTAAATCTAGCTATCTATTTTATAATATGGTGACTATAGCTAATAACAATATTTTATATTCTTATTAAATATTATACTAGAGATTATAGCTAACCTATTGCCACAAAAATGAATGGATAAATTAGTGATATATAAATTAATAAAGAAGAGTCAAAATTGTCCTTTTTGGCAGATATAAAATATTGTCATAAAACTTTAAGTGAATCTACACATAGAATTTAGTAATTAATGAGATAAATTTTTATGATTAGTTGGTTAAAGACTAGTATAAAATAATATATGGTGTTTATATATCCTTAAGTATCAAACATTATTCACAATAGCAATGGAAGAATAAGCAATGGAATAATGAAGAATTTAATATTCTGATTGCACACTAATCAATTAAAATTGACTTATCAGAATTGATTCATCACAGGAAAGGAGTCTTTGGCCCCTTTGATGCCTCCATGGGGGGACATTTGGGAGGAATACAAGTATTTAGAAGTTAATAATGATGGTGAATTTATAAGTTTAGCATACAAGCTCATTTTAAACCACTCTATAAATAGTCTAATTTATTAACACCAGCCAAAATATATCAGTTCCCACCATCTGAATGTCAGGATAGACCAATAATAGTTAATTATTATTGAGTGCTTGCCATATAGTAAGTGATATACTAAATAATTTATATATGTTATGTCATTTAATCATCACAGCAAACTTATGAGTCATATACTTATTATTTCTGCTTTATAAATGAGAAATCTATTGCTCAGTGTTTTTTTTTTTCTTTTTACAGTTAAAGATAAAGTGCTAGAATTAGGATTTGAGCACAGACATTCTGTATGGATCCAGAGTTTTTACTTTTGATTTAACCACCTCAATATTAAACTAAAATTAAAAAGTTGGCAAAAATACTATAGGAAAAATTATACTACCTTATCAAATAATTTTTAAAAATGAATAAAAAATCTATCTTTATTAAGAATGGAATAATATTTTAAAGATTTAATTAAAGTTTTAATACAATTTCAAACTAAATGGAATTTCATGCAGTGTTTAAAAGCTGCATGAAAGAATTGTGAAACAAAATAGTGTAGATAATTTTTAAGATGTAGAAAAAAGTGGTGAAACTTGATCCATCAAGAATACTATAAAGTTATAGCATTTAAGCGTAATAATACTAACTCAAGGATACATACATACTTCAAATATTGAAAAGGAAATTACATACCCTGAAACAGATTTACATATATATGGAAACTTGATTCATTTCTAAAACAGCATTATTAATTATAAGTTACTGGGTGAGTTTTAAGTAATTCATTAATTCAATCTTGCTGAAGCAATTGTTGGTCCATATGAAAATTTAATTGAAATTCACACTTTACACCAAACTCAACTATAAATTCCAGGTGGATTGAAGAAACTAAAAAGAAAAAACTAAAATTAGAAGGAAAAGTACAAGACTATATTTTTGACCCTGGGGGAGCTAGGGATTTTCTTGGGTATATCATAAAGAATCCTAATTTTAAAAAGTTATGAGTTTATGTATAAAAATTAAATTATTCTGCATAATAAAAGATATCATAACTATAATAAAAATAAAAGTCAAGACACAATTTCAGTGCAGCTGTTTGCAATGATAGCTACCAAAAAAGAAATATTACCTAAAATATTAAGGATTCCTTATAAATAATAAAAAAATAATAAATGATCAAAGCATATAGCAATTCACAGCTATATCTGGGAAGAAGAAATGCAATGTAAATACAACATAAACAGGAAGCTTTACCTCTCCAGTAATTAGAGAGATAAATTTAAAGAGCAATAAATTGCCACTATACATCTGTTATATAGACAAAATTAAAATCTGACAATAACAAGAAAATAAGAAACAAAAGAACTTAGAGTCCAAAAAGCAAATACAACCACCTTCAAAAAATATCTCATAAAAAATCTAAAAATTTTGAGGGGAAAAGGCAAGTAGATGGAAGAAAAAATATCATATGCACCATGATGCTATTTCTGTAATATCGAAAACATGCAACACAGTACTATGCATAGTATGGATACAGAAATATGTCTTAGGCTCATGAAACATATATAAAAAGATAAACATAAAAGTAATGCTGCTATTTATCATCTGGGAAAGGATGAAGGTACATGGTATTGGGCAGGGGTATGCACGCAGTAGGTTTCAACACCATCTGTAATACATGACATGAAGATTTAATAGAGCTGATGGTGGTGAGTAAATATGTTTTCAAGATATTGATCTTTATATATGTATGTATTCATGTTAAATATTTGTTAAATATAAATACATTTTAAAGGAAGCCATCATTTTATTAATTCAATCAAATTATTGAGCCCTCAATTTGTTCCGATTATGTCTTAAGTGCTAGAGATAAAGAAGTGTATACAACAGCCACTGTTTGCTCTGTACAGTAACATGTGTGACTCAGGAGAGGAGGGTGTGTGGAGGGAGGGTGAGGAGATAACCTGTTAAAAGCAACAAATATATACTAAATTACATAGCCAGTGAAAAGAAAACCTAGCACTCAGATAAGAAGGTAGAGTGTAAGGAAGAGTGTTGCAGCCGGAAGAAGGCCTTGCTGGGGAGTAAAGGGCAGGCCCAGGGGCGACGGTTTCCATAAAGAGAACAGCAATTGCCGCGGTTCCCAGAAGGATGTGTTTACAGTATGCAAAAAACAGAAACTTGATAAAGGCCAATGTGGCCTGAATGATCACATGCCACGTTTTAGAAATTATATCCAAAATGTAAAAATATCATTGTGAATGGACAAGCATTTTAATTTTTGTTGACAATAAATAATAGAAACATCAAATACACAGCTTATTTTAACCATGACTTTTATTTTGTGAACTTTGGTATTTTATTTTCCCCAAAATCAAATAAAAAATATTTTATTGTATTTCCACTGTATTTTTATGTGATATATAAGTCGGCAAAACTTTACACAAAAAGGTACTGCTGAAATCCAGTATGTTAGCTGCCCAGCTGAATTTTTCTATAAAATGTAATTAATATGTGCAGAAAATTCTAAACAAAATCGTCAAAACTTAGTTTATGTCCATGTATTTTAATGAAATAGACTGGTACTGAATTTTTTTTTTATTTTCATGTAAATGTATTCTAATTCATACTTGTGCTGCAGAATGTGAAGTGTGCTTTAAGCACATAAGGAAGCATCGAGAATGGTTTCCAGAAGAGACTGATATTGAGATGTAAACACACATTACTCTTTTGATCTCTTTGGGATCTGGAGAGCTGCAAATTTTGAGGCAAGTCAGAACTATAATTTGAGCATTGAGAAAAAAAGATGGGATGGAATAAAACAGAAGATTAAAAATTTAAAGGGACACAACCATAATAACAGCACATCAAAAAATCTTACTGATAAAAGCAATTTAACATAAAGCTTATGCAGAAAATACTTCTCTAATAATAAAAAAAGAAATACATAAAGCTCTTGGTCAGAAACATTAGAATTTCTGGAAAATGCACAAAAATATTCTATCTATGTATCTATTTCTCTAAACAGAGAAAAAAGAGACAAAAATGTATATATACACACACACCTATATCAAAATATTTCAAAATAGTGTTTGTCTCTGTTGTCTGTATCCTATCTCCTTTGACTGATGAACTGTGGCAAATCCTTGGTGTTAAACTGACCTGTGTTTGATTCTTGACTCCATTTTAAATAGAAATATTTTAATTAGAAATGTATTATATTCCTGTGGCATCCATAACAAATTACAACACGTTTTGTAACAAATTAACACAAACATAAATGTATTCTCTTGTTGCTTTGGAGGGAATACATCTAAATTTTTTCTCACTGGGCCATAATTAAGATGTGGGTAAGGCCATAGTCCCTCTGAAGGCTCTTTGGGAGAATCTATTTTTTGTCTTTTCAGCTCAGCTTCTCCTGGCTGTGGTGATCCTTGGCTTCTGACTGCATCATTCCAAGCTCTGTCCCTGCCTTTACATCACCTTCTCCTCCTCTGTCTATTCAATATCCCCCTGCCTCTCTCACAGAACACTTGTGATTGCATTTAGGGCCCATCTGAATAATTGTGCCATCTCAAGCTCATTAATTTAATGACATCCGCAGAGTTCTGGATTGTTAATTTAATCATATCTGCGAAGTACCATTTGTCCTTATAAGCTAATATTTACAGGTTCCAGCAATTAAGACATGATATCTTTGAGACTATTTTTTTTGCCTACTATAGCAAGAAAGAGGAAATCTCTCAAACTAGTAAAAACAAGTTAATAAAAGATACAAAATATTTCAAATCCACCAAAATTGGCAGAGGAAATTTTGTATCTTATGGAGTATACAGGAAGACTGGGTCCAGAAAAAGTGATTCAAATAGTATCATCAGAGAGATAACTCTGTGTAGAGGGGACTCTGTCTACTCTCCCTTCCAGATGAGAAAGCATGGTCCATGTTGTTTCTTTCCTTATTGAAAGAAAAAAACAACAACAAAAAATCAAATATGCTGTAACAATTCCCAGCCACCTGATATAAGCATGTTGGTTGCCTCATTCTCATTTGGTGAAATTGGGACATAATTCAAGCCAAAATAAAACAATGTCATCATTGGGAGCCTGCCTTAAGTCACAGGGGTTCTCCTGTGATCAGAGGTAGATTCACTGTACCTAAATCACAGTCAAAAATAAGAGAGATTAATTTGGCTCAAAGCAAAACCCACGTGTTATCAGTGGGAAAAGAGTACTGAGAAGTGGGGTGTTGCTTTAACAAATACTTAAAAATTCAGACACAGCTTTGAAACTGGGTAATTGGTAGAGGCCAGAATAGTTTAGTGGTGCATGATAGAAAAAGCCGTCATTGCCCTGGGCAAACTAAGTGCTCTTTTGTTGAGAGCTGAGAAAGAAAAGAGGAGAGGTATGTAGAAAGCCTGACTCTTCTTAGAGAATACCTACTTATTTTAAATGAAATGTTGGTGGAAATATGGATGATAAAAGCCATTTGGATTAAGTTACAGATAATATGAGGAATATATTATTGGAAACTAGAGGAAAGGCCAACCTTGGTAGAATCATGTTCACATTCTAGCATTTTGTGGGAAATAGAACTGTTGAGGGATATAATTAGATATTTGACCGAGGAAATTTTTGAGTGAAGTGTTGAAGGAGTGGCTTAGTTTCTCATACAATGCATAGTAAAATGCAAGTAGAAGAAATGACTTAAAGATGAAATTGTTCATCAGAAAGGAAGCAGAACTTATTGAAAAATTCTCAGCCTGTCCATATTGCAAAAAATGAGAAAGCCCATTTGGGAGAGAACACTAAGACTGTGGCTGAACAATCACTTGACAAGGAGATTAGTCAGCTATCCCAACAGAAGCCTGGAGCTATCCATCAAGGCTTTGGGTAGATTAATATGTACTACCCATCTCAACAGAAGTCAGGAGCTACTGTTCAAAAAAATAGAAGAATGCAAAGGAAGGCCCAGCCATGCCTGCAGAGCCTAGTTGCATAGTGCATTGTAGGATCCTCTCTGAAGTTGCACTCCTTAGACGCCAGGTCTAGCTCTTGTGGCCACAGGTATGGGAAAGGTCAGTGGTGGCCCCCCTGGGGGACATAAGCAGCAAACTTTGGCAGAGTCTCTGTGGTGCGGAAAGGTACTTGTGTGTACAGGGCAGAGCCCTAGGGCATGTTTGCCTCCCCCTAGATTTAGCAGGATAGGACCAAGCATCTGGGAAGCCGTGGGGGTGGGGCCCAGCCAGAGAGCCATTCTAGGGCCATCTAGCCAAGTCATGAAGGTGGGGCCACCCAAAGCCATGGGGTTAGGGCTGCCTAGAGCTTTGGGGGCCCAACGGCTACCAAGCAAAGCTATGGAATCAGGATCCCCACTCCAGAGGGTCTGGAAAGTCAGACCTCCAAGCCCTGAGTCCAGAAGGTAAGAACTCTACCCCAGAGGGACTGAGGACAGAGGATCAAGACAAAGAGGATTAGTCTTCAACCTTAAGATCTAATGAAATGTGTGTTTTGGACTTGCTTAGGACCTGTTACTTCTTTCTCATTTCCTATTTCACCCTTTTGGAATAAGAATGTCTGTCCTATGTTTGTCACACCATTGTATTTTGGAAGCATATAACTTGTTTGATTTCACAAGTTCACAAGTGAAGAGATATTTGCCTCAGGATAAATTGTACCTTGAGTCTCACTCATATGATTTAACAGATATTTAGACGACACTTAGACTTTTGAGTTGATGGTGTCTGAGAAGGACATGAATTGAGAGGGTAGTCAGAGGCAGAATACTATAGACTGAATGTTTGTGTCCTCCCACCTCCAACCCATATGTTGAAATCTTAGCTCCAATTTCATGGTATTTAGAGGTGGTTCCTTTGGGAGATGATTAGCTTATGAGGGTGAAGCCCTAATGGATAGGATCAGTTCCCTTATGAAAGAGACTCCCAGAGAGCTCATCTGCCGCATGTGCTATGTGAGGCCACAGGGAAAAGGCAGCCACCAGGGGACCAGGAAGCCAGCCCTCACCAGATGCAGAATCCACCAGTACCTCATCTGGGTCTTTCTAGTCTCCAAAACTGTGATACACACACACACACACACACACACATACATACACACACACACATATACATACACACACATACACACACATATGTATATGTTTTTAAAAACTACCCCGTCTATAGTAGCCTGTTGCAACCACTTAAACAGACTAACACAGCTGCCAACCATTAGAGTAATCAAGTGATCCAGTCACTAAACCATTAACCATTAGTTTCTTTTTCTATAGTGTGGTCTATTAGTCATTGACCCATCCTTATTGATGAGAAATCTGCCAGCAAGGGAATTATTACTGCCTTACTATAAGACACTGCTCCTTAAAATTATTAATGAAGACTCCAAAATAAACTGATAAGAAATTTATTTTATATACAGAAAGACAGTCAATATTGTACATTAGATTCTCCTCTTCAGTATTAGAAAACACATACAATTAAATTTATATTTTTTCTGACTAGAACTAGAATCTTGTCTAGCTGACCAGATGACTTAGAATAGTGGTAGTTACCTCTGTAAGTAGCTTTTTGAAATTTGTGTTTAATTTATTCAACTGAGCTTCTGGAGATACCTTTGGCTAAAAATACAGGTATAATTATCCTACCTTGATTTCAGAAGCAGTACTCAACAAACCCTGTGCCTTTCATATTTATGCTATATAATTTGAAGTGCGCCTCAAGTTTTATTCAAAGGTATAGAGAGTATGATATAAATGAAGAGAATAATATAAAGATATAAAAAAAACACAAGTCTTTTCTCTCTTAAGATAGTGAGTAATGATTATTAAGCTTTATTTTTTAAAGAGGTGTTTTTAATAGTTCCATACAGTTTCTTAAATATAAAGTTAGGGGTATTATTAATAGGGATATTAATCATTACATAATTTAAATAGAATAATCTATTAATTCATTCAAAAACATGTTGAATGGCACTGCATATCTAGGCACTGTGCTAAATGCTAGAGAAACAAGTTTTCTGATTTTCGAATAGATAGCTACTTCAGCTTAGATGGTTATATTACTGTATCTCAAATGATAATTAAACAGATGAAGATAAGCATAAAGGAGACCATTGAAATTGGAAACAAGGACTTAGACATAGTCACATTACACAAATATTAGGAAGATTCAAACAAATTGAAGGCAGCAAGGGTGAATTAATGTCTCTTTTTTCTGAAACAATATACAGTTTCACAACTAGTAAATAATGATAGTAACTAATATTTACTGGTTATATTTTAAGTTCTTACATGTATTAGTTGATGCAACAGGGCATCCCTGTTTTCCAAATGCAAAAACTGAGGCACACAGAGGCTAAGGAACTTGTCTATGGTCACATGACCAGTAAACAGCTAAGGTTTGGATACAATCTCAAAGAGTTGAATCCAAAAGTGCCCATTTTTAATCATTGTGGTATATTCCTTAAATGTTTTATAAAGGAAACATAATAGTCATGAATGATGTAAAGTTAAGGACTTATCACAGGGAACAATTATAGTTTATACTTTAAGCAATTATGGAAGCTTGTAAATAACTCTGTTGAATGCTGTTATATCTGACCATTACCTATGGTGTTGGGCCTTACATCTCTACAGATCAGTAGAACTCATTAGACAGAATGAAAATTTGAATGTCAAGGAGGGGAAGGTGAGGTCAACCTGGAACCCAGAAGAACAAATTGAGATCCACATCATCTCTCATTGTCTTCAATATTGACTAAGTGGGGAACCAGCAGAAGGAGCTGGCTGTCTTCACTGTGGAGTTCCTTATGTTTTGGACTTAGGACTCAGAATTTGAGGCAAAAGATCTGGTGAGATCTAGGAAAACTGAGATACCGGTTGCTACCACATGCCAACAATGTAAGCTGGCCTGGAAGTGTGTGCCAACAATGTGTGTGATTTACAATTGTGCCTGGTATCTCACGTCAACCTTGAAAACATAATGGATGCTAATGCACTTTTGCCTCTTAAATTTCACCATATAACCTGTAAGTAGGATAGATCCTGGAGGAAGCCCAATGATGACACTTATTTTTTTTTCCTTTTTTTTATTTCGGCATATTATGGGGGTACAGATTTTAAGGTTTCAATAAATGCCCATTTCCCTCCCTCCCCCCAAAAGTCTGAGTCTCCATCATGACCATCCCCCAGATGGTGCACATCTCACTCATTAGGTATGTATATACCCGCCCCCCTCCCACCTGCCCAATACCCTATTACTGTAGTACCTATGTGTCCACTTAGGTGCTACTCAGTTAATACCAGTTTGCTGGAGAATATATCTGTTTCTTGTTTTTCCATTCTTGGGATACTTCACTTAGTAGTATGGGTTCCAGCTCTAACCAGGAAAATATAAGATGTGCTATATCACTATTGTTTCTTAGAGCTGAATAGTACTCCATGGTATACATATACCACATTTTATTAATCCATTCTTGGATTGATGGGCACTTGGGCTGTTTCCACAGAAATAAGTATAAACCATATTGGACATTTTTGGAGTATTTCCATTAGAATCCCTAAACCAAAGCAGACTATTAGCATTTGAAACCCACTACCTTCAGAGGCTACAGGCACCAGCAATCTACCACCCATAGTAAGAAAATATTCCCAATAATAAACCAGCTGACAGAGTGGGCCTCACCAACACTTCCTCCCTACTTTCATTGAGTAGGGTTCTTTCATCATTTTGCCTGCATCCTTGCATAAGATCAGTAATAGACACATGGTCGTATCTAAATTTTCAGGTCAGGTCAAAAAGAAAATTTCTTTAAGAGAAGTGGCCCTATATTCAGCTGCTTCACTAAACAGAAGATACTATAAAAAATAAGTTCCACAGCACTGGCATTGAAGATCACAGAACTAGTTTTTTAAAAGTCGATTGCCTAGACTTTCATTTTATTTTATTTTTTATAGTGACTTGTGATTCTATTTTTTTCAGAATATTACAAATGCTTTGCTCACATAAATTGCCTTTGCACTGCTGAATTCAAGGCTACAAGTGTGCCCATCCCCCAGACAGCATGCACCCCACCTATTAGGTGTGAATTTACTCATCCTTCCTCCCCCTTCCCACCTACCCAATCCCAAGTGAATTTTACTTTTACATGTGCATGTAAGTGTTGATCAATTAGTCCCAATTTAAGGGTGAGTACGTGTGGTGTTGGTTTTTCCATTCTCGTGATACTTCACTTAATAGAATGGCCTCCGGTTCCATCTATATTAGTACAAAAGGTTCATCATTTCTTAAGTCTGAATAGTACTCCATGGTATACATATACCACATTTTATTAATCCACTCATGTATTAATTTGTATCTTTGCAGTTGTGAATTGTGCTGCTATAAACATGTGAGTGCAGATATCTTTTTTATAACATGTGTCTTTTTCCTTTGAGTAAATACCCAGTCCTGGGATTCCTAGATCAAACAGTGGTTTTACTTTTAGTTCTTTGCCGTACCTCTTTCCACAGAGGTCGGACTAGTTTGCAGTCCCACCAGTAGTGTATGAGTAGAAGTGAAGATATGGAGAGCCATATCTTCACTGACATTTGTTATTTTAATACTTCTTGACAAAAGCCATTCTCACTGCAGTTAAGTGGTATCTCATTGTGGTTTTAATTTGAATTTCCCTGATGATTCGAGATGTTGAACAATTAGACAAGTAAAGGAAGTCAAGGGCATCCAAATGGGGGCAAAAGAAGTCACATTATTGTTCTTTGCTGATGACATGATCTTATATCTAGAAAACCCCAAAGATTCTGCTAAGAGACTACTGGAATTGACACATAATTCAGCAAAGTTTCAGGTTACTAAATCAATGTAAACAAATCAGTAGCATTAATGTATGCCAACAACAGTCAAGCTGAGAACCAAATCAAAGAGTCAATATCTTTCACAATAGCAACAAAGAAAAAAAAAGTACCTAGGAATATATTTAACTGAGGAGGTGAAAGACCTCTACAGGGAGAACTACGAAACACTAAGGAAGAAAATAGCAGAGGACACAAACAGATGGAAAAACTTACCTTGCTCATGGATCAACACAGTCAACATTGTTAAAATGTTTATACTTCCAAAGTCATCTACAGATTCAATGTGATCCCTATTAAAATACCAACATCACCTTTTGTAGATCTAGAAAAAATAACTGCTTTGTTCAGAACCAGAGAAGAGCTTGTATAATCAAAGCAACCTTAAGCAAAATAACAAATTAGGAGGCATCACTTTATTAATACCAGACAGACTTCAAGCTATACTACAAGTGTGTAGTAAACAAAACAGAATGATACAGGCACAAGAACAGAAACACAGACCAGTGGAATGCAACAGAGAACCCAGATATAAAACCACCCTCATACAGCCATCTGATCTTTGACAAAGCAAACAAAAACATACACTGGGGAAAAGAATCCTTATTCAATAAATGGTGCTGGGAAAATTAGATAGCCACATGTAAAGGACTGAAACAAGATCCACACCTCTTACCTGTCACAAGAATCAAGTCATGATGGATAACAGACTTAAACCTAAGGCATGAAAGTATAAGAATTCTAGAAGAAAATGTTGGAAAATATCTTATAGACATGGGCCTATGCAAAGAATTTATGAAGATGACTCCAAAGACAATCACAACAGCAACAAAAATAAATAAATGGGACCTGATCAAATTAAAAAGCTTCTGATGGGGAAGGAAACAAGACAACCTACAGAATGGGAGAACATATTTATATGCTACACATCCAATAATGGGCTGGTAATGAGAATCTATAAAGAACTCAGGCAAATCAGCAAGAAAAAAATCAAACAACCCTATTAAAAAGTGGGCAAAAGACATGGACAGAAACTTTTGAAAAGAAGACAGACTAATGGTCAATAAACATATGGTCAATAAACTAATGGTCAATAAACTAATGGTCAATAAAAGAAGATAGACTAATGGTCAATAAACATACAGTCAATAAACATATAAAATACTCAGACTTTCATTTTAAATATGAACAGACTATTCTATAGAAACATAATTGAGCACAGTTAAACAATTTTTTAGAAATCTCCATTAATTCTGAAGTTCATCACAGCAAACTAATTATCTCTTTACATTGACTATTTTAAAACAAAACAGTCTAGAAAAGCAAGACACCTAAGGGCAAAAGAAGATTTAAAAATCTGCCTTCCATATGGAGAATTTTGAGGATGGTTTAGATGGGTTTTCATAGAAGTACTACCTTAAAATGGTTACATTTTCCATAACCTCCAAAAATAACTTTTCTGTTTTTCTAGCTTTCCCTAACAATATTCTCACTGTCTTCTACCTCTGCTCACTGCCAAGTCCCAAGGTCAAAGTCAGTGGTTTTAGTATTCTGAACCAGCACTCAGCCAATCCTGAATAGCAGAGCTGCTTAGCCCACCTCCCACAGCTGAACACAGAAATGAAAAAGCCCTGTGTCAAAACCAGATGAATTGTACAGTCTAAGTTGGCCTAAATTACAAACCCGAGAATTGTGAGCTAATTAAATAATTGTTTGAAGTCATTAAGTTTTGGGAGAAATAGTGGGAGGATATATTTGAAAAAAAAATGGGGACTTAATTGTTCTTCCTTCAACAAATTTTGAGAAATTACTCTGTTCTTTTAAGAAATAATCATATCTTCAAAGTCTTTATCTTTACCAATTCTTTTATTTTTAAAATTCTGAAAATATGTTTTACTTTTTGAATTCATGTAAACTTCATCAGTGGACATAACAATCTTGAGGCTGTCTTAGTGTACATGCATGAGAGAGACTATGTGTGTGTGTGTGTGTGTGTGTGTGTGTGTTGAGAATTTACAACTTATTAAAAAACATACAAGATATTTCTTAATTAAATATAGCCATGGGGTAGAGTTAAGAATATAACATAAAATCTTCTCATTCTTCTGGGGATTTCATATAATGTAATTTTTATTTAGTTTACTTCCCCAAAGCTACATTTTAAATAAGGGAACTACTCTTGAATATTAAATATACAAACTTTAAGTAATGCTATTTTTATTAAAAAATAGAGTCTCACATATTTTAATTACTAAGATCCAGAATATATGCAGGTATATAAAAATATACATTGCCTTGTTTTTTGACTTTAACTTTTATTCTTTCTTTCTTTATTGTTATTTTCTCAGTTAAACTTGCTGCTTTTTATCTTGGGACTGCTCCACTACCATAGGGCAAGATATTGGTTTCAAAACGTGTCACCAAATAGCACAGAGATATATAACCGAGTCCAGGGGACCTGAGCCCGGCCAGTATTACCCAGCTCCTACCTCAGGACTTAGGACTCTATAATAGTAATTCTTCAGAAAAAGTTATTTTAAATCATTAAGATGGAACTTTTTTAGAAGTAGAATATTGAACTTATTAGGCTTAACAACTAAGATTTATAGGTAAAGATTTTATTGAAAACAAACCTTTAAAACTGCTTTCCCAGTTTCCACAATCTCAGTTAATGTCACCATTTCCACTGAGACACTCTTTCCTCTGTTACTCACCCTTCAACCCTGTAACCATCATACCTACAAATTCTGTTTGTTCTATACCCAATATTTGTGCCATACAGTTTTAGCTATCAGTATCTCTAATGCTGCCACATGCCATATTTAATCTTTTGGAAATCTAGTCTTTTACTTCTAAATATATGCATAACCCAACTGCTGTTCCTCACTCCCAATACTATCCCACTGTTCACGCCACTGGCATTCCTACCCGTACTGTACAGGAAGTTTGGCAGTGGTTTTCCATGATTTTATAATTAATACTCTATATTCAATTTATAGCATAGTGGTCAAATTGATACACTTATATCATAAATCAGATTATGTCTGCTTTTCCAAATGCCCCATGGCTTCCCATATCAAGTGTAGTAGTCACAAATACTAGATAATGATAGAAGCATATCATTACAAGAAAAAAGAATGATAGATCTGTAATTAATAAGTTAAATATAAACTACTTTTATAGCTCCATATACAGACATAGATATTAATATAGATATAGATGACTCTCCCTATAATTAGAAACCTTCCCAGATTTGTAATGAAATATCAGAGTGATTTGCTGACTCATACATATTGTAGATGAGATAGCAACATCAAACTGATACACAGTTGGGGCGTGTATGTGTATCTCCGTGTTAATATGTTTATATTAACTATACGATTCTTTCTTAGGTGGAAATACTGTAAGTGAATCATATCAAAGCAGGCCAACCAGATGTTCTTGTTGGTAGGCAGGAATGGTAATGAAAGGGCAGAAAATTCTTCTTCATGTCATCCACCACATGAGATGAAATTCTATAGGGCCCTTAGGGTTCTGAAAAACACTTAAGAAATCCATTAAAGTGCCATGAATAACCATACTGTATGGTGAGTATATCCACTGGGGAATAAAATGATCTACAGTATTTGATGCTCAAAAGGAAACATCTCTGAGGTTCATACAAATCCTAGTACCAGTCTATACATTACCTCTACACCATCATTATAGCTGAGAACAAAATTATCAGTATCTTAAAGAATTTTTGCCCTTTAAAATTATTTTTGCCCTTTAAATTATATTTGAATTCAAAATTGCGTCACATAACTTCTCTGTATAAATACATTAGAATGGGCTGAGGAAGGGGATATGAACAGTGTATACAGTGGGATTTATCCTTGGCTTTTAGCTTTCTTAAGAATGGTCCTGGCTATTAACTTTTTATGGTATTAAGACATTGGAAATATTTTTAAAAAGTGCAGTTTCACAGTCTCTCTCACAACACTTTCCACATATACTCTTTTAGTGTTAGGTAGAAGGGGTGTGGTGTAACAAGGGTGGGAACATGCCTGCTTTAGCTTGTAGCGACAGTTCTCTGATCATTTGACAAATCCTGGCCTAGGCAGTTGCAATTTAACAAGTGGAGTAGTAAATGTAGAAGATTCCTTTGAAAAGTGCAATCCCTGTAGAGCAGGATTTGTAAGAATCTGAAGGAAATTTACATTTCAACACATTGTTCATTTCTACTTCCCACAGAGGACTCTCACAGAACAATTGCATGTTGTAGAGTTCCTTGCTGTAGTTTGAGGCACTGGCAAGAGCCCTGCTGCTGAGTCACATTACCAGAATATTTTGAAAGGACATTCACACAGATCAAAGTCACTTTGTTAAATAAGACTTTACAATTTGTTGATGTGAGAAAAAATAGAAACTTTAAGTTTAGTAAATCATAGCTCCACAGCTTCATAAATTTCAATTTTTATTTTTATGCTTTATAGCAGTAGTCCCCAACCATTTTGGCCCCAGGGACCAGTTTCATGGAAGATAATTTTTCCACCAACAGGGGGGCTGAGGGAAGATGGTTTCAGGATGATTCAAGTGCATTACATTTTCTGTGCATTTTTTTCTCTGCTAATGACAACCTATATTTGCAGCTGCTCCCCAGCACTAGCATCACCGCCCCAGCTCCCCCTCAGATCATCAGGCCTTAGATTCTCATAGGGAACGTGCGGCCTGGATCCCTCACATGTGCAGTTTACAGTAGGGTTGTTCGTGTTCCCATGAGAATCTAATGCTGTCGCTGATCTGACAGGAGGTGGAGTTTATGCAGTGATACGAGTGATGGGAGTGGCTGTAAATACAGATGAAGCTTCAGCTCACTAGCAGCCGCTCACCTCCTGCTGTGCAGCTCTGTTCCTAGTAGGCCATGGGCCCATACCTGTCTGAGGCCCAGGGGTTGGGGACTGCAGCTTTACATGGTCATTTGGGAACACCTTTTTTCTTTCCTTAATATGAAACATAGATGTAAGATCTTTGTATATGAATACTAGCAGTGCAATAATGTCCTGAGAATTGCATATATACAGATATTGTACTTTCTAAAATGTACACTTCAAGGTTAAATTATGGGCAATCTCTAAAAATTATACTTTATTATTTGCTGATGCTGAGTATCTCTTAACATTCAAAATAATTGTATTTTTTATGGAAAAAAATGTTTGAACACTGAAAAATTTATTCTCTGTGAAAAATCTTGTATAAGTTAATTTGTAGTGTAACAATTGCTATATTTTCCCAAACTCAATGACTTATAAATTTCCTCTCAGTAGAGTTAACATGTGACTTACGTTCTTTAACTATTTTCATTTCTTAATTTGTTTGCCTATAAAAACATATAATTTTCATTAGAGAAATTATCTGCTCTAAAACATCAAGCAAATGTTTCAAATATACTCAATCTAAGTGTACTATAACCTAATCCTATCATTTTAGAACATTAGAGCTGAAAAAGTACAAAGAAAGTAACTAGTATGACTCCTACAAATGCAAAATTCCTCCAAACACTTCAGATATTTTTTCAGCTTCTATTTCAACCTTTAAATGATGCAGAGATAACTGGACAATGAGACACCTTATTACATTTTTTTGTCACTATAGTTTCAAAAATCTTCCTTATATTTAACTAAAACCATCGCTCTTTTCTACTCGTTGCTCCTAGACTGCTATAGAATCATGAAATTGTTCCAAATGTGATGAAAATATGTGTCCACAAAAAGAACTGTACAGAATATTCACAGCAGCTTTATACATAATAGCTACATCCTAGAAACAACCCAAACACCCACAAACAACACATGGATTAATTTTTTGTGTAATAATCATACAATGGAATACTACTCAGCAATACAAATAAGTGAACCACTCCTAAATGAAACAATATGAGTGAATCAGAAAAATATTATACTGAATAAGAAATATCAGGCACAGAAATACATACTGTATTTTTTCATTAACATGAAAGGAGAATAGTGGTGATAGAAGTAAGAAAATGCTTAGTTCAGGGGCTGGGGAGAAACTACTAGAAAAGGCACAATAATGTTCTGGGATGTGGAAATATTTTATATCTTTACTTGGGTTTGGGGTATGTGTGTATGTCCTGATATCAAAACTAGCAACTACATGCTTCAGATCATTACATTTTATTATATGTAAATTGTATTCAATAATGAAAATAAAAGTCTTAGAAGCTATAACATCATAATTATATTCATTGTTGTTCTCTTCTCTTTTTACAGGAATCACAAACATTCTTGGCATTTAGACCTAGCACCATAGTGTCACCATATTGAACAGGGGTGAGCTCTCATCAGCTTTACTAATTGAATATGACCCTGCCCTCTACACCAACACACACACACACACACACACACACACACACACACACACACACGAGTACGTGCGCTGACTGGAGTTTATTGTTACGAGAGCAAATCTATAATAGTGAGCCAGTTAAACCTCACGCCCAAATATGTGGGGTCAGAGCTGAGTGAATGGTTGAGTTTGTTTGTGTAATGGACTGTATTGTGGAAATGTATCCTTTAAAAGTATGTAGATTGTCTCTTGGGAATTGAAGAGAAGAGGAAGTTTTTTATAGAAAAAAATAGGAGACAAGAAAGAAAGGCCCAAAAAGATAAACAGATGAGAGATAAGGAAGAAATACTATTTAGATTCTTTCTTTGTTGTTCTTTATTCTTTTACTACATGTTGTTTTGATTAAAGACTTCAGAATTCAACTTGAAATTCAACTGCCTCTGTTTATATTGTTTCTTCATCTCAACAAACTCTAAATCCAATTGGTCTAAGCTGATGTATTTTACCTATACAACTGTTATTATAATATTAACTAATTATAGATTCATAAAGTTTTTGGAGAATGAAACAAGGCAATACATACACAATGCCTTGAAAATTGTCAATGTTCCTTATTACTGGGTCATAAGTAATTTATTACAATTATTAATATCATTATTATTTTCTGTGGTGAGTTTCTTCAATGGATTTTCATGGAAGCTACTATAGTAAAAGATGTTGTGCTGAGGATTAGAGGGAGCACATATAAAACTTAATAGCACTCCTGTTTTAAAGGGGCATATTTTTATGCATATCAATCAGTAAATATTATATTGGTGTATTTTCATTAATGTTTTGTATATATGATATATAGATATCATTGAAAGGATGAATAAAGTATTAAAAATCAGCAAGTATTTAATACAATCCTATGAGCACTAAATGTTTAATAAGTTCTCAAATCCACAGGTTCTTAAAGAAACATGCAATTGGAAACTACTATTATCAAACTACAATTGAATCTGGGTCCAGATTACTTCACTTGTTAACATAAATAAATTCAAAAAGAGATGAAAGATAATTTTTTTGGAACAACTCTTAAAATAGTCAAATGTATCTTGGTAACTGGTTCTCACAGCCTTAAAATGAAAAGGAAGGTTTTTGCATTAAGATTAAAAATTTGTCTGATATAAAGTGATAGTCCTCCAAAACGAATATATTGATCCTCTAAATACAGCTACTCAAAAAATATCTTGCATAGGTTAGATTCCATTTAAAATGCAGAACTTTTTATTTTTGTGAAATGTCTCATTTAAGTACTATGCAAACACAGTGTAATTTGGAATTATTTGTAAAATGCTTTAGCCCATCTGTTATGTACAACATTCTACATTTGGAGAAAAAGATTTTGGTGCATAACAGCTTTCTTCAACATAAGTTTAACAATTGACAAACAAAAACTTAATGATTCTTTGAGAAGAAATAATTTAAAATTTATGAAAACAAATTGAAATAAATGATAGACAGGGAGCCTCCCTCCCTTCACACAGCCGGGTTTGCTTTGGCAAAGAAGCCTTGAAATTGCTGTTGCAGCCTTCAAGGCACTGTCATGCACATTTGTTACCGGGATACATTTCCTTTCCAGTGTTGCTAGTGACACTCACATTGAAAGCTAGGGTGTGTGTGTGTGTGTGTGTGTGTGTGTGTGTGTGTGTGCGCGCGTGCGCGCGCGCTTGCGTGTTCAGTTGTACTGGGGCGCGTAGCTGCTCTAGCATACCACATTCATTTCTGCTTCAGTGGGGTACCTTATTATGTAAAAGCTTCAACTTTTTTTGAAAGCCTGTATGTCATTTATGTGATGAGTATATGATTTGAAAATATTTTCTCCCATCCCATAGGTTGCCTTTTCACTCTGTTGTTTCCTTTGCAGAGCAGAATCTTTTTAATTTGATGCAGTCCCACTTGTTCAAAATAGTCATTTTTTCATTGAATCAAAAATTGAGACCTCCTGGGATCGTGTCTGGAAAGTGGCTACTATCTTTGGAAATGAGAGGGAAAGCATGTCTAGCAGAGATTCCCATTCCATTCCCAGCTTACTCAGTAGCTGCCATTGGAAGACATTCTGCAACAGTGTAAAAACAAACAAACAAACAAACAGTGAAATGGTGGTTTCCATGGGTTGTAAGGTGTTAGAAATAGGGAAGTACTATTCAATGATATAAAATTTCAGTTAAGCAAGGTGAATAAGTTCTAGAGATGTGCTGTATAAAATTGTACCTATCATAAAATTGTACCAATATTTTACTGTAAACTTAAAATTTTGCTAGGAGGATGGATCTCATGTTGTGTTCTTACCAAAATAAAATAAAATTTTAAAAGTGTAGTGAGTATATTTTTATTAGTTTAAAAGGAACAATTAGAATTGCTAAAAATGATCATTTAGTTATAAATTATTGTGATAATAGTTAAGACCTGAGGTGAATTTATCTTTTTTAAAAAATAGCCATTAAAAATAATTCACAGGGAAACAATCTATTGATAATCCTTTAAAATCTCGCATGTGAAATGTTGGAAATGTAATGACCAACAAAATAAGCAGTGTGAGAGCAAATAGCAATCCTATTGTATGTTAGGTGTTAATCATGTTTATAACTTACTATATATTTTTACTTACCTTTTCAAAAACTGGGTTGTACCATACTATGAACCTGGAATTTCTATGATAATATTGATAATATTACAGAGATTATTTTTCTAACTATTGTTATGTTTTTTCACATCACAGATGAAATAAAGCCAACAGAAAAACTTCTTGGCGTAGCTGTTTAAAAAAGTTGTTAACTTTGTGCCTCCTAGATCACATCAGGATTTTTCTGAATGCAAAGGTGGATCTCATGCATTGTCTTTTATTCTAGATCTGCTTTAGATACCCATCTGTTACACTGAAGCACCTCTATATCACCCAATTTTTCATAATATAAGTCATAATTTTTACACAAGAAATTGAGGAAATAATAATAGAAAGGTAGAGACATGAAAATATGCCCTGAACAGCTTATGAACTGAATTGCAGGAAAGGTAATTGCTGATAGAAAAAAATGGTATACACATGCTTACTATTTAAGCATTCATTCATAAATGAATTGTTTAGGAAACATAGAATAGACTAAATACTACTTCAAACAGAAAGATTTAAAATATGAATTTTAATGTCAATAATAAATGAGATTTATTTTTTAAATTTCAGAAAAATTAATATAAAAGTATGCATATAAGTTGAGCACACTAAGTATTTTTAAGGCTACAGTGCTTTTGAAGAATTTGAAGTCTTCCCTCCCACATATTCTGCAGCCCCCATTAAACCTCTGTTTATCATTTCTCTCTCTGTGCACACTTCATTTAGCACATAGAGTTATTCTCTATCTTGGTTTGCCAATCACTTACATATCAGGGTGTGAGGTCATTTATGAAGTAGTAGCTGAATATTAACTATGTTATTTAGGAAAGCATGAAGAAAAGAAAATTATAATGGCACTCAGGGGTACTAATAATACAAAGCAACATAAGTTAAGCATAGGTATACTTGCTATTTTTAACAGCTGTATTGGGATATAATTGATATACAAGGAAATGTACACTTTAATGTGTACTAAAGATGAGTTTTGGTATATGTAAACACCTGTGATTCCATTACCACAATCATGGAAACAGACATATCCAACATCTCCCATATTTTCCTTGTGTTACTTTTTTTTTCTTTCTTTTTTTTTTAATGTATCTGTGTTTATGTGTGCTAAGAATACTTAACATGACATTTATCATGTTTACAATTTTGATGTGCACAATACTGTATTTTTAACTATGGGTAGTATGTTGTACAACAGTTCTCTAGAACTAATTTATCTAGGGTAACTAAAACTTTATAGCCATTGAACAACAACTTGCCATTTCTCCCATCTCCTAGAACTAGAAGTCACGATTGTATTTTCTCTCCTAGTTTGACTATTTTAGATAGTCCACATAAAGTGAAATCATGCACTGCTGTACTCTGTGAATGGCTTATTTCCCTTAGCATAACGTTTTTCAGGTTCATATATTCTATTATGTATTCTCACAGAATATATATTCTACATTTTTATTTATTCATCTGTTGATGGACACTTGAGTTGTTTCCACATCTTGGCTGTTGTGAATAATGCTTCAATGGACATGAGACAGTGCAGATATGACATCAAGATTCTGATAACAGTTATTCTGGATATATACCCAGAAGAGGGATCGCTGGGTCATATGGTAGTTCATTTTTAATCTTTTGAAGAACCTCCGTAGTGTTTTTCACACTGGCTGCACCATTTTACTCCCCCACTGAGAGTGTGCGAGGGTTCTGATTTGACTGCGTACTCAACAGCATTTACCTTTTGTTTTTTTGATAATAGCCATCCTAACATGAGGGTGGTGACACCTCATTGCCATTTAGATTTGCATTTCCCTGATAATTAGTGATGTGGAGCGTCTTTTGATATACCTGTTGGCCATTTGTGTGTCTTCCCTGGGGAAATGTCTGTTCAAGTCCTTTGGCCATTTTTAATGGGGTTATTAGGTTGGTTGTTGTTGTTTGTTGCGTTTGCTATTGAGTTGTAGGAGTGACTTATATATATTGCAAATTAATAACATACTAGATATGTAGTTTCCAAATATTTTCTTCATTTTACTGGTTACCTTCATTGTGTTGTTTCCCTAACTGTGCAGAATCTTTTTAGTTTGTTGTAGTCCCAGTTGACTATTTTTGCTTTTGTTGACTGTGTTTTGGTGACATATCCAAGAAATCATTGCTCAGAACAATGACAAGAAGCTTTTCCTCTAGAAGTTTTTAAGTTTCAGGTTTTATATTAATATTTATGTCTTTAGTTAATTTGAGTTTTTTGAGTTAATTTTGTGTATGGTGTAAGGTAGGAGTCCAGTTTATTTATTTATTTATTTTTGCATGTGTATATCTAGTTTTTCCGATACCAGTTATTGAAGAGACTATCTTTATGCATGGGTTTATTTTGGGGCTCAATATTCTGTCCCATTGTTTATGAGCTGTCAGTATTTACATAGAGGAAAAGACATTGAAGATACCATGTTTTTTTAAGTACGTGCATTTAACATATCCATATACATTATTTGCTGTTTTTCTTGTGTTTTACATTAAATTTTATAAATGCCTGTTGCTTTAAGAAATTAAAAATAATTCTTGATAGCAGATAAGACACAAAACAGAGGCAGATTTTAAACTACCAGGCTTTTCTATGCCTTGAAAAAAAAAGTGGAGTACATTATACTGATATTAGCAAACTTCTCTGGTGGATGATACTTAATTAAAATTTGATTAGTTTTCATTAACTAAAGAGCTACTAGAGAATCAGAAGACAGGTTGGTCAGACATGAACGCCTACAGAACAATGTACACATCGGTCATCCAAATGCATGCCAAGTCAGAAGGAGTCTCAGCCAATGGTTGGCTATTGCAGTCCCATTTGCATTCATAACTCTGTTATGGAGAAGAGCATAGCATAGATTAGCTTGATGCAATTGAACATTTAAATATTGTAATGATCCTATACTCATCAAGCCACTTTTTCCTTATTATTTGACTTCCTACAGTTTCTGACTTTAAAATAATATGCTAATATTATACAGCTTCGTTTTCTGGTCTGTTGAAATAATTATACTTCTCAGAACAAAGAAATACATTGATTTGAGAATTTTTTAAATCAGTATTCTGAGGTTGCATAAGATGAGAACCCTTGTGAGAAACAGGTCCTCTCTTGTGCTAAATCATCTTGAGCATCAGGGATGGTATAATGACAGGATCACTAAGAAAATGCTGCTACATACACTTTTTAGAAATTTACCTTTTGATGGTATCAGCTGTCTGCATTGCTAACCTTGCCTTTTGTACGTCATACTTCAGTGCACTACTGAAATATAAATAATCTGTAATTTCCTCTTTTAATTGGCATTATTCTAAACCAAAATGATTTTTACAGTGATTCATTCAGTAATAAGTATTTATTAAATGTGTACTATGTCTGAGACGTGTGGTTAATATAAAGAGCAGTAAACAAATTAGACATGGTCTTTGCCAGCAAGAAACTTCCAGTTTACAGACTAGAGATGCAGATGGCCCTGTAATGTTATAAAGTGGGAGTTATGCAAGAGAGGCAGGAAGGCCACAAAGGAGTCCCTAGATTTCCCTGGAGGCGTCAGGGAACTGTCACCTTGCCAAAGATCAATCCAGTGACAGTAAGAATGATATATAAATTGATATTTAAAATCAAAGACACTTTCAAAGCCATAATATTTTGGAAGAATTCAAAGTGCTTTAGTTTGTCTCTTTGAAAGTGGAAAGTAGACATTAAAGGTACACTCAGGGCCAGACACAGTGGTTTACACCTCTAATCCCAGCACTTTGGGAGGCTGAGGCTGGAGGATCACTTGAGCCCAGGAGTTTGAGACCAGCCTGAATAACATAGTGAGACTCCTATCTTTACCAGAAAAAAACAAACAAACAAACAAACAAAAAAACCCAGGTGTGATGTCATGTACCTGTAGTCCCAGAAACTTGGGAGGCTGAGGCAGGAGGATTGCTTGAGCCCAGGAGTTTCAGGTTGTGGAGTACTCTGATGACACCACTGCACTCTAACCTGGATGATAGAGTGAGGTCCTGTCTCACAAAAAACAAATGCAGTTTGTATACAACTAAGAAAAGTCCACTGTGCAGAAGGCTTTGTGTACCATGCTAAATAGTAGATGCTGTCTTGGACTATAGACAGTTTTGTCTATAGTAGGAACAAAATATGAGACTAGAATTGTGGAGAAAGAATTGGAGTCTAGATTACTATCAAAAGGGTCTGGCTAGGTAGGGAACAATGGCTTATACCTATAATCCCGGCACTCTGGGAGGCCAGGGTGAGAGGATCATATGAGGCCACAAGTTCAAGGTCAGCTTACGCAACATAGTGAGATCCCATCTTTACAAAAATTAGCCAAGTATGGTGGTGCATGCCTATAGTCCCAGCTACTCAGGAGACTTGAGGCAGGAGGATAGCTTGAGTCCAGGAGTTCCGAGCTCCAATGAACCCTGATGACACCGCTGTACTCCAGCCTGGGTGATAGAGAAAGACCCTGTCTCTAAAAATAAAATAAAAGGTATGAATAAAAAATAAGTTTAATACTAATTTTTACTAATATCTGTGTATTTTTTCTTCATTGTTAGAGTATATACTTGAGGATATATCATATATTATATTTATTGTTTCCTTCAACTGTCTAATATCATATTTTAGTAGTACAAGCTCAAGCTACACTTTGTCTTTGATTATTAATATAACAACTATTAAAAATGAAGATTTTCATATTTAAATTTTATAGAAGCATGGATTGGTCACAAATATTAAACTTTTTTCTTCTTATTATAAAATTTCACAAAGAGATCAACTTAGTCCCTTTGGGTTGCTATAACAAAATACTATAAACTAGGTGGCTTATAAACAAAATACATTTATTTCTCAAAGTTTTGGAGGCTAGAAAGTCCAAGAACTAGGTGCCAACAGATTCAGTGTTTGGCGAGGGTCCACTTTTTCATAGACAGTGATTTCTCTCTGTGTCCTCACATTCCAGAAGGACAGGAGCTTCTCTAAGCCTCATTAAAAGAGTGATAATCCCACTTATCAGGGCTCCACCCTCATGATCTAATCACCTCCTAATCCTCACCGTGGCAGTGAGGATTTCAACATATTTATTTTAGGGGGACACAAACATTCAGACCCTAGCAAAGATTTTTCAAGAACTGACTTATTGCACTCAGCATATGATTTGATTAACAAAATTCAATATTCCCAAACACATTAAAGAATAAAATTCTGTATAAAGTAAAATATATCTCTTTCATCATTGACTATATATCATCATGGAGATATAAGGATTAAGGGCACAATAAGCATGGACCAAACAGTACTGTAGATATTTTTAGTGGAACCATTGGCCAGGTAAAGTCATCTACAAATTAACTATAGATAAAAGCAAAACATGATTTTAAACAGACAGATAGATGATAGGTAAAGACACAGAAGGATGGATTCTGGTAAGGAGTGTTTGTTACTTGCATTCTTATCTACAAATTCCTGTTTTCTCTCTCATTCTCTCTGGAGAGATAATTAAAGAAAAACAAAAAATGTGATCTAGAGATTAAGAGATCTAAATATGTCCCTTATGTAAAGTTCATCTTTATTTGTCAGAATAAAATTTTTGCTTAGGTGTGTAGATAATAAATTTGAGGGATACTGTCAAATTCATTTTGCTCTACAGGATGATGGAACACCTAGTTATTGAGTATCTTAGGTCATTATTATTATTTAATTAACTGATATGGTAGGGCTATTAATCCATCATTTTTGAAAGGTTGATGGACCCTTAGATTAAAGCAGTCATGCACCACAAAACACTGTTTTGGTCAACAATAACCCTCATATACTGCAGTGATTCCATAACATTACAATGGAGCTGAAATATTCCTATTGCCTAGTGATGTCAAGCCATCAGAACATCATAACATGTTACATGTTACATCTACATGTTACGTCTACATGTTACATCATAACATGTAGAATGAGTCACTCATATGTCTGTGATGATGCTGGTGTGAACAAACCTAACGTGCTTCCAGTTGAATAAAGTATAGCACATATATTTATGCACAGTCCATAATACCTGATACTAGCAGTAAACTATCGTGTTAACTGGTTTATGTATTTGCTTTTTATGTATTCCTTATGTTGTTATTTTAGAGTGTACACTTTCTACTTATTTTTTTAAAAAGTGAACTGTGAAACAACCTCAGGTAAGGCCTCAGGAGGCATTCCGGAAGATGACATTGCCGTTTCCCTGGGCGAAGACAGCTCCCTGTGTGTCACTGTCCCTGAGGCCCTCCGGCGGGCCGGGTGTGGAGGTTGAAGACGGTGCCACTGACCACCCAGACGCTGTGCGGGCCGAGGCCACGGTCTGTGCTTGTGTTTTAGTTCTTAACAAACATTTTTAAAAGTTTACAAAGAATTGAAAAAAGAGAAAAAGCTTTTAGAATAAGGATATAAAGAAAAAAATATTTTTTGTACTGCTTACAAATGTGTTTGTGTTTTGAGCTAAGTGTTATTATGAAACAGTTTAAAAAGTTAAAAAAATTAAAAGAATTATAAAGAAAAAGAGTTACAGTAAGGTAAGATTAATTTGTTATTGAAGAATAAAAAATAAAGAAATTAATTTAGTTCAGCCTAAGTGTATAGTGCTTACAAAGTCCACAGCAGTCCGCAGTGACGCCCTAGGGCTTCCCGTTCGCTCACGGCTCGCTGACTCGCCAGAGCAATTTCCAGTCCGGCAAGCTTCAGTCACGCTATGTTGTCCCAGTTTGCCAGTTTTAATCTTTTGTTTTCTTTTCTTCTGTTTTGTTGTTGTTGTTTGTTGTTGTTGTTGTTTGCTTGTTTTGAGACAGAGTCTTGCTGTGTTGCCGGGCTAGCGTGCAGTGGCGTCATCATAGCTGACAGCAACCCCAAACTCCTGGACTTAAGTGATCCTCTTGCCTCAGTCTCCCAAGAAGCTGAGACTACAGGCCTGAGCTACCATGCCTGGCTAATTTTTTTCTAATTTTAGTAGAAATGGGGTCTCAGTCTTGCTCAGGCTGGTCTTAAACTTTTGAGTTCCAGCGATCCTCCCACTTCAGCCTCCAGAGTGCTAGGATTATAGGCACCGTCACTGCTCCCGACTGTGTTAATCTTTCATACTGCATTGTGACCGTCCCTTTTCTACATTTAGATATGTTTAGATGCACAAACACTCACATTCTGTGATCACTGCCCAGAGGCCTCGGCACTGCAGCCTGCCGTTCGGCTGGTGTGGGGGGGCAGCAGGCGGGGGGGGGGGCCGCAGGTCCGCGCAGGCGCGCCCTGACGTCCCCTGGCGTCCCCTGGCATCCCCTGACGTCCCCTGGCGTCCCCTGGCGTCCCCTGACTTCCCCTGGCGTCCCCTGACTTCCCCTGGCGTCCCCTGACGTCCCCTGACTTCCCCTGGCGTCCCCTGGCATCCCCTGACGTCCCCTGGCGTCCCCTGACGTCCCCTGGCTTCCCCTGGCGTCCCCTGGCGTCCCCTGGCTTCCCCTGGCGTCCCCTGGCGTCCCCTGACTTCCCCTGGCGTCCCCTGGTTTCCCCTGGCGGGAGTCCCCTGGCGTCCCCTGACTTCCCCTGGCGTCCCCTGACTTCCCCTGGCGTCCCCTGACTTCCCCTGACTTCCCCTGGCGTCCCCTGACTTCCCCTGGCGTCCCCTGACTTCCCCTGGCGTCCCCTGACTTCCCCTGACTTCCCCTGGCGTCCCCTGACTTCCCCTGGCGTCCCCTGGCTTCCCCTGGCGTCCCCTGGCGTCCCCTGACTTCCCCTGGCGTCCCCTGGTTTCCCCTGGCGGGAGTCCCCTGGCGTCCTCTGACTTCCTCTGGCGTCCCCTGACTTCCCCTGGCGTCCCCTGACTTCCCCTGGCGTCCCCTGGCGTCCCCTGACTTCCCCTGGCATCCCCTGGCTTCCCCTGGCGTCCCCTGGCGTCCCCTGACTTCCCCTGGCGTCCCCTGGTTTCCCCTGGCGGGAGTCCCCTGGCGTCCTCTGACTTCCCCTGGCGTCCTCTGACTTCCCCTGGCGTCCCCTGACTTCCCCTGGCGTCCCCTGACTTCCCCTGACTTCCCCTGGCGTCCCCTGACTTCCCCTGGCGTCCCCTGGCGTCCCCTGACGTCCCCTGGCGTCCCCTGACGCCCCCTGGCGTCCCCTGACTTCCCCTGACTTCCCCTGGCGTCCCCTGACTTCCCCTGGCGTCCCCTGACTTCCCCTGGCGTCCCCTGGCGTCCCCTGACTTCCCCTGGCGTCCCCTGGCGTCCCCTGACTTCCCCTGGCGTCCCCTGGCGTCCCCTGACTTCCCCTGGCGTCCCCTGACTTCCCCTGGCGTCCCCTGGCTTCCCCTGGCTTCCCCTGGCGTCCCCTGGCGTCCCCTGGCGTCCCCTGACTTCCCCTGGCGTCCCCTGGTTTCCCCTGGCGGGAGTCCCCTGGCGTCCTCTGACTTCCCCTGGCGTCCCCTGACTTCCCCTGGCGTCCCCTGACTTCCCCTGGCGTCCCCTGGCGTCCCCTGGCGTCCCCTGGCGTCCCCGCGGAGAGAACGTCGCCGCTCGGCGGTCCCGGCTGCGCGCCGTCCTTAGTCCACACGGGTTGCAGTTTCCTCTAGAAATGCCTCCCCTCCTTGAATAGCGTCTTCCCAACAGACCAATACGTCTCGATGTAGCGTGTTCAACACTACAGTGTAATGTTTTCCTAGAGAAACCAAGAACTCCTTGAAATATTCCGTTTCCAAGACCACGAAGTCCACCGAGAGCGCGACTGCCGTCTGCTCGTTCACCAACGGCTCTTTGAGGACGGTTCGACCGCCGTGAGAGCCGCAGTGTAGACGGCGCTATCCTCCTAAAATTGGCGACAAGATGAAGCGGCTGTTTCTCGGGACGTATCTAGGCAGCAAAACCTACTTTGATGTAAGCCCTCTCCGAGAAACCCGTTGCTGGTATGACAGTTTGCACTCGATACTAGTTTGAAAATCCATCTTATTTTGAGGTATACTTTGCTTGCTTAATATCTTAATTTTAGGTTTAAAGTGTGGACTTAATTCTGGCTTTCTTTGAACAATGCAGAGCAGCTTCTTACAAGTTTTTGTGTGCATAAATAAGCTACTAGGAACACGATTAAACCAGGCAGACGTTTTGTTGGGGTGACGATTCCATTCCGCTAACCCAGGGCCGTCCGGAGCTGCCGCGCAGGAACCAAACGCACCGCCGAAGGCCCGCGCCCAGCGTCGGTTCTGCCCTAAATGACCCTAAGCGACGTCGCCGGAGCGTAACGTACATTTGGGTGCCTCCCTGCCAAGTTGTCTATGTAACAGAGAACAAACGAAGTGACGGTGATTGGTGGCACAGCTGCCCCACTCGGGGACCGGCAGTCGGCGGAGTCGGAACAGGCCGGGCTACACCGCCCGCCGCCCGCAGCGCGCCCGTCCCCGTCGCGTGGATGCGGGTTTCCGCGCCCAGTCTCCAACCTACCAGCCACTGCTGGTCGCTTTCTTCCCTTCGCTTCGAAATTGCTGTAGAGGCATTAGTGCAAAGGTTTTCGTGCGTTTTTAGCTACAAGATCTCTAGGTCAACGACAACAGCGTTGAAAATTAGAGTCCTTGGTAAGGAGTGCTTAGTGAATTATTTACTTTTTGGCTACAAGTTTCCTCTGATCTCTGACATTCTGACTTGTGCTCTCCTCTTTTTCATGTCACTAAAGTAAATGTTCCTTTGGATACCTGCCTTATAATTGTTCTGACAAATGGTAAAATTAGAATCCCTAAGTGTTTAAAAACTTGTCCTAAAGCCAAGGTTCGAGCTCTAAAATCTAGTATGTTTGACCGTGTTGTCCCTCTCTCTCTTTTCTTTTATTTTTTTTTTTCCTGTTTGGGTAGATAGGTCAGCATGTCCTTCAGTGGCAGAGACTAAAAGGAAAAAAACTAAAAAAAGAACAAAACAAAACAGCTATACCTGTTCCTCACAGTGTTCATGGGATAGGTGTCACTATGACAATGAAAGCAACTGATTTATGAAGATTTAAAAATTATAATTTAAACAGCCACAAGGGTATAATATTAAAATAGGCATTTGGCAAAAGAGGAAACTGTATACTGAAAATTCATATATATCATACTTGTGTTTCTTTTTGGCTTTAATTTATTTAAACTCAAGAGCAGCAATCAGAAGACCTGGGATTGATATCAGTGTTCACAGAAGTACACATTGTACTCAAATACACACGTAAAACTAGTTTGTGAGAAGTCTGGTAAAGTCAAATAAAATTAATACAACATACACAGAATTTGAAAACAATTTTGGAAATAATACATGCTGAGTAAAAAGAAAATCAGAAAATGAAAAAAAGAGAGAGAAAAGACAACTGATACAATGATGTGTAGTTCTATATCTCACGTGGAACTCATTGGTCAACTGTACCAAGGGTACATCCATCAAAGAATATTTGCAAAAATCACAAGGAAAATCAGCATATCTATGTTTTAGTGAACCTTGTTAAATCAAAATCTGTAAACATACTTTTTGAATTGTGAGTTAACAATTGTGAGTTAATAGTGAGTTATATTATTTATTTACAAATGACAGACACATAGAAAAAAGTTCCTTATATTGTCTCCCTAGCTGTCACAGAAAACCGTCTTCAGTTCCATCCAAGTTGCTGCAAAAGACATTATTTCATTCTTTTTTGTGGCTGAGTAGTATTCCATGGGGTGTCTGTGTGTGTGTGTGTGTGTGTGTGTGTGTGTGTGTGTGTGTGCGCCACATTTTCTTTATTCACTGGTCAGTTGATGGGCATTTAGGTTGGTTCCACATCTTTGCAATTGTGTGGTGATAAACATTCTGTTGCAGGTGTCTTTGATAAAATGATTTCTTTTTCTTTAGGTAGATACCTGGTAGTGGGATTGTTAGATCAAATAGTAGGCCTACTTTTTGTTCTTTGAGAAATCTCCATACTGTTTTCCATACAGGTTGTACTAGTTTACATTCCTACCAACAATGTATAAGTGTTCCCTTTTTACTGCATCCGTGCCAACATCTATTGCTTTTTGACTTTTTAGTAATGGCCATTCTAAGGTGACATATGTGGTTTTAATTTGCATTTCCTTGATGATTATTGATGAGCATTTTTCATGTTTGTTGGCTATTTGCTTATGTCTTTTGAAAAAATTCTGTTCATGTCTTTGGCTCATTTTTTAATGGGGTTATTTTTTTTTTTCTTGCTGATTTGTTTGAGTTCTTTGTAAATTCTGGACATTAGTTCTTTGTTGGATTTATAGTTTTGAATATTTTCTCCTATTCTGTATATTGTCTATTTTTTCTCTTGATCATTTCCTTTGTTGTGCATAAATTTTTTAATTGATTAAATCTCATTTATTTATTTCTGTTGTTGTTTTATTTGCTTTTAGGCTCTTAGTCATGAATTCTTCACCTAGCCCAATGTCCAGAGTTTTTCTTACATTTTCATCTAGAATTTTTATGGTTTCAGGTCTTATATTTATGTCTTTTATCCACCTTGAATTAACTTTTACATGTGGTGAGAGATAGGGATCCAGTTTCATTTTTATGCATGTGGCTGTAGAATTTTCTCAGCACTATTTATGAAATAGGACATTATTTCCTCAGTGTGTTTTTGTTGGCTTTGTCTTAAGTCAGTTGCTTGTAGCTATATGTGTTTTTTCTGGATTCTCTATTCTGTTCTATTGGTCTATGTGTCTACTTTTATCTCAGTGTCCTGATGTTTTAGTTACTATAGCCTTGTAGTATAATTTGAAGTCAAGTAATATGAAACATGCAGAGTTGTTCTGTTTTGCGTAAGATTGCTCTATTGGAGCTCTTTATTGATTCTATGCAAAATCTAGGATTGTTTTTTCTAATTCCATGAATAATGATGTTGGTATTTTGATGGGAATTGTATTGGATATGTAAATCACTTTGGGCAGTATAGACTTTTTAGAAATAATTCTTCCAGTCCATGAAGAATGGATATTTTTCCATTTGTTCATGTCATTTGTGATTTCTTTCATTAGTGCTTTTTAGTTCTCCTTGTAGAGATCTTTCATCTTCTTAGTTAAATATATTTCTAGGAATTTTACTTCTATTGCAGCTATTTTAAGTGGTATTCAGTTCTTGATTTGACTGTCAGATTGTTATTCATATATAGAAATGCTATTGATTTGTGTACATTAATTTTCTAACCTGAGACTTTACTGAATTCTTTTCTCAATTCTAGGAGTCTTTTGGAAGAGTCTTTAGGATTTTCTAGATCTAAGATCATGTCATTGGCAGTCAGGGTTAGTTTGATCTTCTCCTTCTTATGTGGAGCACTTTTAAGTTCATAGCAAAATGGAGCAGAACATAGAGAGTCCTTAAATACTCCCTGCCTCCACATATACACAAACTTCCCCACTATTAATATCTTGCAACATAGTGGTCTATTTGTTACAATCAATATGCCCATATTAATATATCATTATCATCTAAATGTCAGAGTTTACTTTAGAGTTTACCTTTGATGTTGTTCATTCTATGGGGTTTGACAAATGTGTAATTGCGTTTATCCATCATTGTATCCTATGGAATAGTTTCACTACACTAAAATTTTTAGACATACCATTGAAAGTTACAACACCAAAACACAAGTCCACTAGAAAGGATGTTTCGTTAGAAGATTACAGAAAGTTCTCACTCTTCCATATCTTACCATCACACAAACAGGTGTCCCGTACAATAACAATGAGCTATAGGGGAAACACCTGTATGACTCTTTCCAAAGAGTAGTAATTCAGGAAGCCATAGTCAAGAGGTGAGACAAAAAACAAGAGCATTACATAAATTTATGTAAATAATATCTCTGTGTATATAACAAATTGGAAATCTTTCCATTATTTTTTTTATTTCAGGAAAATATGAGAGTACAAACATTTTGGTTACATTTTATATCTTTGCTTCTCCCTAGCAAGGTTAGAGGTATGCCCCTTCCCTCCACAATGCTCACCCCATCCCTCAGTTGTGAGACTACCCAGCAGCCCCCTAAACCCTGGAGAACACCACCACCGTGTGAGCACCATAGTGTTTATCAGTCAGTACCAATTTGAGGGTAAGTACATGTGGAGCCCATTCTTCCAATCTTGTGTCACCTCACTTCGGATAATGGCCGTAAGCTCAATCCAGGAAAATATAAGCAGTACTATCTAAATGTATGTCATCAACTACCATACACACTATACATAATGTCATTTTTGTGCTCTTCATCTAAAACTCCTGAAATGTCTCATTAATTTGCTTTGTAGATCTTTGCACCTCTAGTTGAATTATCAATTAATAAATATAATTTTATATTAATGATAAAAAAGAGCATTAGAGGAATTTAAAGTTTCTCACTCCTAAAGCTATAGGAAACATTAAACACAGGCCACCTGATAACAAATTTAGCATAAATCCTAACACTAAAGACTAACTTATTTCAATATCTGTTACCAGATACATGTTTTTAACAAGAAGTTACGAGGATACCAAAAGGCAAAAAAAAAAAAAATTAAAAAAAAAAGAAAGAAAGAAAAAAGTGTGGAAATACACCAAGCATCACAGACTCATAGAAAAGCATAATTTAAAATTAAATAAGAAATTTTAAATGACTGTAATTAATATGTTAAGAGTTTTAATGGAACAATAGACAGTGTATAAAAATTGATGGGTAATGTAAACAGAGAGATGGAAACTCTAAGAAAAAAATACAGAAATACTAGAAACCAAAACACTGTAACAGAAATAAAGAAGTTTGTTCTTCATATGATGGGCCCATTTAGCACAGCTGAAGAGGAAAACAGAGAGCTAGCTGTAAGATAGACAATTCCCAAAATTAAGGGCAGTGAAAAAAGGACAGTGGAGGAGGAAAGAAAAGATTCTCCAAGAGCTATTAAGCAACTTGAAAAGATGTAACTAATATACATGTTATTGCAATGGTAGAAACAGAAGAAAGGAAGAATCAAAATTAATATTTTAGCCAAAAATGACTAAAATGTTTCCAAAATTAATGGCAAATACAGGAGGTAGTAGCTACAAAAAGCAGGATAAATAACAAACTAAACAAGCAAACAAAAAAAGCAGAAACCAAACCAAACACCAATCATCTAGACGAGGCATATGTAGTAGTTTTCTGGAGCTGCCATAACACAGTACACGGACTGTGTGGCTTAAGCAACATAAATTTTATATGTTCACAGTGCTGGAAGCTAGAAGTCTGAAATAAAGGTGTTGGCAGCGTTGGTTACTTCTGAGTACCAGGATGGAAGGATCTGTTTCAGGGTTGGCTTTCAGATAGCTTTCTTCTTATGCCTTCCCATCATCCTCCTTTTATTGATGTGTGTGTTTAAATTCCTTTTTCTTATGAGGGGACCCATCATATTGGATTAGAATTTACCCTAATTACCATATCTATACTTGACTGGTTCTATAAAGATTCTTTCTCCAAATAAGGTCACATCTTGAGGTACTGGGGTTTAGGGCTTCAATATATAAATTTGGGTGGAGTACACACAATTGAACCCATAAGTACATACTATATTCATGTTGCAGAAAACCAAATGGGAAGTATTGTGACAAGCCATGGATTGGGGGAAAACTTTATTATAGAGGAACAAAGATAAGAATCACATGCTTCTCTGGACAAAATCTATGCAAATGGGAAGGAAAAGAAGTAAATCTTTAATACTTTGAAAAAAGCCTCAATAATTCTATAACAACAAAATAATTCTTCAAAAGTGAAATAGAAATAATTTCTCAGACAGACAAAAATGAGAGGCTTCATTACTAGCAGACCTGCCACACAAGAAATGTTTAAAAAGTGTTTTAGCTGAAGAAAAATAAAAATATCATAAAGAAATCTACATACAGAATTGCAGAGCATCAAAGAAGGTAATGATAAAGGTAAAACTAGTATTTTTCTTGTCCTTAATTTATCTAATGATAACTGTTTGTTTAAAGCAGTAATAGAAACTATATAATGAATGATTCTAATATATGGACACATGAAATGCATGATAGCAATTTTATAAGGGACAAGAAGGAGAAGTTTGGGAATACTCTGTTATAAGGTATCTGTACTACATGTGAAGTGGTACGGTATTATTTGAACATAAACTTAAGTTACTTAAAAAAGGCATATTGTAAAGTTTCAGGAAGCCATTACAATTTTTTTTAAACAGAAGTATGATTGATAAGCTAAGAGAGGACGTAAATTGAAATTACATAAAATGATCAATTAAAATCCATAAAGGTCAAAAATGAGAAAGAAAACAAGAAACAAAGAAAGAACAAAGGCAAACATTAGTAAACAGTTACAAACATGGCAACTATTAATTCAATTATATCAGCAATCCCTTTGAATGTGTATAGTCTAAGTACATCAGTTAAAAGATAGATTATAATTGTGGATTTTAACAACAACAAATACACTTAAACAGTGTCTAAAATAAATCAGCTTTAAATATAAACACTCAGGTTAAAGTAAAGTGAAGGTGAAAGATATATCATACAAACAATAATATTTTTAACAAGCTGGAATAGCTATATTAACGTCACAAAAAGGGAGAATGTCATATAATGTTGAACAGTGCGATTACCAGTAAGATATAACCATTGAAAAAACATATGCCTCTAACAGCATAACATGAAAATACATGTTATTAGAATTGAAAAAAAGACATGTTTACTACTATATTGAGCACCTTCAACACTTCTCTGTCAGTAATTAATAGCTCAAACAGGAATAAATATCTAATAAAGATATTCTACATAAAGGCAAGTTTGGGAAATAAAATACATTTGAAACAAGTCATATCCAAGCACTTTAAGATTTTTTCTCAACAATATTAAAATAAATATATCATAATTATATTGCATAATCAATTTATTATAGATAATATTGATACAATATATAGTAGCAATAAGACAGATATAAAATGAATGTCCTTATATAGATGAATAATTAAATAAATTGTAATTCTTACATACCATTTTATATAGTGATTTAGAAAAGTAAGAGTTTTGGGGTGCATTGTCATTCTGTTTTGAGAAAAACTTTGGAGACATACACACAAAAAAGGTATAGCAACTATATAATATAATTATTTTCTTTTTGTATATTTATTTTTATTTCAGGATATTATGAGGGTACAAACATTTTGGTTACATTTTATGTCTTGCAATTTTGTCTTAACTGACTATTGACATAGGAAATCTTCCTGTCAATTTAATATGTATATTTTAATGATTTAAATATGTTTAACATTACAAATAATCTGTTTTATTTGTTAGATAGGCCATTTTTGCCATTCTGTGACTGAATCAGAAATGGCTTGGTAATTAAAGTTATGTTCCCCAAAGTGCCACTGTAATTAATAAACTGTAGTATATTATGAATGAGCATGAAACTGAAAGCTGAGAAAATCTTATATTCAAGTACCTGTATTCTATGTCAAAGAACTTATTTTTCTTTGATACTGCTTCAAAAGTCTTTCATCCTTATACTTCACTGACACTTAAAACGATGTCATAGTGGGAGTGGAAATGTAAGTGACAGGTCTAATAAATTAGCAATATCTTTCTCACTACAGTCTCCCTCATTTTTGGCTGTGAAATTTCATTCTTATTAAAATTAGTGTTCTTCAAAGTTGAATGGGGGTAACAGATTTTCTCTGAGTTTTCTCTGCTTTGTAGATAAGCTATGCCAAAAATTCTACTGGTCTTTCTCTTAGAGGAGTATTGAGCTTTTCAACCTTACGGGGAGGCTGGGCCAAGTCTCTGAAGTCTCCAATGGTTAAATTGTCTTTCAAACACCCCAGTCACAGTGGTCTGTCTGGATGATTGTATGGTTGACAGTCTTCTATACAAATAGTAAGCTTTATGTACTTCTTTCTCCTTTTAAAATTTTAACTACTCAAAATAGAAAATAAAGTAAAACAAGAATTAAAAATTCACGCTAGAGGCAGCAAGGTTACAATACCTACACTTCTAGATAAATTGTTTGGAATAGCGTTTTTTTGAACATGGTCCTGTGAAAGCTATTTAAAGGGTATCAACTAACATTAGAAAATAAAATAAAATAGAATATAAAAGAACTATATTAAATTGAATGAACTTTAGAGTGTATCACATGTAATAATGCCTTAAATTTTTTTCTTAGCATACATGTGCATACATATCTATAATGGCATGTACTCTGGGTCATCATGTAATATACATTTCTCATCATGAGTTTTAGAAAAAAATATTGAATCCATTACCTTCTATCATGTGATATGGCTCTAGCCTTTGCCCATGGGGCCTGAAATAAATTGGAAGAGCATTCTTCTCCAGTTAAGAGATATTAAAACTGTGTGTGTGTGTGTGTGTGTTGCATATAATCAATTTTATACTTTCTGGGAAACTCTTTTGTGTAATTTAGTAGGAGAAGTAACAATAGTTTTCCAAATGATAATACCCATAGGCACACTGTGGTCTAGTAAACCTTTGTATGAATAGCATGAAACATTACAGAAAAAGTTTTCATTCATATAATAGTTAATGAAAATAAACTTATACCTCTGAATTTGAGTATAAAAGCCTCCTATGATACTATATTCTTCTTGCTTTCTACATAAAAAAACCCATCAGATATTTAAAATAAAAATATTGAATTGTAATATAAGTATTAAATATATTTTATTATGTGTATATAAATATATATACAGTTTATTAAGAATAAGCATCATTCTGGTTAAGGCATTAACAATTTTTGGTATAGATCTTCTTAATAGTTAATGGTGCTATTCAGAAAGGCAGCTGATTCCTTCACTAAGCCCAAATATCTTTAGTCAAAATAAACCAAATTCTTAACTATTGTAGAGATGAAGTTTGCTAAGGGAGGTGTAAAACTCACCGGAATGAAACTGAGAGAACTATATGCAAATCTTTAATTGAAAGAATTCACTGGAGCAAATGTAAATGTGAGAAAGAGCTGATTTTTGTTCAAACAGTGAGAAATGTTTAGAATCATAAAAAGAAAATCAAGTTTAAATGTATATGATTCACGAAATACATGCCTAACTTAAAGTGTCAGTAAAAAAATGTACATTTTGTTAATATATAATATTAAATATGCTGAATTGCAAAACAAGTAGCATTTTTGGAAAAGTTTTGACTGTCATTATCAATATTAATATTACCAATAAGAATATTAACCACTTTGGGACCAGCGTTGACTGTAGTTGACAGCCACGGATGAACACGCACAGCGACTTTAGCTGACAGCTGTGTTGTGACTTTTCTAATTTTTCATTTATCAAAATAAAATTGTGAACATTTAAAAATAACATAATGAAAACATATACGTATATATTATCTATTCCTATATTTACATTACAAATAAAGCTGCCTGTAAAGTAAAACAAGTTTTCAGTGCTTTAAAGCTTTCCTCATCACACAAGAGCAAAACGGACTGGTCATCAATGCACAGCACAGATTATGGTGCGGACTGTGAGTGCCGGCTCTGGGCAAGTTTTTGAGGCCGGTCAGCATGGTTTCAAAGTGGTTAAATATCAATATTATTAAATCAAGTTTAATATGATTCAGAAATTTGCAATATTTTTCATTCATTGTGAATTAAAATTGATTAACGATACAAAATGTGAAACTAAAAACATTAGTCTTCACAGATCCAATTATAATTTATATTATTGTATGTAAAACAAAGTTTAATCTGTATTCATTTTTAGTAAAACTTTCTGGTTGAAAATGTGAATATCATTAATATTATCATTTATTATATAAATATTTTAGAAACCAGTGTTTCTCAGTAAAATAATTAATTTTTCACATTTATATAGTTGATGAATTTTAATTATTTCAAGTTATTTTAACAGAGAAGAGGGCATTATGAGTTCTGGGACATGATTTTGCCATTTAAAGTTGTGCGGCAATGTTACCAGCCTGCAAGTGGCAGTTTGTTCTAAGTTCTTGGTGTTCACTGGGAAAATAATTTCAGGATGCACCATGTAAGCCAAGCAAGTGACATCTCTTATTGAAAGTAAAAGTACACTCTTATGAAAGAGAGCAGGCAGTCTCAAAAGAGAATAGCTGCATTGGGATAGAGTGGTTTTAGATCTTTTGTAGTTTTGAGAGGGGAAGAATATTCAGGACCAAGGGGTTGGCTTTTAATAAGAATTTGGAGAGTAATTCCTAGAATTGGATTTCCTTCCGTTTTCATACTTTATACGGTTATCTCAGAAATTTCATGGTGATTTCAATGGTGGAGAAATTTTAAAACCACAATGTGAGTAATACTATAATTAGCCAAATTTCATGTAAGTTGGCAGAGATAGCTGACAAGCTGATCAAAGCTGGTCCTTGCCTGTGATTATCAGACCCTCTAATTAGCTTCTGCGTAAGAGTTGTTGATTTTGATGCCTGAACCCAATCTTGAAGCCCCGGCATCTGGTCTCAGCCCTGTCTCCTAGTCTCCTACTCCAACAGCCAAGTCAATTTATCTAAGCCTGAAAATTCTTATGCATAAAATAGGGGGTCCCAATAGTGCTTCCCACATAGGTTATTGTAAGAATGGGATGAGAAAATTCATGAGACTTGTTTGGAAATGTTTGCACAATGTAAGAGACTAATAAGTATTACAAACTATAACTGTTTCTGCCATGGAATTGTTTGGTGGAATTATTTGTAATTTTAATGTTTAATATTGTCTGCTTCTGTTCCAATCAGTTGTACCTTGATTATTGATAATTTTGTTTGATTTTGCAAAAAAGAAAGAATTGTAGATATATTAAAATAATTAGATATCTTTATCTTATATATAAACTGCATATATATATGGTATGAATATATATAGTGTATGTTATATATAATTATTATGTTAAATATTACTTCCATTGTTAGATTAACATAGTGAACTGTCTACTAAATAATGACAACCTGAGGAATGCCACCTTCCATATGCATGATGATGTGGCCATGGGGCAAAGTTATGGCTGCCCTTATTTCTGTAATATGACTACCTTCCCTAAGCATATTTCCTGGGTATACATGAGGAAATCTTATTAAATTTGGTCTAATCAGTAATGTTCCCAAGAATTTTGATTAGAATTAAAAAATAATCAATCTATATTTGGGTGGCTTGACCAGTTATACATAAGCTTAAGAGCCCAAATATAGGAAATATATAAATATATATATATATGTGTGTGTGTGTGTGTGTGTGTATGTGTATGTGTATATATTTATATATGTATAGAACTGTAAGATATGTGTGTGTGTATGTAAAAAACTTCTACAGTGCCTGAAGAAGCAGAAGAGTCTTTTATAAATAGAGTAAATGAAATTGAGTAGACAAACAAAATCTCTAGATTATAGAGATTTGAAATGGCTGTTTAAATTGACATTCTGGCATCCTTCTGAAGTAGAGCCCATTCTTTTCCTTCCATTTTATCCCTATATTTGTAAAATACTTTTCACCTTTAGCTGTTTAAGTTTTATTCTGTTTTTGTAAAACAAATAGAATGCACACAGGGGGAAATCTTCTTTATATGATGATTTGACAAACTTTTTATGTAAATGTGGAAGCAGTAAACGTTTTAGACTTTACTGACCGTACATTGATTTTGTCACAGATGCTCAAGGTCTAGCATTTTAGCACAAACATAGTCACAGATAATACTTAAATAAATAAGTGTGGCTGTGTTCCAATAAAACTTAATTTATGAATACTTACATGACTTTCATATAATCTTTACATGTCACAAAATATTATTACTTGATTTTTTTAATTATTAAAAATCTTAAAACAAAAATTAACACAAAAACATTGGACATGTGAACCATTCAAAAGTAGATGGCAATCTAAGTAGTAGATCTGATAAATTGGGGAACAATACTGAAATTTGTAGCTGAAAATCTTCCCAATCACTTCCTTCTGCAAATGCATCTTTAATTTCCTTCTCTGTTCAGATACTAGACTATTAGCAGTCACCATTGCTTCTTATGGCAAGATAACCTATGTATTTTGATTTTTAAAAATTCTTTTTATTAACTTAATTTTAACTTATAAGTGATCCCATACATTTTATTTCATTCTAGCATTTAGAAGTTCATAGTTTGTATTTTAAGAAAGGTATTGGAAATGAAGTCCATGATAAACACATTAAAAAGTTGATCATATTGAAAGCATTTGGAAACAAAACATAGCTCCTAAAACAAACAAAGCTATTTACTAGTAAAAAACTATTAAATGTAAACAAATATAGAAAATAGCAATTTAATTAGAATGCACTTTATTATCAACCCAACCAAAAATCATCATGGAATGGGAATATAAATGCTACTGGGGCACTAGTAGCATTTATATGCTACTAGTGAAAGAAAGAAAGAAAAATTATAACACATAAACATAAAAGAAAGAAAAATTATAACACATAAACAACACATATATTTATTATTATTTATAATTAGTGATAAAAGTTCTTTTCAATGTAGTTCTATGGTGTCACAAAAGTAAAACTGTCAAATATATTTATTGATGAAATAAATAGCCTATTGACAATATTATGTCAGACACTAATGATGTCAAAGTAAACACGTAAAGAATCACAGCGGTATTTGAAATCATTGTATTTTAAATTCAGTTTAGTCCATCAGGACATTTAGGAGGTCTAGAAAGAGATTAGTGCAATTATGTATGCCAAGTACATAAATATAAACAGCAATTTAGAACAAGAGTAGATTGTGAGAATGTTTTCAATTCAACATTTTACTCTGAAGGCAAATCATCAGTATCATATTTTTACAACAATAAATTGACAGAAAATATGCTGAGGATAAAAACAAATAAGCATACTTAATAGAGATATTTTAGAATAATGAGATTCCATTGGTTGTTTGAGTCAAAGAGAAAACTATAGGGTTTTATGAATTTACCTATAAGGTCACACACTTAATGAGGCTTCCCCCCCCCCCCAGAGTCCTTAATAATGACATTCAGTAATATGAGTTCCTCTTTGGTGTTCTGTAACTCTCATAGCTATGTATGGTTGTTTTTTTTTTTATGTAGACAAGATATTAATTGGATTCTGTGCTATATTTGACCATTGTTTCCTAGGTATGGAATTTCTAAGATAAGTGCCACACACAAAAACTAAATTTCAAGATTTCTGATGGAAGTACAATCATCATTATATCCTTAAGACCTGCCAGAGTACTTGGCAAACACATAGTTATTGTTCAGTTAGTACCTATTGAATCAATAGAGCTGTACCTGACAATATTCACTTGAGTTGTAAGACTATGTTAAAAGGCAGTTCAAAGAGTGATGGTAATGAAAGTCTGAGAATCACTCTTCTGTGAAACTATTCCATCATACCAAAATGAGTAATGTAGGTAGCTACAAATGTTTTGTTTTTAAAATACATTTTCTCACTTACCAATTGTTCTTTGTCTGTCTCTCTCTGTATATATCATCACTTACATATCCAGATCTTTAAATTTTAGTATGCAAAATTAGAATTGAGGGAATGTTAATTCCACCCACCTGGCATATGTATAGACTTAAGGCTCAATTTCTCTTTCAGCTGCAATAGAGAACTGTACACAAGACACAATGCCATAGATGATACAATAGAAATACAACACAACAGTCATTTCTAGAGGCTTAAAATTATCACAAGTTATTTCATTACATTTTCTCCACTGGACTTTTTATAAGAGATGATAAAATGTATTTCAGTACCTAATTCTTAGATTAATATTATAACTGAAATGGTATAGAACTGACTTTTTCCTAAGAAATCATGATTAATTGTATTTTATTTATTCCTAACCCTCTATAAGACTATATTTAATGCATATTAGGCAAGTTAAATATATTTTATTCTTGTAAGACTTTATATTTAAGCTTTTTTGGTGAAAAATTTAGAACAAATATATTGGCTATCAACAAAATAAAATTAGATGTTGAATATTAGGTTAGGTTGAATGTTTATTGTTGCTCAGTGAGAGGCAATACCCCAGGAATAGTTTTCTGTTATTCTGTTGTTGTTGTTTTTTTAATTGATTACATTGATATTTTTATTGGAAGCCTTAAAATAATATAAAGCAAAGAATGCCTGGTTCTTACTGAAACTTTGTTATTTCCTATTGCTGCTGTTATATTGTTGCTGTAACAAACTTACTGCTTTAAGACATCACAAATTTATCATCTTACAGTAATGGAGGCCAGAAGTCCAAAACGTGTTTCAATGGGCTAGAACCATGTTATTGGCAAGGTTGCATTCATTTCAGAAGCTCTAGGGAAGAATTCATTTCCTGTCTTTCCCAACTTCCAGAGACTACCCACAATCAGACCCCGCCTTTCATCATCATCTCCTTTGTGACTCCTGTGTTTTCCATCTTTCACTTATAAGTACTTATAATTACCCTTGTATTTATAATGGCCCCACCCAGGTAATCCAGTACAATCTCCTCATCCCCAAATTCTTAATTATATCACATTTTGCCATGTAAATTTTTATAAACACACACACACATACTTTCTCTCTCTCTCTATGTACATCTTCTACATTTATGTATATAAATTTCACCATTAGAATGTAAATATTTTTGGAGAGTCATTATTCTGACTAACGTAAGGATCTAATAAGGGAATTCCCAAATAGAATTTAATTTTATCTCATCTAGATATAGACTAATTTGGTAAGGTCTATTATTTATTCAGAGAGACTGGGGAAAATAGTTCTATGATTATATATATATATATCAACATGCCTATTAAAATAGCTTCATGAAGTCAGAAATATTGATTTTTTTTCTGTAATGTCTGTGCCAGGTTTTGGTATTAAGATTGCACTTGGATCTATAGTGAGTTTAAAATGCGTTTCTTCTTCCTCTGATTTCTAAAAATGTTTGTGTAAGTTTGAGAGATGCTTGAAGTGATTTGTCAGTGAAATTGTATGTAACTGAAAGTTACCTTGGGGGAAAGTTTTTGTTTTATTACAAATTAAAATTTGCATTTCATTCAAGACTATTCATACTTTATTTTGTTAATCAGTTTTGGTACAGGAATTTCATGTCCTTAGTTTGAAGTGACAAATGTATTGGCATAAAATTGCCTATGTCATTCTTTTTATATGTTTAGGATCAGGAATGTTTCCCCTTCTTCTTTCCTGATATTAGTATTTTTTATTATCTATATTTTTGTTGAAAATCTACCTGGAGTTTGATCATATTAACTCTCTTGGTTAAAAAAGACAGTTTTTTGTTTCGTTGATTTTTCTCTATTATTTGTGCAATTTGAACTCTATTTTTAATATCTACATTATCTAAATTTTACTTATTTTGGGTTTTATGTTTTTCTAATTTGACAAAATGGAAGCTTCACCCATTGATTGTGGACTTGACTTCATTTATAATATAAGCATTTTAATCTATTAATTTCTGTCTAAGCATTGTTTCAAAAGCAATGCTTTTGATATATTTTTGTGTTCATGTCAAAACATTTTGTTAATAAAACATATAAAATTATGTTCTACAATTTCTAATATTTCTTCTTTGACATGTCAGTTATGTAGAAAGGAATTATTTAATTTCAAAAAATGTCTGGTTTTATACATTTTCTATTATAAATTGTAGTTTAATTCTGTTGTGATCAGAAAATATACTGTGTATATTATTTATTGATAATTTATCAATAAATTTATTGATATTTTTTTAAAGACCCAGAAAATGGTCAACGTTGATAAATGTTTCATGTGCATTTAAAAAGAATATAATTGATATATTGGTCTATCAATTGTTCTATCTATATAATTGAGATATTGTTCTATTGATCTATTCTATCTAATATTAGGACAGTATGGTTCATAGTGTTGTTGAGCTCTTCAAAACCTTTATTCATTTTCTGTCTACTTGTTCTATCATTTTTGATTCATGCAGTTTGCATCTCATTTATTGGGTGCATACATGTTTATAATTGTTTAATTATCTCAACCAATTCATCATTTTATCCTTATGTCTTTATCTAAAATGTCTTTCTTTACCCATGAAAATATTTCTTATTCAGACTTCTACTTTATATTAATGTAGCTACCCTGGCTTTCTTTTGATTGATGTTTGCATGGTATATATTCTCTTACTTATTGACTTATAATCTATGTGTGTCTTTATGTTAAATTCAGTTTCTTGTAGATAGTATAGAGTTGAATGTTACCTCTTTCTCTTACATAATCTGTCAATCTTTACTTTTTAATTGAAGTATTGAGATAATTATGTTTAATGCAATTCTTGATAAAATTGGATTTAAATTCTTTATTTTGCTACTTGTTTTCTATTTGTACCATCTGAGTTTTGCTCCTTTTCATCTTTTTATTTGATGTCTTTTTGAGTTTCTTAAAATGACTTAATTTATCTCCATTATTAGAGCTATTAACTTTTTCATCTTCATTTAGATTGAATATGTTTAATGATTCTATGTTATCTCTGTTTGGCTTATTCTTACTATTATTATTATTAATGATTGCTCTTAGATTCACAAAATGGACTTTTGACTTATCACCATCATCTTGAAATACTACACTATACTTTGCATATAACATAGAAACTTTACTAAAGTATATATTAATTTCATCAATTGTTTATATATTGTTCTCAAATGTTTTACTTGTATATATTTGGTCAAGCGTAAAATGAAGTATTAATATTTTTACTCTAAAGACTCAGCTATTATTTTCAAATTAAAAATGAGAGCAAAAGCATTTGTAGTTATCCACAAGTTTACTCTTTCTGCTCTTGTTATTGACTTCTGTAGATCTAAGATCCTATCTGATATTATTTTCCCCAATTAAAAAATTTTCTTAGCATTTCTTCTAATGCATATATGCTGGTGACAAATTCCCCCAGTTGTTTTTCTGAAAATGTCTATTTTTCACTTCATGTAGGTTAACAATTGATTTTTCCTCTCAGTGTTTTCAGTATGGCATTGCTTTGTATTCTAGCTTACAAAGGTTCTGATATGAAATTTGGTGTAAAATTAATTTTTGATCTTATTTACATAAGAGAATTTTTTTGATGGCTTTTAAGAATTTCTCTTAAGAGATAAATTATCACTGATCTTGTGGAATTTATTTATAATGTGTCTTGGTGTGCCTTTTATGTGTTTATTCTCCTTTAGATGTATTGAATCTCTTGTCTTTCTGTTTATAGATTTCCTTAATTTAGGGACATTTTCTGGCATAATTTCCTCTTTTTCTGTACTTCCTCTCCTGTGGTTACATTTACATGCACATTAGAGTTTGGTCATTAAATCTCTGGGTGTTTGTTTGTTCTATTCTTAATTTAGGGCAATTTCTATTGCTATATTTTCATGTACACTATTTTCTTTTTTGAAAAAAGAAATAGTATTTGATCTGTTGTTAACTCCAACCAGAAATTTTTTTATTCAGATATTGTATCTTCATCTCTATAAGTTACATTGATTTGTTTGCTTTCATATCTTGCAATACTCTCCTTACCATTTCCTTGATTTTTTTCTTTAAGCACTTTAGCATGATTATAATAATTCTTTTAACACAATTCCTGCTAATTCCATTATTTCTATTATGTTGTTTGATTTCTGTCATACACATGGGTTGTGTCACATTTTCCAGCTTGTACATTTCTAATTATTAATATTACAAAATCTAGCTCACAAACAAAAACAAGTACTTAAATGTATTTATAATAAAGATAATTACTGATATAATGTGTATGGACAGTCCCTGATTATGGTGGCTCAACTTGGATTTTTCCATTTTACAATGGATTTATAAGGGTACAAAATGCCTTTTCAACTTCTTACATTTTCTACTTATAATGATTTTATTAGGACATAACCCAATAATGTGTTGAGGAGCATTTGTATAATGTGAAATAGGTGAATACAAAACAAATATTTAAATGAATAAATTTTGTCTGGTTTTTATTTTCTTCTTTTAAAGAGTAGACTCTGGTTAAGAAGGCTGTTGATTAAAATCAATTTTATTCTTTTAAAGAAGCTCATAATCTCTTTCTAAACATTATAATAAAATATTTATTGTGGTAATTTGTGGAAACCTTTTGACTGTAGTGGTAAACACTACTTTTAAATTCAAGGCCAAGCTTAAAATAAAGGGGTTGCAATTATGGGTTTTATCACAACAATATAGAGTATGGTTCTGATGACTGTCTTGAAAGCCCTAAAAGATTAAGGAAAATGTTGCACTCTGCCTAATCAGAACTCAAATATTTTCCAGTCCTCTGGGAATGTTAGAAACTGGTTAGCTCACAGCTCCCTGGCTTCTTTGCTCAATAACATGGAATTCCATGGTATACACACACATTTCAGTATTCAGCAAATACATAAGGAGACTACTTGAATATTTCTGGACTCTTTCTGTGTGGCACCCTACCATCCAGAACTCTGCTCCTCTACTTTCAACCGTAGCAGCCTCCATGAACTGTATTACCTCATTCAAACCAAACTACCATATAGTGCTTGGGATTACTATCTGTACTCCCTGTGCAAAAATTTCTTTTGGTAGAAAGTCAAATGGTTTCTGATCTCTTATCACTTACTTGCCTTTACTTTTTCTCAGGAATAATCACAGTACTATGTTGCCTTTTCTACAAGGTCTAAAATTTAAAACTATTTTATTTATTTCTCTAGCTTCCTTCTTTCTTCTTCTACTTCCCACCCCCCCCATCCTTTTTTTTAAGGAGAGAAAAGTTGTCCTTACCATGGTAGGAAGTAAGTTTTATTTCAGTAATTTTAATTTGTGAAAATTTCTTAAATTAACTTGATGGGTTAATTTTGGTAAACAGTTTGGTACCTAGAAACTGTCAATTTTGGTAAACAGTTTGGTACCTAGAAAAATAATGCACTATTACTTATTTTTAAAAATAGTACCTTTTTGGAGCTAGGGATTAAATCAAGTGTTTATATATTGCTGTAATTATCACTTCTTAAAAATCCTGTGAACTTTATTTTAGTTACATACAGTGGAATTAAAAATCTCCCACTAACACTGACTTTTTATGTTTTTTCAATTTTAATTTATTTTTGTAAAACTATGCATACAAATATGTAATTCTCTCTTGCTAGTCAATTGAAAATTTTATCATTATAAAATAATCATTTTTGGCTAGAAATGTCCCTTTGCTATCCATTGATATTTTACTTTCTGCTATTATATTATATTCTAAAATTTTATTTTTTCTTTTAACATATATATACTAGTTTTTCACAATTTTCAGATATTTTATTATAGTTATAATTAATATTATGTTATTAATAAAATTTATATATTTATAATCCTCACCTAATTTGCTTAAGATTAATTTTTCCTCATATTTTTATAAGTTTTATGGATCTTCTAAAATCTAATTCCATTAATAGATTGCTCTACACCCAGTTTATACCTTTGTGTAGTAATATGCTTCTTTCTGTCAGTTAATCTTAGATAACTAAAACTCTAGACTGTTCTTTTTCTGAAATGTTAATTTAATTTAGATTTAAATTTGAATCATAATTCTAACTTAGAAAAATTTTCAAACACATCTTAGATATGATCTCCATTGATTTATTTTCTTGTTTTCCTTCCTCCCTTCCCCCACATCTTTATTGCCTAGGCAGGGCAATCAAAGTTTTCTGGGGTTTTTTTGATTTTTTTCCATAGATTATATTTATTTTATAGTTATCTTTTTTATAACAGCATATTCCATAATAATTTCAGATTATTGTGAGGATCTCAGCAACAACTCTGATCTCATGAAGGCTGGAGTCTAGGCTCTTGTCTCTGTTTGTGTTTTACTCAATTATTGTTCTTCAATTTTCTTGTTCATTATTGTATCCATAAATTTAACCAGTTTATGGTGAGTTTGGCTATAAATTCAAAAGTAATGATTGTCACTATAGTCAAAAGGTTTTCATAAGTTACTACCCTAAATATATAAATTAAATTGTACTGTGATGTTAAGAAAGAGATTATACTTTTAATAAAATTGTTCAGAGCATATTAAATTTTATTTATCTGCTATAGATAGGCATATCAAATATGATTCCAGATGCATTTGATAGAAACACTTTACCCTCTTTTTTCTATAAACCTTAATAGTTTTTATATTGTCTCCTTAAGGTTATGGATAAAAATGTTTAGATTCCATTGTCTTTAGGTGGAGCTCAGAGAAAGTGTTTTAACACAAGAATTCCCAGATTTAAAGTAAGATTTTGGTACTTTTTAGTTATCTTTCCTTGGGCGATTCAATGAAAATTTTGAAATTTTGTTATTCATATATACAATATAAAATAAGTCTTTTCTTTTAAGCATTGTTATGAGAAAAGAATGCAAACATGTACAAAGTAACTACAGAGTACTTGAATAAAGTATAATTATTGGATATACATGCCATCCCATTCTTGGGGTAGGGAAATTTAAACAATGACAAATGCTTTGAAGCTAACCCCTTGAACATCAGAAATGAAATTTAGAGTTGAGATTATGAGTCTATGAGTGAAAATAACTGACAGGAATATAGAAACATTTTTAATTGTATATAGATGATTACATATCAATTCACTCCTGCATCAATTCCATCTCAAGTCCATTCATTCTTAATATTTATTTTAACATTTTAGGTCTAGAAATTTGGTAAGTATTTGATTAAATTTAATATCTTTAGAATAGTAAAAATAACCTTGTAAATCAATATTGGTTTCTTTATATAAATGAAACACAAAAACAACCAAATCTTTCCATTCATCTTAGAAGCTATTAAATAAATGTACAGTCTAAGTCTGTTTCTATAGTGGGAAATATTACCTTTTCAAAGTTATTTGTCTAAAGAATGCTGTAAAAGCAATACAATATAATAGCATTTTATTTAACATATAAGAATTTATATATGAATATAGTATATAGTGTTCACTTGATAGGAATAGATACAGTATAAGAATATGTTATAATAATGTGAGAAAATTAAAATGTGAGAAAATTAAAATTAAAATAGGCCTATAGATAATTTTCAGTATCTTGCATTTGTTTTTATTTATTTATTTATTTATTTTATTTCAGCATATTATAGGGTTATAAATGTTAAGGTTTAAAAAAATGCCCTTGCCCCCTCCTCCCCCCACAAGTCTGAGCTTCAAGAGTGACCATCCCCCATACGATGCACATCTCACTCATTACGTATGTATATACCCACCCCCCTCCCAACACCCAATTAATGTAGTTCCTATGTGTCCACTTAGGTGCTGCTCAGTTAATACCAGTTTGCTGGTGAGTATATGTGGTGCTTGTTTTTCCATTCTTGGGACACTTCACTTAGTAGTATGGGTTCCAGCTGTATCCAGGAAAATACAAGATGTGCTATATCACTGTTATTTCTTAGAGATGAATAGTACTCCATGGCATACATACACCACATTTTATTAATCCACTCATGAATTGATGGGCACTTGGGTTGTTTCCACAGCTTTGCAATTATGAATCGTGCTGCTATAAACATTCGAGTGTAGGTGTCTTTTTTGTAGAGTGTCATTGGATCTTTTGGGTAGATGCCTAGTAATGGGATTGCTGGATAAAATGGTGCATCCACTTGTATCACTTTAAGGTATCTCCATATTGCTTTCCACAGAGGTTGAACTAGTTTGCAGTCCCACACGGCAGCAACAAAAAAAATAAATGGGACATGATCAAACTAAAAAGCTTCTGCACAGCCAAAGAAATAGTCATGAAAGTAAACAGACAACCTACAGAATGGGAGAAAATTTTCGCATCCTATACATCTCATAAGGGGCTGATAACTAGAATCTACTTAGAATTCATGAAAATCAGCAAGAAAAACACCAAACAACCCTATCAAAAAGTGGGCAAAGGACATGAACAGAAACTTTTCTAAAGAAGACAGAATAATGGCTAACAAACATATGAAAAAATGCTCAACATCGCTAATCATCAGGGAAATGCAAATCAAAACTACAATGAGATATCATTTATCTCCAGTAAGAATGGCCTTTATCAAAGCATCCCAAAACAATAGATGTTGGTGTGGATGTGGAGAGATAGTATCTTGCATTTGAATGAGTGAATTCCCATTTATTGTCAGGTTAACTCTCAATTTGACTTGTTCTTTGAATATTAAAAATAAATCCCTCTTTGGTGTATAAAGTTTCTTAAAATAGCATATTCATGAAAGACATAGAACAATTTTTTTCAGAGAGAACACATATAAATAAATAAAAACATGTCAGATTATGGTAAAATAAACCTCATGGGTTTAACTATCCTGGATTATATAAGAGAATATTCCTCTGGATCTGTGAATCATGAAACATTATGAACAAAAAGCTCCAATAATGAAGCAGACTTGGACATAGCACATGTTACCATTTTGTCCTGGTGCACTTATCACTGAATCATCGGACGTCTTGATAAGTAAGAGGCATTGAATACTAACTTTATTCAGTGTGTTGACATCTTTTTGAAGAAAGGTCAGCACCATTTTTAAGCCCACATAGTCCTTGTCACAAAGAATGTTAACTATGCTTCATGATTTCCACCTTATGGAAGAGAAATATTACAAGAATTATGCAAATTTCCACTGAAAGAGGTCTGACTGTGAGGCTGGGAGAGTGAGTAGACTTGTCCTACATGGAAAGGAGAAGTGGAGAAGCACAAAGGTAAGCCTATTGTTCCTCTGTATGGTCTGTGGTAAATCGCAAAAGGCATCCTTTACATCCTTAAAGTATAGCAGCAGAATTCACCTTCTAAAGTATACTAACTTCTTTGCTGTATTATTCCTGTCACTAACAAATGTTGTTTTTGAAAATGAAATGCATTTTTGGAATATACACTTTCTTTCAATATAAATATTAAAATGTGAATAAATATAGGTATAATTACTCTCTGTACCAGATGTTTGGTCTCCATTTTTACATTTATAAGCATGGAAACATGTTCTGTTATTCTTTATGAAGTATATATATTTTTATACCAAGCTAATTCTGTACTTTATATGCAAATCAGTAAGATTTTCTAATACAATACACACCTACTCATTTTGCTTAATCCTTAAAAGAACTTGGATTTTTCATCCTTTCTCATTAAAATCCATGAAAGGAAAATCTTTTCAATAGCTTCCACTGTGAAAGCATTTAGCTCTGAACATAATCTAGACATAGGTATGAAAAATGGATATGTGAATATTCCAAGTATGTATTGTGCTAAAATAGCCATTTGACAACCTAAATATGGAAGATACATAATATGCACTGAAAGGTAAAATAAAAGTGTAATCTTGGTCACAAAACAGATACGTCTTACAATATAAACTTCATTTTTACTGAAATAAATACTCAAGAAGTCTAAGCCTAGTCATGTGAAAGTACCAGGTCCACAAAGTGTAAAGAATTATCATAGCTTGCAATTATCAACATAAGAAGATTAAATGGCTCAGTTCCTTTCTTCCTTTTTCATATGCTGAGTTTATTTTCCTTCACAGAATTATCAGAGAACAGTACTGACAAACTTCAAAGACAATTGTAACTGGGTTTGGGATTTTCATTTTTGAGCATTATTTTACAAAATTATGATGACAGTTCTTTCTGCCAAATGTAGTATGCAAATTCAGAGACCAGTTGAGTTAGAAGACTTGACTAAAGCTTAGATTAATATGCCATCGATTATTCTGTTATTAAAAATAAATTTTTGAAGAAATTATGAAGTTATTCACAATTTGGCAAGGTAAATAATTCCAGCTAACACAAGATTCTAAATAGTTCTGAAAATAATGGTCTCTGTCATCTCCCATATAAGAACAACTGTTCTTGTTTCCCACCTTGTCTCAAATGGTATATTTGGTCTCACTCCAATATATCTGTATATCACTGTCAGATTAATCTTCTTAAGCAACTGCATTGATTATTTTGTATCTTTAGTCAAATACTTCAGTGAGTTCCTAAGAGCTTACAGAAAAAAATATATAAATTCATTTACATTATATTAAATGCTTTATCTAATGTGGTCTCAACTTCTAGGCTTATCTTTCACTGTATCTAAATTAGCCCTTTTCTCCAGGGAAGCTGACAGAGTCTCTGTTCCCTAAACTTCCATTCTCATTCTTTTAATATGTTACTTCTTCAGACAGTTCCATTCACTGGAACTGCAACTTCATTTGTCTTTATTTTAAAAATTCTATTATCATTCAAACTTACAAGAGTAACTTATATTTATTCAGATTAGGAAAATAAAGCAAATAAGTATTTTTTAAAATATGTCAGTAAATATTAAATGATAAAATTGATAATATCACTTTCTTTTTAAATTGAATGATTATAACTAAGTTACAAATTTTGTCTGACTCCTTCACATTTTTCTATATTTCTTCAGAGATGTAGTACATACTAAATGAATGCTATTTGTTATTATTACTAATTTTTGGTCATATGTCTTGAAAATATATTTCCCCAGTGTATTTTGATTAAAATGTGTGTTTCCATGAGTGTCTCTGCATGAATTCTTATTATCCTTTTTTTTACTATCTCCTCACTATCCCAAATTACACATTTATTATCCTTAATATATTTATTATTGCATTGTGAATGTAAGGATTTAATTAATCTGGTGTATTTTTGTGTGTGTGTATGTATCCGTGATATGTGTAATATAAGAGCCCAACTTTTCCTTGAGATAGTTAATAAACTGAGGCAGAAATATTTATTAAATAGGGTAACATTTTTCTTTTGACTTGAAAAGCCAATTTGTCCTTTTTTCTTCATGTATTTAAATTTTACTCAACCAAATTTTTAAAGCAATATATTTTATATATGCTATAAATGTATCTTTATTGCTATAGTCAAAAATAATGACTAATTTAATAAAATTATAGTTAGTCAAATTTTATAATATTTGAATATTTAAGCAGTGATGTTTATCTCTCCACTTATTTTGTAGCCTTTTGTTCCAATAATGTTCCTACATTTAGTAAAATACAATTTGAATAGTGAGGGACCACTGAGAGTCAGTCTGATTATCTGCTTTCACTTCTCAATTTGGGCCACCTTGAATTTCTTAATATAACCTTATAAATAAAATAATTGATGCTTTATTTATTTGTTTTTCTGATAATTCTTCCCAGTTTGCTTATAAAACTTTAGACAGTTTTCTCTCTCTAATCCTCAGAGAAAGATTTTCCAAACCTTTTTCATACATGAACGCTTTCATAAGCCAGCCATAGGTCTTTTCACTGAACTGAAAATACTGAGATCATTACTTCTTTCTTTGGAAAATCTCCTGGGCCTATGACTGACTATACACCTTTCTCTGTACCATTGATACCTCTTTAACTGTCCAGAGGGAGAGCTCTTTTCCATACTGTGCTCCATATTCCATCCCATATTGTATTTTAGGACTTTATACCATCAATTAATCACTTTTCACCTTTATGTTTAACCTCCTTCCCTGCTTCACTATATATTCACATTCAAATTTCTCTAATCTTAAAATAATAGAAAAGAAATTCCATTTAAAATTTTAATCGCATTCTAACTCTCATTTAATTTTATTCAGTCTCCTGATAGTCAGCAATCAATCACCATGATTGAGAAATCTACATTTACTTTCTTCCTAAGTAATTTTATGTTTCACCTATTAATGTGTCACTTTTTCTCCTGTCACTTAATTAACACATTTTTATTGAGGTTAAAAATATCCTTTTTTACTATTTCATAAACTCTTTGAGTTTCTTCCTACTCCGAACATCTAGTACAGGGAATAACACATACAGTGGTCAGTAAATATATAGTGAATGAATAAATTAATTGTAACATTTAATAATCCTTACTTTTTCCAATGACTCTTTTTTTCTCACACCATTGCATACTATATTCTTTAAAACTTTTTCTATTTTAAAAAATGATTTTTTTTTCATTTTAGGAAGTACAAGTGCAGTTTTGTTAGTTACATGGGTATATTGTGTAGTAGTGAAGTCTGGGCTTTTTGTGAGACCATCATCTGAACAGTGTACATTGTACTCATTAGGTAGTCTTCTCATCCCTTATCCTCCTTCCACTTTCCCTCTTTTCTGAGTCTCCCAATTCTTTATTTCCATGCTCTATGTTCATGTGTACACGTTATTTAGCTCCTATTTATAAGTGACAACATGTGATATTTGTTTCTGAATTATTTCACCTAAGATAATAGCTTCCACTTCCATTCATGTTGCTGCAAAAGACATGATTTTATTCTTTTGTATGGCCTGAGTAGTATTCCAAGTTATATTACACACACACATCACATTTCTTTATCCAATCATCTGTTGATGGACACTTAGGTTGATTCCATATCTTTGCTATTGTGAATAATACTGTGATAAACATATGATTGCAGGTATCTTATTGATATAATGATTTATTTTCCTTTAAGTAGATAACCAATAGTGGGATTGCTGAACTGAATGTTAGTTCTATTTTTAGTTTTTGAGAGATCTCCATATTGTTTTCCACAGAGGTTTTACTAATTTACATTCCTACCAACAGTGTATAAGCATTCCCTTTTCTCAGCATCCTAGCCAACATCTATTGTTTTCTGACTTTTTAATAAAAGTCACCCTGCCTAATGTAAAATGGTATCTTATTGTGCATTTAATTTGCATTTCTCCAATGAATAGTGATGTTGAGTATTTTTTCATATGCTTGGTGCCCATTTGTATGTCTTCTTTTGAAAAATTTTTGTACATGTCCTTTGCTTAATTTTAAATTTTTTTTAATTGTTATGCATACATAATAGTTGTATATCTTTTAAATAGGATTATTTGTTTTTTTCTTGATGAGCTGTTTGTTTTCCTTGTAGATTCTGTGTATTAGTCCTTTGTGAGATGTATAGTTTGTGAATGTTTTCTCCCATTTTGTAGGTTGTCTGTTTATACTGTTAATTATCTATCTTGCTGTGTATAAGCTTTTTAGTTTAATATAGTCTCGTTTATCTATTTTTTATTTTTGTTATATTTGCTTTCGAGATCTTAATTATATAATATACTAGTTGCCTAGACCAATGTCCAGAAATGTTTGCCTAGATTTTCTTTGAGGATTTTTATGGTTTCAGGTATTGTATTTAAATCTTTAGTTTATCTTGACTTAATTTTTGCATATGGAGAGAGATAAGGGTGCTATTCTATTTTTCTGCATATGGCTATCACCATTTATTGAATATGTTACCCTTTCCCTAGTATATGTTTTAGTCTACTTCATTGAAAATCAGTTGGTTGTAGTATACCTTTAGTATAGCTTTATTTCTGTGTTCTCTGTTCTGTTCCCTTGATCTATGTGTCTAATTTATACCAGTGCCATGATGTTTTGGTTACTATAGCCTTGTAATACAAGTTGAAGTTAGATAAGGTGATGGCTCCAGCTTTGCTCTTTTTGCTTAGGATTGCTGTGGCTATTTGAGCTCTTTATTGATACTATGCAAAATCTATGATTTTTTTTTAATTCTGTGAATAAGAATGTTGGTATTTTGAGTGGAATTGCATTGAGTCTGTAGATTTCATTGTATACTTTTTTTTAACTTTTAAAAGAATTACAAGTTTATTTTTTTAAATATTAGATAAAATGAATTATTTTATTTTTTAATTTTATATTTTAGCATATTATGGGGGTACAAGTGTTAAGGTTACATATATTGCCCATGTCTCCCCTCCCCCATCAAGTAAGAGCTTCAATCATGTCCATCCCCCAAATGTTGCAGATCTTACTCACTGTGATTGTATATACCCACCCCCAATTCCCCCCTCCCACCCTCCCGACACCCACTAAATGTTACTTCCATATGTCCACTTAGGTGTTAATCTATTAATACCAATTTGCTGGTGAGTACATGTGGTGCTGGTTTTTCCACTCTTGAGATACTTCACTTAGTAGAATGGGTTCCAGCTCTATCCAGGAATATACATGAGGTGCTATATCACCATTGTTTCTGAAAGCTGAGTAGTACTCCATGGTATACATATATCACATTTTATTAATCCACTCATGAATTGATGGGCATTTGGGTTGTTTCCACAGCTTTGTAATTGTGAATTGTGCTGCTATAAATATTCAAGTGTAGGTATCTTTTTCATAAAATGACTTTTGACCTTTTGGGTAGATGCCTAGTAGTGGAATTTCTGGATCAAATTGTAGATCTACTTGTATCGCTTTGAGGTATCTCCATATTGCTTTCCACAGAGGTTGAACTAGTTTTCAGTCCCACCAGCAGTGTAGGAGTGTTCCTCTCTCTCCGCATCCATGCCAGCATTTGTTGTTTGGGGACTTTTTGATAAAGGCCATTCTCACTGGACTTAAGTGATATCTCATTGTGGTTTTGATTTACGTTTCCCTGATGATTAGAGATGTTGAACATTTTTCATATGTTTTTTGGCCATTATTCTGCCTTCTTTTGAGAAGTTTCTGTTCATGTCCTTTGCCCATTTTACAACCAAGTGGGCTTCATCCCAGGGAGTCAGGGATGGTTCAACATATGCACATCTATAAATGTAATTCACCATATAAACAGAAGCAAAAACAAAGACCATATAATCCTCTCAATAGATGCAGAAAAAGCAATTGACAAAATTCAACACCCTTTTATGATAAGAACGCTCAACAAAATAGGCATAGATGGGGCTTACATAAAAATGATACAAGCCATATATGACAAACCCACAGCCAATATCATACTGACTGGGGAAAAATTGAAAGCATTCTCACTTAGAACTGGAACAAGACAAGGTTGCTCACTATCTCCACTTCTGTTCAACGTAGTGCTGGAAGTCCTTGCTACAGCAATCAGACAAGAGTGCAGAATTAAGGGTGTCCCAATGGGAGCAGAAGAGATGAAACTCTCATCCTTTGCTGATGACATGATATTATACCTAGAAAACCCCAAGATTTCAACCAAGAGACTCCTTGAATTGATAAATGAATTTGGTAAAGTGTCAAGATACAAAATCAATACACAGAAATTAGAGGCATTCATATACACCAACAACAGTACAAGTGAGAACCAAATAAAAGACTCAATTCCCTTCAAAATAGCAACAAAGAAAATATAGTACCTAGGAATATGTTTAAGGAGGTAAAAGACCTCTACAGGGAGAACTATGAAACACTGAAGAAGGAATTAACAGAGGACGTAAAAGATGGAAGAATATACCATGCTCATAGGTCAGCAGAATCAACATTGTTAAAATGTCTATACTACCCAAAGTGACCTACAGAGTCAGCGCAATCCCTATCAAAATACCATCATCATTTTTCACAGATATAGAAAAAATAATTTTATACTTCATGTGGAATGAGAGAAGACCCCATATAGCAAAATCAATCCTAGGCAATATAAACAAAATAGGAGGTATCAATTTACCAGACTTCAAACTATATTACAAGGCTATAGTCATTAAAACAGCTTGGGAATGCGACAAGAACAGGGACATTGACCAGTGGAACAGAACAGAGAACCCAGATATAAAACCATCCTCATAAAGCCAACAAATCTTCAACAAAGCAGACAAAAACATACACTGGGGAAAAGAATCCTTATTCAATAAATGGTGCTGGGAAAACTGGATAGCCACATGTAGAAGACTGAAACAAGACCCACACCTTTCACCTCTCACAAAAATCAATTCATGCTGGGTAACAGACTTGAACCTTATGTGTGAAACTATTAGAATTCTAGAGGAAAATGTTGGAAATACACTTGTAGACATTGGCCTAGGCAAAGAATTTATGAAGAAGACCCCAAAGGCAATCACAACAGCAACAAAAATAAAGAAATGGGACCTGATCAAATTAAAAAGTTTTCTGTGCAGCCAAAGAAACAGTCAAGAGAGCAAACAGACAGCCCACAGAATGGGAGAAAATTTTTGCATGTATACATTTTTTTCTTGAAAATTTTGCTTTCTCAGTTTCTGGCAGTACCTATTTTCCTTTATTTTCCTTTTAAAATCTTCTAGCCATTCTTAGATTTGGCATTCCCTGGGACTCTATTCTTGTTTCCTCTCTTTGTTTTTATCAATTTCTATATACTCTTTTCTCTACATTTGGGAAAGGTCTGTTGAATGCTTAAGAACAAACTAGCACAATGCCACTTTTTCCACATTTTAGCCATCAAAACAAATCACAATCCAGTCCAGATTCTAAGTCAAATGTAATAGACTTCACTTCTAGATAGAACAAGACGTATACAGACGACCATGTGAAGAGTTTTTACTGGTCATTGGTACATAAACTTCACCATAGTCTTTTATCTTCATCAATTCTCATCCTTCCTTGTGCAAAATAAACCAACTTTCTCCCTAAATTCAAGTCTTATCCTAGTGAAACATTGATTAGGAGTCCATGATTCTATCTTTTAAATGCAAATCACATGTGGATGAAGCTCTGTGGGCTCAATTCTGTAGCAGAGCTGGACACATGATTTTAGATTTCCACAACTTGCACTTATTCTCCATGCAATGACTTTTCAAGATGTTTACCATCCTTTAGGTTCTATTATATTTATTTCACTCTTAAAATGTACTATCTCATTGGGAATAAATTTTTCTAAATAACATTTGTTGATATGGTGGGGCCACGTCACAGTCTTGATTTGGATATTTTCTTTCTTTTAATTAATCTAAAAAATATTAGATTCAAAGGCAGTGATAAACTGTTGGTCTATATTGTATTTATAGTTAAGTTAAATAACTAGGCTATTTTGCATGACTTCTTCATTAACCTCCTGGGAATTCATTTATTTAAAAAATAGAAAACTTAATAACTACTTATTTCCTTTGATCTAAATAGCTATTATGACCAGAAAGATGGACACAAATAATATAAACATAAGTACAAGTATGTAGTCTGGAAAGTGAGGTCTTTTATTCAGAGAAGAAAGTTTGATTTGAAAGACAATCAAATTTATATATTACATAATCATTAAAGAACATCTTGTTTGTTTCAACATAAACATCATTGTGCATGTTCTCAAATTTTATTCTCCTGCTTAGGTTTTACAATTTATAGAATTTTAAACAGCAAAAGTGAAATTCATATGGCTTTGTGAAAATACTTAATAATCTTTAATAAAATTTTAATAAAATATTACTTTTTTGAACTTAAAGTCCACTGATAAATCTCTTAAAAGAATAATAACATTATTTATTATAAATTCATCTATTTTATTAACAATATTTGGGGATTCTATTAATTGTCTTATTAAACTCAAACTATGTTGTGTTGATCAATTCCATATACATTCATTTTAAGTCTTTATATTATTGATTTTTTTAAGATTAGTCAAGTAAAGCAATGGGAGTGAAGAAGTACCAAAGTAATCTGTAAATGGTTGTGATCAACTAGTTGTTAATGCCCACTCCACTGGAATCAGCCTATACTATTATTAATAAATAAGTAGATAAATTTATGTTTACTTATATCTCTCCTATCAGCTTAATGAAATAACTTTTAAGTAAGCTATATCTTATATGAATTTTTTCTTATCCCCTAGTCATCAAATTTTCTTTCTCAATAGATATCCTGTCTATGTGGTGATCTACTTAAGAATTATAACCAGCCATAGTCTAAAGAGTCCTAAATGGTGTTTCTTTCATCCTCTATAAGTATACTAATACCATATGACTATGTTCATCTGTAATACATTATATTATAACCTATAGTAGTTTAAGAGTTATGTAGGTCTCCAATCCATAATAATCAGAATATCTAGCTTATGTCCCCATGTGCAACTCAAGATACATATAAAACAATGATGTGTAGCTGCAAATTATTTTGAAAAAAATCCAGTATTTATTGTTTATATGCAAGGACATTTCAAAATGTTGACTTTTGTTAGCTCAAAGATATAAATACAAATACAAATAATAAATCAGGTGGTGTGGTGGAAGGTAAACACCCAGAACAAGCATAATAACTGAACTGATGATGGCTGAACCTTTGGGAAAACCAACATTTAGACATTGGAAATAGAAAGAGGACTAGAAGGTAATGAAGAGAGCAGCCAATGTAGTAGGAGAGGAGCTAACATATTATGGTATAGTGTAATCTTTTTAAAAAAGGAATGATGCACTGCTTTGAATGATATTGAGTAACATTTGGGAAAGAAGTGACTAACATGATCCATTTCAGGGGAATTAAGAGGAAGATAGTATAACTTTAGTTTGTTGAGTAGAAGAAGAAAGTTAAAAAATTGATTATAAGAGTTACAGATGCCTTTTTCAAGGAATTTGGTGATAAACTTCAACAAAAAATTGAAGATGTTTGGAGAGGATACCGTGTTTCCCTGAAAATAAGACCTACCCATAAAATAAGCCCCAGCAGGATTTCTAAGCATTTGGGCAATATAAGCCCTACTCCAAAACTAAGACCTAGTGATGGGCGTGGCTACGCACGCATCTGTACAACCCATGCATTTCCTCACGGAGCGGGAAAGAAGAGGAGCAGCCCTTCTCATCCGACCCATCGTGACAGCTACTGTCCCAGAGGTGACCAGAAAGGTGCAGCCCCACCAACAAGGTTGGGTCCCCCTGTCAGGTCCCGGCCATCCTGTGTGTGCTGCAAGCTGAGGTGTTGAGGGGCAAGTCTCCTCAGTGAAGTGAGGAGCGAGATGCCGCTTCAGGTATTGTGTGTCCCCAGGGGGAAGGAGGAAAGCTGTGGCTGCTATTTTACTCATTTTACGTGTACTATATTTGAATAAATGTAGATTGTTGTACTGTACTTAAGAAAAATAACACATCCCCTGAAAATAAGCCCTAGGGTGTCTCCTTGAAGAAAACTAAATATAAGACACTGTCTTATTTTTGGGGAAACGCGTATGTGACTTAATTTTGTTTGTTGGTTGGCTGGTAGGTTTATTAAATGATTGTTTATATGGGAGATTTTGAAAGCATATTTATACCTAATGGGTGTAATATCATAGTGAGAAAATAATGGTGCAAAACAGAGAGGTGTATAGTTCCTGGAGTGAATTCCTTTGGTCAATCACGGGATTCAGTGCACATGTAGATGTACTGGCCTTATAAAGAAGCCAAGATATTTTATCCATGCTAACAGGATGAAAGGCAGAACATAAGTGATAGTGTAAAGAAGTTAGAAGAATTGGTGGGCTAATAGGTGATTGTCTGCCTACTTAATAACAGTCATAGAAACATATAATTCAGATACCACAAAATCCACTCTTTAGGAGTGACAGTTCAGTGGTTTCTCTTATATACACAGAGTTGTGCAATGATTTCATTGTACAATTTTAGGACATTTTTATCAATCCCATATTCATTAGCAGTTACTTTCCTTTCTCCCATCCTTGTAGTCCCTGGCAACCACTAATATACTTTCTGTTTCTATAGATTTGCCTATTCTAAATATTTTGTATAAATAGAATCATATAAGATGTGCTTTTTATAATTGGCTACTTTTATTTAGTAAAATATATTCAAGGTTTATGCACATTGCAGCATGAACAATATTTTATTTTTATTGTTGAATAATATGCCATTCTATGCTGTATTTTGTTTATTCATTCATCAGTTGATGGACATTTGAATTATTTCCATATTTTGTTTACTATGAATAATTCCACTATGTTCAAATTTTGTGTGGACATGAGTTTAATTTCTCTTGAATATATTTATATATTTAGAAGTGGAATTTCTGGGTCATATTAGAACTCAATGCTTAACAATTTGATAAACTGACACTGTTTTCCAAAGCAACTGATCCATTTTACAATTCCATCAACAATGTATGAGTTTGTAATTTCTCTATATTCTTGCCAGCACTTGTTATCATCCTTCTTTTTTGTTACATCCATCCTAATGTGTATGAAATGTGATCTTATTGTGGTTTTGATTTCCATTTTCCTAATCACTAATGATGTTTGGCATTTTTATGTGCTTATTAGCCTTCTATATATCTTCCTAAAATAAATATTTATTCAAATTCTTTGCCCATTTTTAGATCAAATTATTTATATTTTTCATGTTGAGTTGTAGTGTTCTTTATGTAGTCTGGATAGAAGTTCTTATCAGATATGTAGTTTGTAAATATCTTCTACTGTATGAATTGTGTTTTCACTTTCTTAATGATGTTCTTTGAAGCACAGATATTTTAATTTAATAAGATGAAGTCTGATGTATCTTTTTTTCTTTTGTTCTTATGCTTTTGATATAATACCTAAGAAACTATTGCATAACCAAAAGTCACAAAGATTTATTCCCATGTTTTCTTCTGGTAGTTTTATAGTTTTATCTTTTACGTTAAGATTTTTAATACATTTTGACTTAATTTTTGTGTTTGCTGTGCACTGGGGGTCCAACTTTATTCTTTGTCATGTAACTATGAAATCATCCTATCATCATGTGTTGAAATGAAATCACCAATCTTGCATGCAAGTCATTTTTCTACTGAATGGTTTTGGCATTCATGTCAAAAATTGACTGTAAAGGTAAGAGTTTATTTTTTGTGATTTTTTTTTTTTTTTTTTTTTTTTGAGACAGAGTCTCACTTTGTTGCCCAGGCTAGAGTGAGTGCCGTGGCGTCAGCCTAGCTCACAGCAACCTCAATCTCCGGGGCTCAGTGATCCTACTGCCTCAGCCTCCCGAGTAGCTGGGACTACAGGCATGCGCCACCATGCCCGGCTAATTTTTTTGTATATATATTTTCAGTTGGTCAATTAATTTATTTCTATTTTTGGTAGAGACGAGGTCTCGCTCAGGCTGGTTTCGAACTCCTGACCTTGAGCAATCCGCCCGCCTCGGCCTCCCAAAGTGCTAGGATTACAGGCGTGAGCCACCACGCCCGGCCGAGTTTATTTTTTGACTCCTATTTTGTTCTATTGCATTATATATAGTAATCAAATAGTATTAATATATAAATTGCATCCACATTTCTACCCTTAATCTGGTACCCCACTATTCTGAATACTGCTCCTTTATAGTAAATTTTAAAATTGGGAAGTATGAGTCCTCCAACTTAGATTCTTAGGACCAAAGAATTGGAAAGTCAATTGGTTATATAAAATGGGTTCAAAATTAAGCAAGAAGTTGAAGCAATGTTCAAAAATATGCCCACTATCAAATTAGCATATCCAGGAGAAATTAGCCAAAAACTGTCGCTGAATCATATAAATTGAGAATGGACTACTGAGTTGAGACCTTGCACGTAGACGCTGTTCAATAGTGATTATATGAAAATGAGTAAAACTTCCAAAAGTTTATGCACATATTAGATAGTAATAAAGTAATACTTTGTTTGATGAAATTTGAATGCTATAAGAACTTGAAAAACAGGCAGTGTGGGATGTCATATCTTCTTATTTTAAGGAAATGAAGTAGAAAGTCCAGAGAACAAAGTAAAATGCAAATAACAGCAAAATTCTACTTTCAGAAGGGTTCTCTTTTGACCAAATAAACAAAGTAGTCTCGCCTTATTCTTATGTGGCCATACCCCCCGTGACATCCCAGATGCCCACTCTATCCACTATTTGAGTTTGGCCTTTGCTTGAAATCTGTTCTCTCTTCTTCAACATTTCCCCTTGATTTATCAAATTTATACATTAAAAATATCAATCTAGAACTTGAATTGAAAATATTAATAATTTGCAAAAGATAGCCTTTGATCAACCACTAATGGCTGGCTAGAAATCCCAGATGAGAATAGTTCTGAGATAAAGCAGAATAAAATGGTTAGAGACAACAAGATATTTTTTCTGACTTGTTCCTGCTATAGTTTGACCTCACTTGTTAATATGTCCACTTCTTACCAGTCAATCACATCTACATCGGTATAAACAATCACCAATCTTCCTCAATCTTCCTCATCAGTTATTGGTCATAGAATTTAAAAAAATAAGTATAACTAAATTCCTGTCGACCTTTGCCTTCAGCTTTCCAGCTCAAATCACGCTCAGGCCAGGCTCAAAAGTGGATTCGATTCAGAAGGTAAAATAATCTAGAGTAGCCAGAAGGAGTTTTACTGAGGAAATACTGTTTCATATTTTATTAATTTGATCACTTAAAACTAATAGTTGCTATATTTTCTCTACACTTAAAGAAAACTAGTTACTAGTCTGAAAAAAATGCTGTTTGGTATAGGTTTATTTATAAAATATAGTTGAATGACTTTGAATAAGAAAAATGTGAAAATAATAAAATAATTTATTAAAGTTTATTCATTAAACCTCTACAGTGGCATGAGAAGTGACAGAATTGCAAAATACAATCTAATTAGAAAGCACATTTGAAATAACCAAACTGAGAGATGGTGGCAAACAGTATGAAGTAGTTACCAGCTTACCTTTAATTAAAAATAGAGCCTGTTTGCCATTTTGCCATTTGATTTTTAATGTCTTTGACTATCCAAGAATCTGTTATAGGCCAAGATTGTTTCACTGCACAAAAACGATTGACATACATATTTAATATTAATATTTATCAGAGTAAGTTTTTAAAATTAATACTTATAAATTCCTATATTACAGGGGAGTAGATTTGGAAAGGTTAGGCACACTATAACTGTTACACAGTTCAGTGTGAAGACAAAGAAAACCTAAGTCAGGGTATTTCTACCACCTTGTATTTACTTCATATTAAGAGGAAATTTTAGTAAAACTGACATTTATATTGTCAAGGTACTAATATGTTTTAGGCCAAGTTTTACTTGTAGAAAAAGAGAGGTAGGATAAAGTGAGCAGCTATTAGCAGGGGAGGCAGAGAGTTCAGTGAAAAGAAAATATAAAAGTTACCATTAATGGGGAAATAAGAAAGTTAAAAAATGCTAGAATTAGCTATGGAAATATTATAATTATTTGTGACTTTTCTTTTGAAATTAAAGACATTTAATTCAGTAATTATAAGCATATTTTAATAATTCTAATGTTTAATTACCTACTTTAAGTAATATTTATGATATTAAATAAACTTCTTTCTCTAAAAAAAAACAGAGCCTGAAACACAATTTTTCTTGACTATTAAAACTACAGATAACTTATGCCAAAATCAGTGAAATGAAAATAAGTCAATGGGTTGTTTCCCTGGGAAATATTGGGTGCACACATATTTTTTCCCTGGGAAAGAAGGTCTAAAGTTTTAATCAGTTTTACTCCACAAATTATCGAGGAGTCTAACTCTGCAAATGATAAAATCCCTTGCACTATTTTAGACATCTTGCCTTATATTATATATTGATATTTTATTGCCTCAATATCTAAAACTCTAAAAAAGAGAGAAAAAGTTTTGCCAAATGTATCATAGTAAATCCATAATTAATTTCCACTGAATTTTTATTAAAGCTCCCATCAACATTCAAATATTTTTTTCCAAATATTGTTTTAGAATAATAATATATTTTGAAACTTTCTATTTTGTCATAGGCAATAATTTTTTTTTCAATTTAATTACATTTATGTGAAGGGTATTTCATTAACTCTACTTTTTGTTTTGTTTTATTTTGTTTGTTTTCCAAAAATAATATCTGAATGGGTATTTTTGTATGAAAAGTATTTTAAGACTGTCCACTTGGAGTGAAATCACATATAAGGATGAACTATTCCTGTATTCTGAGTAGTGTTCAGGGCTTTAAGGTGGCAAAGGTCAGCTTTTTCTTTCTTGAATGAGACCACTATACTTTAAGGTTAGTTACGTACTGACAACAGGTACTATACTCTTTATAAGATGAAAGCCATAAAATTGAAAAATAAGCCAGAAAGTCTTTTGGTTCATCAGCCTGAAAAGGCCATAGCCTTTGGTATATGCCATCTATTATTGACTTGTCTAATACCTTTGACTTAGACCTTCCAAAAGTAACAATCACATCTTTGAAAGGATTAATCTGTAAGCTTCTTTGCCTTATATGTACTGCCTTAAAAATCACAAATATCTGAATTTTCTCTCACGTGACCCTTCTTTCTGATAGAGTACACACTAGGTGTTAGAGTTTCCATTAATCAATTATAGTACCAAATCTTCCACAAAAATTAGGGCTTTTTATTGCTATTGGAAACACTAAAATATATGTGTGCACAAAATCATCATTAGTATTTTTAAAGTGTCTTGTGACCAGAGTTTAAATCTAGTTACATAACAATAGTTTGGTATGTTTTGAAGACTATGTTTTCTTGTAAACTGAAGGAAGAAGATATTTGGCTAGGAATTCTCCAAATAATTCATTTTTTCTTAATTTTTTAATATATTTTAGCTAAGTAACAAAGAACCAAATATGATTTAAGTATGCAAACATAAATTAGATTGACTCAATTTCACTAATTTTTTTTCAGGAAACCAAATCCAAAGCTTTTTAATAATACCTAAGACTCAACATCATTAAAATGTCTATACTACCCAAACTGATCTACAGATTCAATGCAATTCCTATTAAAATCCCATCATCATCCTTCACAGATATCAAAAAAATAATTTTATGCTTCATTTGGAACCAGAGAAGACTCCGCATATCAAAAGCAATTCTAGGGAATAAAAACAAAATGGGAGATATTAATATGCCAGATATCAAACTATACTACAAAGCTGTAGTAATTAAATCAATCTGGTATTGGCACAAAAATAGAAATATTGACCATTGGAACAGATCTGAGAACCCTGATATAAAACCATCCTCATATAGCCATCTAATCTTTGACAAAGCAGACAAAAATATACACTGCGGAAAAGAATCCCTTTTCAATAAATGGTGCTGGGAAAACTGGATAGCCACTTGTAGAAGGCTGAAACAGGATCCACACCTTTCACCTCTCACAAAAATCAATTCATGCTGGATAACAGACTTAAACCTATGGTATGAAACTATTAGAACTCTAGAGGAAAATGTTGGAAACACTCTCCTAGACATCGGCCTAGGCAGAGAATTTATGAAGAAGTCCCCAAAGGCAATCACAGCAGCAACAAAAATAAATAAATGGGACATGATCAAACTACAAAGCTTCTGCACAGCCAAAGAAATAGTCATGAAAGTAAACAGACAACCTACAGAATGGGAGAAAATTTTCGCATCCTATGCATCTGATAAGGGGCTGATAACTAGAATCTACTTAGAACTCATGAAAATCAGCAAGAAAAAAATCAAACTACCCTATCAAAAAGTGGGCAAAGGACTTGAACAGAAACTTTTCAAAAGAAGACAGAAGAATGGCCTAACAAACATATGAAACAATGCTCAACATCTCTAATCATCAGGGAAATGCAAATCAAAACTACAATGAGGTATCACTTATCTTCAGTAGGAATGGCCTTTCTCAAAGCATCCCAAAACAATAGATGTTGGTGTGGATGCGGAGAGATAGGAACACTCCTACACTGCTGGTGGGACTGCAAACTAGTTCAACCTCTTTGGAAAGCAATATGGAGACACCTTAAAGCGATAAAAGTGTATCTACCATTTGATCCAGCAATCCCATTACTGGGCATCTACCCAAAAGATCCAATGACACTCTACAAAAAAGACACCTGCACTTGAATGTTTATAGCAGCACAATTCATAATTGCAATGCTATGGAAACAACCCAAGTGCCCATCAATTCATGAGTGGATTAATAAAATGTGGTATATGTATACCATGGAGTACTATTCAGCTCTAAGAAACAACAGTGACATAGCACATCTTGTATTTTCCTGGATACAGCTGGAACCCATACTACTAAGTGAAGTGTCCCAAGAATGGAAAAACAAGCACCACATATACTCACCAGCAAACTGGTATTAACTGAGCAGCACCTAAGTGGACACATAGGAACTACATTAATTGGTGTTGGGAGGGTGAGAGGTGGGAGGGGGCGGGTATATACACACATAAATGAGTAAGATGTGCATCGTCTGTGGGATGGTCACTCTTGAAGCTCAGACTTGGGGGGACGGGGGCTAAGGACATTTTTTGGAAACTTAAAATTTATAATCCTATAATATGCTGAAATAAAATAAATAATAATACCTAAGTCATGTTAGTTTCTCAGTTAAATAGAAAATTATTAACCATATGGGAAAAAATATGCATTCACAGTTAACTGGAATTCTCTTATTTAAATAAATAGCAGCTTAATAAATTAAAGCTGTCTATATTATATACAACAAAATTTCTCTGCACAATAGCCACTATAAAAAAAGGAAGAAAATAAGACCAATGTCTATCTAAATATGCTTTCCCTGCACATAAGGACATCATAATATTTTACCATGTAGTAAGTTAATTGGTAGCATTTATACATATACGAGTTTGTACTAAATGCTTTCTCTATATCTTTGTAATATATTTTTTGCTGAACTGTAATAGAGAATTAGCACAATATTTCTATTCTGTTTATATTCAGATTTTAAACTAATAATATAGATTTATGCATGTAGGTTCTTTTATTTAGATAATTTTTAAGAATGTGAAATCAACTATGACTATCTAGCAAATTTAATTTGAAATTTTGTTACTTTTTGGCAGAAAATTTCTATCAATGGTTGAAAAATGAATAAAGACTTTCCAAAAGAATTGTGAGTGGTGAGAGAGAAGCTTGTATTTTTTATTATGATTAATCTGTCTTTTATATTAAAACATTAGAATAAAAAGTGGAAAATATATGTGTGTGTGTGTGTGTATATATATATATGTATATATATATATGAATATCTTGGTGCTCTTTTACTTTCAAATTGCAGTAAAACAACTAAAATGAAATAAAATAAAAATAAATAATTTAAGGCAGAAAAAATCTTGGGCTTTTGCCTTTCAGAAAAGACTGTATACAGGACAATTAATCTCCTTGTTCTGGGTTGGATCAGGCAATCAACATTGATTGAGTCAGTCTTTATGACAATAGACATGGAATGGTCTCACTGCCCAGGACTAAGGTAGGAACATGTGACTAGGGATAGCATAGGCTGAGATTTAGAGAGGGGTGATTTAAGAAAGGCCAGCTGATCTCTACAGCTAGTAATGCTTAGGGACTCTGGATATATATGATGCCTGTCTGGAAAATATCCAGCCATGTAATATAAAAAACAAAGACATTCATTGAAGAAGACACAAGATACAACAAACATTGAACATAGCACAGTGACACCTTGGTCCCCTTCAAAGTAGGCACCTTGGGGCATCACACAGTTCTCCCACTGTTTCTTAACCTAATCTGTACATGTTCAACATTCTCAGGTGTTCCACTTGTCACAGGCCTTCCACAACATGGATCAATTTCAACAGATTCTTGACCATCTTTGAAGGGTTTATGCCACAGCTTTATTTGCACTCTACTCATTGAACTGTCCCTGAAAGCCTTCTGAATCATTCAAATAGTTTCTTCAGGGCAATGTTCAAGGGAATGTTCAAGGTTCATGCAAACTTTGATGCAGATCCATTGCTCTACACACTCAGTCACATAGCATGTAATGGTTACATACCATGTGCTCACTCAAGGGTGTCTAGTGCCCTACTTACTAGTGCAGTGAAGTCTTCATTATTCACACATGTGCATTCCAGTCCACTCTCCTTGGCTTCCAGGTTATATCCATGTGATACTAACCATTCTTGTTATATTAACAATGGCTGGATACTTTCCAGACAGACTTTGTAATTCTCTCTCTCTCTCTCTAGATATATATATATATATATATATATATATATATATATATATATATATATATACACACACACATACACACATATATACATGCATATATACATATATATAGAGAGATAGATATACAGATACAGAGAGAGAGAGAGATAAATGAATCATAATCTTTGTCCTTCAAGGTTGCCTATTCAAAATAGAGACACAGCTGTGTAAGTACATAAGTACAAATGTAAGAAGTACTTTTATGCCTTACATGATATTAGTCATGGATTCACTTAAAAATATGAAAGCCAAGGACTCTGAATTACAGAGCATTAAAGTTTAAGTGCAATGGCACTGCAATATGAAGGAGTCCTTTTTAAGGTGATGAATTCATTGCCATGGAAGGCTTATAATTTGTTTTCATATACACAATAATCAGTAAACTGTGTTCAGGATCTAAAACAAGTAAAAAAGAAAGAAGTATAATACCAAATACGAAAATGAAAACCATTTTATTGTTATGTTGTTAAAAAAGAAACATTTTAGAAGAAATGTGTAGAACAGGATGCAAATGTCCAATAAAATCATACATAAAGTGAAGTTTGAGCAATTTCAAATGCAAAATACAGACTAAAATATGGTATATAAACAAACATGCATTTCCCCAAAATATGGCAGATGGGGAGAAGAACATAGTAGGGTAACCAGAAGGATCAACAGAGCAAAGAGAAGACAGAGGACAGGCAAAGGAAATATGGATCAGATCAGAGGCCATTTATTCCATCAGGAATCAAAGCAGAAGGTATTACCATCCTCAGTTTCCTGATCACAACACAAATAAAAATTATTTTCAAGCAGTAAAAATAATGAGTTACAAAATAATAAATATATACTTATTCTAATTTATTTATTTGTTTTTAATTTTATTTTTATTTCATCTTATGGGAGTACAAATGTTTAGGTTACATGTATTGTCTTTACCCCAACTGAGTTAGCGCTTCAAGCATGTCCATCACCCAGAAGGTACAAACCACACCCGTTAGGTATGAATATTCTCATACCTCCCTCCCCCCTCCCACCTGCCCAACAACGGATGAAATTTAAGACTATGTGTGCACATAAGTGTTGATCAGTTAACACCAATTTGATGGTGAGTATAAGTGGTGATTGGTTTTCCATTCTTGTGATCCTTCACTTAGTAGAATGGACCCCAGCTCTATACAGGATAATATAAGAGGTGCTAGATCACCCCTGGTTTTTTGGCTGAATAGAACTCCATAGTATACATATACCACATTTTATGAATCCAATAATGGATTGATGGGCACTTGGGTTGTTTCCACATCTTCTACTTGTAGTTTTTTGAGGTATTTTCATATAATTTTCCAAGGAGGTTACACTAGTTTGCAGTCCCATCAGCAGTGTATGAGTGCTCCTATCTCTCCAAATACATAACAACATTTATTATTTGAGACTTTTTGATAACAGCCATTCTAACTGGACTTAAATGATATCTTATTGTGGTTTTGATTTGCATTTCCCTGATGATTAGAGATGTTGAGCATTTTTTCAATGCTTGTTGGCTATTAGCCTAATCTTCTTCTGAAAAGTTTCTGTTCATGTCCTTTGCCCATTTATGATAGGGTTGTTTGATTTTTTTTCTTGCTAATTTTCCTGAGTTCTGTATAGATTCTAGTTATTAGCCCTTTATAGGATATGTAGTATGTGAATGTTTTCTCCATTCTGTAGGTTTTCTGTTTGATCTTGTGATAATTTCCTTGGCCATGTAGAAGCTTTTTAATTTGATCAGGTCCTATTTATTGATTTTTTTTGCTGCTGTGATTGCCTTTGGGGTCTTCTTCATAAATTATTTGCCTAGGCCAATGTCTTTAAGAATTTTTCCAACATTTTCTTCTAGAATTCTTATACTTTTATGTCTTAGGTTTAAGACTGCAATCTACCATGAGTTTATTTTTGTGAGAGGTGAATGGTGCAGATTTTGTTTCAGTCCTCTCCATGTGGCTATCCAGTTTTCCCAGAACCATTTATTGCATAAGAATTCTTTTCACCAGTGTATGTTTTTGTCTGCTTTGTCAAAGATTAGATGGCTATATTAGGATGGTTTTATATTTGGTTTCTTAGTTCTGTTCCATTGGTCCATGTTCCTGTTTTGTACCAGTCCTATGCTGTATTAGTTAATATAGCCTTTTAATATAGTTTGAAGTCTGGTAAGTTGATGCCTCCCAATTTGTTCTTTATGCTTAAGACTGCTTTTGCTATATGAGATCATCTCTGGTTCCATATGGAGTGTAGAATTATTTTTTTCTAAATCTGTGAAAAATGATGGTGATATTTTAATAGGGATTGCATTTAATCTGTAGATCAGTTTGGGTAGTATACACATTTTAACAATGTTGACTCTGCCAACCCATGAGCATGGTATGGCTTTCCACCTGTTTACATTCTCAGTGTTTCATAGTTCTCCCTGTAGAGATCTTTTACTTACTAAGTTAAATATATTCGTTTGTATTTTTGTTTTTTGTAGCTATTGTGAAAAGTATTGAGTCTTTGATTTGGTTCTCAGTTTGACTATTGCTGGCACATAGAAATACTACCAATTTTTGTACATTGATTTTGTAAACTGAGACTTTTCCAAATTTGTTTATTAATTCTAGTAGTCTTGTGGCAGAGTCTTTGGGGTTTTCTAGCTATAAAATCATATCATCAGCAAAGAGTGATTGTTTGACCTCTTCTGCATCTATCTGGATGCCCTTGATTTCCTCCTCTTTTCTGATTGCTCTGGCTAGGACTATGTTGAATGGAAGTGGTGATAGAGGCCAACTTTGTCTGGTTCCAGTTTTAAGTGGGAATGCTTACAATCTTTCCCCTTTCAGTATGATGTTGGCTGTGAGTCTGTCATATATGGCTTGTATCATTTTTAGGTAAGTGCCATCCATGCCTATTTTGTTAAGCATTCTTATCATAAAAAAACTGCTGAATTTTGTCAAATGCTTTTTAAGGGATCATATGGTCTTTATTTTTACTTCTGTTTATGTGTTTAATTACATTTATAGATTTGCATATGTTCAACCATCCCAGCATCTCTGGGATGAAGCCCACTTGGTTGTGATGCATTATTTTTTGATAAGCAACTGATTATGTTTCCTTAAACTTTATTGAGAATTTTTGCATCTATATTCATATGGGATATTGGTCTGTAGTTTTCTTCTTTTGTCATTTTATTTCCTGGTTTTGGTATCAGAGTGATGTTGGCTTCATAAAACATGTTGGGGAGGATTCCTTCCTTCTCAATGTTGTCTAATAATTTCATCAGGATAGGAATCAGTTCTTCTTTGTAGGTCTGGTAAAGTTCAGGTGTTAAACCATCTGGACCATGGTTTTTCGTTTTAGGAAGGTTTTTTTTTTTTATTAATGCTTCAATTTTGGTACTTGATATTAGTCTGTTCAGGAATTCGATTTCTTCCTGATTGAGCCTAGGAAGTCTGTGTCCCTAAGCCCTAGGCTGTGGCCCTAGAATTTGTCCATTTCCTGTCCATTTTCGTTTTATGTGCATAGAGGTTTATATTATTTATAGATGATATATTGTATTTCCATGTCACCAGTTGTAATTTCTCCTTTTTCATTCTTGATTGAGCTTAGTAGAGTCATTTCTTTTCTACTTCTCATTATTCTAGCAATAAACACATCAATTTTATTTTTTCAAAGAATCAACTTTTTGTTTTATTCATCTTCTGTATAATTTTTTTCTGATGGATTTCATTTAGTAATGCTCTGATCTTTGTTATTTCTTCTCTTCTTCTGGGTTTGGGGTTAGTGTGCTCTTCCTTTTCAGATCTTTAAGACAAGTTATCAGATTGTTGATTTGTTATCTTTCTGTCTTTTGGATGTAGGCATTTATGGACATAAATTTTCCTCTCAGGACTGCTTTAGCTTTTCCATACAAATTTTGATAGCTTATTCCTGCTGTATCATTTTGTTCAAAGAATCTTTAGATTTCCATCTTAATTTCCTACTGAACACAATAATCATTCAGCAGAAACTTGTTTACTTTCCATGACTTTGTGTAAAGATGAGAGTTTCTGTTGGAGACGATGTCTAATTTTATTCCACTGTGGCCTAAGGAGATGCATGATAGAATCCCTGCTAACAGCATTTCTTAAGTCTGAGATCAGGCTCACCTAACACAGCCCAACCCCGCCACATCCCCCACCTTCCCCTGCTGAGGTGGAGAATGAGGACACACCTGGAAGTCCTAGGGCCCACCCATGACCCAAAGCACTAGAGTGCCTCTCCAAAGGAAGGAGCTGGTTACTAAACCCAAAAACAATATTGCAACTTGCTCCTCCCTGCAACCACCACCTACTGAGAGGGAGGTCAATTTGCATGCCCTTTTGCTGTATTTACTGACTGATCATACAGGGTGTGGTTGAATCTCACTCACAAGCATCACCTACTGGCTCAGAGACTAAACTGGGCGTGTCATTATCCAAATAAAAACTGAAAGGTAAGAAACAACAACTGTTCCAGGATAAGAAGGCATCAGCAAAAGAACTCTGGAAGTATACATAATAAAACTTTAAGGACACCCCAAAGGGGAACAGCAGCTCTCTATCAATGGCTATCAATGAAATTCAGAACACTAAAATGACAGAAGAATTTTGAACATGGATTGTAAGAAAATTCAATGATATGTGAGAGAAAATTAGTATCCAACACAAAGAAATTAAAAAAAAAAATCCAAGACTTGGAAGCAAAATTCACTAAAGAAATTGAAATATTAAAATAAAATCAGACTGAACTACTAGAAATGAAGAATTTATTCAAGAAATTATGGAACACAGTGGAAAGCTGGAAGAACAGAGAGGATTAAACAGGAGAAGAAATCTCAGGGATTTAAGATAACACATTTCAATTAAACAAGTCAGTTACAGAGATAAAGCAGAGAAATTAAAGAAAAGAGCGAAGCCTACAAGAAATGTGTGATTATTTAAAGAAGCCGAACATAAGAATTATAGACATCTCTAAGTGTGAAGAAGAAAATATACAAGGTTGGATGGCTATTTGAGGATATAATGAAGGAAAATTTCCCTGGGCTTGCTAGAAATCTAGGTACCCAAATACAAGAAGCTCAAGGACTCCGTGGAGATATATTGATAGCAGGAAGACACCACGACACACGGTCATCAGATTGGCTGAAATAAACATGGAAGAGGCCCTCCTATGAGCTATAAGGTGAAAGAATCAGGTGACCTACAAAGGCAAACCCATCGGACTAACTGCAGATATCTCAATTGAGACCGTACAAGCCCACAAGGATGCATTCAGACTCAAAGTAAAGGGAAGGAAAACAATATTCCACACAAATAGAAGCCAAAAGAAAGCTGGCATAGCAGTTCTGATTTCAGAAGAGACTAGGGCCCCTTTCTTAGTCTTCTCATATAGAATAATGCCAAGCCTAGAATCTTGTAAACTGCAATACTAAGTTTCTTATGCTAAGGAGAAATAAAGACCTTCTCAGACAGGCAAAGACTGACAAAATTCATCAAGACAAGACCTGCCCTCCAGGAAGTACTGAGAATAGCAGTACACATGGATCAGCACAATAGAAATTCACAAGTGAAAAATCATCAAAAAGCTGAAGGTCAAAGGCCAGGTAACACAACGTTCAAGAGAAAAGAAAGCAACAAAGTTCAATTCAAGAGGATGAACAGAAATCTACACCACTTATCAATTCTTTCAATAAATGTGAATGGGTTGAGCTGCCCACTAACAAAACATAGGCTGGCTGAATGGATAAATATACACTAGCAAAGTTTCTGTTGTCTTCAGGAAGCACATCTAACCCACAAGGATGCATTCAGACTCAAGATAAAGGGATGGATAAGCATATTCTATGAAAATGGAAGCCACAGAAAGCTGGTGTAGCAGTTCTGATTTCAGATAACTTAGCCTTCAAATCAACAATGAAAGACAAAGAGAGCCACTATACAATGGTGAAGGGTGCAATTCAACAAGAAGACACAATAATTCTAAATATTTATGCAACCAACTCAGATGTACCCAGATGAACAAATCAAAGCCTACTAGACCTAAACAATATGATAAACAGTAGCACCACCATAGCCGGAGACTTCAACACCCTTCTGACAGAACAGGACAGATCCTCCAAACAGAAAACAAAGAAACAATGGATTTAAACAGAACTCTAGAACAAATAGGCCTGACGGAACATTCTTCCCAAAAAACACAAAATATATGTTTTTCTCATCAGCTCATGGGACATTCTCTAAGATTGCTTATATCCTAGGCCATAACACATGTCTCAACAAATTTATTCCAAAAGTTTGCTTTTTCATTTTCAGTGAATATTTGGCATATCCAAATAATCATAAGCTAAGGAACTCTCCAGCGTCTGTTGAATATAAGCAGGTTGGTGCAACATGTCCTGTTCCTAGAATTGGCCTGTCAACCTCCTCTGTATTTTGTACATTATAACCAAAGCAGTGTCATTTCAATAGAAAACAAAGGAAGGAATTTTTTTTCTCTTCATGAAATTGTACCTATCTTAAACATCTTCCAATCATTTTCTGAAACTTAGTAGTCAATAATATCTACCAAAATCATAGTTTATACATGATTTCCATGTGAAATTGTGTTAAGGCATGTGAAAGCATGAAGTAAATAGCTTTAAAAGAAATTAACTACATGAATATATTTTAAATATCTATTTTGTGATAAGTATTAAGATCTTGAAATGTCATTTTTTGTCTCCTCACCCCCAACACTTTTCATTCCTTTTTTGGTCAGTTTGAGCCATTTACAAAGTCTCAGTGTGAATTAGATTGCTAAAATGTATGCTTTTTATTTGTTTTCATATTATGCTGAAAACTAAAGCAAAAAGTTTTTTTTTTCACATACTATAATTTTTATTTTAGGAATTTTTCTATTATTATATGATTGATGAATTAAAAAACTGTAAGAAATATATGACAGCTGCTAGGTCTTGTTTAACACATTGACTGCCACACTAGAAAAATAATTTTTTTCCTTGGGACCATGGTGTTTTATTTTTTTGTTTTTTGTTTTTTATTTGTTTTTTTATTTCGGCATATTATGGGGGTACAGATTTTAAGGTTTCAATAAATGCCCTTTCCTCCCCCTCCCCCCACAAGTCTAAGTTTCCAGCATGACCATCCCTCAGATGGTGCACATGTCATAAAGCAAAAAGTTTTAAAGGAGCAGAATGGGAGTGTATACTTTAAAAGAAACCAAGATTGGCAGACAATGAGAAGAGAAAGAAGACCCTCTCCTGAAAAGAGTCAGTAGGACTTACTGAATCCATAGTAAGAAACAAATAAGCACTTGAGACTCTGATTCTGAAGAAAGTCAGAAGCTAGAAGAAAAGACTCCTGATTTGGGGAGATCACCATAAGAGAAAGAAATAGGAGTTTGTATTAGTTTGGTAGGACTTCCATAACAAAGCACCACAGATTGTGTGTTAAAGAAGCGGAATTAATTTTCTCATAATTCTGACAAGATGAAGGTGTCAGAAGGGTTGTTTTTCTCTAAGAAGGCTTTGGCTTTTGGATGGCTGCCTTCTTCCAATGTCTTCACATTGTCACCCTACTGTGTGTTCCTGTGCCTTAATTTCCTTTTCTTATAAGAACACCAGTCATATTGGGTTAGGACCCACTCACATGACTCATTTAATTTTAATTGCCTCTGTAAAGACCATATTTTCAACTAGGATACTGAGGATTAGGACTTTATGATATGAATTTTGGGAGAATACAAGGCAACCCATGAAAGTATTGAAGAGTATAATACATTTTTCTAGATACAGAGCCAAGAACCCTAATGGAAGCAGAGACTCCAGCTAAACGATCCACCACGTCACCGTAGCCACACTGTTTTTACTATCACCTTTGTTCAGGTTTGTTGTTCTGCGCCCAACTGCACCCTCCTTGTTGTTTAATACCCTACTAAGTGAATTCTTCCAAACCTTGGAGCCTGCTTTCTCATGGTAGGCAGTGGCATTGTGGAAGGACTGGCCTCATTTCTGGTATTGAGCATGACACAGCAGTGTAGAAAATGATCCTTATTAAATTGTAATTGACTTTCTCAACTAGTTTACTGAAGAAATTTCTTTAAACTTCATATTTAATATTTTTTGGTATAAAAATGTGGCTTAAAATGTTAGGAACCACTACTTTCAAACAATATCTCAAAATTTAAAGGGAATAATTCCATTTGGTGATAATGGACCATAGTACCATTTGGTGATATGCTTTCAATGTCAAATTACACATTACATCACTTTATTGAAGAGCTCTGAGCACAATTTAATGCATTTTATCTAGGATGTAAAAATGATATAAGAGATTAAATGTCTCATACCCTGAGATTGGATGATTGTTATAGTATCCATCAAAACATTTTCTCTCCATAAGACTTAATGAATCAGGCCCTATACCTTAGCATTGTGGCCATTAACCAATTACTACACTGCACTCCTTTTCTCTCCCCCATTCACTCTAACACCAGTCACCTTAGTGATTGCCTACCATGCAACTAGTGTTTGAGATATGCTCAGTTTTTAATAAATTGATCTTTATGACATGTCTTTAGCCACTTACATGAGGAATGCTGAATATCAAAATCCCTTTCAAGTTTCTATTCTACTTAAATTTACCAGTCACCAAAAAACAATTTATAAAATTTGTTTCTTAAATACCAAGTATGCATTTTGAACTTGTAAAATTATTCCTATTCATTATATGTTTTTTCTGTATTATACTTCTGTCCATTTCTCTGGCATGCACATGATGAAAAGAGGAGTCTGCTTCCTTTTAGCAACACAGGATTGCAGCAAGCTAGCAATGACTCCCACCCTACAGATAATGCTGACCTTGGTTTCACCTGGCACAGAGGGAGAACCTATTAATTTTACAGACATTTTTTAATAATAGGACACTGAAGGAAGACAAACACTGTTTGACATGAGAGATTGAGAGGATACATTAAGGTGGTCATTGCAAAGTATCATACCTCCTTTTCTCCAACCGTAGATATTATCATAACAATTAAAGCTAGCATCAAAAAATCTGCATACATTTTAAAAAGTTGTAAAAATCTTACATATCACCAAAAGTATATTTATTTTTTCATGTATATATTCCTTTTTACTTGGTAATTTTCAATTTAAGTCATAGGCAATTTTTCATAGTGTAGTAATAAAATATTAATGATCATTTAATATTTATTGGTATTAATATCAATACTAATAATTTGATGACTTTAGTTATTATTATCATTTAATTAATAGAGAAACTAATTCTGGCTCACAATAAGACTCTGGTGAAGCAGACGAAGAGACATCACATAGAAAGTGGAATAATAGACACTGGAGACTTGGAAGGGCAGGAGGGTGGGAAGGTGAGAGGGGGCTGTGGGATGAAATTACCTAATGGATGCTATACACTAGCGGGGTGAGGGTTACACCAAAAGTCCAGACATTAGCACTACACAGTATATCCATGTAACAAATCTGCACATGTACCCCATAAATCTATAAAAATAATAAAACAAAAACCTTCTAAGCTACAAAAAAGAACAAATACATCAGAGACATTTAAACTAGCCATTCCTCTCTGTAACAAGTTTCTTCTAGTTATTTCATTCATTTTTTTTATTTTTCAAAATTTTTAATCTGGCATATGTAATATTAGTTGTATGATGCATTAGCATTTTAAAAGGTTATTCATGTACAGATAGAATTTGACTATTAATAATACCCTAATGAAACTGATATAAGAATGTATTAAACATAAGATTTATCTGAATACGTAAGCCATGGATATTATTTGCATAATTCAATATTTAAATATGTTCTTTCTGTAAAAATTTAAACAGTGTAAAGTCCGCCTTGACTTTTCCAATTCTAGGTTTTGCAGATGTAACTGCTATGCCATCAATATGGGTAAGTGCATGCTTTTGTTCTCTCTACATTCCTAAGCCCCTCGTATTGAAATCAAATAGATGGGCTTATCTTTATTTATATTGCTTCAAAGATTTTTCAATAAGGCCAACAGCAAAAGTTACCATGATTAGCATCTCTAAAAACCATTGCCATTAAAAGAAGCTAGGATGTATAGAAATAATATCAAATTTCAGATGTGGGGCAGGAAATCTATATACCAAAATACTCCCAGAATATTCTATCATATGAGGAAATTACCAGAGTCCAGAATGCTGTGAAAAACTCAGGAGCCAACTTGAAGATGCTGTCAGCAGGCAAAGATGAAAAAATTGGAGCAGCCAATAGAAATAGTGGCTACATTCCTTACAATATGTCATATATATTTAAATCCTTGTTTTTATAATAATATAAAAAGTATCTCACTGGTAAAATTGGTATATGCTAAGAAACTAAAATATTATTTTGAAAATGCTAAATAAAGGGACACCTAAAGCATTTATACCTTCATCTCTCCTGATTGTCTGACATCAGAGTAACTGAAATTTAAAGATTAATAGAAGTTTGTCATTACACAATAATTCCATATAATGATAAAAAAGAATGTTATTACAACTCCATCTTCATCAATCTTTAATGACTTAATTTACCAAGACAATGATGATCAATGCCTAATAATATCACAAAAAGTAAACATACAAACATTTTTTCATTGTATTATTTGCCCTAATGGAAGTTTACATTATCACTTAGGAAGTAATTTTACTAAATAAAGGAACTTAAAGCAGATCAAGTTTCTAGATTAAAGCTGTCTGATAAAACTTTTTGTGATGGTGGAAATATTCCACGCTCTGTCCACTATGGAAGCTACTAGTCACATGTGTGGCTATTTAGTACTTTAACATAGCTAGTATAACTGGGAAAGTGAATATTAAAATTATTTAATGTTAAGTATTCTAAATTGAGATTCAAATGGTCACATTTAGCTACTGGCGAACATAGTGGACATCAGTGCTTTAGCTCAAAGTCCAATTTACAGTAAATATAAACATCAAACAATGTCTTAAACTATAGGGATATATTCTGCAATACATAGAAAAGGTAAAATAAAAAGATAGTAATAGTATTTAAAGGTAAAAATAGTACACCTGTTTAGGGCACTTACTATACAGGTAAGTGAATGCTAAGCCTTCAGGACTGGAAGTTGCTCTGGGTGAGTGAGTGAGTGAGTGGTGAATGGGCGTGAAGGCCTAGGGTGTTGTTACACACATTTATATCACCAGTCACACGGTAGATTTGTTTGTGCCAGCGACACCACAAACACATGAGGAACACGTTGCACAGTGACATTGCATGGGTGATGACATCACTATATGACAGAAAGTTTTGGCTCCATTGTAATCTTGAGGGACCACCTTCATATATGTAGCCCCTTGTTGATGGAAATGTCATTTTATATCCCATGACTATAAAAAAAAATTCTGGACTTCAAATGATTGTGCAATCTTAGACAGTGGTCATCTGAGCAATAGCCAACTCCATTCGGGTCCTCTTTACATTAAAAGAAAGCTTGGGCAGACATTCCATTGTTTGTATATAGCGAAAGCCAACTTTTACATAATAAAATAGAAGTCTTAATATTAAGAAATGAAAATAATAATGACAACAAAACAATTATATTAAATAATATCAATTGCTTTTCCAAAGCTTAGAATTTATAATCTTATATAAATTTCACAACTTCAATTTTATGTAGTAAAGGGGAAACTGCAGTGTAGAAATGCTAATGTGCACGAGACACAGAGCTAACAGTGACCAGGTGGCTTCCTGAGCCTGTGGTTGTAATCAGTTATATGACTGAGTTTGTTTCCCATCAAGGTGACATGTGAGTCACAATCAAAATTGACAACTTGAAAATAAACATAGAGATATATTCAGCATTTCTGAGGTATAAGGCTAAAATCTATATTGACCACATATTCATGGTTATATTTGTATTTGATTTTTACAATAAATTCTAAGATACTGTATCTATTCTTTTGCTGAATATATTTTTTATTTAACAATGTAGTTTGAAGACCTTGCTTTGTCAGTCCTCATTGTTTAATGATTGCATATCATTGCTTCATATGCATATCTTATATGTTTTTTTTTAAATATACCTGTATTAAAGGACTTTTAACAATTGTTTTCAACTCCATTAATACAGACATCATGTTTTTCTACATTACTATGGAGTCTCCACCTAGCAAATATTCTAGAACATTTATTCAATAAATAATTTTGAATAGACTTATGAATGAGAGGTATTAAAACTAGACAGTTTTCTAAGAATCCAAATTTAAACTGAGGAAAAAAGTGTGCATATTATATAGAATACTAACATTTGTCTATTTCATTTCCAAAGAATCATACTTTTATATGTCTAGGCCATCTTTCTGATAGATCTTCAAAATGAAACTGAAGCCCATGATTGGTCTTCAAAGAAATGTGCAAATAACTTGAAATTGAATGCTAACTTCTACGTGTACGATCAGGTGTGATTATATTTATTTATTTGCTTATTTATTTAGTAATTATTTATTCATGGGAGGGTAAAAAATGATCTTCACTCTCCAACCTACCTAACCACTTATTATATAAGCAAAGAGATCTTCCCATTATTAACATTATAATTATCCAATAGGGATGCTACTTAAAAACTATGTTTCATATTCCTTGGACCCTTCAACTAGACTTGTTTCTTAGTAAACTTACTAAATATCCATAATCTATAATTAGATATAATGTAAATTGTTATTTATAAATTACTTTAAACATTCTGGATCAATAATTTGAAAAGTATTAATCCTAACCTTGTAAAGTCTATCCTAATTGCTGATTTCAATGACTTCTGATTAAATAATAACTTTAATAAATAAATTAAAAAATCTATCAGGAATTATAGGACATATTTATATACTAAATTAAGCATAACCAAAAACTAAATTAGATTTCATCATGTATACAAACTTGGAATAGAACAATTTTAAAGCAATTCTCAGCACTTTTAAAAGCACTCATGTTCATTTTTAAGACATAATTAAATGAGTATACCCAAAAATAGGCACCAAATCCCAAAATGACTTTTGTAATTTTGTGATTATAAAAGGATATTTACAAACTAAAACTATAACAAAAATGTACAATCACCAAGCAATTTTAAAATCTTTTGCCTAACATATGCCCTATTTAAACACTTTAATGTATATTATCATATTAAACATTATGAAATTTTTGCTATAAATCAACCAATTTAAGTTTAGTTTATTTTTCCAAAACTTAATGGAACACTTAATATACCCTTTTATGTACATTTTAATATTATTATCACATGCATTAGTAGTATGTTGCATGCTCATCTAATCAAATTATTTTGTAATCATTGCTAGCTTATTCTTTAGAAAAGATATATGCTTCAATGTCATCTATTATGGTATAGAGGCAAAATATAAAGTTTTCAAAAGATTTAATATCTATAGATTTTATAGTAGTTTTTAGGGTTCCTCCCCCTTATTCAACAGAATTCCAATGTTCCAAGCAAAATTAAAGCACCAACAATTTCCCTAAATATACATATATATATATATATATAATTATTTTTTTTTTTTTAAGACAGGCTCTCACTCTGTTGCCCAGGCTAGAGTACAGTGGCATCATCATAGCCCACAGCAACCTCAAACTCTTGAGCTCAAGCAATCCTTCTGCCTCAACTTCTTGATTAGCTATGACTATAGGCAAGTACCCGTATGCCCAGCTAATTTTTCTAATTTTTTAGAAGATGGAGTCTCCCTGTTTTGCTCAAGCTGGACTCGAACTCCTGCCCTCAAGAGATGCTTTGGCTTTGGCCTCCCAAAGTGCTAGGATTATAGGCATGAGTCTGTGAGCCTTGTCACCCAATCTATTTTCTAATTAGGAAAAACTGTAAAAAAAAAAAAAAAAAGTTTGGCTATTAATCAGATAAAGCAAGGGCAGGAACAAATTCTCTAAAGCTTTAACTTAAAGCAATCATGCACCAACTAACAAGAAGTGCCAAGTGGAAATCCTTTAAATCCTTGGTCAAGCTAGTAAATCAAATGCCATGCCATATTCTGGAAAGATTTGTAGAGTTTAGAGCCACCATCAAAGATTTAAATGATATAGAGTTGGATTCTCCATCCTATCCTTTTTCTGTTTACTTCTATGGCTCCTGCAAAAATCAAATGGGACTGTCACAGCCAAAAGGATTCTAAAGAGATAATGGTATCTAAATGTAAGGTGGTATCATGAATGGAATCCTGGAACAGAAAAAGGACATTTGGTAGAATCAATGCAACAATATTTTGTGAAGCAACCCATCCATTCTAGCAGTTACACTTAGGGTAATCCAGCAGAGACAACATTAGCCTCTTTCCGGAAAATGTAGTTGAGATTTTCTGCGACATTCTGACGACATTGCATAATGTTAGGAAAGTAAACCCAAACTATGAAAACCAACTATTGAACTATTTTGTATTATCCGATATTTCCAGCTAGTGGCAATAAATAAAATATGACCAATAAACTTAGATTCTATATTTAAACTAAGTTTCAAAGATGGGTGTATATTTTATTTTAATTAATTTAAATTGAGATGGCCACATGCATGGACAGCACCATTGAAATTAGGCAGCCATAGAAAGGGCAGGATATATTCCAGATTACTCATGTCTAGTCAAGATTTGAGATGATTATAAACTGCGCCTCTTTGGTCTCTCATTCTAAAATTAACTTTTGTTGTGTGTGTGTTTTTTTTAACAGAGATTAATTTCCTTTGTAATCCCTGACCACCTACCCTTGTTTCCCACAACATCATGAGTCTATCGAAATTCTGCCCATTTCTCAGTCTCTCAGAAGTTTCTAAGGTATTCAGAGAAACCATCAATAGGGGAAGAGGGCCCCAAAGAAGCCTTACATATCTATGATTTCTGCTTCTTATAGATACTGTCTCTATAATTCCCAATTGAATTGGTAGTTCTCTGTATTTAAATACTTTCACAAATGTAATACTTTAAGGTTATTCATCTCTGGAAGTATGAAGAAATATATAATGCTGAGTAAAAACATAACAAAAATAGTTATTTTGAAATTGACTTATATGAGAAAATTAATTTATACTCAATATATATAGTCTGCCAAAACAAAATGCAAGATATTTTACCTATGTTATAACTTTGGTACCAAATTACTTGCCTTTCCTTTTATTTGCACTATCTAGCTATATGTTCATTCACAATCTTTGTCTGTTACTCATCAGAATACAGTGGAAGTTGAAATTCTGTCAGCTATCAAACATCAGAAATTATATTATGATTTTCTTTTTTGCATATTATTTTCTCATTGATTACAGATCAATAAGAAAAATATTGCAAATTTTGTCTTCCTAAAAAGTTCATCATATTTATATACACAGAAAACAACATACTACTTGTTGAAATTAATGAGCTCATCCTATCCTAAAATTTCTTAATATTTTAAAATATATTATTAAATTGGAATACATCTATGTTGTATTACAATATTTATTATTTATGAAATCATTTAAAATAAAAAGCTGTCTCAAAGAACAATTAGAATTTCTAGTTTATTAAAGTGTCACAAAACTCCACAACTCTTAAATATAACAAAATATATATGATTATTTTGTCAATGTGAAGGGAAAAATAGGAATGTAGAACATCATATAGATAATGCTTTATCTTTTTTCTGCCAAAAATGTAGTCTATAATATTAATTTTGTATTTCCACAATATAAAATAATCACCACAAACTTAATGCTCAAAAGAATATAAATTTATTAGCTCAGTTTTGGGGGTTCAGAAATTCAGCATAGCATAAATGAGTTCTCTATATCTCCCACAAGATCTATATTTGGCTGGACTTGGTGACTCACGCCTGTATTACTCTGGGAGGCTGAGAGGGGAGGATCGCTTGAGGTCAGGAGTTTGAGACCAGCCTAAGCAAGAACAAGACCCTTTCTCTGCTAAAAATAGAAAAAGTAGCCGGCATCCTGGTGCCTGCCTGTAATCTCAGCTATTTGGAAGGCTGAGGCAGGAGGATCACTTGAGCCCAGGAGTTTGAGGTTGCTGTGAGCTACGATGATGCCACTACACTCTAGCCAGGGTGACAGAGTGAGACTCTGTGTTGGGGGAAAAAAAATCTATATCAAGGATGTTGATTGACTGTCTTCATCTAGAAGGCCAAATAGGAAAAAATTCCCTACTTCCTTGCCTCTAAGTTCCCTGAGGTTGACAACAAAATTAATTTCTTTGCAGCTGTATTACTGAGGCAACTGAGGTTCCTTTTTGGCTGGCTGATGACTGGAAACCAACCTCAGTTCCTAGACACAACCCTGAACATTCTGCTGTATGTCTCTTTCCATAGACAAGTCACAATATGGCGATTTGCTCCTTTAGGGCCAGCAGGAGACGGGTCTCCCTTGCTTTGCATTCTTTCTTAGGTAATTAGTAAATAGTGCCTATTTAAGGCTCATCAGAGCCCCTGAGGATAATCTCCGTTTTGATTAATTTCAAGTCAACTGATTTGAGACTTTAATTAAATCTGAGAATTTTTATGTACAGAAACGATAGCCCATCGCACATTGACATTCAAGGGAGAGGGCCATAAATGGTTCGTACTGTAGGGACGGCCTCGTGGGGAGCATATTAGAATTTTGCCTTCTGCATATATGACCCTATCTTAAAGGACATATGAGCATTATTTATTGGCAACTATAATTTTATTTAATGTGGCTATTTATTGATGAAAAACCATTTATTTTTTTCTCTTTTGGTTGAATATCACATTTTTCATTTGTTTTATGGAGGCAAACAATATTTTCACATTTTATGTGTTATTTTCTCTCTATGATTACAAAATATTTCCTAAGACCAAAATGCCAGTAAATTTTAGATATATGCAGCCTTTGTAATTTTTGTAATATATTTTACCATAAAATAAGATTATTTTAAGAGAGCAAGATAAGCAATATCCTATCTATTTCTGCTATTCACAAAAATATAAAATAACTTTTATCACAAGTTTACTGTAATCTTTAATTTCACTCTTGTATATACCCTAAATTTATAAATCCAAGAGAGTATTTTAAATTTTTATTTTTATTAGAGAATTATTTTCATATGACTTGAGATAACTTATTTGAAAGTGTAAATTTCAAGAAATTTTCTTAATTTTCATCAATTCCTATCTTAAACAATACACATGGCAGTTTATGGAATTATTTTAGTATCCTGCTCTATATGTAGGCTTATAAGATAATGATTTAAAAAAATATAAATAAAAAGAACAAAATAGTATGAAGCAAAAATTACTCAATTATTATTTAATATTGTCTGTTGATGTAAACAATGTGTTACCATGTGATAATAACAATTTTTTTGTAAAATTACAAGTAAAATAATCACAGCATAAGTAAGCATTGCTTCATAAAGGTAATCCAGTATTTTGAAATTCTATGATATCTGAATTAAAATATTTCTCACTTTATTAGGTCAATTATCATATTTTTGCTGAATATACCTCTTAAAACTGTAAGATATTTTGGTGTTTTAATTTAAATAGAATTTAAATAAAATAGTCTAATCCATTTCTTCATTAATTCATTAACTATTATTGAGTTTCTATGATTTGCAGCTGGAACATATACAGAACTATTCAATTCTTAATTGTTCTAACAAATATCAGTGTTCAAATAATAATAACAATGTATTTGATGACTATAGGTTATGGAAAAGTAAAATAATTGATATCAGTGATACAAGGGACAAAAAGAAAGAATTATAAATACTTTGTTATAAGGTACTTGCACTACCCATGAATTGGTATAATGTTATTAATATTTAAAAGTGGAGTTGTATTAGTTATAATATATATATTGAAAACTTTATGGCAGTCATAAGAAAAATTAAATGAATAAATATAATTGGTATGCTAAGAAAGGAGAGAAAAATGGAATCATATGAAGTGTGCAATTAAAATTACAGAAAGCAGAAATAGAGTGGAAGACAAAAACAGAAAGAGAAAAGCGCTACAAATAGAAAATAGTAACAGAATGGTAGATGTCAATCCAACTTTATCAATAATCACCTTAAATGACAATGGTTTAAATATACCAATTAAGAGACCGAGATTGAATGAATAAAATAGACCCAGATATATATATGTTGTCTGTAAGAAACCCACTTTATGAAGATATATATAGATGAAAAGTAAAGGGAGGAAAAATGATATACATGTTAACAATAACTGAAAGAAAGTTGAACTAGCTGTATTAATTTTATACTAAACAAATTTCAAAGCAAGGAAAATTATTAGTGATAAAGAGATGTGTTGGATAGTAATAAAGAATATAATTCTTAATATATATGTATCTAAAAACTGAGCATCAAGGCACAGGGGAAAAGAAATTGATAGAACTGCAAGGGAAAATGGATGAACCCATTATTATAGAAGAAAACTTCAACACAGTGTATCAGAAATGGACAGCTCCAGCTTGTGGAACTCAACAGCACTGTCAATCAACTAGATGTAAATAACATCTACAAACTATTTCATTCAACAACAGCTGAATAAACCTTCTTCTGAAATTCATATGAAATATTCACCAAGATGGACCACTTTCTGGACCATAAAAACAACTTTAACACATTTAAAAGAATAGAAAGTATATAATGTATGCTTTCAGATCACAAAGGAATTATACTAGCAATCAGTAAGAGAAAGATAAGTAGAAATTTTCAAAATACTTGGATATTAAACAAAACACTCCTAAACAATATGTTAAAAAGTCACATCAAGAGAAATTTAAAATATTTTGAAATAAATGAGAACAAAAAACTAATGAAAACTTTTGAGATGCAGGAAAAATCTGTTCAGAAGGAAATTTATAGCATTGAATCCATATAATAACAAAAAAAGAAACATCTAAAATAAAAAAAAAATCTAAACTTTCAGCCTAGGAAACTAGGCAAAAAAGACAAAATTAAATCCAAAGAGAGCAGAAGAAAATAAGTAATAAAAATTGTGCAGAATTCAATAATATTGAAAACAGAAAAACAATGAAACACAAAGCTAATTCTTTGAAGGGATCTATAAAATTGGTAAGCCTCTAATAAGACTAATAAAAAGATAAGATATAAATTACTAATGTCAGAAATTAGAGGGATCATCATTATAGATTACATGGACAGTATAATAAAGGAATACTATGAACAACTCTATGCCTGCAAATTTGATAACCTAAATGAAATATACGAATTCCTTGAAAGATATGATCTGTATAAACTTACATAAAAAGAAGTAGATAATCTTAATAGACCTATATTTATTTAAAAATCGAAGTCAATAATTAATAGCTTTCTAAAACAGAAACCAACAAGCCAAGATAAGTTCAATGATGAATTCTACTACCCATTAAAGGAAAACAATAATACAAAATCTCTACAAATTCTTCCAGAAGATAGAAGCACAGGGTATATTTTCTAATTCATTCTATGAGGCCAGCATTACCCTAAAAGTAAAACCAGGCAATGATATTTAGGAAAAGGTAACAACAAACCAGTATCTCTCATGAACATAGATGCAAAACTCTTTCACAAAGTATTAGAACATCAAATTCAATATTCTATAAAATGAACTATATATCATGATCATTGGCATTCACTCCAGGTATACAAGGCAAATCCAACATTAGAAAATTAATCAATGTAATTCATTAAAATCACAGGCTAACAAACAAAAATCACTTGATCATATCACCAGATGCAGGGGAAGAAAATTGACAAATCCATCATTTATGATAAAATCTCTCAGAAAATTAGGAATAGGGAGGAACTTGCTAAATGCAATAATGAATGTCTACAAAACCCCTACGACTAACATCTGACTTAATAGTGAGAAAATAAAATCTTTCCTGCTAATATCAGACACAAAGCAAATATGCCTACTGTCACCACTCTTTATCAACATTATACTGAATATCCTATCAATAGCTATAAGAAAAGAAATAGAAATAAAAGGTATACAGAGTGGTAAGGAAGACATAAAACTCTCTTTGTCTCAAATAACATGATTCCTCTATGTAGAAAAACCTAAAGAATCAACAAAGTATTCCAGGACCTAGTAAACAATAATAGCAAGATTGCAAGATACAATAATAAATCACACACACACACACACACACACACACATATATATATATCAGCAATGAACAATTAAAATTTGAAATGAAAAATATACCATTTACATTAGTACTCCAAAAATTAAATACTTAAACATAAAATTAATAAAATGTGTAAATGAGAAAAACTATAAAACTGTTATTAAAAACATTAATATTTAAATAAGTAGAAAGATATTCCATGCTCACTGATAAGAAAATTCAATATGGTCAGACTATCAGTTTTTGCTGTCTTGATCTATAGATGTAATGCAATCCAATGATCTATAGATATAATGCAATCCAATTAAAACACAAGTTATTTTGTGGATATTGGCAAACTGATTCTAGCATTTATATGGAAAGTTAAAAGGGCCAGAATAGTCAACACAATATTGAAGCAGAATAAGAACATCAGAGGACTGACACTACTTGACTTTAAGATGACTATAAAATTACTACTAATTGAAACTATGTAGCATTGGTGAAAAATCGACAAATAGACCCATGGAAAACAACAGAGAACCTAGACAAACATCCACAAAAGTACAGTCAACTGATCTTAATCAAAGTAGCAAATACAATAAAATGGACAAAAAAAATATTGTCTTCTCAATAAATGGTGCTTTAACAACTAACTGGATGACCACATGCCAAAAAAAAAAAAAATCCCTTAAAAACTTGAAAAAAAAAATAGATCCAAGTGGATCAAAGATCTAAGTGTAAAATTTGAAAGTATAAAACTCTTAGAAGATAACTCAGGATAAAATCTGTATGACCTTGAGTTTGATGATAACTTTTTAGACACAAACCAAAGGTATGATGCATGCAAGGAAGAATTGGCAAGATGGTCATTAAAATTTAAAACTTCCACTCTATGGAGACACTGTCAAGAGAATGAGAAGACAGGCTACACATGTGAAAATATGTGCGAATGACTACAAAGAACTCTTAAAAGCCAGTAATAATAAAACAACCCAGTTAAAAAATGGAGACAAGATCTGAGATATACAGATGGCAAAAAATCCTATGAAAAGGTGCTGGACATCATACATCATTAGGGAAATAAAATATTAAAACAATGAAATACCACTACACAACTATTAAAATGGCTAAAATACAAGATACTGACATTGCTAAATGCTGACAAGGATGTGGAGCAACAGGAACTCTCCTTCATTGCTGATGTGAATGAAAAATGGTTAGCGACCTTGAAAGACTGGCAATTTCTTATGAATTAAACATACTCTTACCCTACAACTCAGCAGTCCTATCAAGTAAATGAAATGAAAACTTATGCCACAAAAAACCTGCACACAGATGTATATAATAGTTTTATTCATAACTGGAAAATCTTGGAAGCAATAAAGATGTCATTCAATAGGTAAATAGATAAATTTACTATGGGATATTCAGACAAAAGGATACTATTTAAAACTAAAAAGAAATGAGTGATGAAGCCCTGAAAAGACATGGGGGAAATATATATGCATATTGCTAAGTGAAAGAAGCCAATATGAAAAGGCTGTATACTATATGATTCCAACTGTATGGCATTCTGGAAGTGACAAAATTATGGATACAGTAAAAAACAAAACAAAACAAAAACGATGGTCTGAGTTTGAGGGGCAGTATGAATAGATGGAGCACAGGGGACTTTTAAGGAAGTAAAGCTATTCTTTATGCTACTGTCAAAACCCATAGAACATTCAACACCAAGAATTTGCCACAGTGCAAACCAGAGGCCTGGGTGATAATTAGGTGTCAATGTTGGTTCGCTTACTGTGACACAGGTACCACTCTGGCGCTGGGTGCTGCGGGAGGAGGCTGTGTGTGTTTGTGTTGCAAGGTGAGTGGCACATAGGAATTCTCTGTGCTTTTCATCCAATAGTGTGGTGAACCTGAAGCTGCTCTAAAAAATATAGTCTTTATAAAAATACTTCAAGAATTCATGAATTCTATTTAGTCAGTGCATTATAATCCATCCTGTTTATGATGATGCTCAAGTTGTCAGAATTTGGCTAGTGAGTGCTCCTTCCATCTGTCTGCTTTGTCTGTATGTTTTTAGCACTTTATAGCTTTCTGTGATCAGGATTACCTTGCATTTTCTTAGTCCTAGCCTGTGAACCACTTATTTTCAAAACTGACCTGGTTCCTTTTCTGGGGGGAAGAATAGAACCAATGGCTGAGCACTAAGTGTCCATACTGCTATCAGAGAAACTGAGCTGTCGTTGGCACCAGACTTTCTCAGGGGATATATCTGAGAAAATATTTTAAATCCTGAGCTTATATATCCAATCCAGTTATTACTGGTTCTTTCAATCTATATTATCATTCTATTTAATCACAATTAAGAGATTAGTTATTGATAACAATAATATATTAATATTTACTCATATACTAAATCTTACAGTGAAGATGGTTTTTAAATTTATATCACAATGACACTCTCACAAATAAAACAATTAATAAATTCAGTGTTACTTTTCAGTTCATTTTGAACATAGCATAAATCCAACTGAAATTACATAATAAGAGTACCGTGTTCAAAAGTTACTTGAAATAATTCCTTTTATTTTCTTTATCTGAAGTAATTGTATCAAGCAGGTAATCTGCTAGATTCACTTGTTTCTTTTTTTTTATTTTTTATTTCAGAATATTACGGGGGTACAAACGTTTTGGTCACTTAAATTGCCTTTGCAGCACTAGAGTCTGAGCTACAAGTGTGCCCATCCCCCAGACAGTGGGCGCCACACCTATTAGTTGTGAATTTATCCATCTCCCCCCCCCACCTGTCTGAAACCTGATGAATATTACTTCCTTATGTGCCCATATGTGTTGATTGATTTGTACCAATTTAATGGTGAAAACATGTGGTGTTTGTTTTCCCATTCTTGTGATACTTCACTTAGAAGAATGGGCTCCAGCTCCATCTGGGATAATACAAGAGGTAGTTCTCCAGGTTTCTTTATTTTATTTTATTTTATTATTTTATTTTATTTTATGGCTGAGTAGTACTTGGTGGTATACATATACCATGTTTTATATATATTTGCTTTAATTATATTTCCTGTTACATTAATTATTAAAATATATGAAAATTATTTACTCAGAGCTCTTATTTCTTTCCCTATTCTTCTTCTTATTATTGTTGCCTTCTATATGTACTTGCTTTACAGAATTTCTGTTTCATAATTTTGGGTGGTTATACATGGATATATCAGTATCTCCACTTCTTTTTAATAAAATACTGTATACAGATGGTCTCTGACTCATAATTTTTCAATTTATTAATATAATTTTTTACTTTATGATGGTGTGAAACCATCAAGTTTTTTATAATATATGATTTTATGTAATCTAAATATTCAATATATTGCATAGGATAGTTAATACTGTGTTATAAAATATGCTTTGAATTAGAAGATTTTGCCAACTGTAGGCTAATGTAAATGTTCTGAGCACATTTAAGGTAAGCTAGGCTAAGCTATGATGTTTGGTAGGTTAGATGTATTAAATTAATTTTGACCTACAGTATTTCAACTTATGATGCATTTATCAGGATGTAAGCCCATTGTAAGTCAGGTATCATTTTATGATAATATGTAAACCAAAAATTGTGGGCTGCTTTTATTGTTCACTTAATAACATAGCATGAAGATGTCTATATATCTGTTCATAGAGCTATTTCTCATTATTTTATGGAACAGCTTTTTAAAAATAAGGTTCATATGCCATAAAACTAACCAATTTAAGGGCACGATTCAATAATTTTTAGCATAGTCACAATACCACAATTCATTATAGACCATTTTTATCACCTCTAAAAGAAACCCCATACCTTTTAGATATAAGTGCACACTCCACAATTCTCCCCAGCCCCAAGGAACTACTAATCTTTCTATCTCTATGTATTTGGTAGTTCAGGAAATTTTATTAAAATAGAATTTTATGTGTTTTTAATTATTAACTTCTTTTAGTTAACATAATATTTTCAAAGTTCATCATTCTTTTTATGGTCAAATAATATTACATTATGCACACACACACACCCATGTTTGTTGCTTATATAGCACATTTTATTTAATAATAGCTGATGGACTTTTAGTTGTTTCTGTAAGGCTGGTGGCTGGGTCCCCCGCCCCTCTTCCCCCATCCTCACAACATTGCAAAGCCTGCAGATCTTGCACAACAGCTGCCCTAACTGCCTCCTGTTACCAACAGAACATCTTGGCCTGGACCCCCTGCCAAGACAAAGCAGGAAGATGCCCGGGATGCAAAACACCCTGCCTCGACCCCTAGAGACAGACAACAACAACAGCTAGCCCCCTATAAAAGCTAACTCTCAGTCCTGGGCTGCACGACTTCTGGGGCCCCTGCTCTGGGACCCTTGAATCTTGCCCAGAAGTGCTTTCAATAAACGCTATGTCTGTTAGCATTGATTCGGCCTCACTACTGTTCTTCCACCCCCGCAAAAAAGCCAAAGTTTCTACCTTTGGCTATTATAAATAGTGATGTTTGCACATTTATATACAAGTTTTTTCATGGATATATGTTTTCATTCTACTTGGGCATGTATGTATGAGTGGAATTGCTGGACCAATGGTAACTTCATGTTTAACTCTTGGGAAATGTATGAGAATGATTTATAAAGTAGCTTCAAAATTTTATATTCTTAACAGCAGTGTATGAGTGTTTAAATTTCTTTACATTCATATCAAAATGTTATTTTTTGTCTTTTTAAATTATTGCCATTCTAGTTAGTATATGTGAAGTGATGTGTCATTGTGGTTTGGGGTTTTTCTTCTTTATATCATTTATATCCACTCTAATCTTTATTATTTTCTTATTTCTGCTCACATTGGTTTGATCTTTGTCAAATACCCTAAGGTGAAATGTCAGGTAATTGATTTGAACTATTTCTAGTTTTTAATGCAGGCATTTGCAGCTGCAAATTTCCCCTGTGCCCTAAGTAGGGGCTGGGAATGAAAAGGGATTCTCCGACTGTCATTTCCAATTGCAAGGAATTTAGCCTCTTTGAAAGATAACTGGGGGCAGGATGAGAAATGCCAGTGGCCTGCCCCTCCTGACTAGGAATCATAGCCCTCAAACTGGAGCTGGGCAGGAAGGGAGCCCTGTGTTCTTGGTGGTACCTTCCTAGATTAGAGTTTCTATCACAGGAGAGGAGAAAGGAGTGGGATGGGTCATGATGCAAACACCACAGACTCTGTTCTTCTGGAGTTTAGGTAGGTATTCTTAAATAAATATTTCTTCATTTGCTGTATGTCTTTAGGGCCATTCTGAGAGATTTTAGATGATTATTTATTTATTTTAGTAGTTTTCACTAGTTTCAATGGAGAGAGGTCAACAGAGCTCCTCAGACTGTCAGGCCAGAATTCAATCCTCTCATTCTTTTTTATACCACATTATAGTCCAATGTGTAGATAAAACAATATTTATTCAACAATAATCTATGTGTGCCCATTTTTTTGTGTCTTATATTTTCTGTCACTAATATGGCCAAGGTCAGTGGTCTCATACACATTTTTGTGTAGTATACGCTTGTGGAGGAGGATATTCAGTCACTTCACTGGAGTTAGATCGAAGGGTAGATGCATACATGGCTTGTTTAGGTACTGACAAATTCCTTTCCACTGGAGTTATATCATTTGAGTTCTAGTCTATCAATCAAACTATTTTTATAGTGCACAGTATAAAATATAAAATTTCTTAAAATGATAACTAAATTTTTCATTAGGAATTAGTAAAGCCTTTATTCATGTTAAATTTTAAAAATTATATTTGTTTTGAATTTGTTTTCTCTCTTTATTAAGTCATTTTTCTCTCTCTCCTTTCCTGTATTTTCCTTAACCCTTTCTCTTTTTCTCTCTCTCTTTTCTTATCCTATATGGGGATTCTCTTGCATATTCTAAATTATTCAGGTCTTTTACTTTTTATACTGGGTTTGCTAGTCCCGTGAATCATTTGTTGTCTTCAATTACTTTGCTTCTAAACTCCAGCTACTCATCACATCCATATAATGGTGACACTTGTGAAGTTGATTTTCCTTCAATGTATTCTGCTAAGGTATTCATTTATTCACCTAATATTCTTGATAACCTACCATGTGCTCAGTATTGATGACACAAATACAAACACACAGACTCTGATTTCAGTAATCTTACAATAGAGTGGTAAAGATAGAGAGGTGATTCCATCAATTATTATTTGAAATATTAATATTAAGCATATGAAGTAAGTACAGGAAGAACATGAAAACTGCCTTTGCCTATTATCCAAGAAAAGCTGCTACACTTATGTGCTGAAGCATTTTGCTCAGAAGCTGCCTGTCACTCTGCTCAGTGTTGGATCTTGACATGACAGCTCTGAGTCTCTCTAAGCAGCTCTGGTGAGTTTTGTGGAAGGTTTATTTCCTGATTTTTTCATGTTAATGCAAAAGATGTTACTCTTAGGATAAATGAAACCAGAAAGAAATTAATTGCTCAAATTCTTGATTCCATAATACTTCTTGTTTAACTGCATCAGATGGAGTTTGATCAGAGTGGCAGGATTACTATTTGTGACATATATTAAGAAATTATTTTTCAGGAATCAAGCCTCGCACAATTAGGTCATCTGGCTAAGTGATGAATGTTGCTTCTACATCTGGTATCATGTGTGAAGGTATTAGCTCTGGACTTGAAAAAAGAAATGATATGGATAAGAAGCGACAAACTGGAACAGACAAGAATATAGGGAGATGCGTGCACACAAACACACACACACACACACACATCCCATGTCAGTATCTTACAAACACCAGTTTTGATGATACAAATAATATGCACAACAAAGTAGAACCTTTTAGTAGAGAACTGTACTTGCTCCTTGTGCAACATTTAGAAAAGCTGAAAAAGATCAGGTGGGAGTAGAAAAAATGAGGGGATTGGCTGCTACATAACACCAAGCAGGTGACCCAATAATCCAGTGACAATGTGCAGGAGATGCAAAAATGTGCATTGTCTACAAAGACCAAAATCTAGAAAAGTGACTGCTAACTTACTTCCATTTAACCAAGATCATGCAAATTTTTCTCATTATCAATACTAATTTAGAACAATAAATAGAAAGAAATTTGGGGAAATATCATTTCAATTTAGCTAAAATGACATATTACAAAACCACCAAAATAACTATTTTTAAGCACACAAAACAACATAGTAGTCTAAGAATTTATATCTTATAATCTAAAGCTCACTTTTGAATAGGGAGATTAGCTATTTTATCTCACTGTAAAACTCAAAACCAAGAAGTCTCTGTATAGTGACTGGATTAAAATGATTTTTGGAAACTTATAGGGTTACATGTTGGGAGTGTAGAAAATCAAAGGAGGGTGTAGCTTGTTAGCAACTAAAGATAAAGTGATCTGTTTGAAGTTTTAAAACAGTTTTAAGCTGGCACTGTTACTTCAAAATGAAACCTCCCTAAGAGGACCTGAAGAGTCCTTTATGAGCTAACAAATATTTGGCTTAATTTATATGTGTTCAAATGTATTTAATTCAACAGGGCTAACCCAGTATAATTAAAAGATGATTCAGAAGAAATTAATGCTTGTATGTCATATGCCTAATTACATAAAAGTGTTTAGATTTTATACCTTCATTTAACAAACATTCATAAAGAATATTGCTGTGCAATGTAGAATATTATACATATAAAAACCAAAAATACACATAAAGACAATATAAATTGCTCTCAGTATACATGGTATTTGTCTAATGGGAAAGATTATTTTGGGGTCAAATGCTGATATATTGGGTAGAACGAGACACTGAAAAAATTAGTGAAGTATGAAAGTGAACAAGTTTTGTTTTCTTTCAGCACCAATGAGAATACTATTGAGACATTGGTATATGAGGTATTTTTATTTTTTCCTCTAAAGTTGGGTGACATTTGTATAGGAAAACATGATGCGAGAGCATATTCATTTTAAAGGAGAATAATTAACAAAAATATTGAGTAGAAAAATGTATTTAAGGACCTGTGTTAAAATTTTAGTTGTTAGATATGTAAGTTCGAGACTGTGCTATGATGAGCAAGTTCTAGAGATGTGCTGTGCAACATAGTGCCAAGAGCTACCAGTGCAGAGTTGTGCATTCAGAGTCTGTTAAGAGGGTAGATTTCATATCATGTTCTTACCACAAAAAACAATAAATAAAACAAACAAATAAAAATAAAAACAAACAAACAAAAAGAAACACAAAGCACCTTTGGGAGGTGTTGGTTATGTCTGTTACCTTAATTGGTATGATGGCATGCATGATAGTATGATGGGGTTTGCATATGTCCAAACTCACATATTGTATACATTAAATATGTGCAGGTCTTTGCATATCAATTATACCTCAATAAAACTATTTTTTAAAATGGGCTAAAACATAGAGCAAATAAAAGCTAGCAATGACATATTTAAAAAGTTTTCTTATGAAGGGGTGGCAGAATATGATTCCTCAAAGAAATAAATGTAGACTTATCATTTGACCCAATAATCCCACTAGTGGGTATATACCCAAAGGAAAAGAAGTCATTTTATCAAAAAGGCACCTGTACCCAAAGGTTTATTGCAACACAATTTACAACTGCAAGTATGTGGAATCAATCTAAGTGCCCTTCCCAATTCATGTGTAAAGAAAATGTGAGATATATACATATATATACACACCACAGAGTACTCTTCAGCCATAAAAAGGAATGAATCAATGTCTTTTTTTTTCTTGTATCAATGTATTTTGCAGCAATTTGTATAGAACTAGAGAACATTTCACTAAGCAAAGTATTTTAGGAATGAAAAAACAAACACCCTATGTAATCTGTAATACTAATAATTTGGAACTAATTTATGAACACAGTGATAAGCAAAAGTCATTGGAAATTAAGAAGGGGCAAGGCGGTTAGAGGGGAGGGGTAAAAACTGTATTTGGGTGATGGCCACAGTAATAGCCTTGACTTAAGTATCATAAAAACTATCCATGTAACGAAAGCTCTTGTACCCACTTAATATTTTGAAATAAAAAAAATCTTATGCATCACTTCATTTTAAGGTCGACTCACTAAATTTCATTTTATACCAAATGAATAACCACAAGAATATTAATTTGCAATACAATTCAAGTATGAATACTTACCATCAGTACTTTCCACAACTATGATAGTTTTATGGATATTTAAATACAGGCAGCCCCTGGGTTACACATGAGATATGTTCCTGAGAAAGTCTTTGGATCAAATTTGTACATAAATTGGAACCCTGATGAACAGCACACATATGACAATAATAATAATATAAGGATCATATGTGGCTATAATCATGCAGTGTAATACTATAGTAATAATGATACCCCTGTATCATAATAATAAGTTATAGAAACTATTGTACTCTTTCTTTAATTCAAAGAAACAGAGTACAGTAACAAACTCATACAAAAAGTTTAGATAGGAGATAGCAGAAATTTCAGAAAAGAGTATTAAAGATTAACACTCAACTAATGTTGCATCAATGCTAAGCTAATAGGAATGTTGTACTTATTTTGATCTTATAACCAAATCAATAACTTTTCCATTTCAATAATTAATTCACTATGCTGCTTGTTAATACTGATGCTCCCATTAGAGCGCTGCCGTTCACATGTTCTGGTATTCTCACTTTACCTTTATAGTTGCTCCAGTTGTTGAGCTTTCACAATGAGTGATGGTGTCCGGCCTTTCTCCAAATGATTAATTATATCTGCTTTTGTTTCTGTTGTAATCACCTTTCTCTTTGCTACACACTCACCTGTATTTGCAGTGAACTTTCACTTTGCAGATTTAGTCATAAGTGTAAACACACACTAACAAAATTGAATAAAATAGTTAAGACAAAAATGAGTGTAAGAGACAGTAGAAACAATGAGACTAGCCCATGAGTGCAGAACCTGTGGCCTTCTACGTCCTTAAGTGGGGCCTTTTGACTGAATCCAAATGTTATAGAAAAAAATTCTTTTGTTTTTATTAATACATTTTTGTCTGTCTTTCATACTTTTATTTATTTTTAAAATGAATGTATTTAAAATACAATAAAATGAAATGAATGTTAATGAAATAAATCTCCCAGATTGACCAGCACAATTAGAACAATTAGTAAGCCATAAGGGCGAACTGACAGCTGCTATGGTCATGACTCAGTTCTAGCGTCCCCTGCCTGACTGCAGCCATGGCATGAGGCTGGTTGGTGAGAGTTTTGGGGGGTTGAGTATGCCAGTCTGTTATTGGCTTTTGACAACAGTGCACTGTGTTTCTGTTTGAAGTGAAATTTGTGAATAGTTGGCATGGCTCAATAATATTTTTTAATTCTGTCTGCTTCATAGCCCATCATATCGAAGACCAAGAGAATGCTGAAGGAAGAAAACAGATTTTTTAAAATGAGGATTGGGAATTACAATATGACCTTGTTTCTGCTAAAGATAAGATGATTTGCTTGCTTTGTGATTCTCCAATATCAACAATAAAGAAATCCAATGCTCATCAGCATTAAAACAGTCATAAGGACCACAAATATTTTAAATTAGAGAGAGAGGCATGCACAAAAGATTGTATTGCAGAAATTAAAGGATGAAAAGCAAAAGCAATGACAATTCATTCAAGCAGCAATAAGACCCAGAAATAATGCCACTGAAGGAACTTATAAAGTAGCTTACATACTTGGGAAAAAAGGGAAGCCATTCAATGATGCAGAAATTGTGAAAGAATACTTTGTCAAGTTTTAGGATGATTAGACCCTAATAACGTTTTAAAGTACAAACAACTGCCTCTTTCAAGAAGAAAGATAACTGATTGGCAGAATGAATTAGCCTTCAACTTAACAGAACACCTTCATGCAGTAGTTCAAAAGGAAAATACATATTATTCAATCGCTTTGGATGAATCAACTGATACTACTGACTTGGTACAGGTTTTACACTTCATTTGGGTTACAACAGAAGATTTTCTTTCCTACAAAGAGTTACGCACTTTGGGCACTCTTGCAAACAAAATGCAGGGAATAGATATCTTCAACAACTTTCAAGATAAATGTCGTGAACTTGGACTGAATTTGGTAAATTTAGTGAGTGTACATATAGATGGCAAACTAGGTGGCAAACTAGAAGGCAAACCTTCCATGACAGGAAAACATGAAAGATTTATAGCACAGATTTTAAAAAGTATTAAAAAAAAAGTAACAGATCCAGATGCTCTCATTTCTTTTCATTGTATCCACAAAATCTCTGTACTAAAGCTACTATTTTAAGTGATACTTAAACTTAAAACTTTGCAACAAGTTTTAATTGTTAAATATATTGGTGCAAATGCAACATTGCATCATCCTTAGTCTTGTAACATGCTAAGGTTGAATGATGAGGTATTCAGTGTGGATTTGCCATATCATTCTAAAGTGTGTTGGCTATTACAGGGACAGGTGTTAGCCAAAGTTTTATTTCTGTGAGAAGAGATAGTTAAATTTTATGAAGAACAGATGGAATCAGCAATGTGAATTATTGAAAGAAGATTTCTGTAGTCATGCAGCATTTCTCTGTGATATCATGTCAAAGCAAAACAACTTGAATATTTCTTTGCAAGGTAATACTAAGTCTATGTATGATATTATATTTGGCAAAAAATCCAAGCTCCATTTTGTAAAAAGTGACTTTTTTTCAAAACACTTCTTCAAAGGACATTTGGATGAATATTTCCCCCTGTTACCAAAGGTAATTGATGAGCAGGATGATATATGCAAATCATTTGAAGAATACACTACTGTTATAGACCTGTTAATTGAAGAGTACAATGAAAAATTCATTGACTTTGAGAATCATGCCATCACATTCAAATTAGCATTTCAGCTTCACCTAGTTAATATTACCAAGGCACCTAAAGAACTACAGATAAAATTGATTCAGCACTCAGTAGATGACATTTTAAAGTCATTGTTTGATGCTAAGAAAGGTCCAATTAAATATGGAAAAATGCAGTAGAATACTCATGCCTTTGGCAACATGACCTAAAAATGCTTTGTTGCTTTTCAACCACTTATTGCTGAGAATCTACATTCTCCTACCTAATGCAAATCAAGATGCCGTTTGTCACAAATGACTGATACCAATCTAGAGGATCAGCTGAAATTACAGACCTCCATGCTGCAACCAAATATTAAAATGCTTTCCAACAAAAAGCAGACACAACAAAGTCATTAAAAGGTTAGTTAATTTTACAATTAACAAATAGTTTTCATTTTTTGAAATTATTAGGCACATAGTAGTTAGATTTTTTTAAAAAAATGTAGATTTTTAAGTTTCTCTAATTGAAGTTTCATTTTTATTATTTCAGCATATTATGGGGGTACAAATGTTTAGGTTACATGTGTTGCCCCCACTCCTGAGTCAGAGCTTCAAGCATGTCTATCCCCCAGATAGTGCGCATTGCACTCATTATGTATGTGTATGCCCATCCTCTCCCCCCTCCCATCTGCCCAACGCCCAATAAATGTTATTCCTATATGTCCACTTAGGTGTTGCTCAGTGAAACCAATTTGCTGGTGAGTACATGTGGAGCTTATTTTTCCATTCTTGGGATACTTCACTTAGTAGAATGGGTTCCAGCTCTATCCAGGAAAATACAAGAGGTGCTGTATCACCATTGTTTCTTACAGCTGAATAGTACTCCATGGTATACATATACCACATTTTATTAATCCACTCATGTATTGATGGGCACTTGGGTTGTTTCCACAGCTATGCAATTGTGAATTGTGCTGCTATAAACATTCGAGCGCAGATGTCTTTTTCATAGAATGTCTTTTGTTCCTTTGGGTAGATGCCTAGTAATGGGATTGCTGGATCAAATGATAGCTTTACTCTGTAGCTCTTTGAAGTATCTCCATATTACTTTCCACAGAGGTTGTACTAGTTTGCAGTCCCACCAGCAGTGTAGGAGTGTTCCTATCTCTCCACATCTACACCAACATTTATTGTTTTGGGACTTTTTCATAAAGGCCATTCTCACTGGAGATAAATGATATCTCTTTGTGGTTTTGACTTGCATTAGCCTGATAATTAGAGATGTTCAGCATTTTTTCATAATTTGTCGGCCATTATTCTGTCTTCTTTTCAGAAGTTTCTGTTCATGTCCTTTGTTCATTTTTTGAGAGGGTTGTTTGATTTCTCTGATTTTCTTGAGTTCAGATTCCAGCTGATAGATTCCAGCTATAGCCCTTTATGGATGTGTAGCTTGTGACAACTTTCTCCCATTCTGTAGGTTGTATGTTTGTTCTCGTGACAGTTTCTTTGGCTGTGCAGAAGCTTTTTAATTTGATCAGGCCCCATTAATTTATTTTTGTTTTTGCTGTGATTGCCTTTGGGATCTTCTTCATAAATTCTTTGCCTCAGCTGGATAGCCATATATAGAAGAAGACTGAAACAGGATCCACAACTTTCATCTCTCATAAAAATCAACTCACGCTGGGTAACAGACTTAAACCTAAGGTGTGAAATTATTGTAATTCTAGAGGAAAATGTTGGAAATAACTGAAGTTTCTTGAATGCATCCTTATTTGATTACAGCTAAATTAATGTGGCCTCCCAACATGAAAGGGTTTCCCACCCTTGGAATAGCCACTAGTGTAAAGATACTGTACCAAGAAACAACTTATAGCATGCAGGTTTGTTTACATTGCAGAAGAAACTAGCTCTTGAGTTATTAATTTGATTATTTATTATAAATTATCCTTATGGGAAGCTTTGGGAGCCCGTTTGTAAACATGGAAGGTTGTAAGTTGGTTTGTCTATAACATGGGGACTCTCTGTATATCTATTTTTACATAAAAATAGAATATTATGTAAAAGATATGTAATTAGCCTTTTGAGTTACATATTCCTTGGGGAAATTTAATTTTTCTAATGCATATCTTCTTGAAGTAAATATTCTGATATATTCTCTATGAATTTTAAAATATTAGATCTAGATTGTCTCCCCTAACAATTACTTTTATCACAAAAATGTGTAGGTTTTTAAGAACTTTTAAGTTTGTATAGACTCTGGGTAAACTAAACTTTAACCACTCATTAAAATATTATTGGGCAATTATTACTCATAATGCTTTGAATTGATATAGGGCAGACAGCTTGAGGAAAAATGATAGAATTGGATCCTGTTCAAAGTAAGCTAACAGTTTAATGATAGGGATTGTACTTTCATCTTTACTTTTAATTTTCTTCTTGTGTTACAAGAATAAGAAGACACAATTTATTAGGTAATAGAAGATACAAAATGTATTTACAGGGCTGGGGGCAGTGGCTCATGCCTGTAATCCTAGCACTCTGAGGGGCCAAGGTGGGAGGATCACTTGAGGTCAGGAATTCATGCCTGTCACTAGGGCATGGTGGCACTTATGGTGGCATCCAGGGCATGGTGGCACTCTAGCCCAGGCAACAGAGTGAGACTCTGTCTCAAAAAAATAAAAATACAAAATGTGTCTAAATAGATATAAATATTATGGAAGAACATGATTGAGAAATAACCTTTATTTGTAATAATGAGACAATAATTTTATGAAGGAAGTTGTATTTGGGATTGGCTTGAAAGAGTGTGTCAAATTTGTACAAACTTAGATTGAAGAAAATTTCCAACATAAAACATATTCATAGGAAATTTATAAAGATTAAGAGCTTAGTTTGGAACCTGAAGCTCAATAAAATTTTATTAGAGCTTGAAGTTTTTACATAGTTATATGATATAAGAGATGTGATATTCGTTAACAGTTTAGTAAACAGTGGTTTTTTCTTTATTATTTTGTTTTTTGATGAAAAACTAGAGTAAACTTTAACGAAAGGCCAATGGGGGTGGAAATGATTAATTCACTTAAGAAGAGCAAAGCGATTGAGAGTCTTAGTGAAAGCGTTCACAAGGGACAACAGAAAAAGGGATCACACAAGTTGTCATTAATTTCCTTATTCTTATATCTAAGCATTCAGCAAGCATATCTGGCAGATACCACATTAGGTACTTAAGCACAATAATGAGCACAATGAATATAAATTACTTTGATGAAGCATTGGTACAAAAAATGTTACACCATAAAAAGATACATAGATATTTGGTTATATATTTTAAAAGCTAAAAAGTAGACAGCCTTATAAGAGAATAACAAGGAAGGCAATACTGGAGGCATTATCCTCAAAGGAGAATCAGAGCCAAGGTGATAAAGCAAATTACAGGTGAAGAACTCTATGAGCTCAAACTTAGAGTAGATCTGTATTATTTAAAGTACTGTTATAAAGGGTGATGCTATTGAGACCATAATAATCCAGAGGAAACATGGCAGGGAGGAAGGCAGGGGAATGATTCATTACTTCCAGGATTATATATGCGATTTAAGTGTAATAAGAAGACACTAAAATATTAATATAAGCTAATCAATTTATAATTTTAAAGAATGATCAGAATGATCAGATGAAGAATGTATCAGAAAGAGGGAAAAGAGATATTCTTTTATCTAGGAAGAAATGATAATAGAGAACTAAAGCAGTGGCAGTGGAATTTAAAAGAGATGAATAGATTTGAGATGTTATTATAATAGCATTGAGAAGACATTTCAGAGTATTTAGTAGGTATATTTATGTCTGTATTATTTTAAAAGTTGAAATTTTATTTTTAAAATGTGCATTGTCTAATGGTAAAAATAAAATTACTAGGTAACATAGGTAAATAATATAGCATCTATTTGACATAGTATCCTCACTAGATTCTATAGTGCATAAAAGTGTAAATTATATTTTAGACAAATGAAATTCAAAAAACTTCAGAAGATATTATTATTTAAAAAAAATTTTAACTTCCTTACATTTGGATTCTCAAATTAAATGATAGAATGTGTTTCCATAAAATGACTCAGTTAGGGCCAGGCTCAGTGGCTCATGCCTGTAATCCTAGCACTCTGGGAGGCCAAGGTGGGTGGATCGCTCAAGGTCAGGAGTTTGAAACTAGCCTGAACAAGAACAAGACCCTGTCTCTACTAAAAATAGAAAGAAATCAATTGGCCAACTAAAAATATATAAAAAAAATTAGCCGGTGTGGTGGCACATGCCTTTAGTCCCAGTTACTCAGGAGACTAAGGCAGGAGGATTGCTTGAGCCCAGGAGTTTGAGGTTGTTGTGAACTAGGCTGATGCCACGGCACTCTAGCCCAGGCAACAGAGTGAGACCCTGTCTCTACTAAAAATAGAAAGAAATAAATTGGCCAACTAAAAATATATGAAAAAAATTAGCCTGGCATGGTGGCACATGCCTTTAGTCCCAGTTACTCAGGAGACTAAGGCAGGAGGATTGCTTGAGCCCAAGAGTTTGAGGTTGTTGTGAACTAGGGTGATGCCACGGTACTCTAGCCCAGGCAACAGAGTGAGACTCTGTCTCAAAAAAAAAAAAACAACTTTGAAAAAAATATTAATTGTCTGAAAAGAATGGACTGAGATACCTTTCTCCCGTTATTTCCCATACAACAATAAACTTTATTAAGCACAATTTATCTGAAACTGCTGTGAATTCAATGGGTATAAATGCTTTGTTCGAAATAATTAAACAGAAGAGAGAGACAAGATAAGGTGGAAAATGGGAAAGAAAATGGGAAAGGAAAATTAGAGTTGTTAAAATGACCTCTAATATTAAAAGCTAAGCACAACAAATACATGCAGGGATGGTTGCTTCACTTGAACAATTTAGGTTGTTTAACATTGTAACTTATAAAGCTGATTGCAAGAATTGGCACACCTTGCATGTTACTGTCCTAGATGACATTATTTACTGATTTTTGCATACTATATTACCAGCTTCAGGAAATGTCATTCTGTAAACAACAACTTCCCAAAGTAAACATAATATCAGAAAAGGCAATTACCATTTGTCAGTTATGTTATAAATTAAAATGGAACTATTTATAGTCATTAGGGATAAATATTTTACTTATAGACAAAAGGCTCAAGATTTAAATATGTAGTGAAACAATATACATGTATTTTGATGTGAGCTCTCAGGAGAGGAACTAAATTTGTAATTTAAAGTGAACATTTTCAAGACACTGCTTATGAAACAAAATACATTTGGACCAGTGATGAGATAATTATCAAAATTCACATAGTATGTGGATATGCTCTCAAACTGATGCTTATTTTGTTATAAGGGAAAAAATAATGATCCTCAAAAGTTTTATGTTTTCAATATATTTGGTAAATTTTATTAGTGGCTATTTTATTTTCAAATGAGTATGAATTACGTGGAAGTTCTTTAATTTTTACCTTTAAGTCAGTTAGAAATAGAATAAAATAAATCAACAAAAATTCAAATATATTTTTATCGTATTGTTCTTTTATATTGCAATTTTTACATACCATTACATTTCACTTTTGGGGTGACATTATTGATTTAATAACACTATGAAGAATTAAGTATTTCATACATTGTTAGAGTAATTTTCTTTTATAAGCTATGGAAAAACATGTTGCACTCAATTCCCATCAAAATGAAATTTCTGTCAAATTGTACGTATTAAATTCAAAACATTGTTTGATAATTATCAATGCAATCTCTATTAAAATACCAACATCATTTTCACAAATCTAGAAAAAACAATTCTATGCTTCATATGGAACTAGAGAAAACCAGGTATAGCAAAAGTGATTTTAAGCAAACAGAACAAATTAGGAGGCATCAATTTGCTAGACTTCAAGCTATGCTACAAGGTTATAGTAACTAAAACTTCTTGATGCCAGCACAAGAACAGAGACATAGACCAATGAAACATAACCTAGAACCCAGATATAAAACCATCCTCATATAGCCATCTAATCTTTGAGAAAGCAGACAAAAATATACACTGGGGAAAATAATCTTTATTGAATAAATGGTCATGGGAAAACTGGATACCCACATGTAGAAGACTAAAACAGAATCTGCACTTTTCACCTCTCACAAAAATCAACTCTTGGATCACAGACTTAAACTTAAGGCATGAAAGTATAAGAATTCTAAAAGAAAATGTTTAAAAAACATTTTTAGACATGGGCTTAGGCAAAGAATTTATGAGGAAGACACCAAGGCAATCAGAACAACAATAAAAATAAAAAAATGGGACCTGATCAAATTAAAAAACTTCTGAACAGCCAAGGAAACTATCATGAAACCAAATAGACAACCTATAGAATGGGAGACAATATTCGCATGTTACACATCCGATAAAGGGTTGATAACTAAAATCTATATAGAACTCTAGAACTCAGGATATCAGCAAGAAAAAAAATCAAACAACCCTATCAAAAAGTGGGTAGAGGACATGAACAGAAACTTCTGAAAATAAGATAGAGTAATGGCAAACAAACATAGAAAAAATGTTAAACTTCTGTAATGATCAGGCTAATGCAAATCAAAACCACAAAGAGATATCACTTATCTCCAGTGAGAATGATGTTTATCAAAAAAGCCCCAAAATAATAAATATTGGCATGGAGGCAGAGAGATAAGAGCACTCATACACTCCCAGTGGGACTGAAAACTAGTGCAACCTCTGTGTAAAGTAATAAGGAGATACCTCAAAGGGATGCAAGTAGATCAACCATTTAATCCAGCAATCTCATTACTGAGAATATACCAAAAAGAACAAAAGACAGTCTATAAAAAAGACACTTGCACTTGAATGTTTATCGCAGCACAACTCACAATTGCAAAGATGTGGAAACAATCTAAGTTCCCATCAATACATGAGTGGATTAATAAAATGTGGTATATGTATACCATGGAGTTCTACTCAGCCCCCCCCCCAAAACAACGGTAATCTAGCACCTCTCATATTTTCCTGGATAGAGCTAGAACCTATTCCACTAAGTAAAGTGTCACAGGAATGGAAAAACAAACACCACATGTGCTCACCATCAAATTGGAATTAACTGATCAACACTTAAGTGCACTTATAGAAATAACATTCATCAGGTGTAGGGCAGATGGGAGGGGGAAGAGGGGATGGGTATATACATACCTAATGAGTGTCATGCACACTATCTGGGTGAGGGACAAGCTTGAATCTCTGACTCATGTGGGACAAAGGCAATACATGTAAACTAAACATTTGTACCCCCACAATATGCTGAAGTAAAAAAATTAAGAAAATAAATATTAAAATGTGGTTTAATTGAGAGTCATTCACTTATTCACAAAATGTTTGGAATCGTTATTATGTGATAGCCACTTTTCCAGTGATGAATGGAACATATATAATAGTGTGTAAAAAGCTGAACTAACTGCCCTCAAGAACTTTATAATCTAGGTCTACGTATTGCAATGACAGAAACAGTTTTTTTAATAGATAAATCAACCATTTTATTTGAATACTTTAAAATTTTTATTTATTTATTTATTTTATTTCGGCATATTATGGGGGTACAGATTTTAAGGTTTCAATAAATGCCCTTTCCCCCCTGCCCCCACAAGTCTGAGTTTCCAGCATGACCATCCCCTAGATGGTGCACATCTCACTCATTATGTATGTATATACCTGGCCCCGGCCCCCTGCCCAATACTTTATTACTATAGTACCTATGTGTCCACTTAGGTGCTGCTCAGTTAATACCAGTTTGCTGGTGAGTACATGGGGTGCTTGTTTTTCCATTCTTGGGATACTTCACTTAGTAGTATGGGTGCGAGCTCTAACCAGGAAAATATAAGATGTGCTATATAATCATTGTTTCTTAGAGCTGAATAGTACTCCATAGTATATATATATACCACATTTTATTAATCCACTCTTGGATTGATGGGCACTTGGGATGTTTCCACAGCCTTGCAATTATGAATTGTGGTGCTATAAACATTTGAGTGCAGGTGTACTTTTTAGAGAGTATCATTGGATCTTCAGGGTAGATGGCCAGTAATGGGATTGTTAGATCAAATGGTAGATTCACTTGTATCACTTTAAGGTATCTCCATATTGCTTTCCACAGAGGTTGCACTAGTTTGCAGTCCCACCATCAGTGTAGGAGTATTCCTCTCTCTCCGCATCCATGCCAGCATTTGTTACTTGGAGACTTTTTGATAAAGGCCATTCTCACTGGAGTTAAGTGATATCTCATTGTGGTTTTGATTTGCATTTCCCTGATGATTAGAGATGTTGGGCATTTTTTCATGTTTGTTGGCCATTATTCTGTCTTCTTTAGAAAAGTTTCTGTTCAAGACCTTTGCCCACTTTGTAATAGGGTTATTTGATTTTTTTCTTGTTGATTTTCATGAGTTCTAAGTATATTCTAGTTATCAGCCCCTTACCGGATGTGTAGGATGCAAAAATTTTCTCCCATTCTGTAGGTTGTCTGTTTACTTTCATGACTGTTTCTTTGGCTGTGCAGAAGCTTTTTAGTTTGATCATGTCCCATTTATTTATTTTTGTTGCTGCTGTGATTGCCTTTGGGGACTTCTTCATACACTCTTTGCTTAGGCCGATGTCTAGGAGAGTGTTTCCAACATTTTCCTCTAGAGTTCTAATAGTTTCATACCTTAGGTTTAAGTCTGTTGTCCAGCTTGAGTTGGTTTTTGTGAGAGGTGAAAGGTGTGGGTCCTGCTTTAGCCTTCTACAAGTGGCTATCCAGTTTTCCCAGCTCCATTTATTGAAGAGGGATTCTTTTCCCCAGCATATGTTTTTGTCTGCTTTGTCAAAGATTAGATGGCTATATGAGGATGGTTTTATATCAGGATTCTCAGATCTATTCCACTGGTCAATATTCCTATTTTTGTGCCATTAGCAGATTGTTTTAATTACTACAGCTTTGTAGTATAGTTTGATATCTGGCATATGAATACCTCCCATTTTGTTTTTGTTGCCTAGAATTGCTCTTGATATTCGGGGTCTTCTTTGTTTCTATACGAAGCGTAAAATTATTTTTTCTATATCTGTGAAGAATGCTGATGGGATTTTAATAGGTATTGCATTGAATCTGTAGATCAGTTTGGGTAATATAGACATTTTAATGATGTTCAGTCTGCCGATCCACAAGCATGATATGGAACTCCATCTGTTTACATCCTCTGCTATTTCCTTCCTCAGGTTCTTTCCTTCCTCAGTGTTTCATACTTCTCCCTATAGAGGTCTTTTACCTCCTTGGTTAAGTATATTCCTAGGTACTTTAATTTCTTTGTTGCTATTGTGAAGGGAATTGAGTCTTTGATTTGGTTCTCTATTTGATTGTTGTTGGCATATATGAATGACTCTGATTTCTCTGTATTGATTTTGTATCCTGAGACTTTACTAAATTCATTTATAAGTTCCAGGAGTTTCTTGGATGAATCTTTGGGTTTTTCTAAATATAATATCATATCATCGACAAACACTGAAAATTTAATCTCTTCTGCCCCTATTTGGATACCTTTAATTCCACTTTTGGGTCTGATTGCTGTAGCCAGGACTTCCAGCACTTGTTGAATAGAAGTGGGGATAGTGGGCAGCCTTGTCTGGTTCCAGCTCTAAATGGGAATGATTTCAATTTTTCTCCATTCAGTATGATGTTGGGTATGGGTCTATCATATATGGCTTCTATCATTTTTAGGTATGTTCTTCTATGCCTATTTTATTAAGTGTTCATATCATGAAAGGGTGTTGAATTTTGTCAAAAGCTTTTTCTGCATCTCTTGAAAGAATCATGTGGTCTTTGTTTTTGCTTCTGTTTATGTGGTGAATTGCATTTATAGATTTACGTATGTTGAACCATCCCTGCATCCCTGGGATGAAGCCCACTTGGTCGTGGTGGATTATTTTTTTGATAAGTGTCTGGATTCGGTTAGCTAAGATTTTGTTGAAAATTTTTGCATCTATATTCATTAGGGATATTGGTCTGTAGTTTTCTTTTTTTGTTGCATCCTTTCCTGGTTTTGGTATCAGAGTAATATTCACTTCATAAAAAGTGTCAGGGAGGTTTCCGTTCTTCGCAATGCTGTGGAATAGTTTCTGCAAGATAGGTACTAGTTCTTCCTTGTAAGTATGGTAAAATTCAGGTGTGAAGCCATCTGGACTGGGACTTTTCTTTTTAGGGAGATTTTTAATTGTTGTTTCTATTTCAGCTGTTGAGATTGGTCTGTTCAGGGAATCTATTTCTTCCTGGTTGAGCCTAGGGAGGCTGTGTGTTTCTAGAAATTTGTCCATCTCCTCCACATTTTCTAGTTTGTGTGCATAAAGATTTTTGTAGTATTCATAAATTGTATCTTGTATCTCTTTGGGATCAGTTGTGATATCTCCTTTTTTATTCCTGATGGAGCTTATTAGAGGTTTCTCTTTTCTGCTTTTCCTTAGCTTAGCCAATAGTGTGTCAATTTTGTTTATTTTTTCAAAGAACCAACTTTTTGTTTTATTAATCTCCTGAATTGCTTCCCTGTTTTCAATTTCATTTAGTTCTGATTTGATCTTGTTGATTTCACTTCTTCTGCTGGGTTTGGGGTTGGTCTGTTCTTCTTTTTCCAGCTCTTTGAATCGTTTCATTAGATTGTCTATTTGTGATCTTCTTGTCTCCCTCCTCCCAGGAGGAGGCCGTTCGCCCAACCCAGGTGGCTCCTGTGCAGGGAACCTCCCCGCCGGCATCACAGTCCGGGGAGGCCTGGTGGCTTGTGGTCTGACCTGCTGGTAGAGGCCCAGTAGTAGCTGCGGAGTTGGGGAGGGTGGAAAGAAGCGAGGCCCACTCCAGACTGCGGGTCTCAAACAGCCCCACCCCCACACACAGACTTTCTGGCTGAGCGGGACCATTCCAGCGCCGCCCTGACAGCTTTCCCTGGAAGCAGAGAACAGAACTTTGACCCCCGCTAACGGCCTGACGGCAGGCTTACCAAACCCAGCAGGCTCCGCCCAGAACAAAGGCTATTAACAGGACACAAAATCAACAGTATAGCCTGTTCCTCCAAGCAAACGCCACCAACTGACAGGGACGGCATCTTGCACAGCCTTTCCACGGCATCCACTGACTCAATATACAGGGAGTGGTCCAATTTTACCCACAGACACCACCTAACGTCTCAGAAACTAAACAAGGTGTGTGAATACCCAAACAATAACCTAAGGAAAGAAACAACAACTGATCGACATGGGAAGAAATCAGCGAAAGAACTCAGGAAATATGAAGAACCAAACGGAAAACACACCCCCAAAAAGGAGCACCAGCCCCCTAGAAATGGACACCAACCAAAATCAGGCAACCAATATGACAGAAGAGGAATTTCGTATGTGGATCATAAGAACACTCACCCAGCTGCAACAACAACTCAATAACCAACACAAAGAAACCACAAAAATCCTCTAGAATATGGGAAAAGAAATAGACACAATGAAGAAAAGTGTAACCGAATTCCTGGAAATGAAGAATCAATTCAAGGAACTACAAAATACAGTGGAAAGTCTCAAGAACAAGGTAGATCAAACGGAAGAAAGAATCTCAGAGCTTGAAGATAACACCCTCCAATTAAATAAATCAGTCACAGAAATAGAGCAGAGAAACAAGAGAAAAGAACAAAGCCTACAAGAGCTGTGGGATTATGTGAAGAAACCTAATGTGAGGGTCATAGGGTTACAAGAAGGGGAAGAAGACAACACTCAAGGGTTGGACAAGCTGTTTCAAGATATAATAGAGGAAAATTTCCCAGGCCTTGCTCAAAATCTTGATATACATGTTCAAGAAGCTCAGAGGACCCCTGGGAGATTCAACACAAACAGGAAGACGTCACGACATGCAGTCATCAGACTGACCAAAGTATCAACTAAAGAGGCCCTTCTAAGAGCTGTAAGACAAAAGAAGCAAGTAACATACAAGGGAAAGCCAATTCGAATAACATCAGACTTCTCTAATGAGACTTTACAAGCAAGGAGAGACTGGGGCCCCATTCTCACTCTTTTGAAACAAAACAATGCCCAGCCTAGAATATTATTCCCTGCAAAACTAAGCTTCATATATGAAGGAGAAATAAAAACATTGTCAGACAAGCAAAGGCTCAGAGAATTCACCAAGACAAGACCAGCCCTACAAGAAGTACTTAAAACAGCGTTACGCACGGAACATCATAATAATAACCCACGAATATAAAAACAACCAAAACCCAAAGATATTAAAGGCCAGATATTACAATGGCTCAAGACAGAAATCATAGCAACAACATCCAACCCAACAGAATTATCAGTAATCTACCTTACCTATCAGTTCTCTCAATAAATGTGAATGGCTTAAACTCTCTACTCAAGAGACATAGGCTGGCTGAATGGATAAGAAAATACAGGCCAAGTATATGCTGTCTTCAGGAAACACATCTAACCTGCAAGGATGCATATAGACTAAAAATAAAAGGGTGGAGATCAATATTCCAAGCAAATAGAAGCCAAAAGAAGGCTGGTGTGGCAGTTCTAATTTCAGATGACTTAGTTTTTAAGCCAACAAAAGTAGTGAAAGACAAAGAGGGCCATTATATAATGGTGAAGGGCACAGTCCAACAAGAAGAGATAACAATTTTAAATATATATGCACCCAACTTAGGTGCACCCAGATTCATAAAGCAAACCTTACTGGAGCTAAGCAAATGGATTAATAGCAACTCCATAATCGCCGGAGGTTTCAACACCCGACTGACGGCACAAGACAGATCCTCCAAACAGAAAATTAATAAAGAAATAATGGACTTAAACAAAACTCTAGAACAATTGGGTCTGACAGACATCTACAGAACATTCTACCCAAAATCCACTGAATATACGTTCTTCTCATCAGCTCACGGGACATTCTCTAAGATTGACCATATCCTAGGACACAAAGAAAATCTCAAGAAATTTAAAAAAATAGAAATCATACCATGTACCTTCTCAGATCACAGTGGAATAAAACTAGAAATCAACCCTAACAGAAACTCACATTTCTACACAAAAACGTAGAAATTAAACAACCTCCTACTAAATGATTACTTCGTAAATGAAGAAATCAAGACGGAAATAAAAAAGTTCTATGAAGAAAACGACAATGGAGAGACAAGTTATCAACTCCTCTGGGACACAGCTAAAACAGTTCTGAGAGGAAAGTTTATCTCCATAAATGCCTGAACAACATTTTTTTAAAAAAGCAAAGATTTTTAAGTATACAATTTAATTAGCTCACCATGGTTTAGGAAACTAACATCTATAAATTTTCATTCAGCGATTCATCTTAGTATAGGCTATTTCTGAATGATATATTTTCTTCTCTTTTATTGCCTGTTCATAATAATTGAATAAAAATCAAAACAATTGTATTATATAAAAATGTCCTTAATTGAGGGTCATATGCTTTTTATTGCAAACAACATTGGATAGATGAGTGATAATAATAATAGCTAATATTTAAGTACTTTGTTAGGAGTTGTAAGTTTTTTGCATTGGTTAGCTCATTAGGTAAGCTAATGAAGCATAGGAAGTAGGTTCTTTTATTATCTATATTTTATAGATGAGGAACCTGCAATAGTAGAGGTTAGAGTAATTTAACCAAGGTCACACAGCTATTAAGCTATGGAGCTGGTGGTTTAATGCAAGCAATATGTTTCCAAACCTTGAACCTATTGAAGAGGATTATTCTGCCCCTGCACTATGCTCCATTGTCTTTCATACACATATATTTGACACAGGACTATTATTACTCAAAGGAAATTAAAACAAACTTAAAAGTGAATTTACATTCCTATTTTCATTCTTTAGAAGTATTTTTGATGAACAGTAAAGACATTACTAATAAATATGCATTATTTTTATTGCATATATCATACCTCATTTTTTCATTCTCCAATATTTTATGATCCAGTATGATCTTATGATCTTAAGCTATAAGAGTATAACTAAAGTGAAAATCATAGCAGTTGTTTAAATGCTTTTCCTATCAATAAAATGATTTACTACTTATATCTTTATGCATTCCAGCACAATCAAAAGTGAATTACTTAACTTTTCCAATGCTCAATATCCCAAGAAATTGATAGAATCTTTGGTTGCTTTATTCCTTACATTTCCCTTGAGGTATTTTCTGTTTAGTAAAGCAGATTCATGATTCAATTAAATGTAATCAATTTTTCAAATGTGGAAGTTTCTTCTCTAGTTTTTGTCAATCAACAGAATATTAGCGAATGGGCATGTTTATATATTCAAGTGTGAATGATACATTTAATTATTCATTAGATCATTTTGCTTATTTTGTAGACTAGTATTAAAATGCCTGTTTTTAAAATATTTATTCTAAACTTTATATAAAGGGCTCAAGGAATGGGGAATTTAAAGTGTTAACAATTTGTGTCTTTCTTAATTGAATTAATATTTATCAAGTGTCACATGCTGACTACAAGACCCAAATCATCCATGCTTTTGTGGAAAATGGAATGGGAAGAAAAGGCATATCTAAATCAAATAGTTACCATAAGTTTCCTGTTACAATAGAATCAACTTCTCTCCAGAGAAAAAGCATTCAGCTATGAGAGCATCAGTAGGGATGATATTGCCGAGGAAGTCATGGAAGACTACTTGGAAGAACTATAACCTACAGGATATGTTGACTTCGATAAAGCCGTCAGAGGAGAGCAGTCCAATTACAATGGAGAGGAACTTGTCACATTACAGGTAATAAATATAATTTTGAAATGAAATGGGATGCACATGAATAATGTAAAATAGAAGAAAATGACTAGGGTAAACCATGTGATCATTTTACTTTCTGTTATGTTTTTTACAAAGCAATAGACATTATTGAAAAGTTATAAATTGTGTAGTGACATAATCAGAATTGTATTGCTGAAAGAGAAATCTGATGGCTGGCGAATAATAATTTTAGAAGTGTTAAGAATGACTGCATGGAAATAAAAGATATTCATCATGTAGAATGCAAGTCCATCATCACCACTTTTTTAATTGATATCCTTTAATTGAAATTTTAACAACTCCAGCAAAGTGGCAAAGTAATATTTAAAAAAAATCCTAACTTTGCATCAGCACATTTTTCAAATGGTTAGTTTCCTCTGCATGCTAGAGTATTTAAAAATGTATTTCATATATATGTTATACAAGATAATCTAGGAAAAAAATAGGCTGTTGAGTATACTTTCCAGAAATTAATACATCAGAAGTGATAGTAACATTTTATTTTTAAATTTATAATAAATAATTTTAGCCTAATATGCACTTTAAATTAATAATATGTTTTGGAAACAAAATGAAGTGTCCTTAGGATAGCAATTTCCATGCAAAACTACATTGTTCCTCACTGATCTACTTATTCTGGTAGCAGAAACAATATTAGATCAATTTCATTTTTGAGCTATTCTTGACTGTTCTTCCTCTGGGGAGAATTAATCAAATCTTCGTACCCTTATTATGTATTATATGGATAACTATACTATATTATTTTGATACATTAAAATAATATCTCTCTATAAATCATAAGCCTACTGAGAGCAGGAATTATACTCTAATTCAATTTGCCCAACACACAACTTTTTATATAGCAGATATTGGGTATAGGATGATAGAAAAATATAATACAGTAATCAGGAACTCACAAGAGACAAGTTTTGTATTAATCTGTACACTGTGGCAGCTGAAATTACATGAATGGAGAGAAAATCACAAAATAGACGGTCTGAAACTAGAAGGAAGTTATAGGATTATAACTTTGAGGAAGATCAGATAGTAAGATGGAGGCAGTTAGGGAAAGGAAATTTGATTTAAATAAATAAAATTGAGTAGCTAACAGTATAGATTAAAAAAAAAAGAAAAACTATAATCAAAGATGTTAAAGGAATTAAAAATAAAGTTGTCAAAAGATTTCCATAAAGTGAAGAACTACAAAAAGGGCAAGGCATAAAAGCTAAGGACCTAAATTCATCTATTGATTTTGACAACGTGAAGGATGCTGCTATATTAACAACTACCAGTAGAGTGGTGGAAGAGTGACATTAGATTGAATCGAATTGAGTAGTGGATATAGAGAGATAAGAAAATAAAGAGGTGAAATAGGAAACAGCAGTGTTTTAAAAACTGTATCTATATTTTATTTTGTTTTGTATTTTGAGGTATGTACATTTATGTCTTGTGTAAGTTTTAATTGTCATTTAGAAAGGATATCTGGGCATGTTTATAATTTGAGACAAAAATAGAGGGATGACTGAGGGAGAGGTTTTAAGAAGACTTGGTGTATTAATAAATCAAGTAATAATTTTCAAATATCAGGAGATATTCCAAATCTCCTATTATTAATTTCTCCTTTAATTCAGTTATGGTCTATAAACAAACTTACATAGCAAATTTATATTCTTTTACAGTTGCTATGGTTTGTTTTATGGTCCGAAATATGTCTATGTTGGTGAAATTTCCTTTTCCATTTGAAAAGAAAGCATAGTCTACTGTAGTTGATTGGAGTGTTCCATAAATGTCATAGAAGTTAAGTTGGTAAATAGTGATATTTATATATTTAACTTCCTTAATATTTTGTTAACTTATTCTGTTTATTACTGAGTGAGGCATGTGTAATTCTATAACCATAGTTGTCATTTTGTATTTTTTTCCTCTAAGATCTGTTAGTTTTTCCTTTGTGTATTTTGAAGCTCACTTAAATGTCTGCATATTTAAGATTACTATATATTCTTGGGGAAATTACCACTTCATCATTATGGAATTTCCCTTTTTACCCCCAATAATATTCCTTTTCTACAGTCTACTTTATCTGATGTTAATTTTATCACTTTAACTTTATTTTAATTAGTCTTTGCATGGTATACATTTTTATTATTTTTACTTATCTGGCTATTTATTTCTATCTGTCATCTATGTATTATCATTATCTTTATATTTAGATTTGGTTTACTCATAGACATCATTAAAAAACTCTTGTTTTTTAATCCTATTTGACAGACTCTTTTAATTAGGTTTAGAGATTTTGTGAAATAGAAAAAAGAAAAAAAAGAAAAAATACATTCATTATAATTATTAATATAGTTGCCTTAAAACTCTTATAGATATTTTCCTACAAAAAGAATATATGAAGAAGACCCCAAAGACAATCACAGCAAAAAAATGTAAATCAGTGATACTTGATTAAATTAAAAAGCTTCTGTACATATTCAGCTCTAAGAAACAATGGTGATATAGCACATCTTATATTTTCCTGGTTAGAGCTGGAACCCATACTACTAAGTGAAGTATCCCAAGAATGGAAAAACAAGCACCAGATATATTCTCCAGCAAACTGGTATTAACTGAGTAGCACCTAAGTGGACACATAGCTACTACAGTAATAGGGTATTGGGCAGGTGGGAGGGGGGGTGGGTATATACATACACAATGAGTGAGATGTGCACCATCTGGGGTATGGTCATGATGGAGACTCAGACTTTTGGGGGGAGGGGGGGAAATGGGCATTTATTGAAACCTTAAAATCTGTACCCCCATAATATGCCAAAAAAAAAAAAACTAAAAAATAAAGTTACCATACGACCTAAAAAAAAAAAAAAAAAAAAAAGCTTCTGTACAGCCAAGGAAAATATCACTAGAGCAAAAAGACAGCCGCCAAATGGGAGAAAACATTTGCATGCTATACATCTGATAAAATGCTAATAACCAGAATCTACAAAGAACTCAAGCAAATCAGCAAGAAAACATGAAACAACCCCATTGAAAAGTGAGCACAATACATGAACAGAAACTTTTCAAAAGAAGATAAACTAATGCCCAATAAACACATGAAAAAAATACTCAGTGTCTCAAAACATCAAGGAAATGCAAATAAAAAGCACAATGAGATATTACCTAGCTCCAGTGAGAATAGCTTTTGTCAAAAAGTCCCAAAATAGCATATTCTGGTGTGGATGCACAGAGAAAGGAACATTTATACACTGTTGGTGGGTCTGCAAACTAGTTCAATGGCAAGTAATACAAAAACATCTCAAAGAAGTAAAAGTATAAAAAAATCTTCATTAGAAGTAATCAATAGAACAGAAGAGGAGAAGAATTAGAGAGGGGTAGCAGGTAATCATGTTTTCTTCATTTTTTTTGCTTTTGAAATGAAGAACCCAAAACATGAGGCACGGTCTGCTTGCTTATTAGTATGTTGGTTGATTTTAAGATGGGAGAAATACCAGCATGTGCATATACTGGAGAATATGATCCATCAAAGGGACAAAAATTGATACTAGGAAGGAGAAAATTACAGAAGGCTTGCCTTTACATGAGCAACACGAGGTGGGAGTTAGTGCACAAAAGAAGAAAAGCTTTTCACAAGGAGCATGGAAAGAGCATCTATACTAACAGTGGGAAATGGTAAGTATGAAGGTGCCACTAGAGAAACTGAGGTATTAATGAGTGATGAACAAAATTAAAGAAAGATAAAATATGATGTTAAAAGGTTTCTCTATGTGCATATTAAAATTGTCCAAATTTAAGACTTTAGAATGAGAGAGAGTGAAAAAACAACCCACAGAGGGGGAGAAATTTTTCACAAGCTACACATCCGATAAAGGGCTAATAACTAGAATTTATTTAGAACTCAGGAAAATCAGCAAGGAAAAATAAAACAACCCTATCAAAGAGTGGGCAAAGGACATGAACAGAAACTTTTCAAAAGAAGACAGAATAATGGACAACAAACATATGAAAAAATGCTTAACATCTCTAATCATCAGGGAAATGAAAATCAAAACTGCAATGAGATACCACTTATCTCCAGTAAGAATGCCCTTTATCAAAAAGTCCCCAAACAATAAATGTTGGTGTGGATGCAGAGAGATAGGAACACTCCTACACTGCTGGTGGGCCTGCAAACTAGTTCAACCTATGTGGAAAGCAATATGGAGATACCTCAAAGTGATACAAGTAGATCTACCATTTGATCCAGCAATTCCACTACTGGGCTTCTACCCAAAAGATCAAAAGTCACTTTATGAAAAAAGACACCTGCACTTGAATGTTTATATCAGCACAATTAATAATTGCAATGCTATGGAAACAACCCAAGTGCCCATCAATTCATGAGTGGATTTATAAAATGTGGTATATGTATACCATGGAGTACTATTCAGCTTTAAGAAACAATGGTGATATAGCACTTCTTGTTTTTCCTGGATAGAGCTGGAACCCATTCTACTAAGTGAAGTATCTCAAGAATGGAAAAAGCAACACCACATGTACTCACCAGCAAATTGATATTAACGGATCAATACCTAAGTGGACATATAGGAATAACATTTATCAGGTGTCGGACAGGTTGGACGGGGGTGGTGGGAGTGGGTATATACAAACATAATGAGTGAGATGTGCAACGTTTGGGGGATGGTCATGCTTGAAGCTTTTACTTGAGGGGGGAGAGGGGCATGGGCAATATATGTAACCTTAACATTTGTATCCCTATAATATGCTGAAATAAAAAAAATACTAAAGGGAATAAAAAAATGAACCATGATCTGAAATACTTTAGAAATGAGAGGAAATGACTCAACATCAGAGGATTACAAAATTAATGAGGAATAGAGGAAATACGAAAAGGATTGGGAGATAGCATTATCAAGGAGACAAACAGGATGGTTCAGCATATGCAGTCAATGAATCTTTTTCATTACAAAGGGGCTGAGCAGTTGTCTTTAATATGCCAGGGATTGAGATAGATGCAAGAGAAAGAAAAGGTCTCCCTTAAGTTATAATACATTGTGACTGAGACTATTTTAAGAGCAAAAATCTGGAATGTTTTAATTTCAGTAAAAGTTTTGTCATAATGCAAAGTGCATTTCAAAGTGTATTTCAAAGGTTATAGTGGGATAGCTTCAAAATAATAGGTGAGTAGCTAGATGCGTTTGTTGGGGAAGGGCAAAGTGGTATAGATAGAACAATATGGTAAGGGCACATAACAACAGAACAGGCTTATGTTGGGTACAGTCTAGAGTTAAGAAGAACTGAAGAACTGGAATATTAATAGCTTCACTTTTTCAATATTATAATGGCAGCAATAATGGAAGCAGCAGGGTGGGGTGAAACACCACATGCTGACTGAGTGCCTACTATATATAAGCCATTCAATTCTTACAGCAATGATGATAGGTAGATATTACTATTATGTATTAGTCATAGTTCTCCAGAGAGAATGAACCAATAGGATGGATACATAGGTATATAGACAGACATAGATAGACAGACAGACAGACATGACAAGAGATTTATAAGAAAATTGGTTTATGAGGTGACAAAAGCTGAAAAGTTCCATCACAGACTGTCTGCAAGATGGAATCCCTGGGATGCTGGTATCATGACTTAGCCCCAATTTGAAAGCCTCAGAACCAGTGAAGACAATGGGGTAATTCCTAGTCTGAGCCAAAGGACTGAGAACCTGGGCAGCTGCTGGTATAAGTCCTAGAGTTCAAAGGTCAGAGAGCCCGGAGTTCTGGTGTCCCAAGAGAAGAAGAATGTCCTAGCTCCAGGAAAGAAAGAGAAAATAAATTGCCTTTTCTCTGCCATTTTAGTTGTATCTGAGCGCCCAGCTGATGGACATTGAGGCAGATCTTCCTCAGCCAGTTCAGTGACTCACACAGCAATCTCCTCTGGAACCTCCCTCACCAACAAGCCCAGAGTAATGTTCTACCAGTCTCTAGATATTCCTTAATCCAGTCAAGTTGACATTTAAAAATAACAATCATACCTTATAACACAGAAACAGAACAAGCTCTCAAGAGATTTTTATTTTAAACTATTTTTTTTTGTTTATTTGATGGAAACTGAGTTTTAAGTATATAATTGAATTGAATATGAAAAAGTGGAGGTCTATGTACTGTGGACCTGGGAAAAGATTGCTTAATACAGTGAAAGTAAAGAAATAAGTACTAGTAATATCATATTTCATCTCATTTAGTGGCAAACTTTGATATATACGGTAAACTTTTAATTGAAGTCAAAATTTGGAATGAAATGCTAATATAACTTTTGGCCTATTATGTTTTAAGATAAACCATATCAATAGATTTTAGGAATACATGCATATAGTTTTTTCTCCTGTACATTTTTTTTCCTTATAGAAATTTATGCTCACCCCAATGCCCATTTTCACTAATCTTTGTTAAACATTAACAGAATTGATTAAATATCTACATGTCTAGAGATCCAGTTAAGAAACTCCCAATCTGAGTAAAACAGAACAACCTCAAGCCCTTTATTATTCACAATGATCTCAACAGGAGTATGTTACATAATTTTCACATATTTCCCTAAATGGGACAGTTTGGAATACCTTAAAAGACATACAAAGGAGGTTGATATCCAGTTTTACTCCATTCCTTTGAAATAAATTTTGAGTGCAGGTAAATTGTTAAATTATTCTAGTCCTTAATTTCTATTCTTGTATAATAAAAAAGTAGGACTATGGTAAACCTAAGGCTTTTAAAGAGTGCTAATATACAGAATATATGTACTCATGTTATTTTAGAGAGAAGCACATAAGGAAATTATTTTTCCTATGCAATTGCTACTAATTGACATGCTGAATAAAACTTAACAGAATGGATCAGTTTCTACCAATAGTTTTTGCACTATTTCATATTTATAAAAACATAGCCTTCCTCCAGGAAAGTTGAAAACTTCCTTCCCCTCCAAATCTAATATTGAATTTTTAAAAGTAATTCATTTAGTCAGTAAGAATGTAAATATATAAATAAATATTTGACTATTAAGGATCATCGGAATAGGAGAAAACTCACTCACTGATGAGCTGTTTCAGTGGTCTAAAAGGGAAGACATAGAAACTCTAACAATAATAATATTTCCATAACATTCTGAACTGTGCAGCACAAACAGCTAGCTGCTAATTATTTAATAATGCCTATTGATTTATAAGTGTGCACACATAGAGAAGTCTAATGCATTCTAATAATCAAAGAATAAAACAAACAATAAGTTTGAATCTCTCTAGATGTGAAACTTGCTTGATGAACGCTCCCCTCAGGGATTATATAATACCTTTAAATGTTTTTACACATAACTCTGTCTTTATTGCTTCTAGCTTCAAGCTCAAAGAATTTCTATAAGAATCCTATTATAAAGTGAAATAGCTGTTCATGATTGGGCATATTTTTTCGGTTCACTTTAGACGATTTATATCACCCAGAAATGAGTAATTTATTTTATTTAAAGAGGGTTTCAGACTTTTATCTGAAGAGTTGAATCATTATTTTTGTTCCTTCGAGGCGTTCATTGCTAAAATGGTAAACTAGTAAATACTGTGTATCTGAGACATCAAGCTGAAAAGCTTGTCAACAGAAACAAGACTTTCAACTCTCAGACTGTTCCAGTTCATTGACTGAATCCATGGACTAAGAACAATTTGAGCATAGGTCAGAGTACTGCTGTCATTTTTATAGCAAGTTCCACTACTGTGCTTACTCAATAGTAATGTCTAGAAGGGATAGCCAGAGCTGACTTGATATAAAGTGCATATTGAAGAAAATGAGAGATTTCATGTAACTGAGAGTAGATTAGATATGTGCCAATCTATCTGCTAGTACAAATAAAATAATTTCTGTGTAGTGAACAATCTACTAACTATCTCAGAAAATATGAGTTTTCAGAAAAGCAACAGGAATGTAAGTACAATATGATCACAGGTATCAAAATGAAAAATTGAAAAGTAATCTTTTATAGTATATCATAATGTTTTATAAGTTACTCCCCAGGAAAGTAGAAAATCTCAAATCATATAAATGCACATATATCATAACTATTATGAAGGGGACATTTTGCTTTGCTTTATGTTTTCTTTAGTCTTCTGTGACATAATCATATCTTCTCCAAAGTAATAATGTAAGTACTTTGTATTGAGTACATTTCTAAGGGACTTATTGGCTTAAGAGCCTTTCCCTTCTGTACTATAATTGTCACAGTTCTGAAGGGTCTAAGTTAGAGGTGGTCATATTGGATTTCATATCTTGCAGTAACTTAATCCATGCAATTTCAAACCTCAATTCATAAAACCTTCTTTTTTTGTTAAATTACCTGCACTATTTGCAAGCATCATAATTTGGGTACATCACTTAAACTCTCAGTCTTCTTTTTTTTTTTAAATCACAAAATGTAGACATGCATATCCATTGTGTTAACTTTGCTGCTTTGGATTAAAAATGTCACACAAAGAAACTTCTTTGTAAATAGTCAAATATAGGATTGAAGAATGTATAGAAGTATAGGATGTGAAGCTATAACATCCTACTCAATTGATTTCCAGGTTTACTGCAATAATTTAGTTGGCTAGGGAGTGTCTTTAATTATCTTATAACTATCCATCCTAATTATACCCAGTCAAGAAAACCAACCTAAAAATATAGAAAAACTATTCTTTAGCCAAGAATAAGTAAACATTCTTTTCCAGCACATGCAAATAAACTTGCAGATAATCTATAGAGGGGAATTGTTTATATTATCATCAGCAGCATTTCATCATTATATCCAATAACCAAAAAATTCTACAAATTGAAATATTTTAAATTTGGCAAATCAGGTATATATATATATATATATATATATATATATATATATATATATGTATATAATTCTCTACCTTTCTGACATTTGAACTTGCCAAATGGCAGAACAAATAAAGGGTACTATGCTGTACTTTATGTATAAGAAAACATACATGAAAATAGAGAGATAAGTTTCAGCTCTAAATTATTACATGAATATTTGCTATTTTATCCTTTCAAATAAAAGAATGAGTAGAATGTTGGTGTTTCTATGTTGGAGATGTGTGACCTTAAGTAGCCCATAAGGTCTCAGGGTGAGATGCCATAACTTTTACTTATTTATGGAGTCTTCAGAACTAAGAATTGCCTGTTTTACAGCAGCATTAATGAATGAAAGAATGCTAAAAACAATGAAGCAAACAAACAAAAAAAAAGTGAATCACTTAATAGATTTTTATTTTCTTATGATTTTGCATTGTTAAGACATTTATTCCTTGATGATCTGGAAGAATTCATCCTTTTACTATGACCTCTTAACTGTCAAAATGTTTGACTCATAAATTGTTAAAATCTTAGAGACTTGTTTTGGTGCATTTATAAAAGTGGATATAAGCCTGGAAGAAAAGTGGTAGAGTAAAGGTGACCTTCTGGCTCCCTGCTCCCAGGGAAAGAGGTGAAGAACTCAGTCTGCCACACAGGGGAGTGAATTGCTCCCCATAAGAACAGCATTGTGAAACTGCAGAGAAACTGTGTGGGACACACAACACTAGAAATAAAAAAGAGAGATGAATGGGAGATAGGACTGCGAAGCCTGTGTGGTGCAAGACACACAATAGAGAATAGGGCCTGTGACGGCTGCGCCCACCCGGCCAGCAGTGGGATCTGACCCACAGGAAAACATCCTGCTTCCCCATTGACCTCCACACCCACTCAGACAGGGGCCTGCCTGAAGTTGGTGCAAAATCACAGCAGGAGACATGGGGCTCTGTGGAGAGGAGGCAACAGTGGGAGGCATTTTGAACTCCCTGGAGCTCTGTGCCAGGACTGTACTGGGCAGGGGAGGCACTGGCCTGAGATATCACTGGAGGGAGTTAGGAGGCAGGTAACCTGCCTCTGGCACTCAGTGGGTCCAGACCAATGGAGGTGATCACTAAGTAAGAAACTGTAACCTGGAAACTGCTGCAAGCAAATAGGCCCACTCATGGTGGGTCAGTAAGAGCGAGAGCTCCTGCTGGGCTGGTGTGAGATTGTGGGATGGTGACAGACAAGAGACAACAGGAATGCTGTTGACTAAGCTCCCCAATCCAGCATCCACCAACTCCTAATCAGTCGCCCCCAGGGCTAGCGCTCTGAGGGGTGGTGGCTGCCGTATTTGGAGTCCACAACCCAGATGCTGTGGTATGCTAAGGTGTCAGGCAGCACCCTTCCCTCAGATCAGGGATTCTTGCAACAAGCTGCACCCTTCCGTGATATATTGTCAACTAGCTGGGCCAGTTTTGATGGGTGAATTTTGAATACTTTCTAGTCATAGGAGGCTAATGTCTGTGGGATTTACAAGCACTGGAGTTCTGGGCAGACTGAGGGCATCACCCTTTCCCTTAGTGAAGCAATTTTCATGCTGGAAGTGGTAGCTTTGCCCCTACAGGCAGGGAGAGACAAGAAAAGGCTCTTTCCTTGTGCAACTGGCATGAATCTGTGGGGCCTTGGTTCAGATCAATAGTTGATAGCCCAGTGATTCTGCTCAGCAGATTGGCTTAGGTCATCCAATAGGATCATAACTCTGGAGCCAGATTTCTCCACATCCGGTAGGCTGCCAACATGGGGTTCCTGGTCAGGGAAGGAAAATCCTGGACGGAAGCCACAGCAGGTGCACCAAGTAACCCCTCCCATCAGGAGCAGCCTAGCAAGTGTGATAGAACTCTGAACAACATATTAGTGACTCTCCCTAGTGGCAGATAAAGCAACCATAGAAACACACACCTCCAGGATGATAGACAGCAGCTGTGATCTACCTTGTTCCTAAACACCACCTACTGAGTCAGAGACTAAATAGGGCATGTCATTATCCAAACAAAAGCCAAAAGATAAGAAGCAACAGTTATTCCAGATTGGAAGAAATCAGAGGAAGAATTCTAGAAATAAGAAGAATCAAAGGGAAAACATACACCCAATGGGGTATACCAGCTCTCTAGCAATGGCCATCAACCAATTTCAGAACACCAACACAACAGAAGAAGAATTTTGAACATGAATTGTAAGAAAGCTCAGTGATATGCAAAAAAAAATGTATAACCAACACAATGAAAACATGAAAAGAAATCCAGGACTTGGAAAAAAAATTCAATACAAAAATTGCCATATTAAATAAAAATCAAACTAAATTTCTAGAAATGAAGAACTTATTCAAGGAATTACAAAACAGTGAAAACCCTCAAGAACAGAGTAGATCAAACAGAAGAAAGGATCTCAGGGATTGAAGATAACACATTTAAATTAAATGTCAGTCACAGAGATAGAGCAGAGAAATACGAGAAAAGAGCCAAACCTACAAGAATTGTGGGGTTATGATAAGAAGCCTAATATGACAATCATAGACATCCTTGAGGGTGAAGAAGAAAACACACAGGGTTGGATAAGGTATTTGCGGATATGATAGCAAAAAATTTCCCAGATATTTTTGCTAAAACCTAGATATCCAGATAAAAGAAGCTCAAAGGACTCCTGGGAAATTCATCATAAACAAGAAGAGACCACAACACACAGTCATCAGACTGACCAAAATAACCACCAAAGAGACCCTTCCACAAGCTGTAACGCAAAAGAAGCAGGTAACCTACAAAGGAAAGCTCATTTGAATTATGCCAGACTTCTCAACTGAAACCTTACAAGCAAGAAGAGACTGTGATCCAAGCCTCACTCTTCTCAAACAGAATAGTGTCCAGCTTAGAATCTTGTACCCTACCAAACTAAGTTGTGTATATGAAGGACAAATAAAAACATTCTCAGAAAAGCAAAGACTGAGGGAATTCACCAAGACAAGACCTACCTTCCAGGAATATTACATACAGATCAGCACAATAAACACTCACTGATGTATAATAACCCAAAAGCTAAAGGTCAAAGGCCAGATACCACAATTTCTCAAGAGAAACAAACAAACAAACAAACAAATAAAAACTAAAGTTTAACTCAACAAGATGAACAGAAATCTGAACCACTTAACTGTTCTCTTAATAAACATGAATGTTTCAACTGCCCACTAAAAAGACATAAACTAGCTGAATGGATAAATATACACAAGCCAAGTATCTGCTGTCTCTAGAAAACACACCTAACCTGCAAGGATGCATTCAGATACAAGGTGAAGGGATTGAAAACAATATTTCAAGCAAACAGAAGCCAAAAGAAGGCTGGTGTGGCAATTTTGGTTTAACATAACTTAATCTTTAAATCAACAAAAGTAATGAAAGACAAAGAGGGTCTCTATGTAATAGTGAAGGGTACAGTATAATAAGAAGACATAGCAATTCTAAATATTTATGCACCCAACTTAGGTGCACGCAGATTCAACAAGCAATTCCTACTGGATTAAACACAATGATAAACAGCACACCATAATAGCGGGTGATTTCAACACCTCTCTGACAGCACAGGACATATCCTCCAAAGAGAAAATTAACTTAAGCAATGAACTTAAACACAACTCTAGAACAAATGGGCCTGATTGACATTTATAGAACATTCCACCAAAAAACCACTGAATATATGTTCTTCTCATCAGCTCATAAGACATGCTCTAAAATTGACCATATCCTAGGTCACAAAAAATGTCTCAAAAAATTTAAAACAAATAGAAATTATACCATGCATCTTCTCAAACCACTGTGAAATAAAATTATGAATCAACTCCAACAGAAACTCTCATCTTTACACAAAGTCATGGAAACTAATCAACATTCTTCTCAATGATTATGTCATTAATGAGGAAATCAAGATGGAAATCAATGCTTCCTTGAACTAAATGGAAAAAGAGACACAAATTGTCAAAATTTGTGTGAAACAGATAAATCAGTCCTGAAGGGAAATTTATTTCACTAAATGCCTACATAAAAAAATACAGAAAGATCACAAATAAACCAACTAATGAACCATCTCAAAGAACTGGAAAAGGATGAGAAAACTGACCCCAAGCCCAGCAGAAGTAATGAGATGACAAAGATCAAAGCTGAACTAAATGAAATTGATAATAAAAAACCTATACAGAAGATTAATAAAACAAAAAGTTGGTTCTTTGAAAAAGTAAACAAAATTGACAAGCTTCTGGCTAGATTAATGGGAAGCAGAAAAAAGGAACTCTAATAAAGCTCCTTCAGGAAAGAAAAAGTAGAAATTACAACTGATGTCATGGACATAAAAATATCATCTGTTAACACTATAAAAACCTCTATACACATAAACTGGAAAATGTGGAGCAAAGGGACAAATTCTCAGAAACATATAGCCTCCCTAGCTCAATCAGGAAGAAATAGAATTCCTGAACAGACCAATGTCAAGTACCAAAATTGAAACAGCAATTTAAACCCTCACTAAAAAGAAAAATCCTGGACCAGATGATTTCACACCAAATTTTATGAGACCTACAAAGAAGAACTGGTGCTTATCCTGAAATTATTACACAACATTTAGAAGGAAGGGATCCTCCCCAACACATTTTATGAAGCAAACATCACCCTGATACCAAAACAAGGAGAGGATGCAATAAAAAAAGAAAACTACATATCAATATAGAAAACCCCAAAGATTCTTCCATGAGACTACTGGAGTTGATAAACTAATTCAGCAAAGTATCGGGTTACAAAATCAATGTTCAGAAATCAGTAGCATTCCTATACACCAACAAGAGTAAACCTGAGAACCAAATGAAAGATTCAATGCCCTTCACAATAGCAACTAAGGAAATAAAGTACCTAGGAATATATTTAACTAAGGAGATAAAAGACATCTACAGGGAGAACTATGAAACACTGAGGAAGGAAATAGCAGACGATGTAAAGAGGTGTAAAACCATATCTGGGTCATAGGTCAGCCAAATCAACCAAATGACTATACTACCCAAAGTCATCTACAGATTTAATGTAATCCCTATTAAAATACCAACATCATTTTTGTCACCTCTAGAAAAAATAATTGTATGCTTCGTATAGAACCAGAGAATAACTTGTTTCACAAAAGCAATCTTAAGCAAAAAGAACAAATTGGGAGGCATCAATTTATCAGACTTCAAGATATACTACAAGGCTATAGTAAGTAAAAAGCGTGGCACTGGCACAAGAACAGAGACATAGACCAGTAAAATAGAACTGAGAATCCAGATATAAAATCATCTTCATATGGCCATCTAATCTTTGACAAAGCAGACAAAACCATACACTGGGGAGAGAATCCTTATTCAATAAATGGTGCTAGCAAAAGAGGGTAGCCACACGTAGAAGACTGAAACAAGATCTGCACATTTCACCTCTCACAAAAATCAATTCATAGTGGATAACAAATTAAAACATAAGGCATGAAACTATAAAATTCTAGAAAAAAATGTTGGAAAAACTCTTACAGACATTGGCCTAGGTAAAGAATTTACAGAAGACTGAAACAAGATCCGCACCTTTCACCTCTCACAAAAATCAACTCACAGTGGATAACAGATTTAAACCTAAGATGTGAAACTATAAGAATTCTAGAAGAAAATGTTGGAAAAACTCTAAGGACATGAACAGAAACTTTTCTAAAGAAGACAGAATAATGGCTAACAAACATATGAAAAAATGCTCAACATCTTTAATCATCAGGGAAATGCAAATCAAAACTGTAATGAGATATCACTTATCTCAAGTAAGAATGGCCTTTATCACAAAGTCCCAAAACAATAAATGTTGGCATGGATGAGGAGATATAGGAACACTCATACACACTGGGTGGGACTGAAAAACTAGTACAACCTCTGTGGAAAGCAATATGGAGAAACTTCAAAGAGATACAAGTAGAACTACCATTTTTTCCACTGATCCCATTACTGGGCATCTACCCAAAAGATCTTCTATAAAAAAGACACTTGCACTAGAATGTTTATAGCAGCACAATTCACAATTGCAAAGATGTGGAAACAACCCTGTGGTATATTTGTACCGTGGAGTTCTATTCAAGCATAAAAAACAATGGTGATATAGCACCTCTTGTAATTTCCAGTATGGAGCTGGAACCCATTTTCCTAATTGAAGTATCGCAATAATGGAGAAAAAAATCACCACATGTACTTATCATCAAATTGATTTTAACTGGTCAACACTTAAGTGCACATATAGTAGTAACATTCATCAGGTGTCAGGCAAATGGAGGGGCAAGGAAAGGATGGGAATATACACACCTAATGGGTGAGGTGTGCATCATCTTGGGGATGGACATGCTTGAAGCTCTGACTTGGGTGGGGCAAGGGACATATGTGTAACCTAAACATTTGTACCCCCATAATATGCTGAAATAAAAAAGAAAAATTAAATAAAATAAAAGAAATAAGAAGTTGATATAAGTATTGAATCATTTCTTTACCCAGATTTACTACTTATCCACTATTTGACATCATAAATATTTCTAATAAAGTCTTTCATCATATGCAATACTGTGCTTTCAAACATTTTATAGCACTTTAATTCTGGTGACTAACTGATCAATGCCTGTTTCCATATAAATTCTATGCTCTATGAGGGCAATGCAATTTTGATAAAGCCTCATAAGAGATAAAGAAGAAATAATATTAACAAATATTAATAGTAGGTCAAAAGCAGTTTTGCTTTGCTACATTTTCTCTGACAAATGGTGTTGAAATTCTGATTTCAGCCTCTACTCTCTCACACAGTCTTTCTTTGGCCTCTTAAAGTGAATGTGCCACCATCAGGGGAGAGTGGTATCTTAGGGTAGATGTGAGTTTAATATCTGTAGAAATTTTATGCAACAATAATTTACTAATCATAATAACAATAATTCCCTTTTTCTTGACAGATAAGGTTTCATTTTTCTTCTTCTTTAGGTTAAATGATAATATTTACTTCAAGTGCAACTGAATGCTTGAGAAAAGTTGATGCTAAACGTTTTTTTAAGCTGAAACAAAAGGGAACTTTTCTACAACCCTTCAATATCTACTACTCTGAAACTGCTTACACCAAAGGCACAAGAAAGTCATAGTGATTTATGAATGATGACCACCTGCAAAGAAATGGTAAGACTGCAACTTTTCTCCCTTTTCTTGACAACATTCCTCTTGCTGTTTTCCAACTTATGACAAGTAATTGGAGTCAGTCAAACACATAACAAGCTAATTTTCCTTTTCTCTTTTTTCTCAACTCAATACACCCATATTCTTCAAAAGGAAATGTAACAATGTGTCTGTCACTTAAAATGTATTACCAGATGGATCTTTAAAAATAGTAAAAGGGAAATATGGAATAAATTTCAAGATGATACAGGTTAATATATTCATCCAACTTTTTACTTTTCTAAGATAATTTTCAGATTTAGCTAATTAGTTTTAATGAACAAATGATAAATAGAATAGTCAACTGTGTTGCTTCCATGGAGCTTAATATGAGTGACTGGAGATGGGCAATAAACAAGTCATCAAAATGTAAAATACCACGTTTCCCCCAAAATAAGACAGGACCTTATATTTATTTTTCCTCAAGAAGACACCCTAGAGCATATTTTCAGGGGATGTGTTATGTTTTTAAGTATGGTACAACAATCTACATTTATTCAAATATAGTTAATTTGTCTTACTATGGAACATCATCATAATTCTCCAAACCCTGAATTCTATCCTGAATTTCTTGTGACTCTGTTTCCTTTAGAACCATTGGCCCCAATCTCTCATGTTGAGCAATAGAGCTCTCATGGAGCAAATGAGAAGGGCTGCTCATTTTCTTTATTGCTCCACACAGAAATGCATGGGTTGTGCAGATATGCTGTGTAGCCATGCCCATCACTAGGTCTTATTTTTGGGGTAGGGCTTATATTGCTCAAATGCTTAGAAATCCTGCTAGGGCTTATTTTACGGGTAGGCCTTATTTTGGGGGAAACACGGTATATAACTTCTAATTGGAAAACTTAGCACACAAGTATAGCTACTTATTTTATATTTAAATATACATGATGCATATTTTATTAATCCACTCATGTATAGATGAGCACATCGGTTGTTTCCACATCATTCTAATTGTGAATTGTGCTGCTATAAACATTCAAGTACAAGTGTCTTTTTTATAGAATGTCTTTTTTTTCTTTGGGTAAATATCCAGTAGTAGGATTGCTAGATCAGACGGTAGTTCTACTTTTAGTTCTTTGAGGTATCTCCATATTACTTTCAATATAGGTTTTTTGCAGTCCCACCAGCAGTATATGAGTGTTCCCCATCCATGCATGGAATATTACTCAGCCATAAAAAATCAATGATGAACTAATATCTCTTGTATTATCCTGTATGAGGCTGAAGGTCTTTTTTAAAAGTGAAGTATGTAAAGAATGGAAAAACAAACACCACATGTACTACCATTAACTCGGCACTATCTGATCAATACTTATGTGCACATGTGGAAGTAATATTCATCTGGTGTTGGGAAGGTGGGAACAGGGAAGAGGAGATGGGTAAATTTACACCTAATGGGTGTGATGCACACTTTCTGGAACTAGGCATGCTTGTAGTTCTCACTCAGTGCAAAAGCAATATATGCAACCAAAGTGTTTGTACCCCCATAATATTATGAAATGAAATAAAAAAATTAAAAAGATAAAAAATACATGATGTGGGGTGATGGCAGTGTTAAAGATACTAATTTTCAAAAATTACATGTACATAGTACAAAACTGTTGAGGTTACCAGTTGGTAACCTATGGAGAAGGCTTAGATGGAGACTAAGAAGGAAATAGGAATTAAAAACATCTCTCTAAGCTGTTCTCAACTTATATAACTGTAATGCTATTATTATCAAAGTCTGGAAATTGACATTAATACAATGCTATTAGTCATTATAGAGATCATAGTCAAATTTCATTAATTGTCTCACTAATTTCTAGACTCCATCACACATTGCAACTAGATGTCTTATCTCTTTAATCTCCTTCCAGTATTAAGTTGTAAAAGAAAGAACCAGGAAGGACAAACAATAACTGTATACAAATACTTATTCCAATTAATAAATATGTTTTTCACAGAGGTATGGGTTAATAACCCTAAAACTTCTTTTTGAGTATTCTAGAATTCAGCAAATATCTACATATATTGAGGATAATAAAAGCAGGGTCCTTACTGAGTACATAGTGGCTGCAAATGCAGAAAGAGTAAAACTAGACTAAGCTCCAGAAATTGGATTAAAATATTTGGTATCCTCATTAAATAATGTTTTATAATGTATTAGCAATAGGTATAAAAAGATATATTTGTGTTTATGTACATATATAATGCATAAAATCAGAGCCTTTAGCAATTACAAAAAGTAAGAAAGTTAAACTCAGAAAAAAAAGCTAAAATTGTCTATACTTAATTTCTATAAATATTAAAATAAAATTGCTCTACTTTAACCTAAAGACAGTGGGTATGCAGTGAGTAAATGTTGATATTTCTGAGATCAACTTGTATTTTTTTGGCAAAATAAAGAATATCAAATTTGAAAATTATAAATATGTTTTAAGCACAATAAACATGAAATGACTTTCAACTTCTCACAATTAAAAATAATTTCTACTGCACGTCAGAGGCTTGTGGATGATACACACAAAAGTCTATTTGTAGGCTGGGCATGATGGCTCATGTCTGTAATCCTAGCATTTTGGGAGGCCTAGGTGGGAGGATCACTTGAGGCTAGGAGTTCCACACAAGCCTGGGTAACATAGCAAGACCACATCTCTAACAGAAGAAAAAAAATTACTAAAAATATGCTTGTAGAATACAAGATCAGATAGATATTCAGGATAGAAATTTGGTTAAGGTTTAATAAATATTAAGCACCAATTCTCAAAATAAGGGATGCACCTAGAACATCCTTTGCACACTGCCTTTGAGGGGATTTAAGTCTCCATAAAGACTGTATCTACAAAGAAATTTGGGTATTTTTGCCTAAAATCACTAACTAACGATCCACAAATTGGAAAGCAAATGTTTTATGTCATAAGAGCCCATAAGAAATAGTGAAAAATAAAATACAGAAGAAAGATTACTTAAAGAGTAGTCTAGACATGATCATAATACATTTGACATATATTTAATTGAGTATGTATCTTGTGCCGGGCATTATGTCAGACCTTGTTAGAACAGAGCAGAGCATTTTGTTAATAACATGAAGATTTTTTGCTGAGAATTTTGAGTTGTTTACCAGTTATACTGAAGCATATTTTATTTAGTTTCACATGAACTTGAAATAAGTCTTAATCTTCTTTTGTTTACACAGAACAGTTTGAATCAGCCATATGGCAAAATCTGAATATATTTCTTAATTTGAATATTACTTTGGATGAATGGAGAATTTTCTCAATCTTGAATGCAAACATTATTTTAGATGTCATATGCTTATTGAAAAAATAAATACTGTGTATAAATGTAAGTTATTTTTCTCTCTTGCTTTTTCATTTTCCTATGGCATTGCTTTAACCAATAAGTAAAATAACAGTGATTAAAAAACACTAACAAAAAGTCAACTAGATCCAATAATAAAAGTGACATATCATTTACTTCTTTTCATGATAGTCACTACATGTGCAATTGAACTGTTCATGCATTCATATGATCATTGACTCTTTTATTTAAGATAAAAATGTGACCATACAATTAAAAATGTGTGTGTTTTTTAAAGATAACTTCCTTTCATCTTGGTAATTGTTGAAATGATAGATCTTATTGTTCCAGACTGATTTAAGCTGTCTTGAAGTGAGGATGCCATATTTACATATCTACTCAAGGTGAAAGAGATAAATTGGTATTACCTTGTGAAATGTAATAATTCAACTATTTAAAAATATGTTAATGGATTAAAACAAAAGTACCTGCCCCATGAGTATAGAATAGACATTAATATATTATATACTACTACCCTTTCATAAAGAAACAAATTAACATTAATATGATTTTCTGTCACCATTCTATATGTATTTCAAATTTATAGATATTATTATCTTTATTAAAATACACATTCAACCCAAGAAGCAGAAAGTCTTACCATGAAAAAAGTTAGTCTGGCATTTCAAACTGTCCTTTTCACTCCTTACTGATATTTCTAAGCAGTACTCTAATTCTGCTAGCCATTATTCCCCACATATGCCAATTTCACTTTTGTCAATAAAAGCAATATTTCATTGATGTTAAGCTTATTTCTAGAAGCAGTCTGAATATCTACATAGTGTCTCTATATCAGCTTGTTGCTTTGCTTCTCTCTTCTGGGCTCAAGTAAACAACTGCATCCTACTGATGGCTTGGTTGGGGTTGCTTAAGTTTGTTAAAGGCTCACATGTTGGTGTTGCCAGCTGAGATGTTTAAACAGAAGGAATTGCCAGGATTTATATTAATGTGACCTTGGATTTCTTCATGGCATTATATTCTCAGGGTTTTGATAGAATAATAGCAAAAATTTATAATTTTTTTGAGGTCTAGAATCAAAAGTCACAAAATTCACATCTGCTGTATTCTGTTAGGAAAAAAAAAAATGTCACAACGATTCTTATGATTTCATGCCTTAGGTTTCAATTTGTTATCCATCGTGAGTGGCTTTTTGTGAGAGGTGAGAAGTGCAGATCCTGTTTCAGTCTTCTACAGGTGGTTATCCAATTTTCCGAGCACCATTTATTGAATAGGGATTCTTTTCCCCAGTGTATGTTTTTGTCTGTTTTGTCAAACATTAGATGGCTATGTGAGATGGTTTTATATTTGGGTTCTCAGTCCTATTCCATTGGTCCATATCTCTGTTCCTGTGTCATTGCCATGCTGGTTTTGGTTGCTATAGCCTTGTAATATAGCTTGAAGTCTGGTAAATTGATGCATCCCAATTCGTTCTTTTTGCTTAAGGTTTCTTTAACTATTCAGTTTCTTCTTTGGCTCCATACTAGGCATAGAATTAGTTTGTTCTAGATCTGCAAATATTGATGTTGGTATTTTAATAGAGATTACATCAAATCTGTAGATCACTATGAGTAGTATAGACATTTTAACTATGTTAATTCTGGTGATCCATGAGCATGGTATGGTTTTCTATCTGTTTACATACTCCGGTATTTCCTTCCTCGGTGTTTTATACTTCTCCCTATAGAAGACTTTCACCTCCTTAGCTAAATATATTGCTCGGTATTTTATTTTCTTTGTTTCTATTGTGAAAGATATTGAGTCTTTCATTTGGTTCTCAGTTTGACTGTTGTTGGTGTATATGAATGCTATTGATTTGTATGCATTGATTTTGTAATATGAGACTTTGCAAAATTTACCAATTCCAGTAGTCTTTTGGCAGAATCTCTGGAGTTTTCTAGACATAAGATTGTATCATCGGCATAAGAATCCTAGAAGAAAATTTTGGAAAAACTTTTTTAGACATTGACCTAGGCAAATAATTTATGAAGAAGACCCCAAAAACAATCACAGCAAAAACAAAAATAAATAAATGGAACCTGATCTAATTAAAAAGCTTCTGCACAGCTAAGAAAACTACCATTGGAGCACATAAACAATCTACAAAATGGGAGAAAATATTTGCATGCTACACATCTGATAAATGGCTGATAACAAGAAGAAATATAGAAGTCAGGAAAATCAATGAGAAAAAATCAAACAACTCCATTAAACAGTGGATAAAGGAGGACATAAACACAAAATTTTAAAAGAAGATAGACTACTGGGCACAAAACATGAAAAAAAGCTCAACATCTCTAATCATCAAGAAAATGCAAATCAAAACCACAGAGAGATATCAATTAACTCCAGTGAGAATGGATTTTATCAAAAAGTTCTAAAACAACAACTGTTAGCATGCATGAGGAGAAATGGAACACTCATACACTACTGGCAGGTCTGCAAATTTTACTATCTCTATGTAAAGTAGTATGGATATTCCTCAAAGAGCTAAAAGTAAAACTACCATTTAATCCAGCAATGCCATTACTGGGCATCAACATAGAGGGAAAAAGACATTTTATATAAAAGACTCTAATATATACTCTAATATTTATAGCAGCACAATTCACAATTGCAAAGAAGTGGAAGCAACCCAAATGTCCATCAAACCATGAGTAGATTAATAAAATGTAGTATATGAAATCTTTAACAAAATTTTAGCAAATAGAATTCAGCAGCACATCAAAGAAAATAATTCACCACAACCAGGTGGTCTTTATTCCAGGGATGCAAGGCTGTTTCAACATACACAAATCTATAATGCAATTCACCTCATAAATAAAAGCAATAACAAAGTCCATGGTTCTCTCAATAGATGCAGAAAAAGCATTTAACAAAGTCTAAAACACCTTTATGATAAAAACTCTTAACAAAATAGGCCTAGATGGCTCATATCTTCAAATTATCAAGTCCATTTATGACAAACCCATGGCCAATATCATACTGAATGGGGAAAAATTGAAACGATTTCCACTTCGAACCAGAACTAGACAAGGATGCCCACTATCTCCATTTCTATTCAACATAGTGCTCTAAGTCCTAGCTATAGCAATCAGACAAGAGAGGTGTATTAAGGGCAACCAAATAGGGGAAGACTAGATCAAACTCTCGCTCTTTGCCGATGATATGATACATCCAGAAAACCTCATGAATTAGTTCAAGAGACTCCTAGACTTGATAAATGAATTCAGTAAAGTCCCAGGTTACAAAATCAATATACACAAATCAGAGGCATTCATATATGCCAATAACAGTTAAGCTGAAACTCAAATAAAAAATTCAATACCTTTTACTATAGCCCCAAAGAAAATTAAATATCTAGGAATAGATTTAACAAAAGATACAAAAGACTTATGCAAGAAGAACTACGAAATGCTAAAAAAAGAAATTTTAGAAGATGTAAACAGATAGAAAAATCAACCTTATTCATGGATTGGTATAATCAATATAGTTAAAATGTCAATATTACCTAAAGTGATCTACAGAATAAATGCAATCCTTATCAAAGTACCATCATCATTCTTTACAGATCTAGAAAAAATAGTTCTTCAGTTTGTATGCAACCAGAAAATACCAAAGCAATATAGCCAAAGCAATCTTAAATAAAAAGAACAAGCCGAAAAGCATCAGTCTTCCAGACTTCAACCTGTACTACAAAGCAATAATAATTAAATCAGCCTGCGACTGGCACAAGAACAGAGACATTTGATCTTTGGAACAGGACTTAGATTCCAGAGATGAAACCATCTGCATATGATAATCTAATCTTTGATAAAGCAGACAAAGTGAGGAAAAGAATATATTTTTAACAAATGGTGCTGGGAAAACTGAATAGCTACATGCAGAAGAGTGAAACTGGATCCCTACCTATCTATCACCTCTCACAAAAATTCTCTCTAGATGAGTATCAGACCTTAGGCATGAAACCTTAAGAATCCTAGAAGATGATTTGGGGAAGACCCTTTTAGATATCAGCCTAGGCAAAGAATTTATGAAGAAGACCCCAAAAGCAATAACCACAGCAACAAAAATAAACAAATGGGATCTGATCAAATTAAAAAGCTTTTGCACAGTCAAGGAAACTATCATTACAGTGACTAGACAACCTACAGAATGGGAGAAAATATTTGCTCTCTACACATCCAATAAAGGTCTGATAACAAGAATCTATCTAGAACTTAAAAGAATCAACAAGAAAAAAATCAAACAAACCCATTAGTAAATGGGCAATGGAAATGAACAGAAACTTTTCTGAAGAAGACAGAATAATGGCCAGCAAACATATAAAAGAATGCTCAACATCTCTAATCATTAGAGAAATGCAAATCAAAACCACAATGAGATATCACATAACTCCAGTGAGATTGGCCTCTATCAAAAAAAAAAATTCCCCAAAAAACAATTGCTGGCAGCACAATTCACTATTGCAAGGATGTGGAAACAATCCAAGTGCCTGTCAATTCATGAATGGATTATTAAAATTTGGTATATGTATATAATGGAATATTACTCAATTATAAAAATGACAGTGATCTAGCACCACTTATATTTTCCTGGATTGCGTTTCAGCTCATTATCCGAAGTGGGGTGACACAAGATTGGAAGAATTGGCTCCACATGACTCCCATCCAAAATGAGCTGATAAATACTATGGTGCTCAAATGGTATTGGTGTTCTCCAGGGATTAGGGGGATGGGGGTAGACTCATAACTGAGGGATGTGGTGAGCATTGTGGAGGGGGAAGGCATACCTCTAATCCTTGCTAGGGAGAGGCAGAGATATAAAATGTAACCAAAATGTTTGTACTCTCATTTTTTCCTGAAATAAAAAAGTAAGCTAAAAAAAATAAAATGTAATATATGTATACCATGGAGTACTATTACTCAGCTACAAAAAATAATAATGAACTGCCCAGTATGTTGTCCAGGATGGAGCTGAAGCCCAGCTTTCAAAGTGAAGTATCACAAGAATGGAAAAACAACCACTACATGTACTCACTAGCAAATTGGTACTCACTGATCAACACTTAGGTGCTCACATGGAAGTAATGTTCATTGGGTAGCAGGCGGGTGGAAAAGGAATGGTGGGGATGGGTAAACTCACAACCATTGGGGTGTGGAGGGCACCATATGGGGGAAGGGCATGCTTGTAGCTCTGGCTTGAGCAAGGCAAAGGAATTATATGTAATCAAAATGTTTGTACTCCCATAATATTCTGAAATTAAGAAACAAACCTCTAATAGGGAAGGATAAATAATTTCTAAGGCATACATAAACTGAGAGAAATCATGACCACCAGACCTAACCTGTAAGAAATGTTAAAAAACATTCTTCAAGGAAAGAAAAACATATCATCAGAAACCTGGATCTACACAAGACAGAACATCATAGTAAGACTAAATGAAGGTGGAATAGATTCTTCTATTTCTCTTATTCTTATTTGATATAAAATATAACTTTAAAATTATAATAGTAGTAATATATTTATTAATAGTAATTGTGGTATGTAGATAAGTGAAATGAATGACAGCAATGTCACAAGGGACAAGAGGAAAATGTTGAAAACACTCTGTTACAAGGTACCTGTAGTATGTATAAAGTGTTACAGAAGTTTTCTTGGAAGGTGTACTTAGATTAGTTGTAAATGCAGATTTCAAATTTGAAGATGACCAACATTTTTTTACAGATGCATAATAGGTATCTGAAGAGTGGACATAAAAATAGAGTTAATTTAAGACAAGTAATGCTAGTAACCTCCTTGCTGGAAAAGGCAAATAATGGAGTGTCTGTAATAAAAACAGCTCTGCTGACACCTTGATTTTAGCCCTGAAAGTCAGGCCTGCCTATTTCTGGCTTCTAACCTCCAGAAATGTAAGATATAATAGATTTGTGTTGTGTTAAGCTGCTAAATTTGTGGTAATGTGTTGCATCAACAATAGGAAACTAATACATACAGTCATCTGGAGAAAGGATAGAAAACGACTTTTGTCTGTGCAGAAAGTAAGGATCTACAAAAAAAAAAAAAAAGATGAGGCTGCAGAAAAGCAGTTGATGCTTTTTTGGCAGTGGCAGGAATATGATGTTTTTGTGTGTAAGCTGGCATGGAGCAGAGAAAATAAATCAGGTGATGTTTCATACTGAGTGTTGCTTAACAAGTACAGTATCTTCTTGCAATGATTCTGTGTAATGCTTTAAACATCTACAAATGTACACTTTCCTCTGTATTCAAAAATGATGGGTAATCAAGACAAGTATTGTGTTTAAATATCACCCCCCCATACATGTACAAATACTGTCCCACTAACTGTATTATTACTCATTCTTTTTTCTATTCATTGATTCCACAAATATCTATTAAGTACCATTATGTACACTATGTTAGGTACAGAAGAATAAAATGATAAAATAATAAAAAAATGAAATTTAAAATCAAAGATGACAGAAAAAGAGGGAGAAAATAAAGAACAATTGCAATGAATATAAAATTATAAACATTGTACATATTAATGCAAATATATTAATAATCTTTTCAAATGTGAATGTTCTATTTGCACTAATGAAAAGAAAGCAATCATTAGGATCATACAACTACACATTGTTCACAACAAACCCATTTTAACTATAAATATGCAGACATGTTAAAAGTTAAAAGATTGAGGAAGATATACCATGCTAATACTAACTAATCAAAAGAAAGCTGAAATAGCTATATTAAATTCATACAAAACAAACTTCAGTATAAGGAATTTTAACAACGATAAAGAAGGTATTACATAATGCTATTACATAACGATAACAGAATATGAGTCAACTCTCCAAGAAGATGTAGTAATTGTTGAATTGCATGCACATGACAGTGTCAAAATACTAAGGCAATAATTGCTAGGACTGAATGGAGAAATGGACAAATCCACTGTTATAGGTGGAGACCCCTCTTTATATAATTGACAGTCAATGAATCAGTAAGGATTTATTTGATTTGAACTATGCTATCAATCAAATTGGCTTAATACAAATTTATACAATACTCTATCCATCAACAACAAAAACCACATTCTTCTCATGGAATGTGGAATATTCTTATATGGAATATTATTCAAGATAGACCATGTTCTGGGCCACAGACACATTTGAGGAAATTTAAAATAGTAGACATGGACAGTGTTAAATTTCCCCTGAGCCCTGGTCTACCAGGAAGCAGTTATGGACAAGAAATTCTCTATTGCCTCTACTCTTTCTTGTTACAGGTAATAGATTACTGCAAAGAAACACTCTTCCTTATCTCCCCTAGATAAGATTCATGGATGTGCCCTTGTTTACATATGAAAAAGCAAGATAAAACCCTCCCTATTTCCATCTTCACCTCAAAAATGATTATCTGAACTATTTTAACCATATTGTTCAATGAGAACAACATGTGTGTTAAATTTTACTTAATATGCCAGACCCCTGAATTCTGACCCACTCTGCCTGAGCCAGTATACAAGGCATCATCAAAGGCCTCTTTGGAGTATGGGCTGACCTCAAAATAATGCATTCTCTCATGTACTGTCTGCTTTCATTGCCCCAGCTCATATCCTTTTTTCATAGGATGTCATTTCTAGTCTCATTTCCTGTTCTCCATGCAGGAAAATCCCTTTTCTGCTAAACCATTAAGATTCTTGAAGATCTCATGGTCTGAAACTTCTCCCTATTGTAATAATCCCACTTTCCCTTTACAATAGACCCTTTCCCCCTCTTGCAATAATCCTTTCAAATGAAGTCTCACCTAACCTAATACCGGATTTGTTTCGTTTTGACAAATTTTACATAGTATGTTGTCAAACCATAATTAAATTAAACTATAAATCAGTAACAAAAATGGTTGCGAAAATTCTAAATATTTTGAGATTAAACATCATAATTCTAAATACCTTATGTATCAAAGAAGTCTGAAGTGAAATTTTGAAAGCATGTTTTGAACTAAGTGAGAATGAAATTAGAACTTGCAAAAATTTGTGGGGTGAAGAGAAAATAGTGATTAGGAGTAAGGTCTATGACATTAAATACATATAACAGAAAAGAGGAAAGGTCTCAAATTGATGATCTAAGCTTAACCTCAGGAAATAAGTGGAGAAGGTGCAATTTAACCCCCAATGAAATGGTATTTGGAAGTGAGACCTAATTAAATTTAGAGGCAGTTGTGAGGTCGGTCCCCATGATGAGGTTAGCATCCTTGTAAGAAGGGAAAGGGTCCGGGGCTCACTCTCTCTTTTAGCTTTGTGAAGATACAGCAACAAGTTGGCTGTCTGCCCTGAAAACACTCACCAAACACTGACTATGCAGGCACCTTAATTTTGGGCTTTGCAGTCTCCAGAACTGTGATAAATAAATGTGTGTTGTTTAAGCCACCCAGTCTATGGTATTGTGTTATGGTAGCCTAAACTGACTAAGACACAAGGCAAGGATGTCCTCTCTCACCATTCCTAATTTCAAAATCTTACTGGAATTTCTCTAGCTAGTGAAATAGATAACAAAAGGAAATAAATGGCACACAGATTAGGAAGGAAAAAATAAAGTTATCTATTCTAATATGACACAAGATAACAATATTTATATAAAATGTCCCCAAATCCATGCAAAAACCTTCTTGAAATAATAAGCAAATATAGCAAAGTCACAAGATCCAAGATTTATAAACAAATGATAGTTTCTTTTCCATATATAAACAATTAACGTATTTGACATTAAAAAATACTATTTATAATAGCATTAAAAATGTACGAAATGGCTCTTGGAGCATCTGGTAGTGCCAGAAAGTCAGAGGATGGTAAACAAAACATGATGAAGGTATGATAAATGGACACAATAGAAAATGGAAAGAGCTCTCAGTGGTCAAAGTTGAAAAATTTTGAGCAATAAAATAAATAATATGGTGCTGAATTATAACGCAAAGTGTAAAGTAAATATTTATGAGCCTATATTGATATGAAGAAATATCAGTGAAATAAATAAGTGGGTGAGAATAGACAAATATTTCATGCAGAAAATTCCAAACCATCATAAATAGATATTCCATCATTAAGGACAGAGAGAGAACCCCTCCCCCCAACCCCACCTCCGTCCTTGGGTGTGGGTTATGGAAATTGACTTCCTTCCCAAGTGTATATGATGTAAATGGGGAAAAAATAAATAAATTCACAGTGGTGAAAACTAAAAATCACTACCTTTTTCAGGCGATCAAGGATAACAATAATATGGTAAATCAGGTAGATATTATATACCATTGATATAATATAACAAAAATGGAACTTTACTTCTGTGGTTTTCCTACTAAAACCCCAAAACTCCATTGTAATTAGGGGTAATATTAGACAAATCCCAATTGAGTGACAGTGGAAAAAAATACCTAAGCAGTTATTATTCTCAATGCTGTAAATGTACATTAGCATTGTAATGCACTAAATGCAATATGGCATACTGAATAAAACCCTGAAACAGAGAAAAGTAAACACTAAGAAAATTTAAATAAAATATGGAAGCTGAATAATAATGTATGAATATTGACTGTTTAATTGTCACAAATTTATTCTATTTACTTAGAGGTAAATAATAGAGGGAAACTGGATGCAAGATATATGGGAATTCTGTACTATCTTTATAATTTCTCTATAAATCTAAAACTGTTCTAAAAAATAAAGTTTACTTTTTACATTGCAGTTTTTTGCCTTCACAAACTCATATATTTATCTTCCCCTCATCAGACACTATCATCCCCAAATATTTCAGTATATGGAAAGAGAAGAGAGTGGGATAACCATCCGGTATATTGGCTGCTTTGAGTTACTTTTAGTCTGATAAAATTAATATATTCATCTAAGAAATATTATATCAAGTTTTTATTTCTAGATTAAAGTAGCTGCAGCTAATCATTTTAGATTGTTTAATATTTATTTTAAAATCTTTATTAGCAATTTTAAAATTCTTTATAGACAATGATATGTGTATATTTGTATTTATATATGTGTATGTCCGTGTTTATATGTGTATATATATATATATACACACACTTTCAAGAATGTAGAAAAGTATCTTTGATATAAATATTTGTGAATAAGTAAATGCATTTTGTATTCCATAGTAGTTATTATAAAATATTATTAATCATTATATTATTAGTTTCATTATTTCCAATGTATATTTTATATATATATATATAACTATTTCTACATATTTCATTTGTGAATATAAATTCTTTTAAATAATTATCTTCTAATTTCATTTTCTTCATCGTCATAATATATTTGCAATGCTTTATTCCATTATTTCATAATAAAACACATAAAATTCAAAGAGGAAGCAAGACATTAGAAATATAGACTATTTTATAACAAACTTGTAAATGGAATCATCTATATGAAAAGGCATGCTCTTTAAACTGCTGCAAGAATTTCTATGAGGTGTCCAAGGTTATTTTCTCAAGAGGAGGCAAATGCTTTTATCCTTTTAGTGACTACTTGATATTTTCACAGAGGTTATTATAATGATCATAGGTAATACATCACCAGGTTCTTATAGTCTGTAAAATTTATGAGAGAGATGTATTTGTCAAACTCTGTGAAGGCACTCTGTGGTTTCTTATACAGGATTAGTTTTGCTGGAAGTCCAGCAGACAGAGGCCATTTAATAAACTTTGTACTGCTAGTCAAAATGACATCCTACTGGTACTATCTGGATATCTGTTGGAATCAAGTTTAGCTCTACTGTTAGGAGCCAAAGTTGAGCCAGTGAATAGCTTCCTGTATAGAAAAGTTTAAACAAAGGTGTTTAATCAGCCTGCTGGTTGACTGATTGTATTATAATTTGTGATTTGATAGGATATGGCTTTAATGACATAGATAGAAGATTTTAATAATAATTCACTTTTTAAAAAAAAACTCTTGGAAAGTAAAATAAGTATTTTAAACTTTTCCATTTTACCTAATAAACAGTCTTCCTAACAATTACCTTTTTTGTTCTGCATAGATTACAGTCTTATATAATTTCATCAATTTAAATCCACAGGCATAGGGTCATTTGTGCAATCATTCAGTCTTTGTTTCCTAGGAAACAGATCAGGCAAGATATGAAAAATGGCCACCCACTTTCTTTGCCATTATTATTTGATCCTGCACTAATCTATGTAATTCATAAGTTACTTTTTTTTTACTACTCATATTCAGCTGTGGTTTTAGGATGTTTTAGAATCTCATTTTCACCTAAGATTTTATACAACTTTGAAATAGAGTTGTTAGTGACATTCAAAATGGTAAAATTCTTCACTGGTATAATTCATATTGAAACTCTAAATTCAATTGCAGCAGAAATGAATAATACTATCATATATTTTATGAAAATTGGTGGGTGATAAAAATTATATCTGGAGAGGTGGGTATAGAAAATTGCTTTTTGAAAAATATAATATTGATTTTCATATGAAATAATGTATTTTAAAAGACATGTAATTGAAATTACACTGCTGTGGTAAAAAATTGAAATACGAACTATATTATCTGTGGTTAAGCTTTATGTATACATACATATGACTACTTACAATCTTGGTGGTCTGGGATATTTAGTAAAAAACTAATGCTTAACCTCAATATGTTATTTTTTCATATTTTCTAGAATTTAGTCTTTACAAATACTTTTGAATATTTTTAACAACCAGATTATACACAAATATGATTTTGGTAAATAAGTATGTAATTATAAAAATACATGGAAAGCTCATTTTAATAATTTTAGCATGTAATTCCATTATCATCCTCATCTAACATACTGTAGCACATACACTTTTTGAGATGGTTCACCAATGTCAAAATATGGTGGAGAAAAATGTGATTTTATTGCAAGATATAATCTGAAGGCACTAGGAATTGATAATTTGAAAAGGTACACTGGATCTGGAGTAAATAATGTTCTGTTCAAGCGGATGAGATTTGATTCCTAGGTAGATGGTAAATAATGGAGTTTGAGGACAAATTGCTTCCTATTTGGATGTTATCTATTCAATTTGCCTTAAAACTGGAAGGGTTTAAATAATTGTTTAAGTTTCCTTAAGCCATTGGTTAAGAAAAAACTACATTGTATTATTTAAAGCTACAAGTTATGTTATATGGAATTAATACCTTGCATTATCAAACCTATAAAACAGGTGATTCCTCAATTCATCATTTGGACATGTATTCTGCTTGTGTTTATCTATAACTATTTTACATACATGTTAGTCTTTTTTATCCAAAAATATACTAAACTACATAGGGTAGGAAATTTATTTTATACTTCTCTGGATTTCCCCTCATTGCATCCAAACGTGAGACACATAATGTATACTTAACAATAATATTTTAGTGAAATTACTTATGGAGTTACATTGTAAAAATATACATGGGATCCTATTTTTGGAAGCAAATCAAATTCCATTCTTCTGAATATTTACTTATTATAATTTTACTTGAAGAAAATAATATGAAGCATGCTTTTTAAAGAGAGAACTATTCCTTTGTATTATATAAAATTATAGAATGAAATGTTTTTCATTAAGAAAATACTGTTAAAGCAAGTAGGAAAAAGACAACTTTTTACTCAACATGCTATAAATATAATTTTTTATTTGATTTAGTTTTTACAAACAGAAGAGTTCAAATCTGTGATTGGGCTTAAACTAATATTCATAGAAATAATAGAATAATGTATTCCTACAAATTTTGTGTACAAATGTTTTTAATATAGAAATATTTTTAGAATAGAGTTTTCAGCATTAACTACACATAATACTTATTAGAATTTAAACATAAATATGGAAGAAATAATTATGAAGTTGCTTTCCTCTGTTAAAAATGATAATATTCATTTAGAAATACATTTTACTAATGATTCTAGAGAGTACGAGCTATTAAAATTTTAGAGAATTAATATATTGCTGCCATATTTTCTATATTATATTCAGAGATTATTTACTTAGACTTGTTCTCTCTTTACTTACATTTTATTTATGTTTATGTTTTAAAATATTTTTTGATTTAAAGAAGAATTACAAGTATAGCACCAAGAGTTCTTGTATAGCTTTCACCCCACTGTCACTATTATTAACATCTTACATAGCTGTGGTGCATCTATCAAAACAAGAAAATTGATATTGCTACAATTCTGATAACTAAACTACAGATTTTATTAGGATTTCACTGGTTTATCCACTACTGTCTTTTCCTGTTTAATAATCTAATCCTGAATATCATATCATTATGGTCATCTTATTTTACTTCAATCTGTGACAATTAGTCCTTCAAGTTATTGATATATTTGAAAATTACTGGTCAGTTATTTTGTAGACTCTCCCTCAATTTATATTTGCCTGATGTTTTCTCATGATTAGGCTGGGACTACGGATTTTGCAGGAGAATGTCACAGAGGTGAAGTGCATCATATCAGAAGATGTACGTGATCAGTATGACGTAGGGTGGTTTTAGCTGGGTTTCATTACTAAAAATTACTATTATTTGCTTTCTATACTTTATTTGTTGGAAGCCCCTAACTAGATCTATACCATATTTAAGGAGAGGACAATTAAGCTCAATTTCCTGGGGAAAAGATGTCAGGGAATTTTTGATAATATGTTAAAAACATCACAGGTTTTAATAAATAATATTAAGTAGGAGCATATACTTTGATGATATGGAAATATCCTGATTATCCTTAAAGTTTCACTAATGTTAGCGTTCATCAGTGGATGTTGCTTGTAGTAATCAATGCTATAATATTCTACTGGGATTTCTCATTTCCCTCATTTCTTTATCGGATATAAATTGGAATTATTCTATAAAGAAGATCCTTTCCTTTTCCCACATATGTTAATTTATTTAATCATATATCAATATAGTCTCATGACTTTTTTAATTGTTTTATAATCGAATATTATTTACTTGGTTGTCAAATTATTCCATCTTCAGCCACAGGCAATTCCTTCACATTGGTTCTTGAGTTTTTTGGAAATACCTGTATTTGTGTCTGCATGTGTGTTTGTGTGTGTACTTCCTAGCTTCTTGGCACCACCAACTGCTCCAAATGCATCCTGTATTTCCCTGCCTCAGTCCTAAAATCCAGCCATTTTTCCAAGAATCTGATTTCTTTTATTTGACAATGGTGTTTAGACAAACTCTTAGTGTTAGGTCTTCCCAGTGGACCATGCTAGGGATTAAATGTATTTATACAAATACATGGGTGCACATATGTCTATATTTATATCTGTATCTATCTTTCTTTACATATACATATTAAACGTATGCTCATGTGGAGCTTATCAATCCTAATCCAGAACCACAGGGTTTACATCACCTATGCTTATTTATAATTTCCTTCTCTACAATAGGAAGCCTGGCTCACATTATGATCAAAATACTTATGTATTTGTGCAACATTATATGCATACGAAGTAGTTTCAGAATTCAAAACACACACTTGTAGAAACCAATTTACCAACTACAGTGTTTGTGGACAAATATTTTTCTCTTTTAACTTATAATATTTATCCATTGAAAATACTGTTTTGCAAAGTTAAAATCAGCTTTCTTTCATCAAAACATGCAGATGTCATATGTTTGTAATAAAGTTAGATTTATTTTCCATAGATTGACCAACATCCTTGGTCTTTTTTAAAAAAATAATTTTTTTATGAAGTGAAATTTACTCGTTGTGGCATACAGTGCTATGGATTTTGACAAAAGCATACAGCAGTCAAAGACGAGGTCCATTATAAAGTTCCTATTGTAGAATTCTGCATGATAAAATCCTTCCCACTGAGTGAGTGGAAATAGCATATTTTACCTTAGTAATTATAAACATGTTGATTACTCAACAACTTTTTTTTTTTTTTTTTTTTTTTTTTTGAGATAGAGTCTCACTTGTCATCCAGGCTACAGTGCAGTGGCATCATCATAGTTTACTGCAACCTCAAATTCCTGGGCTCAAGCAATCCTCCCACCTTAGCCTCCTGAGTAGCTGGGACTACAGGCACACATCACCATGTCTAGCTAGTTTTCCTGTTTTTTAGAGATGGGGTCTTACTCTTGCTCAGTCTGGTTTGGAAATCCTAGCCTCAAGGAACCCCCTGCTTTGATTTCCCAAAGTGCTAGGATTACAGACAACAATTCTTGAATCAGAGAAAATTCACCTAAGATATGATCATCTATAGAATATTAATCTGAGATTTCAAAAGCTTACTCAATTTCTCCATCATCATTAAAGTCTAGAAAGCTGTGTTATTCATCTTCTGATTTGTTAAACAATTGTAAAATGTCCTCCTCCGTCAATATGGTTATATTATGAGTGAAAGGTGAAAACTTGTTTTTCTAATCCTTTGTTTATCATAATATAGATAACTTAAGTTTGGATAAAATATCAGAAACATAAAGGCACGTCAATTTGTACATGTCATGTAATACTCTTTTACAAACACACAAATAACAACATCAATTGCCGCTAGGGAGAACAGGATAGCTGGATATGTGAGAATTTTTACTTTTTTATTTTCTTTGAGCATTTTGATTCCTTTTTATAGGAACATGCATCCTTTCAAAATGAAATTCTATATAATGTAAGGAATTACTTTTCATTTATTTTTAAAGGAAAAAGAATTGAAGGAAAACTTTAGCTAAGCATGAGTTAGGTTATTTACTCCTTTTTTTGAATGTTGTAGTTATTTGAGCACTGAACATTATAAAGAAGTTTGAAAACAGCCTGATTTTTTCTTTATGGGTGACTTTATCTCTTGATTTCATGTCCAAAGGATTCCTCCTTTATTCTTAAAGTCCCATAACTTTATTTTGCCTTGTCTTGATGTTATGCTTTCTGGGTTAATATTTTCTGGGACACAGTGTACTTTTTCAAACTTTATGTACAATTTGTTCTAGGATTCAGACCAAACTGCTTTAACAAAGAGATCCTAAGGTACTGTAGCTAAAGGAAAGATTGAGGCTCATTCTATTTCAAATGGCAATCCATGGTAAATATCTAAATTATTTTTGACACACAATTAACTAGGCACCAGTTTCCTTCAATGCTATTGTTCTGGAATCTCTTAGAATATTGACTCTGGATGACTTTTATACTTGCATTCCAACCAAGAGGGGAAGTTATGTAATCTTTTTATTTTTTAGGTAAGTAATATATTTCCATGAGAGGGATTTTATTCATTTGGCCACATAAGTCACAAGAAAATCTTGGAAATTTAGTTTGTGAATGAATAGTCATGTTTTCAGTAAAATACCAATTTATGTATATGTTGACTCTCATTTGCTAACCTTCTGTTTTTATTGTTTTTCCTTTATTTCAGTTTTATGTTTCTATTTATTTTTGTTTGGTTTTCATATTCTATTTTTCATGATGATTACTATATTTTTTGTCTTTTTGATATAAAAGCTGACCTTTCTGCTTTCTGCTACTAAGCATCAAACCTCTTACCAGTATGTCTAAAAGAGGACTGTTTGTTTTACTCCTAAGTATGTGATATCCACTTACTTTGGTCAGGTGAGAGGCACAGAATTTTTAATCATAATTTGGATTGTAAACATCCTCTATTAGCCTTCTTTCACATTCCTCTTTGGAGATCATTGCTTATAGCATTCTTTCTGCATATTGTGTTTCAGGTTATAGATGCCTCCTCATCTTGTTCAAATGGTATATTTATGAGTATTTTTAATTTTTCTTATTAATACATCATACTATTCAAGAGGAGAAAGTCCAGTGATATTTTTCTTATATGATTTTAAATCTGAAAATTTGATATTCTAACTTTTCATTTAGTTCTCATTTGTTTAATAATCTAGAATAAGATTTTACTATAATAGTTGTCATAATAAAGCTAGACTGGCTCTAGTTTTGAGAAGTATTTAAGTTGTTTGAAAGGGACTGTAGAAACAGAGGTACAAAATCTTTTATTGTATAAATATATTTATTAAAGTTAAACCTAAATCTGTCACCAATGTAAGTATGACACAATATTAATGGTGTCCTAAAGATCACTCTAGATAGCCTAAGGGACAAAAAAGGAGTAGATCTGAGCATTCCACAGTTTAACACAGAATACTTGTTGATATTAGATGGCTGAATTTCTTGGATAAAATATCAATTAGAATGAAAATAAAGCTATTTGTAAAAAGAGTGATTGAATATTCAAAATGGTAAGATCTGTTACTGAAATTTATAGTTTTAACATATGGAACAGTTTGGAAATACATATGAAGAGTAAGTTTTGGGAAAAGTTTAAGGCAAATATTTCTTCTGAGCAGTGAAAAAATGAAGAGATTTTGTGAAACATCCTCTAGTACATATATTTGTACATGGAATTAATGATGTATGGTCTGATTCTTTGGTCTGAGTCCTCTGTAATGCTCTCTTTCTTGTTTCTGTTTCTTTCCTTAAGGCAATCTCTTGTACCACACTATCACAAACAAACAAATAACTAATAAATGTGACTCAAGGACATTTCTAGAGACTCAAAGAGAAAAAAACATATATTTATTTATTTATTTATTGCTGTATTAGAGAAGTTACTGTAGTGTCATACTGTCTCAGTGTATTTTTTATATTTCTGGGGAACTTTTTAGCAACTTACTTCAGTTAGTTTATAAGCTGGCAGATGTTATCTGGTTATCAACAAATAGCTGCTCTTGTTGTCATTAATTAAGGCTTTTACTTTCTTCTGTAGCTATTCAACACTGCTTGTATTACCCAAACCATGAGCCATGGGTTTTGGAGCCTACCTATGTGATTATATAAAGTAGGATCTGTTGAAGAATTATCCCCATATAGTGAACTGAAAAGGAGAGTGTGAAACAAAAAGTGAATAGAGAATGATGATTAAGAGTAAAGACTCTGTGGTCCAACTACCCAATTTCAAATTCCAGTACTACTACTAACTTGGGCAAGTCATTTAAACTCTGCTCCTCAGTTTACTCATCTCAATTTGGAAACTGTATGTAACTACTTTCTATCTCAAAGAATTATTATTAAAATTGTAGGAGTTAATATATGTCAGGAACCTAGCTTAGAACAGTACTTGGTATGCTGTATCAGATTTTTTTGTCATTATTACACACTTTGTGTCCTATTTTACAATATAATATGTGAACAAAATCAAGCCTGTGAATAAGAATGAACTAATAACATTCAAAATGAACTATTAAAAAGTAAAAAAATATATGTATAAATATATATTTATGACAATGAGAAGTAAAATAATGCAAATTTAAAAAGTTAATTCAAAAATTGAATTGAAGTTTTTTGCCATAGTTATAAAATTCTAGAAATAATAGTAACATTTAAAAACAAAACATGAAGTGAATGGGCAAGAAAGTAGATAGAGTTTATTTTTTGAAAATTATTAATACTTTGAATATATTGTCATAGTCTTAAAAAAATGAAGGAATCATGTGTCTTCACAATTCAAACACACCTACCACTCTCTTAAACTTTGAGATTACATGCATTTTATTTAGCCAAAGTTCCCCAAGAAAATCTTCACACAAGCTTCTAAAGAAATCAAACATTCTTAAAATCACCACAAATATTACTTGTTTTGCTTACCAGTAACAAAAAATAGAGATAAGAATAGCTTAATAGAGGGAAAAGCATTTTGGTGTTTGTTTGTTTGTTTGTTTTCCTTGTTTTCTTTCAAAGAAACATAGTTTTGTGGAGATCAGCCCAGGACTACTTCCTAGACACCTCTCTTTCTGCTTGAAACACCTTCCTTAGCAAATGCCTCCATCTACAAATTACTGCCAGAGATGTTCTAAAGTTCTATGCAACATGACACAGTGCAGACATACAGCAGACAGAAATGGAGACCGAGCAAAAGGGCTCCTACACTGTCTGGAGCTCTCCCCCAATTTCCAAGCCAAAACTTCACGTGCATTTTCTATTGACCTCCTCTAGCTGTAAAGGAGGCTGGAAACATTATTCAGATAGGCCTTTTCCATGCATAAGAAAATCAGCTACATGTCTTTCTCCATGTATCTGACTGTCTTAAAAGTAACATGTCATGGCACGTTGCCCAAAGAATATTCTCCTGAAGCCACACAGTGCCCATGGCGAACATGACTTTAACTTCCTCTAAGTAGTCATAATATCGCTCTCTACCATTTTCCTTTTGATTTTTCCATTTGTTGCCCTACATGCCTTAGCTTTTTTTTTCAACATTGCGTGTAATAAATAAAATCTCTTATGTAAGAGTTTCAATATTTTATCTAATATAATACAAGAACTTTCTCCCCCACAAAACATTAGTAAATATTAAGGCAGTTAGATATTCAGAACACATTTATTGGATTTGAATTAATCAATTAATGCTAGCGTTTTACATTAAAAACCTGCAATAATTTCAGTGGCAATATATATTTATTTCTAAATTGATACTGAATATATGGGACAGTATCCTATCTGAACACATTCCCAAGTACATATTCACCAATTAAGCAATTCTGACCATTCCCTTCTCTCCATTATTGAATTTACTTTAGATCTGGTTTTGAGGTCTTTCTGAATGTGGTTGAGGTAAGAAATTTGAATCTAAATAGAGAGCTTTCTTGGAAACAAAGACACATTTAGTATGTGCTTTATAGTGATGAATATCTTTAAAAAAATTTGTCATAAATGGAATAAATTATTATATTCCATCTTAGGGAAATGTCATGCTGAGGTGATGTTTTAAAAATGAAGTCATTCCTTAACTATCTGTGCTGAATTTATTTTCAATAACTAAAACTTTAAAAGTATTCATTCCAGAAAAGAGTACAATTCCTTCAAATAAAATTACTGAACTCTCACTAGCTGGGAACATGCATTTATTTCAAAATCAATCGTAAATGTGTGAAACAGTTTTCTACCTGACAGGAGATAAAAATGGATTAGTGAGCAGAGATCAGATCATGCAGGGTATTGCAAGCAATAGTAAGGATTTTTCTTTCTTTCTTTTTTTCTTTTTTTTTTTTTTACTTTAACTAAAAGAGAATGAGAAGCTTCTGAAGAGCTTGATAAAATAAAATGATATAATCAGGTATTCATTTTTTAAAATATAAGTCAAGGTACAGTTTGAAGAACCAATTGGAAGTAGAGAATAATGGATTTGGATTATCCAGTTGGGAATGTGTTACTGTAATCTAGAACAGCACAGTGGCAATGAAGAAAGATTTAAACAAAAAGGTAAAAATGAATATGACTTATGGATTGAGGCAACAAGAGTAACTCCCAGATTTCCAGTTTGAGCAAGCCAGTAGTGAGTAGTATAATTTTCTAAAATACACAGAACTAAAAGAGTAGATGCTTGGAAAGTAATGTGATATATATATTTTAGACATTCCAAATTTGAGATGTTTGCAAATATTCTAATGAAAAATACAGTATTATGTGGCCAAATATATTTATAACTTGTAGTAGATTTGATCCTCTGCATTGATATTCCTAGTCTTTCCTATATGGAAAATAAAACTGGCATTTCTCTTAATAAATCAAATGCATTAGAATTTTCAATAAATTTCAAGCATATTGTAAATATATTTTGTAAAAATAGCTCTGTGTGAATGTGTGTGAATGAATGTTCCCTTAGCCAAACATGAAGAATACAGAACAATTTACATATTAATTGGTTATGAAGCAGCATACAAAACCAAATTTGTTCCAAATTTATTATTGGTTATAGTCCTGGGGAAAATTAACAAATTATTAATATATCTACTTAAAATCTCCCTCTTACTGATTATTCTATTATCATAATACATAACATCCTACAGTATTTCTGACATTTAAATTAACATTTTATGTTATGTCTCTCTCTTTTTTAAAAAATAACACTATCAGAAAAGTAAATTTGAGTAATATATCAGTGTATCCAAGGGAACCCATATTTTAAGTCTCCACTATTCAACTATGGCTATGTAAATTAAAATTGAATTAATTAAGCAACTAAAATTCAGTTTTTCATTCAAACTATACATATTCTGAGTATTCAATAACCACATGTGGCAAGTAGCTACTGTTTATTACAGAGATTTCTATCATTTTAATTAATGTTTTTTAAAACAGCACCACCTGTAAGACATCATTTTATACATTAGATTTCATGATTCTGAAGAAAAATAAGTTTTAGCACAAAAAAAGTTATACTATTTTCTAAGAAGCTTGTTAAAAAAGATGGGCTAAATGTTATTAAATAGACTTATTATCTGACAATTTGAAGATATTTTAACATAGTAGTAAATATTTTGAATTTTCCCCCAAATTTCCCAAACTTATTTTTTCAAGTGAAATATTACCCTTGTATTTATTGATACACATATATTTATTTGCTTAAACTTACTACATTATATGGGCTGCTTTTAGGAGAAAAAAAGGATGTAATTAGAGGGAATGAAGAAGTAAAATTAAACAAGACAAATATGAATAAACAAATAGCTTTTTGTCATAAATTGAGGTTGACTAACTCAAACTCATCTAATGTTAAAACAAAATACAACATAACAAACAAAAATCTTTCCCCAGGAATGAAAGAAAATTTTATAGTCAAAGTCAACATTCCTTTTGCTGCCCAATGTATTGATATTCTTGTATCCTCACTAACATTTGCTGTCAAAAATTCTTTGTTATCCAATGAACACATTTACTCATTTTCCTTGAAAATAACTTTACAAACACTGGGTTTTGTATGAATTATAAGCACTCAAAGAAAACAATAGAGTAAGTGAAAATATATTCTCTTAACTTCGTTCAAATTTAATTTATGAAGCACTCAATTTATTATTACCCAAATATCACATATTTTCAAAATATGAAATATTTTGTCTTAAGTCTGTTACATTGCTTACTATTTAAATTTGAATACATGTATATAATATAAACTAATATATTTATGGAAATGCTAATAACAAATTGACTATGCATATCCTTAAATATATCACAAATTCAACACCATATTTTCCTATCTTTGATCATTTTGAGACTCACTGCCTTGGAAAAATATAATATATATGAAATTTTGCAATAATCACACAGAATAAAAATATGTATTAATAGCATTAAAGCATCAATTACCAAACCTGCTGTGAATATGATTAAACATTAGAAATATCATATTTGAATGTATAATAGTTTTCACATCAGTGGTTTTCAATTTACGTGGATAAAAATATGCCCATGGTACTTGTCCTATGGCAACTGGCATTGCAATTATTCACTTAAATTTTTTCTATAAAGTGATAATTATATATTTAATACAAAATATTTCAATATTAGAAATAAGACTTCTAATTTCTGCATCCACATGTAAGCAACCTGGAAAGTTACACTCCACTCTAATAACAACGTCGAACAAACTGAACAATCAACAGCTTTTCTTAGATCCTAAAGAGAAGTGAAGTCACAAGGCAAACTACCATTCCTTAGGCTGGAAAGACAGACAGGGACATACAGAGAATCACAGCCTCCCAGAGCAAAAACCTCTACAGGAAACAGTCCTGGGTTACTAAAACCTGAACTGTGATGGACAAGTTACTGGAGGCTAAGTGTGAATGAGTCTGAGAGTCAAAACTATAAAGGGGCCTCAGTCATGGGGAGGTCCCCAAACTTTTGTGAGTTTTACTGCCAGTAGCTTGCACAGGAGTTCACAGCAAATTCCCGAGAAAAATTCCTTCCTGCTTCTGTGAAGGAAAGGGGAAACCATGAACCATTTTAAAATATACCCAAGGATTCTGTTCTTATTACCAGAAGAGAAACTGTTTTACCAGAGCCTAACATGCTGAAGGTTTATCAGAGCTTAACTCACTATGTGAGCCTTCCCTGTGAGAGAAGAAAGATACTCAACTCTAGTCATCCTGTCCCAATAGGGAAGGGAGGAGAAAATGCTTGTGAACTCCACAGTCCACAATCCGAGTCTTACTAAAAGACTAAGACCCAATCATAGGACTAAAGAATGGTTTCCCTTTACCACATGTAAACCACATAACTAAAGGCACATTTGCAGTAGTTCCTTTTATTCAGTGAGTCAGGTTTTGCTATCAACAAAAATGGCAAAGCATACCAAAAGGCTAAAAATAAAACAAACAAACAAACAAACAAAAAAACATAGTTTGAAGAGACAGAGTTAGCATCAGAACTTGGTATGACAAGGATTTCAGAATTGTAAGAGTGGAAATTGATAATAACTATGATTAATATGCTAAGGACTCTAATGGAGAAATGTAGACAGCATGCATGAAAACATGAGCAGTGTAAGCAGAGATAGCACTGTCTGAGGAATGGGCCTGGTCTCACTCAGATGGGGCAAAGGCAATATATGTAACCTAAACATTTGTGCCCCTATAATATTCTGAAAAAAAAGAACAACAATAAAAAATCTTAAAGAATCAAATGAAAATAAATTAATTAAAAAAGAATCAAATAGAAATATTAGATATTAAACCCATTGTAACTAAAATGAAGAATACCTTTGATGGGCTAGAAATAGAATGGACACAACTGAGAAAAGAATCTCTGAGCTAGAGGATATCTGATAGGAACTAACAAAATGAAAAAGCAAAAATATAACAATAAAATAAAATAAAATATCTAAGAACCATGTAACACAATGATTAATGCAAAACCTGTATAACATATTTAAAGGAAATATGAGAAGAAGAAGAAGAAGAAGAGAAGAAGAAGAAGAAGAAGAAGAAGAAGAAGAAGAAGAAGAAGAAGAAGAAGAAGAAGAAGAAGAAGAAGAGGAGGAGGAGGAGGAGGAGGAGGAGGAGGAGGAGGAGGAGGAGGAGGAGGAGGAGGAGGAAGAGGAGGAGGAGGAGGAGGAGGAGGAGGAGGAGGAGGAGGAGGAGGAGGATGAGGGGGGAGGAGGAGGAGGAGGAGAAATAATTAGAAGAATATTTAAAATAATAATGACTGAACATTTCTCTGAATTTATGTCAGACACCAAACCACAGGTTCAGAAAGCTTCACAAACATCAGGAAGTATAAATGCCAAAACAAACAAACAAAAACTACTACTAACCATATCATTTTCAAACTATAATAAAGCAAATATAAGAATTATATCTGACTTCTCTTCAGAAACTATGAAAGCAGGAAGAGGATGGAGTAAAATATTTAAAGTTTTGAGGGAAAAAATACCCTACAGTGTGGTGCCCTACAAAATTATCTTCTAAAAGTGAAGAAGAAATAAATATATTTTCAGATAAAAACTGAGGAAGTTTATTGCCAGTAAACTTAGCTTTCAATAAATGTCAAAAAAATTTTTTAATGAGAAGAAAATTATATAGGTCATAAACTTGGATATATATAAAGAAAGGAAGAGGATCATAAAAGAAGTAGTAAATGTAAAATAACACTTTCATTTTTGTTATTCTTACTTGATATATCAGATAAAATTTTCTTCAAAATAATTCTAACAACAATATATTAAACTATGCATGCTTATGCATACATCAGACAAATGTAAGTGTGTCTATACACCATGTATGCTAATATATAAGTGAAATGAGTAACAGAAATGAAATAAGTGATAGAAGGAGGAATTAATCTTATCTTCTTATTGTAAGGTACTCACAGTACCCATGAAACAATACAGTGTTACTTGAAAGTAGAATTGTATTAGTTGTAAATGTATATTGCAAACTCCAAAGCAACTATTGGGAAAAATGTATAAAAAAGTATAACTGATATGCTATAGGAGAGAAAATGGAATCATATAAAATATTCATTTAAAACTACACAAGACAGAAAAAGAGTAGAAGACAAAAATAAGAACAAAACCAATGGCAATGGGTATAAAACAATAACACATATGTAGATACTTATCAACTATATAAATACTTTGAACATCAATGGCTTAAATGCACCAATTAAATATTGGAGATTATTAGAGTGGATTAGAAAAACAAGACAACAATGGGTTGTCTACAAGAAACCTGCTTTAAATACAAAGAAGAATATAGAATAAAAGCAAAAAAAATCAAAGAAGATATATCATGCTTATACTAGGCAAAAGAAGGTGGAAGTAGTTATATTAATTTCAGAGAAAGAAGACTTCAAAGCAAGGAAACTTATCAAAGATAAAAAGAGGCATTACATAAGGATGAAAGGCCAATTCTTCAAAAAGGCATAACAATTCTTAACATGTATGTGCCAAACAACAGACCTTCAAAATACTTGAAGCAAAAACTTCCAGAACTTCAAGTTAAAATAGCACCTAAGTGGACATATAGGAATAACATTTATCGGGTGTCGGGCAGGTGGGATGGGGGGGGAGGGGATGGGTATATACAAACATAATGAGTGAGATGTGCACCATCTGGGGGATGGTCATGCTTGAAGCTGTGACTCAAGTGGGGAAGGGGCTTGGGCAACATACATAACCTTAACATTTTTACCCCCATAATATGTGGTAAAAAAAATGAACATAAAAGAAAGGGTCTTTAAAAGAAAAATAGATAAATCTATAGTATTGGTTAGAGACTTTGGCACCCTCTATCATAAATAAACAGACCCACCACCCAAAATCAGTAAGGGCATAGTTGAATTCAATAACACCATCAATCAACTGGATATAATGGATATCTATAGAGTACTTCAACCAACAACAAAATAATACACATTCTTCTCAGGCTCACATAGAACAATTACCAAGATATATGATAAAACACACCATTACATGTTTAAAAGAAGAAATCATACAATGTCTTCTTTCAGACCACAATGGAATTAAATTAGAAATCAGTAATGGGAAGATAACTAGAAAATCTCAAAATAAGTGGAGTTTAAACAAAACATTTCTAAATAACACATGAATCAAGGAAGAAATCTCAAGAAAATTAAATATTTTAAGCTACATGAAAATAAAAATACAACTTATGACAACTTATGGAATGCAGAGGTAAGAGACAAATTTGTAACATTAAATATATATATATATATGTATATACATATATATACATACACAATAAAAGAAGACCTAAAATTTTAAAACAATCTACATTTCTACCTTGGAAAACTAGAAGAAGATCAAATTAAATTAAAAGTAATCAAAGGAAAATAAACAATAAAAAGTAAAGAAGTTGATGAAATTGAAAACAGGAATCAATAGAGGAATTAAAAAATCAAAAGCTGGTTCTCTGAAAAGACTAATGAAATTGATAAGCCTTTAACCAGGCAAACTAAGAAAAAAAGACAGACAACACAGATTAATAATATTCAAAATGAAAAAGAAGAAATCACAACAGATCCCATAGTCACTAAAGGAATAATAAAATAATAATATGAATAACTCTAACACCTCTCCAAATTTGACAACCCAGCTGAAATGGAGCAATTACTTAAAAACACAATAACCAAAACTCACACAGGATAGGGTAGACAATCTGAATGGGTCTCTGTTGACTAAAGAAATAAATTCAGTAATTAATAACCTTTCAAAACAGGAAGCATCAGGCCTAGATGGGTTCACTGATGAAATCTACCAAATATTTAATGAAGAAATTATATCAATTTTCTACAATATCTTTCAGAGGACAGAAACAGAGAAGATACTTCCTGACTGGCCAGCATCACCCTAATATAAAAACCAGACAAATACCTTACAAGAAAAGAAACTACAAACCAATATCTCTCATGAACAAAGATTCAGAAAACTACAACAGAAGATTAGCACATCAAATCAAGCAATGTATAAAAAGAATTATATACCATGACCAGGTGTGGTTTATCCCAGGTATGCAACTCAGGTTCAACATTTGAAAATCAATGAATGGGATTAATCACATCAACTGGCTAAAGAAGAAAAAGTGCATAATCATATGAATACATACAATAAAAGCATTTGATGAATCCAACAATCATCCTTTATAAATACTCTTAGGAAACTAGAAATAGAAGAGAACTTCCTTAACTTGTAAATAAAAAACTTTAAAAAGCCTAAAATTTGCCTTATACTCAATGGGGAAAAATTAGAGGCCTTCCCACCAAGATCAACAACAAGCCCAATTCTCTCACCACTCTTTTTCAGCATCATACTGGAGGTCTTTATTAATGTGGTAGGAAAATATGAGAAAATAAAAAGTATGCTGCTTGGCAAAAAATAAATAAAACTGCCTTTGTTTGCATATAGTATGATTGTCTATGTAGAAAATTCAAAAACAGCAAGAAAACATTCCTGGAACTAATAAGAGATTACAAAAAGGTTGCAAGATACAAGATTCATATATGAAAGCCAATTTATTTCTAGTATACTACAAATGAACAGTGAATGTGAAATTGAAAATACAGCATCATTTACATTAGCACTTCAAAAAACAAAATATTTGGGTATAAATTTTACAATGTACAAGATCTATATGAGAAAAAAAAACTGATGAAAGACATCAAAGAAGAACTAAATAAATGTAGAGAGATTCCATGTTTATGGATAGGAACATGCAATATTGTCAAGGTGTCAGTTACAAAAATCCCAGCAATTTTTTTGTGGATATTGACAAATTGACTCTAAAGTTTATGGGAATAGGCAAAAACCTAGACAAATCATTCAATGGAACACAGTGGAAAGCCTAGAAATAGCTCCACAGAAATAAAGTCAATTGATGCTTGACAAAAGAGAAAAGGCAATACAATAGAGACAAGATACTTCTTTCAAAAATGATGTTGACTTTTTGATAAAGGCCATTCTTACTGGAGATAAGTGATATCTCATTGTGGTATTGATTTGCATTTTCTTGATGATTAGAGATGTTCAGCATTTATTCATATGTTTGTTGGCCATTATTCTGTTTTCTTTTGATAAGTTTCTATTAATGTCCTTTGCCCACTTTTTGATAGGGTTGTTTGATTTTTCCTGGATGATTTTCCTGAGTTCTAAACAGATTATAGTTATCAGTCCTTTATTGGATTTGTAGCTTGCGAAAATTTTCTCCCAATCTGTAGGTTGTCTGTTTGCTATTGTAACAGTTTCTCTGCCTGTAGAGAAGCTTTTTAATTTGATCAGGTCCCATTTATTTATTTTTGTGGATGCTGTGATTGCCTTTGGGGTCTTCTTCATAAATTCTTTGCCTAGGCCAATGTCTAGAAGAGTATTTCTGATGTTTTCCTCTAGAATTCTAATAGTTTCACACCTTAGGTTTAAGTCTGTTACCCAGTGTGAATTGATTTTTGTGATAGGTGAGAGGTGTGGATACTATTTCAGTCTTCTACATGTGGCTATCCAGTTTTCCGAGCACCATTTGTTGAATAAGGATTCTTTTCCCCAGTGTATGTTTTTGTCTGTTTTGTCAAACATTAGATGGCTATATGAGGATGCTTTTATATCTGGGTTCTCTGTTCTGTTCCACTGGTCAATGTCCCTGTTTTGTGCCAGTGAAATGCTGTTTTGGTTGCTGTAGCCTTGTAATATAGCTTGAAGTCTGGTAAGTTGATGCCTCCCAATTTGTTATTTTTGCTTAAGGTTTCTTTAACTATATGGTTTCTTCTTTGGCTCTGTACAAAGCATAGAATTAGTTTGTTCTAGATCTGCAAATATTGATGTTGGTATTTTAATAGGGATTGCATTGAATCTATAGATCTCTTTGGGTAGTATAGACATTTTAACAATGTTGATTATGCCAACTCATGAGCATAGTATGGCCTTTATCAGAAAGTCCCAAAACAATAAATATTGGCATAGATGTGGAGAGATACACTACTGGTGGGACTGCAAACTAGTACAACCTCTGTGGAAAGCAATATTGAGATACCTCAAAGAGATACAACTAGAACTACTATTTTATCCAGAAATCCCATTACTGGGCACCGACCAAAGGGAAAAAAGACACACCATAAAAAAGACCTGCACTCAAATGTTTATAGCAGCACAATTCACAACTGCAAAGTTGTGGAAACAAATTTCACATCAATATATGAGTGGATTAATAAAATGTGGTATCTATATACCATGCAGTACTATTCAGCTTTAAGAAACAATGGTGATATGGCACCTCTTGTATATTCCTGGATAGAGCTGGAACCCATTCTACTAAGTGAAGTATCTGAAGAATGGAAAAACAAGCACCACATGTACTCACCAGCAAATTGGTATTAACTGATCAACATCTAAGTGGTCATATAGGAGTAACATTTATCGGGCATAGGGCAGGTGGGAGGGGGTGGAGGGGGATGGGTATATACATACATGATGAGTGCAATGCGCACCATCTTGGGAATGGATATGCTTGAAGCTTTGCCTCTGGTGGGGAAAGAAGGGAAAGACAATACATATAATCTAAACATGTGTACCCCATAATATGCTGAAATGAAAAAAAAAGAAAGAAAATACTGGCTAACTATCAGAGTAGATAATATTTTTTAATCACTCCTAGAATGATAATAATAGCAGCTAATGTTTCTACAAGTACTTGCTTTCTCATAGACACATTGCTAAGTGTTTTACATTGCTTGTAAGTAGCTTACATTAATTATATAATTTTTACAACAAACTTTTGAAGCAGAGTCTTCAAATAGTGATTGAAGATAAAAATAAATTTGCCTCAATAAATAAATACATTTGGAGACAAATAAATTTACCTTAATATAAAAAAATGGTGCTGAAACATCTATACATCCATGTGCAAGAAAAATAAAATATATCTAGACACAGATCTTACCTTCTTCACAACATGTAACTCAAAATGGATCACAAACCTAAGTGTAAAATGCAAAAATATAAAACTTCTCAAAAACAATGTAGGCAAAAATTCTATATGACCTTGGATTTGGTGCTGACTTTATAGATATGATACTAAAGGTAAGATCCATGAAAGAAAGAATTGATAAAATGAGCTTCATTAAAATTAAAAATTTCTGCTCTGTGACAGATGCCATCAAGATAATGAAAAGATTGGGAAGAAAAAAATTTAAAAGACATATCTGATAAAGTACTGTTATCTAAAATATTAATATATGAAAAAATCAATAATAGGAAAATAATAAATCTGATTTAAAAAGATAAAAAATTTTAATACACATCTCACCTAGAAAGATATACAGATGTCATGTAAACATGTGAAAAATATCCCAAATTATATGTCATCAGGAAAACACAACTTAAAACAATGAGATGCAACTGCACACCTCTTAGAGTAGCCAAAATTGAGAGCAATGACAATGCCAGATACTGACAAGGATGTGGAGCAACAGCAGTACTCATTCATTGCTGATAAGAATGCAAATAGTACACTTAGAAAGACAGTTACGCAGTTTCTTAACAAAATTAAACATTCTTACCATATGATCCACCAATTGGGCTGCTTGATATTTATCTGAATAGTTGAAAACCTATGTCTACACAAAAACCTGCCCACAGATATTTATAGCAGCTTTATTTGTAATTGCCAAAACATGGAAGCAACCAAGATGTCCTTCAGAAGGTGCATACATAAGTTAGATAAATAAGCTATGGTATAGGCAGACAAGGGAATATTATTCAGCACTAAGAAGAAATGAGCTATGAACCCATGAAAGACATGAAAGAAACAAATGCATATTACTAAGTGAAAGAAGCCATTTAAAAAATATTACATACTATAGGGTCCCAACTAAATAACACACTGGAAAAGCAAAACTGTGTGGGCAGTAGAAAGATCAGTGATTTCCAGCATTTAGATGGGAGGAGCTTAATGAATAGGCAGAGCACAGAGGATTTTTAGAGCAGTGAAACTATTTATATAGGAAACTATAATAGTGTATACATACTATTATGCGTTTGGGTAAACCTATAAAATTTAAAGCACCAAATGATTTGTCATTTTTGGTTCCTCAATTGCAAAACAAGTCCCACTGTGGTGGGTGATGTTGATAGTGGGGAAGCTATGCGTGTGTGCAGGTCTAGGGTATGTGAGCTATCTCTGTACCTTCCTCTCAATTTTACTGTGAACCTAAAACTGCCCTAAAAAATACGATGTTAAAAAAAAAGATTAGAAACAAGCTCTTTGGTGTCATCAGAGACACTTAATTTCTCTGGACAGCAGTATTGTAAAATAATGTTGCCATAAATTATATCAAAGGAGTTTTGGCTTTTGTGTTCTATTCTTATCTCAATATCTTCAATATAGGGGTACCTTAAAAACTTCTTAGCTTAGATGAAGACAGTTTATCAGCATTGGTTTATTTATAAAAAATTTGCTTTGGAGACACTCAATATTTAATAGATTGGATATTTATTATGAAAAAAATCTAAAAAAATATGGCACAGAACTCTGTGGTATCCAGAAAAGAAATCCTTATTTTGGTGAAGCAATAAATTGTAATAATAAAAATATAAATCTGGAAAAATATAACCATTTCAATGTAATTCTACTTCTTGTGTGAAAGTTTGTCCTCTTAAAACTATTACTTTTTAATTCATCTTTTATGTTGTACTTGATGTTAATTATTTTTGTTGTTAAGTAACATAGTTGCTATGTTAGTACCTAATTCTTCCTAGTGCTTTTACTCACTATAATCCTGGAAACTGAAAAATAAAAACAGTGATTAATTATACTGACTTTCATTTGAATCAAAAGCCTCTAAAACTCAGATGAGTGTAATTTATTGTTTTGGCAATATGGGTATAAGATTGTAATTATTTTTGGATTGGTAGACATTTATCTAATCAATCAGTGGATGTAGAAAGATTTATGCATTGGATCTTTTCCCCAATAGTACCTGAGTTGTAATGAGTAAAAATTTAAAGATTTAAGCACCATTTCCATTTTTCTATGTTAATTTTCAACTAGCTTAGTTTAAATGTAATATTTAGTACCTTTAAAATATAGAAAATACATTATTACTATATAATACAATTTAGTAGTTTATAATTATGAACCACTTACATTCTCTGTATACCATGAACATCGATTTATTCATTTACTTCTTCATTTAAAGTTTTTACTTAGTTTATTTCTTTAGGAGAATCAGGAGGCATACAATAAAAACAGGAAGAAAAATTTCATGACATCTGAAAATGGAATAATAAAATTAAAATATAGATGAAATGGTAATTGAATTTAAATATTAACTTCAATTTTGATATATTATCCAAAATGAAGTTTGATTTATAATTTAAAAAAACTGAACTTTTGTATACTTTTTATTATAATAAATGCTTATTTTTAATAAATGTATTTATTAATGTAATTAAATACACAAAATACACTGAGTTCTTTAATTATTGGTAATAATGAACATAGACTATACTAGTATGATAATGCAAAAGAACAGACTCAAGGTAATTATGAGAGTATATAATCTTGATTAGTTTTCCAATTCAATCAAATATACCTAATAATTGTAAAATCTTCAAATGTTTACTAATAATCTCATTAAAATAATCATCACATATGACTTGTTTGGTGGTCTTAGACTCAGTGAATATGAAACAATAAAATATACAGCATAAAAATTAATTCATATCCCACTCCATCAAAACATGCGATATTTAAATAGGTAAATGTTTCCCCTGAATAGAGAACACATGCATGGACAAAAAAGTGATTTACTCCAACAGTAGCAGAAGTGGCTGAACAAAATAAATACAATTTTTGTAATAAAATGTGATAACTTATAAAGTTCTGAAGTATGAAGTGTGGCATTTAATTATAGGTAAAATATAAAAATTATTATAATACTCATATTGTGTTTGACCTCTTTCTGATTCTTAGGTTTCTCATTTGTAAAATAGAGATAATAAAAGCAGTTGTTTGGCTTTTGGTAGACAAAACAGTTTTAAAAAATCAAAAACAAACACCAAACCAAAATAATGGTTTGATAGAATTTGTGTTTTTATTTTGTTTTGTTTATCCTTTGTATATACAACAATGTCCTTGTTAATCATAAAGAAACAATTCATGTTAGTAGGCAAGGTTATCACAGATTTAGAGGTGATTTTTTAAATAATATCGCCAGTCTAATTTTTAAGCTATGAAGCGAATACTGGCTTCTAATGTTGTAACTCAATGTAGGAAGGAAATATAATTATGTCTCAGTTCCTCAATTGATTATTTTTTCATATGAGGCCTCTATATAATTTTATTTCCAAGTTGCATGTACTCTCATATTTTCAAGTATTTGTTTTATCCAATTTCTTGCTTATGAGTTATGTTACACTTTTCAAACTAAAAGTATGTCAAAGATTTTTTCAATGCTGTTTATTAAGCCATTCAGAAGAGCACATCGTTCATCAAGAAAACATACTTAAATTTTAAAATAGTGCATTTATGAGTAAACTATGGAAACATTATCATGAATGTGATATTATTCTGTACACTATCAAGAATAATTCATTTTTCATTTCTGGCACAAATTTTTTAAAAGTTAAATATTTTATTGTTCTAAATAATATTTAAAATGACTTACAAAAACATATAGGAAAATTTATATAAAATAAAGGGAGAAATCATGGTGAAAAGATCATCAAAATGTAGTGAAATATTAGCCTGATGTGTTCATCAAACTAAACTTCTCTCTTTGTTTAACTGATATTACACTTATATATTCAAGTTTTAAAATGTTTAAGGTTGTTTTATTTTATAAACTAGACGATTAATGTTTCTCCTTGTTAAAGGCTCCAACTAAAACAAGATATTGTTTTCCTTCACTCTTTTTTTGGTTAATGAAACAACTATCTCTATAATTATATAATTTTCTATGTAAATTCTAATATTATGATGTTATTTAAATTCTAAGTTACCATTATTGCTTGCTTTTGAAATCTTTCAACCTAAGTTATATTCATGTAATATTTATTTCTACCATTTTATTATTATTACTTTAAGTTTCAAAACTTGAAATTGTTACTTGCCTTCAAAATCCTTTTCCAAATTAAGTCTTAAGGTTATCTTTACATTGCTGCTTATTTTCACTTTTTCTAACCATTAAAATATACAGTCAATCAAAGCAATAGTAGTTAAAAAACACTTAAGCAAAGAAATGTTAATTAACTACTAAATTATTTTCAAATGCAGGGTAGAATGAAAATGTAGATACTATTCAAAATTTTTTCCAAACATATTGTTCAGCTCTACAACTCTAAATTATACTAATTCCTGCAGTCATCCCTTAAAACATGATAGATTTTTGACCAATGAGGTATGGTATTTTTGGTACTATGGACTGGTAAAGACTAAGTTTATTGAATTATACAGTCTGCCATTTATGAAGCTTCCTTAACTTGTAAAACAAAATCTATAAAATTTTTCTAGGTAGCAGATGAATCCTATGGAGTTATCACGATTAGTTACTGTAGATTTTGAAGATTACAAAGGAAGAGCTAAGGAGGGCTTTTAAAAATCTTTGCGTAAAATATTTTATGCGGTGTGATTAAAGAAATATGAGACAAAGTGCTAATTATGGGAAAGATGTGTGATTGCATTATCCTTTGCCATTTTTATTAATGTCTTCAAGCTAATAAATTATATATAGTTAAGATGAGCTATATTGGGTCATACTTAGGCACCATTTCAAATCCTGGTACAAACCTAATCTCTTTCTTGCATTGGCCACTACTGTAGTGATCGAGATGGTGTAGGCTTCATCTAACTTCAAGCAGATGAAACTAAGAGTGTCACAACTGAGGTCTAAATCATCCTTTCCAGTTTCTCCTTGGGGTTTCTCTGTTGGCATTACTCACAACCTGGAAGTGTAGGGCAGTAAAATCTATGTAGAACAAACTTTGTTGAATGAGTGATGGGAGTTTGTATGTAAATGCTCCTTTTTTCTCCAGATGTACAGAACTGAGATCAGTATTTTAGGTCTGCTCAGACGGTCTTACATGTTTAAAGAACATGTTATATTAATACATAATATTGACCAACTTCATAATATCCCTGAATTGGCTCTCCCTCTTCTCCTGTTTCGTTCACATTGTCCCACATCCTAGTTCTGGGATCACACTTCTCCTTAAATATCTGGCAGCCCTGTAGTATTCTAAACTAAAATTAAAAAAAACAGAAAATTAAACAATAAATAAAGAAAATATATAATAGAAATAAATTTTATAATCTATATGTGGTCCAAAAAAAGTACTTGAATAGCCAATTCAACTTTTAAAAAAACAGTGAAGATGGGAACATACTTAGACACATGACAGATATGTGAGAGGCAGGTAGTAAAAATGTGTGGTGGTGACTAGTAACAGAGTAACAGACACATTGCCTATTGGAAGAGAAAAACAGAGCTTTTGGTGAGACCCATGGATGCTTGAGACTGTGATGCATGATACATTCAATGAAAGCTGACTACCTATTAAATAGGATTATGAGAGCTAGCTCACTAAAGGGAAAATCATAAATCTTGATCTTTTTATAACATCCTATGTAAATGTGGACCTCAAATAAATTAAAAACCTAAATATGAAAGGGACAAAATAATAGTCATGAAAAGTAAATAGGCAAATATTTCTTGATATAGTGGACAGAAATATTTCTAAGCAACTTAATCTAGCAAAAGTTTACAGTAAAAAAATTGGCAGCGTAAAATTTGATTGCATCAAAAAAGGATAGATTGGATGAAGTTGGACAGATAGTTCAATGGAAGAAGATATATGAATTGTCTATAACCAACAAGTTATTAAGAACTATAATATATGAAGAAATTTTTCAAATCAACAAGAAAGATTTAAAATAAAAAGTAACAATGGAGTGGTGGAGTGGAATTAAACATATACTTTATAACTCCGGTCCCTACACCTGGGCCTGAGCCTGGCACCGCTCCATGGCTTGTTAGAAAATAGACCATGCATCACTGCCCGAGCTCCACACCAGCCTGCCCACACCCATCACGCCCCATCCCCCCACTCTCAGTCTGTGAAAAAATTGTTTTCCATGAAATCGATCCCTGGTGCCAAAAAGGTTGGGGACTGCTGCTTCAGAACGTGAACATACACAAATACACACACAGCAAGGGCCATGAACCAGTGATTATCATTAGTACCTGAGGTTAAAAAAAATCAGTGAAATTTTCATAATTGCTAAAACTTGGAAGCAACTAAGATACCCTTCAGCAAATGAATGGACAAATAAGCCATTGAGCATGTAAACAACAGGATAATATTTAGTGCTAAGAAATATTAGCTATCATGCCATGTAAAGACATGGCAAAAAAAAAAATAAATGCACATCACTAAGTGAAAAAATCAAGCTAAAAAAGCCACATACTGTATCGTTCAACTTTATGACATTTGGGAAAAAATTATACCTATTATTTTAACTTTATGGATGGAAACTGAGGCTTAGAGGTAATGTGAAGTAGAAACAGTAATTTAAGTCTGATCTATCCAATTACATGGTCTTAATTACTATGCTACATTTATATTCCTTCCCTGTGATTAACATAGTATGTTTAAGAAGTGCTGAAGAGAAAGGAAATGAAGTATTAGAGCTTTGAGGATACATCAGTTTTTAATACCTGGTGTGGTAAAATATTAGTCAATAAAGTTCAGTGAAATTCTACAAGCAAGGAAGTACAAAAGAGATTTGTGGGAAAATTCTTACAAAGTGTTTTAAGAAATCAGTCTGGACTAATTAATTATAATATAATAATGTTTATTTTTATCGTTTCAGATGGTCTCCTTAAAATTTCATATAAAATATTTTACTTTGAGTGGCTATTTATGGTGTACAAATCAATTTTACCTATAGTACATGAATATTCAATATAACTATATTTAAGGTTAGAAAAAATTTGTCATATTTTATATGTGATGAGCCCAAATCTCACATCGCTAAGATTCTTATTCAAAGTTACATAATTTTTAAGGAATTTAAATCATTTCTCCTTACCTCAAATCAATTATCATTATTATAATACACTTGCCTTTCTCCTCAATATCCATGCCATTATATGTCTGTTTTATTGTCAGTCATTGCTATTGAGAAGTATTCATGATTTGGGTGTTTAACTTAATATGCAGCTCCATTTTTCACAGTTTTATTGAAAACTTTAAGATTTAGAAAAATAAATGAACATAATAATTTTGAGAGGAAAAGCTGCTGAACCAACAGTCATTTAAGTAAGTTTACAGGGAAGAACAAAAGAAAATGACAGCAGAAATTTTGAATGCAACTTGTGATCATTATGTTGGCTGCTTTTTTTGAAAAAAAATTATCTTTCAAACACATAATATTTTATCAAAACAAAAAGGAGATTATTAAAATTCTCACAAAAAAGCTTGATTTGGGTGTTTGAGTTACACGATAGTAATTTTCAATCCTTTATTTTCCTACACCTTTTATTCTTAGTGAAATATAAACTCTAGCAATTTTACTTTTACTCATCAACTCTTTAACTCTTCCCAAGCTATGTTCAAAATTAATTTGTTAAAGAATATGGGGTACAATTTTAAATTACAGAATGCAATGCTCTAATAAATTAGTTCATCATATGAAAGCCCTTGATTTTTGTTAAGCATCATTAATTAGCATTTTAATGTCATTAAACTATTGTAAAATACTTTACATATTTTAGAGGAATATAAATCATATAAAAACATGTTCTTCAGAGAGCATTTGCAAAAGTTAAATGCATGCAAGGATTTGTAAGTGCCTTTGCAGCATATTGTAGCACTTTTGCACTAATTAATTAGGAAGATAATAGTTCCTACTAATTAGTCCCAATGTAATAACTGGTGAATATTACAAAAATAATGCTTATGTATAGAATAAAGGACAATTTATTTTGTATGTTTCTGGGAAAATGAAATCAATAAATAAACAAAAAATAACAAAACAGTGAATGGCCTAACGAGATTTTTTTTATTCCAGTTTCTCCTAGTCTTGTGTTTATACAGATGAGCTTTGTTTGATTTTCTTGATAAAATCAAATTTTCTTAATAAATCCTAGAAGAAGAAACAAAATCTTTGCAGGTGTTTTGCAGATCATTTGGTCACTCAAAAGTCTTCTGGAAAGAACTCACTGGACTCCTGGGAAGTCCTCAGTGTCCTTCTGAAGTTTGCTTGAAATTTATTGTGAAATGTTCCTTGAAACATAACAGGAACCAATAAGTTTAAATCAACAAAGGGGAACCATAGATATGATTTGTTTGTGTGTGTATGAATATGTATATATATATATATATATATTATCATACCCTTCTCATGTGCATAGTTGGTCACAATCACAATTCTGAACTCTTGTTTCCTGATTCTTCGCAGTTTTAGACAAAAAAATTAATTAAGATAAAGGACACAAGGAAGTATTCAATATGATTAATATAATATGTATTATTTATATAGCACTAACAATGTAGACATTGAGCATATTATTAAACCCTTGCAAATATTCATAACAACATCTTTTTTGAAAGCTACAAAATCTGGATAAACATACAGCATGCCTTGGGGCTACTGCAGACATGTTATATTGCAATATATATTTTTAAATCTTAATTGAGGGACTAATTTAGAAAAAATATTATTTTTCTAGATGAAAGACTCTATCAAACAACCCGTGATATAATTTTCTCTTTATGTTTCATCTAAACCTTTAATTTACATATTACCAAAGGGTTCTATTAAATTTATTCAACCACCGACTTCATATTTCTAGTAAAAGATTAGTATGTGATATTTATTGAGTGTTAACTTTAAAAAAAGCCTCATGCATGTGATTTTGCTCTAAATAACCCTTTAAAAGTAGCTAGGATTATAAGGCTTTGAATACAAAGCAATTTAAGCAAAACAGTCAGCAAAATGAGAGTAATTGATGATGATGACACTTAAAAATTGGCCTGTAGGGATCGAAAATCATAGGATGCTAGTATATTTAGGAATATGATCCTGGGGAAATAATCTTCATCATTCTTAAATTTAGTAAAGCATCCCCCCCAAAAATTTTGGTTGTGGCTGCTGGCTTTCAAACAGACTTGTGGCTGTAAACTCTTACAAAGATAAAAGTAATCAGGTGGGTATTACTCAAGAAGAAACAAAAAAATAGAATGGAAAAGAAAGCTTTCTTGATAACCAGATTCTCACCACAACAAAAAAGATTATAAGCAGCAAGCCACACTGTTAGGGAATTTTGACTAACGAAGGAAAATTCACTGAGTTTCCTTACTTTTGCATTTAAAGTATTGTATCTTTTGCCTGCATTAAAGAAAATTCTGTCCTTCAACTGTGTGCATTGGAATTTTACCATCAATTATTATGGCATTTATGCTATTATGAAATGAAAATTAGAGTGATCATGCCATATACAACTTCTAATTTTTAGTTTTTAATCACTATGTCTGAAGTATTGTTTTAGATATTTGAAATAGCCTTAGATGTAAATGTCTTAGACAATGAATAGAGAGTAGAAATTTGTAAAATGATTCGGGAATATGGAAATAAAGGGAAGTGGGAATTATGGTTAACCAGCGAATGCTTGCTTTATATTAAAGTGTTAAACTTAAGACTATGCCATTATTTTAAACAAGAAATATCTTTGTATCACCATCTTGTAAATTCTAAAGGCACTTTAAAATTTATTGTAAATATGTATAGTTTCTTTAAATTTCCACTTTGTTAGTCCCTTGTAATATATTTATTATACGTTAATACATATGTGGGGGTGGAGGAGACCCAAGGGTATATAACCACCCCTGTGAACATCAAGTACTTCATTCCAGATAAAATTTTGGACAGGAGGAAATGTGGATATTGGAATTAACAATTGTCTAAAGTTCTTGATTATTATGAAGAAGGAATTCAATTGTACCTTGAAGATATAGGATGTAACTCACAAATTTTAAATATTTAGAGATACGATAGAATAATAAACAATCTAAAAGACCACCATAGCAATGATATGCTGAACGAATTGTAAATCAAACATATATTTGAATGAAATGCATGTTTAGGTTTATGATAGCCCTATTAATATTAATGTAAGAAATGTAAAGATGCTGTGTAATATTTATTAAAAATACCCAATTACTTGTATTAATTAATTTGGTAAATCATCCATTCAATCATTCTGCATTCACAGCTTGTTTTCTAATTCTTTTCAAGATTCTGGGGATAAGAACATGAACAAAACAAATTAACAGCATTCCCATATTAAACATATTTATATATACTAAAGGAAAGGGAAGATACTAAAATTAAATATTATTTTAAGTATTTATATGTGGCATGAAAGTAAAAACAAATAGAGCAGAATATAGGAGTGTAAACTTTGAGAGGGTGAAGTTTGAGAAGAAACCTGAAATAAAGTAAGGAAATGGTTATTTAAAAATCTGAGGTGAAAATTGTAAAAATGCAAAAATACTTAGGAAAGAATTGGATTGTCCTATTGAGAAATAACAAGAAAGCTGAAGTGCCTACAGTGGAGTATGCAATATTGAGACTCAAAAAATAAGAGTTTGAAATAATTATGTAAGACCAAAACATAAGGGTACTTGGAGGACATAGAAATACATTTGCATTTTATACTGATTATTATAAAAAGTCAGTTAATATAAGCAGAGTAGTGAGGAATGAAATGATCTGATTTGTCTCGAGTATGAAGAATTTAGTTGGAAGGTCAAGGGATAAAAATAGAACCAAGAGGGCTTTTTGATGGTATGATAGTATGGGTACCACTGGTGAAGATGGTAGGAAGTGGCTGGATTTGATACTGTATAGGTTAAAATTTAAGCTACCAGGATTAGTTTATGTTAGGAAAGAGAAATGTGAGAAAGAGGAATTAATTGATTCCTTGATTTTTGCTATAGTTTTATTGTTTAATTGTTTTTTTTACTTCAGTTAATATATGATTGATGATTTCATCTTGGAATTGTGTAAGACTAGGCAAGAATAAAATTTTTTAAGATAAAAACACATGCTCTGTTTTGTATGGATTAAGTTTGAGAAATCTGCCATTATTAATTAATATTAACAATAATGAATGCCAATTAAATTATTTAATGTTTGCATTGAATTTCAGAATATTCTGATTATTAAAGTCTGGAGCTTAGAAGAGACATTTTGACCTAAGGATATAAGTTTGAGAATCATCTGTACATAGATGGCTTTTAAGCCACAGGTAACCTAGAATATTACATAAAAAGAGAAAAATGTCCAAACTGAACTCTAGGATACTCCCAAATTTTGAGCTAAGAAAGAAGAAACAGGAAGGGATAATAGTGAGATAGGAGGAAGAACTGGAGAATGATATACTGAAACAAGTGAAGTAAATGTTTCAAAATAGATAAGATAATTGAATAATACAAACTTTGAAAAAAATGATCAATTATTCAAAAGATTATATATGTATAATTATAATGTATACATATATACATTATATGTATACATATGTATACATATATATGTATACGTATATATATGTATACATACATATATGTATACATATATATATTATATATGTATACATTATAATGTATAATTATAATATATAAGATTATATATGTATAATCTTTTGAATAATATATATACACATATATATGTGTATATATATATATATATATATATAAAATGCCAGTTGTCAACCATTAACAAGCAGAAATTATATGGCACAGCTGGAATAAAGCCTAGAAAGATGGGAAAAAGGAAATAAAAGCAATGAATATAGAAACACTTTTGAGTCTTTTGTCTGATGGTGAGCAGATAAATCCTCCAGGAGGTAGAGGAATAAGTAAAGTCTTGAGATTAGATCATGTAAAATATTGTTTTGGCACTTACTGACTCATCATATAGGATGTTGTCAATTCTCACCCACAGATACCACCTATTGGCTCAGAGATAAAACTGGGCATGTCATTTTATAAACAAAAGAAAATCCAAATGTAAGAAGCTGCTCCACATGAGAAGGAATCAGTGAAAGAACTCCAGAAGTATAAAGAATCAAAGTGAAATGATACCTTAAGAGGGAACACCAGGTCTCTAGCAGTGAATACCAACTGGAATCAGAATATTGAAATGACAGATGAAGAATTTCAAACATGAACTGTAAGGAAGCTTAATGAAATGCAAAATAAAATGGAAACCCAACACACAGAAACCACAAAAACAATGCAGAAAATGAATTAAAAATTCTCAAAAGAAATCAAAGTATTAAAGAAAAATCAAACAGAACTTCTGGAAGTAAAAATTTCATTCAGGGAAATGCAAAACATAGTGGAAATCCTTAAGAATAGGTTAGCTCAAGCAGAAGAAATAATCTCACAGATTGAGGATAACACCTTTCAATTAAACAAGTCGTTCACAGAGAGAGAGCAGAGACATAAGAGAAAAGAGCAAAGCCTACAAGAAATATGTATTATGTGAAGAGCCCTAGGATAATAATAATAGACATCTCTGAGGGAGAGAAAGAAAATGCAGAAGGGTTGGGTAATTTATTTGAGCGAAAAATTTCCTGGTCTTGCTAGAAATTTATATATCCATGTACAGGATGCTCATAGGACCCCTGGGAGATGCATCACAAAGAGGAAAATACCATGATGCATAGTCATTAGACTGGCCAAAATAAACACCAAAGAGGCACTCCTACAAGTTGTAAGGTGAAAACATCAAGTGACTTATAAAAGATAACCCATCAGACTAACTGCAGATTTCTCAACTGAGACCCTATAAGCTAGAGGGATTGGGACCCCATTCTCAGTCCTCTCAAACACAATAATGCCCAGCCATTAAACATTAAAAGCTATTGGCAGGTTGCATCTGGGTTAGATAAATTCTATTAAAATCTTTTTGATACAGAAAATTTAATATATTTTTGGAAATCATTTATACCTCAAACACCTTCTATTATCCAATATTTTTAAAAATATGATCAAAAGATACTGAAAATATGTTTGATAAAATTAAATATACATTACTATTTTAATAAGTAAAATAAAAATAGGGGAATATTTCTTAACATAAAGCAAAAATTTTGTTTAGTGGTACGACATTAATAGCTCTCCCTTACACTTCTGCACAAAAGATAAGTGTATCATGAAATTATCAGTTAAATTCCCTTTGTGGTTCTTATACAATGGGAACAAGAAATAAGTAAAAATGAAGAGGCTGTAAATACTCGAAGTTATCAAACTAAATTTCCATTATTTCATATAATATGATTGTTAACTTGGAAGACCTGACAGAAGCTATAGGAAAATAATTCCAAATTGTAAGGATACTAGTTTTAAAAAATTATATAAATATATAATATAATATATATAAATATAATATATAAATATACTATAAATATACTATATAAATATATAATATAATACAAAAACTAATGCTCTTTTGTGTACACAAAAATACTTATTTAAGAAATATGTGGAGAATCACATTTATAATATTAGTAATACCATTAAAAACAACTAATAATTAAATATATCTCTAGGCTACACATATATGCAAACACTTACACAAATCTACTTAAGTGACATTAAAATTTAAATAATGAAAGAGTGTACTGTAGATTACGTGGAAACTCTTATTATTATAAAAATGTCAATTCCTGTGACTATTCAGATATAAAAATAATGTTTAACGATGATAATGATAAGAATATAGTACACACTCATTAAGTGCCCACTAAATATCTATATCTCAGACTGATAAATTGTCTCACCACATCTATTCTTTTTGCAACTTTACCCCTATGTTAAATAAGGACACATGGTCATTTACACAGAATATCTTCCCAGCAATTTTTGAACCTAGAATGAAATCAAAAATAAAGTGTACAACGTCAGAGACATTTAATAAATAATAAAACTTTGTTCCCCAGATAGAAATGGCAACAACTGCAGAGATGAAAGACACTTATTGTGGATGGCAGATCTAACTGCTCCTGGAGCAAAGTCATCCACCTGATTATTTGGAATTATTATATATGAAAAACAAACTCTCCTATCCTATATAAACTAATTATTTTGAAACTACATTATTGCTATTGTATAACTTGATTCCCTATTTTGATTATGGTTTAATGGAGAAGAGAAGCAGTTGTGAAAATAATCAGACACTCAAGACACATGTCATAAAAGTTCTAAAATGTGAGCACTACTCATTCTTCCTACAATGAGATGTCCATAAGTGTTTTCTCTTGATCTCATGAAAAGTGAAGTTGCAAGTTCAGCTTCTGCAAAGAATTCTTGTTTCCAATTTTCTGTATCACTGGTAGAGTTCTCATATTTAAGTGGGACTTATTTCAGATTGATCCAATTTATTTATCACTCAAAATTTAGCAAACAATCTAAGAAGTTAAGAATATGTCTTCTTAACTGACTTAATGCTTACAAAAGTAATTTTGTCAGAGTATTCACAATGCAAATAACACAAGTTAAACATTTGCTATCTTTCTCTAACCTCTCCAAATAAGATAATCATCAACATTTTAAAAAAATCCGTTAAACAATACCCAAGAGAAAAAAATGCCAAATGAGATAAATGCTAATCACCCAAATGGAAGGAATGCTAAATTATTTGCTTTTCAAATGATAGTTACAAACTAACAGCATTGCCTATCTTCTACCTGATAATTCCAGATGTAGAAGAATACAAAAGAAGGGGTCATTCCCCACCCTCACAATGTGGATAAGACACAATTTGCCTTTTTGTTCTCTTAAGCAAAGAAAGTATCTAAAATGATCTAATAATGAAGCAAGTCTTCAAAATAAAAGCTAAAAATGTTCAAAATGCATTTCTGTTTTATTCATCTATGAATTATAAAAAGTATTAATGGGCAATGCACTTAATACTGACTCTTCAAGTAATAAAAATCACTGGTTTTATGTGAAAATACTTACTTCATATTTCACTAAGAGCAAAAATAAAAATAATACATACAATTAACAATCTTCTCTCCTCTGACCTGGGAAACTCTTAATAGGCTCTATCTCTCCTTAAAATTCTTGTTGAAAAGCTTTCATTGTCATTCCACACTCTTATCCTTTGGTGTACATGGAGAACTTTTTAAATAAATATTTTATACTAAAAAGAGTAGAAGATAATTATCCTGGTCTTTTTTCCACTAAATAACATACACAATATATCTAATAACTCTGAACTGTGTAGAACATCACTTTCAAAACCATGTTCAATATAAATAGCAAGCAGTAGTGTTTAAATTCAAATGAATGAGGAGGAGGAATTTAACTTGTTACAATAAAATTGAGCAAATGTATATGTTACAATTGTTTAGAATTTGTAAACTTCAATAAACACTTAGCAGTCACTTCATTTAATAATCCTCATCATCTAAATATTTGTTCTGCAGTTTATCTCATTTGATAATCATTCTCTCAGATATAAATTAAAATATAGCATTATGCTATTTAATAAACATTCAATTAAATTCACTTTTGATTATGTAAGGATAGTTGAAGTGTGTGCATTACTTAATTACTTTGGGGTAATTTCTTTCTCTTTGGAAAAAATATTTTCTAAATATTAAGACTTTCAATACTAATTTTTGGACTAATTGATCCATTCATTAAAGTGGATTTTGAAATATTCTTCATTTCAACAAGTTGATACTCAATGGTTACTTGACATCAAAACAGTAAAAAAGTATATATTTCACTTCAGAAAACAATTTTACATGAAAGTTCCAATCAAATTTTAAAATCAATATTAACAAAATATTGTATTCATTTACCTTTTACATTTTTAAAAGAATATTTGGTATGAATTCTAAAGTCTCAATAATGAATACTCTTTAGTATACCAGAAAAATATAAAGATAAAAATCCAATAATTTCTCAAAAAATCTACTGTACATACTAGATTATTTTGACTTCCTTATCACACTAATGTTAATTTACAAATGTTTTCACAAAGGAATGATGAAATGACATTTTAAAGCAGTTTTGTTTCCTCACAGTATCTCTCTGCTGGCAAATTAAATTTTATGCCTACACATATGAAGGAACAATTTTATTTTTATTTTTGTTTTTATTTTTTTATTTCAGAATATTACAGGAGTAACACTTTGGTTACATAAATTGCCTTTGCACCACCTGACATGTCCATTCCCCAGACAGCACACAACACATCCATTAGTTGCGGTTTTACCCATCCCTTCCTCTGTGCTTCCACCTGCCCGACATCCTATGAATGTTACTTCCCGTATGTGCACATTAGTGTTGATCAATTAGTATCAATTTAATGTTAAGTACATGTGGTATTTGTTTTTCCATTCTTGTGATACTTCACTTAGAAGAATGGGCTCCAACTCCATTCACAATAATACAATAGGTAGTTCATAATTTGTTTATATGGTTGAATAATACTCCATGGTATGCATATACCACATTTTGTTAATCCACTCATATTGATGAGCACTTAGCTTGTTTCCATATCTTTGCAATTGTGAATTGTACTGCTTTAAACGTTTGAGTACAGATATCTTTTTTATAGAATGTCTTTTTTTTTTCCTTTTGGTAGATACCCAGTAGTGGGATTGTATGGTCAAATTGTAATTCTATTTTTAGTTATTTGAGGTATCTCAATACTTCTTTCCATAGAGACTGTACTAGTTTGCAGTCCCACCTGCAGTGTATGAGTGTTCCTATCTCTCTGCATCCATGTCAACATTTTTGTAGTTTTGAGACTTTTTGATAAAAGCCATTCTCACTGAAGGTAAGTGATATCTTATTGTAGTTCTGATTAGCATTTCCCTGATGATTATTGAGCATTTTTTCATGTGTTTCTTGGCCATTACTCTATCTTCCTTTGAAAAATTTTTGTTCATGTCCTTTGTTCCATTTTTAATGGGGTTGTTTAATTTTTTCTTACTGATTTTCCTGAGTTCTATATAGATTCTAGTTATCAGCCCTTTATCAGATATTTAGCATGTACATATTTTCTCCCATTCTGTAGGTTGTCTATTCACTCCAATCATAGTTTCCTTGGCTGGGCAGATATACTTTAATTTGATCAGGTCCCGTTTATTTATTTTTGTTGTTTCTATGATTACTTTTAGGTTCTTTATAAATTATTTGCCTAGGCTGATGTCTATAAGAGTTTTTCCAACATTTTCTGTGAGAGTTCCTAAAGCTTAATGCCTTATGTCTGTTATCCATCATGGGGTGATTTTTGTGAAAGGTGAGAGATGTGTATCCTGTTTCAGTTTTCTACAGATGGCTATCCAATTTTCCAAGCATCACATATTTAATAGGAATTCTTTTCCCCAGGGTATGTGTTTGTCTGCTTTGTCAAAGATAACATGGCTATATGAGGATGGTTTTATATGTGGATTCTCAGTCCTGTTCCATTGGTCTATTTCTCTGTTCTTGTGCCAGTTCCATGTTGTTTTAGTTACTATAGCCTTGTAGTGCCGGTTGAAGTCTGGTAAATTGATTTCTCCCAAGTTATTCTTTTTGTTTAAGATGGTTTTGGCTGGTTCCATATGAAGTATAGAATTATTTTTTATATAGCTGTGAAAGATGATGTTGGTATTTTAATAAGGTATTTTAATAGATTTAATTGAATCTGTAGATCACTTTGGCTATTATAGACATTTTAACAATGTTGATTGTGACAATCCATGAGCATAGTATGTTCTCCCATCTATTTATGTCCTCTGTTATTTCCTCCTCAGTGTTTCAGAGTTCTCCCTTAGAGGTCTTTTACTTTCTTATTTAAATATATTCTTAGGTGTTTTATTTTTTTTTTGTTGTTGCTATTATGTAAGTTATTGAGTCTTTAATTTGGTTCTCAGTTTGACTGTTGTTGGCATATATGAATGCTACTGATTTGTGTACATTCGTTTTTTAACCTGACACTTTACTGATTTTTCAATTCCAGTAGTCTCTTGGCAGAATCTTTGCTGTTTTCTAGATATAATATCATATCATCAGCAAAGAGTTATACTTTGACCTCTTCCGTCCCCATTTGGACAGAATTGATTCTCTGATTGCTCTGGCTAGGACTTCTAGCACTATGTTGAATAAAAGTGGTGATAGAGGGCAACCTTGTCTGGTTCCATTTCTAAGAGGGAATGCTGTCAGTATTTTCCTGATCAGGATTTTGTTGGCTGTGGCTTTGTCATATATGGTTTTTATCATTTTGAGAAAATTCCATTTATGTGTATTGTGTCAAGCATTCTTATCATAAAAGGGTGCTAAATTTAGTTGTATGCTTTTTCTGCATCTAATTTTCCTGTGTAGTGGTGTGATGAACTTGTCTTAAACTGGCTTTCTAAAACCCATTGCTAGTGTCTCTCTCCCAGCTTTATATTCAAAGATGCCAGATTGGTAGCTTGAAATTGGTCATGGTAGCCATATTTATGATATAGAAATTGTCAATTGCTACAAATAAAGACTATTGTTCCCACCAGAGTGCTGATTTTTAACATCTGTCAGTACACCACTATGCCTTTTACTGTCCTCCTCCATCTAAAGTAGTGGTAAATCACTAAAAGTCTCTTTATATATGTTTTCCATCTATTTAGAAATAAAACTATAGTACCTAGCTCCCAAATCCATGTTCATTTAAATGGATTTTCTGAAATACATAAATTACTATACTGCTTTGAACAATTCTATATTTATCTCATTAGATGCACATGCCTTTCTGGTCCTAATATTTTATTCTTGTGATAGCTTTTTCCTAACCAACTCACAGTCTTACACATAATAGAGAAACCATATTTATAAATTCTCTGCATGTTGTTTTCTTATCTACTGAAGGGTCCAATTATTTTTATATGCATTATTTACATTATATTGTGTTGCCCAAATATATTTTTTCAAGAAATAAAATATTAATGTATCACTTGCAATTACTTTGGATCAGCTTCTAGCTTTCTATTTTCCTCATAATTATATTTCCAGTTTATGACTACCACATTTTTGTTCTCACTTACATCATTCAAGAGTTTTTGAAGCTTACACAAAACTATTTTATATGTCTATATGCCAATCCTTAATGCACTTTTTTCAGAGATGAAAGCAAGTTTTATATAATAGATTTTTAAAAATGTATCACTGTGTGGATATGACGTATACTTTAAAATGAACAGTAAAAGATAATTCTTAAATCCTTTGGTGAGAGTTATCTTTATCATTACCATTATCTCCAATTTGATCACATGTCCTCTTAGCTGTTGGGTTTCTCGTCAGAATCAATTGTGAAAAAGTACTTCCAGGAATGCAATTAGATAAAATTACATTGGCTGAAACACGGAAATCATTAATATATTCTAAGCAATATATTTTTGAAAAGATGTGAGATCATTTTCATCCCACAGTAATGTTCAATGTATGGAAATGCAAGACTATATGCATGTATTCTCTCAATATTTAATGCAATGCTAATTAAAATAATAAATATTAAAATCAAATGATAAATATAACATATCATAATTATAATTTATTAATAATAAACAAATATATTAAAATAAATAATAAATATTAATATATCAATGCAATGATTATATAATATT